>NC_051187.1:53381690-53981690 GCF_015220075.1 Falco rusticolus
TATATTCCTCTACTGTCCTTTCATGTCTGACCACTAATTTGGTTCCACAGGAAACCTACAGTAGCTGACTTAATCATCTTAATTTTCTTCCCTGTGACTTTCTGTTGCTTAAGCTTCTGTGTCTGTTTAAGTTTTGCCAGTTGACCTTCCATAGCATGTCTGTGATTTACCCATACAACCCTCAGTCCATCGCTTCATTAGTTTTCAGTGTTATTTTCTGGGACCTTTATAAAACACTCTTTCTGCATTCAGTTCAATTGAAAATGCTCCTGGGGAAAAAAAAAATTTAAAAAGGGAAAAAAAACAAACAAACCAGTTGTCTCGAGTTTCAAGGCCCTTCATGGTCAATTCTAACTCTCCCAGTAGCTTTCTCATTTCTGAATTGGAAATCATTCGTGTGAGCTTCCAGCACAACTCCTTTTTTGAGCAAGCATCTTTATGCTTTCTCCAAGGACTCTTCCATAAGGTATAAAGTTTTCCCTCAAGACAGTAGTCTTGCCTTTTCTTCAAACTCCTTAACACTCTCCTTTGTTACTACACTAACAAAAACCTTGACAACTAGGTCTCTGGTGTACTACAATCACTACCCATTAACTGAGCAGCACTATTTTATTGTTTTTTTGCTCTTTCCCTTCTTTTAGCTTATTTTATAACTGCCAAATAAGAGGGACAGAGGGACTCACACTACAGTCATCTAAATACCATCATTCATGTGATGTGGGTGAAACCAAAGAACACTGTATCCCAAAATGAACTAAGTTAATGAACATGGCCATTATCAGACAAAGTATTTCTCAGAAAAAAGCTTCTCTGTGCCTGACCTTTCAGCCTTCATCCTCAAAGGGCAGCTACAGCTTATATTTCAAAAGATGAGCATGGGAGCTAAAGTTCATAACAGTCTGACACAATACAAAAAGATGGGGTGGGGGGGAATATTTTATTGAGCAATCAGTCCTTATTATCTCTCATTTTCTCAAGCTTCAGTGGTGCCAGGTACACACTTCTCTTGAATTGTCTCATTGATTAACATAATTGCATTAATCTCAGAGGCAGTTTTCTAATCCTAAAGTTTTTTGCTAGTTTTCAGAGGTTTGTTTGCCTAAAGCTTGGTTATTTAGGGATCCCCCTACAGATATATCCCTTCTTCTCTTCAAAGGTGATTCTTTTTTAAAAATTTGCTTCACTTAGATCCTTAAACTGTCATGGCTACAACTGTACTCCCATCACGTGTAACTTTAGATGCCTAATTTATGTGCCCAGGTTTCTTCCCCTGCTATCGTAGACAATTTCCTTTCCTAGAGAGTGGTTGGGAATGCCTAAGCTGGGAATCTATTTTTCTTGGCAGCCTATTTTGTACAGTACCTATCAAAATAAGATCATATTCTGTGACTACAAATGCCAATAAAAATAAGAAATGGCAAAATATACCCTGAGGAACTAATTTTTCTTGAATCCTGTAGAACTGCATTCTGCAGAGAGCTGAATCCAGGTTTTTCAGATGGAGAAACGATGGCTGATAGCCCTTTGAGGAGTGATCATCATCCTGGTGGCCAAATACAAAGTGAAGTGCTTCACACTTTAGCCTGTTTCTAACCCTGTAGTCATCTTTTTACATGGCAAAACAGTCCGGAGAGGAAAACTGATTCCTTTGTCAGTGGAGATTTTACTTGGAGTTTCTTTTGTGTAGAAGTGGACTATTCGGGATGCATCCCTGTCCTGATGGGAGACCAACTCTGTGGAACTACGCAGGTAATTGCCACCGTAAGGCAAACTGTTCATTGCCAGGTATTTGATCTAAAACAATCTTTACGTACATGCAAAAAGTAGAATTAAAGTTGTGTTAAACAGCACTCAATCTCTAACTGTTGAGATAACAAATAGGAGCTTTCCTTCTTTTTTTTTTTTTTCTTTTTTTAAATCTCCGGAGAGTTTTTGGTATTTTTGATAGGTGGGGAGGGTAGGACCACAACACCACACACCCTGACAGCAAGTGTAGCTAGACCACAACATGCAGACTAACTGCTCATGGCTACCTGTATGATGAGTTTGCAGCTGGCAATGCTTAGTTTATCTCCCTTATATGTGCCTTTTTCTGGCAGCCTGCAACTTTGGGAATTGCTGCCAGAGTAGTAGGTATCCCCACTTGTTTTGATGGCCATATCACATCTGAATACCATAATCCCAAGCTTTATATATGAGATTTAAAACTTCTGAATAAGTAAGCAGCATGCGCGCTGCTTTCGTTTGCACTGACAAGGGATAAATTGTAGAAATTCTGAGCTCCCTCCTGAAGCTGGGATTTTTAGGGCATGGGAAATTTTGGAAGGGAGCAGGGAGTAAGAAAACTGACAATTAGGAAATAATTTAAGAAAAAGAGTGCATTTGCAGTCAGTGATAATAAAAGCTGAGCATGAGTATGTCAGGATAATGCTCAAAGGACATTTTTGCTGGCATTATTTGTTGCTGAAGTTTTCTCAGCTATCAACACTCAGTATTAGGGAGGCACCTGCTAGAAAGGGTAACATAAACAGAAAAGGATGCTGAGCCCACCCCTACAAACAAGTAGCTTAATTTGTGCATATTTGGGTCTAACAGAGCAATGCTATTGCTATTGTCATATTCCATAAAAAAATGTTTCTGAGTAATTACTATGTGAAGAGCACATTTATTATGCATTAGTGCTGGAGAGGTTTGAAAGAGAAACAGCTCTCATGAGTGCTGTTAGAAACCATCCAATAAGTAAAATACAGGCCCTAGTAAAGACTGCAAAACAGATGTCTTTATGGATATATTTGCACCAAGACAGAAGTTCTGCTGCATGTTTCTCTCTCTGCTCCCCATGTAACAAGTGCAACTAAGAAAAGTCTTCAAGTGATAGTAGTAAGCAACTCTCTTCTGAAAGGTATGGAGGCACCCATTTGCTGACCTGACGTGCTCGCTAGAGAGGTGTGCTTCTTGTCGGGGGCTCGTAGCAGGAATGTCACTGAGAGACTACCAAGCCTCATACAGTCCACTGACTATTTTGTTTTGCATGAGCATCAGAGATATAGCCAGGAGCAACCTGAGGAGTATCAAGAAGGATTGCAGAGCCCTGGGAGTGGGAGTAAGGGACTCTGGAGTGCAGGTAGTTTTTTCGTCAATTCTTCCAGTCAAAGGGGAGAGGTTTGAAAGGACCTCTCAAATCTGACAAATCAACAAATGGTTGCGGGACTCATGCCACAGCCAGGGGTTCAGCTCCTTAGACCATGGGACTCGCTTTGAGAAACCTGGTCTACTGGGGGCTGATGGGGTCCATCTGACAGAGAAGGGGAAGAGCATCTTTGGTCAAAGGCTTGCCAAGCTGGTGAAGAGGTGTTTAAACTAAAATTGCCTGGGAAGGGAAACCTCAATCCATCCCACTGGTACCAGTTTGATGCCAGTGCCAGCAAGAGATGTCCTGAGCCTGGAAAGAGATTACAGATCAGCGGGAGAACACCTGAATAGCAACACAAAGGAATTCCAGCACTCCAGCCAGTAAGTGAGCTTCATTGGGGCCCAACAATTGCCTCTGTGCAAATGCATGTAGCATGGGGAGTAAACAAGAGGAGTTAGAGACATGCGCATATATTGTAGCCTGCAGGGCTGTGGTCTGATTGTCATCACAGAGACATGGTGGGATGGCTCCCATGACTGAAGAGTTGGAATGGAAGGATACAGGCTCTTTAGGAAGGACAGGCAGCAGAGATGAGCAGGGGGTGTCACTTTCTATGTCAGTGATGAGCTGAAGTGCCTGAAGCTCTACCTGGGAATGGATGAGGAACCAACTGAGAGCTTATGGGTCAGGATTAAGGGGAGGGCAGGGACAGGTGACATTGTAGCGGAGGTCTGCTACAGGCTGCCTGACCAGAAAGACTGAGTGAGGCTGTCTATAGACAGATAGGAGCAGCCTCATGTGCCTGGTCCTCATGGCATAACTCAACCACACCAGTATCTGTTGAAGAGACAACACAGCAGGGCATAAGCAATCCAGGAGGTTTCTGGAATGTTGACAATAACTTCCTTCTCCAAGTGCTAGAGGAGCCAACGAGGAGAGGTGCTATGCTGGACCTTGTTCTCACCAGCAAGGAAAGGGCTGGTGGGGAATGTGAGGCTCAAGGCCAGCCTTGCCCACAGTGACCATGAAATGGTGGAATTTGAGATCCTTAGGGCAGCAAGGAGGGTGCACAGGAAGCTCGCTCCCTTGGTCTTCAGGAGAGCAGACTTTGGCCTCTTCAGGGATCTGCTTGTTTGAGTACCATGGGATAAAGCCTTGGAAGGAAGCGGGGCCCAGAAAAGCTGGTTAATATTCAAGGACCACCTCCTCCAAGCTTAGATTTGATGTGTCCCAACAAAGACAAAGTTGGGCAAAAAAAACAGGAGGCCTGCATGGATGAACAAGCTCCTGGACGTACTCAGACAGAAAAAGGAAGCCTACAAGGGGTGGAAGCAAGGACAACAGGTAGCCTGGGAAGAATACAGAGAAACTGTCCAAGCAGCCAGGGATCAGGTCAGGAAGGCTAAAGCCCTGATAGAATTAAATCTGGCCAGCAACAAAAAAAGCTTCTATATGTACATCAGTGATAAAAGGAGGACTGGAAAATGTGGGCTCTCTCTGGAGACCTGGTTACCCGGGACATGGAGAAGGCTGAGGTGCTCAATGACTTTTTTGCCTTGGTCTTCAGCAAGTACTACAACCACACCACCCCAGTCACAGAAGGTAAAGGCAGGGACTGGGAGAATGAAGAACTACCTGCTATAGGAGAAGATCAGGTTCAAGACCATGTAAAAAACCTGAAGGTGCACAACTCCATGGACCTGATAAGATGCATCTATGCATCTTGAGGGAACTGACGGATGAAGCTGTGAAGCCACCACCCATCATACTTGAGAAGTCATGGCAGTCCAGTGAAGTTCCCTCTGACTGGAAAAGGGGAAATATAAACCCCATTATTTAAAAGGGTAAAAAGGAAAACCCAGGAAACTACCAGCCAGCCAGTCTCACCCTGGTGCCCGGCAAGGTCAAGGAGCAGATCCTCCTGGAATCTATGCTAAGGCACATGGAAAATAAGGAAATGGTTGGTGACAGCCAACATGGATTCACTAAGGGTAAATCATGCCTGACAAATCTGATGGCCTTCTACGATGGGGCTATAGCATTGGTGGATGGGGCAAGAGCAACTGACATCATTTACCTGGACTTGTGCAAAGTTTTTGACACTGTCCCACACAATATCCTTATCATTGGGGCCTCTAACATGAGAAGGACATGGTCCTGTTGGAACAAGTCCAGAGGAGGGCCATGGAAATGATGCTGTTATCTGGAGATGAGAGCACCTCTCCTGTGAAGACAGGCTGAAAGACTTGGGGTTGTTCAGCCTGGAGAAGAGCAGGCTCCAAGGAGACCTTATTGCAGCCTTCCAGTAACTAAAGGGGGTCTGCAAGAAAGCTGGAGAGGGACTTTTAACAAGGGCCTGTAGCAATAGTGCAAGGAGGAACAGCTTTAAACTGAAAGAGGGTAGAGATTAGAGATTAGGAAGAAATTCTTCGTTATGACAGTGGCAAGGCACTGGAACAGGTTGCCCAGATAAGCTGTGGATGCCCCATCTCTGGAAATGTTCAAGGCCAGGCTGGATGGGGCTTTGAGCAACCTGGTCTAGTGGAAGGTGTCCCTGCCCACGGCAGGGGGTTTGGAACTAAACAATCTTTAAGATCCCTTCCAACCCAAAGCGTTCTATGAGTTTATGAATTAAAATCACAACACAATGATGAAGATCTCCATCCTGTTTATCAGCTGTAGAGGCCAGGAAGGGTTTGGGAGAGGAAGATTCTTTGGGGCAGAAAGGTACTGAGGGGGCAGTTTTGTAGGGTGTCAGTTGTCATTTGGGCACTGCTGTTAGAGTGACATTAGTCCTGGCATGGCATCTGACAGTGAAAGCATGTTGAACATATATAATGAAAAAGTGGTACAGGGAAACTTTTGCTCAATAATAAAATTTTTCTACTTTTCCCAACCCATAAATCTACTTCTAATGCAGTTGCTATAATTGTATATACTACCTTCCCAGGCTTTTCCATCGGTATTGTCGGGGGGGGGGGGGGGGGGGGGGTGGCAGGGAAGTATGACCAACAGCTTTAAATGACCAAAAAACATAGAGGGATGAGCAAGCTGTGCTGGAATGCTAGCAAAACATTGAACCTCCCCTTGTGTGTCAGTAGCTTGTGGAAGGGTATACCTTGCTTTGAATTTTTGAGTAGCATGTACATTATCTCAGGTTTTATTACTGCAGAGTGACTTTGAGCTCAGCACTCGCTGCTCTGCTCTGTTAGCACCTGGTGTCCTCAGAAACTGGGTGTGCTGCTTGCATATCATTCCCCTTTGGGAAGTAGTCATTTATTTTGATTTAGCAGGAATTGGAATGAATATGACACAGTATGTCCTGTTACACTTTAGGCCTCTGAAGTTGCTCTTTAATAAACAAGAGACTCCTGATGGAACTTACAAACCCCTATGAATATGCTTTCCTAGTCTGGTCACATGAGATGTGGGCCATTTCTGAGCAACCTGTGGGGAAGCAAAGCTTGGGATGAGTAAAATGTCCTCTTTGAAGAATTTTTTGTTACTTCTTTAGGTTGCTTCTTGCAGCCATTTTCCTATGGGAGAGTGATGAAAAGATCTGAATTTGTGTAGTTTAACAAAGACACATTTTCTTTTGTGCTCAAATGTAGTTTCATATCCCTTTTTCAAAACCATCAGTGGAAAAAGCCTGTAAAAAATTGCTGCCTCAGGGAGAAATAGAAATTTGGATTATGTCTCCTCCTTTGTTGTTTCCTCCTATCCTTCCCCTGCTTTATTTAACTCACTCATGCAAAGGCAATAGTAAAGCCACAGCTTCCTTGCCAAACCCTCTCTGTGGCTCATGTCCCTTTCCATAGCAGAGAGATGTGCCTGTGCTCTGACTCCTCATTTTGGATTCTCGTTATCCTAAGAAAAACTCTATAAAGTGCCTGACAGAGAAGAGTAGTTTGGCATTTGGAGCCAAACTTGTTTGGCTACAGGGGACATGAAAAATATTAGGTATCTGTTATTCTGGTCCTGTTTGCTCTTATTTCTCCATTTTATCTCCATTTAACTTAGTGCTTTTCCTGCGGAGGTTCTGTAACTTTTCCAGGTCCATGAAGATGAATAACACCACCGTACCGAGACTACACAAACTCCTGCACAGCTCCAGCCACCTCAGCTCATTCTTTTCCTTCTGAATTCTCTCTTCATTTTGTTCTCTCCCTCTTATTGTTTCATTTTCCTGCTTTTTGACCCTCTGTCCCTTCTGTTTGGTTACCAGCTATTCCAACTTTTCTCCCAGCTCTCCGAGCCCTTCTTCTTTCGACCCTTCTCCTCTCTATGCAGTCATGCATCCCCTTTGCTATCTCCATCGGCTTACATTGTCTCACTTTACCTGTGCAATGAACTCTGCGACTTTCAATTTGTAATCAAATGAAGCTTTCCAAAACTCTGACTGTCACTTTGAAGCCCGCTTGCAGGCTCACAGTGTGGTGGGCTGCACTGGGGACATACCATGCACAGATCAGGGAAATGCAGGCTCTGTCTAATGATCAATAGATGGAGACAGGAGAGCACTCTCTTGCTTCAGGCACAGAACTTGGTAATGTATTCACTTTCTTGCTTAAATGTTTCCAGCTATCATTTTTTGTGTATTAGCATATTTTAATAATACCCAAATACATTGTGATGCACCAACAAATGCAAATGATGGGATTGAATGTAAGGTTGTTTAAAGGATATATGTGACAGGAAAAAGATGTGAATAGACGTAATGAGAAAGGATGTGTAAAAATGTGCTGTGTATTCCAGCTCTAAAGCATGGCTTGGACTGTGAGGCTGCAAGTCTGAATTGGTGAGAGGTACAAAAGTCAAAAGAAGATCTTGGTTTGTGTTTTTGGAGCTGCTATACAAATCATTCATAAGACAGTTTGACAGATTTGTAAATTTTCTCTTAAATAACTCGTTACTAAACAAAGTGAAAGTCTATTCCAGAGACCAGCAAATGCAATTGCGGTGAGTAGTAGATCTGTAGCAAGTTGCTACTGTAAGACATGTAATAGTCCCTCATGAAATCATTCAGGAGTTTTTAATTCTAACACTCTTACAGCCATAAGTAATAGGAGAGCAAAAGTGGATAGCTCAAGGAGAGCCTGCAGCTGCTCTGATAGAATTATTTTTAGTCTATCATCCTTAAATAATATAATCAAGATATTAATAAACATATTGGTAGGCAGTGAATTGCTAGGGAAGTCGTAAGAATGGTGTAAGAAAATGAAATTTTAAACTAAAAAACAATGGCAGAATACTTAGGAAAATCAACCTTTCTAGTCTCTAATATATATAAGTATCAAGTATCTAAGTATCAGAAGCTTTAATTAAAGCAGATGATTGCCCTTAAAGCCATCCTAGTCTCAGAACAGGAGGGAGGAGAAAGTCCAGTGTCATTTAAGGTACAGAAGAGGAAGCCAAAATTTTACCTACATATCTCCAAAATGGTGTTTATGTTTACAAACTCCAGGTCTGTGCTTCTAAACACCTATATGCATATAAATGCAAGCACAGGTTGTAAAGCCAGAGAGATCTCTGAGGTCTGATCTTAAAACATCTGGTCTGAAAGACTAGATATTGAGCAAACTTTTGCTGCCTGCTGCTTTTTGATGTTGTCCTCAGTCATCTGATTATACATAGTGGGAAACGTTCTAGTAAAACTGCATGTTATTGGAATACAGCAATTTATTGAACACCAAGTGTTTGTAAAAAAAATATGTTTATGTTGTGTTTAAGGAGGTAGAGAGGATGAAGAGGACCAGTTTGAAGCACCAGATCCGGTTGTTCAAATTTGGATAGTTGTTACAGAATAGTTGGTGTCCTGCTCAAGAGGATGCCAGAGAATATGATTAACTTTTGTGGGCTTAAACCATACTCATGCCAACAAAATCCTGAGGTTGGGATGTAAGGGGTTATTTCTTTAAAGGACAATTACAGTAAGCAGAAAGTCTCCAGTGTGAAGGCTGTCAGGCTGCACTAAGGTCTGGTGCCAGGACACGCTCAGGGGCTCTTGTGGCCACTTTGCTCTCCAGCCTTACTCACTTGCCTCCTCTGGAGTAATGTAAAATGAAGACACACCTCTTTAACTCCCACTGAATATTTCAGGGGGGGTCAAATCTCATTCAGCCAGAAGTTTCACCCAGCTTTCTTCCTCACATCTACGCAGGGCTCTGAAATCTAAGAGAGAAGTGTTTTAAACTAAAATGGGACTCTGCATGCGCGTCGTGCCTGTGCATACGATCTGTGGACAGCTCCTGGGATGGACCAGGGGGTAGCGCAGCAGGGCATTATTTAGGCTCTCCCTCATAACATTGCCCCTCTGAGCTCATTTGCTGATGTGCAGAGGAGCTTTTCTAAACATTATCCAAACAGTATTTTCAGTTTCTGCAGGTTTTGCGTGTTTATAGTCACCAATGTGGCAGTCCCAGCTGAGCAGAGGATCAGATAGATGTAGAAAAATAGTTTTCTCTCTCCTGTTACTCAAACCAGCAAGGTTAGCATGTGTCAGTGGTGTACTTGCATAGGCAGCAGCAAATAAAAATGATAAAAGACCTTTCATTCTCTGGCATTGGGCTGATACCTTTCATATGCAACAAAATCCTTAAAGCACCAAAAAAAATAATGGGGGGGGGGGGGGGTTCTGTACCATATATTATGATGCCTCCTGCTACTGTCTTTTTCTGACCTGATTCAAGCAACTGAGAACATGTTTTCTGAGTGTTTTTCTTGGAAAGCAATGTAGATGGAGTGAACTTTCCAGGCATCAGGTTAAAAATATAGAAGTAACTGCCTAGCATTGAAGGAGGTATGCCAGGTAGGTAAGCTGGCTTTCTTAGTGTGTCAAACAAAAGTAAAGCTAAAATTCATCTGTTAAATACACGGAATCTTTCCTTAGGCTGAAAAGTAATGATGACTGTGGGGTTTCCACCATTTTATTCTCTTTAGTTCAACTGCCAGCAAGCAGTTTATGTCTCTTTGTATTTGAATTAGGTGGCAGAGTTGTCCGGTTTTAAAATGTGACTACAACAAATCAGTTTCTTTTTAATAGCCAAGCTATGGGAGGAGAGGATTAAAGTGCCACGTAGAGTATTTTAAGAAGTATTTTAACCAGGCTGTAATCACATTTCATTCTTCAATCAGTTTGCATAAAATAACTGATCTAGATAGACTGCACAACTCCCTCTCCGGGATTGCAGTGGCAGGAGAGGGTTGTTTACCATTCCCAGCTCTAAAGCTTTCCCACTGCACAGGGGCTGATTGGTGTTTATGGCTGTTTGCAGAATGGCTAGTTAATCAAACAAAACAGACCCCATTCCCTGCTGAATATAACATAGGGAGGGATATAAATACCAGGGACTGTATCAAGATGGGTGGAAAATACAACGCATATGTAATGAAAAAAACAGTAGATAAGCAGCTGTATTATACAAGTCTGTAAGTACCAAGGGGTTCTGGCCATAACATCAGTCAAAGAGAGGAAGCTTGTTTTGTTTTATCCCTCTCACCTCGGGATGGGATTTCCTTGTAATACTGTCATGGTTTAACCCCAGCTGGCAACTAAGCACCACACAGCTGCTTGCTCACTCCCCCCCCGGCTCCAGCCCCCACCCCCGGTGGGATAGGGGGGAGAATTGGAAGGATAAAAATGAGAAAACTTGTGGGTTGAGATAAAGGCAATTTAATAGGTAAAGCAAAAGCCACGCACGCAAGCAAAGCAACACAAGGCATTCATTCCTCACTCCCCATGGGCAGGCAGGTGTTCAGCCATCCCCAGGAAGGCAGGGCTCCATCACGCGTAATGGTGACTTGGGAAGACAAAATGCCATCACTCCAAACATCTCCCCCTTCCTTCTTCTTCCCTCAGCTTTATATGGTGAACATTATGTCATATGGTATGGAATACCCCTTTGGTCACTTGGGGTCAGCTGTCCTGGCTGTGTCCCCTCCCAACTTTTTGTGCCCCCCGAGCCTGCTCGCTGGTGGGGCGGGTGAGAGGCAGAAAAGGCCTTGGATCTGTGTAAGCCCTGCTCAGCATCATCCCTGAACTATCAACACTGTTTCCAGCACAAATCCAAAACATAGGCCCATACTAACTACTACGAAAAAAATTAACTCTATCTCAGCCAAAACCAGCACAAATACCTTCCTAGCAAGAATTCTCAACCTGTGAGTAAACAAATCTAGAACATGCCACCTTCCCATTAGTGAATCTTGTCCCTAACTGGGATACAAATTCCCAGGAAACCTCAGAATTTCTCATCATCTTTCACTAAGTGCTGGCTGCAGTTCCTGAGTATTCCTTGTTATAAGAGATGAATGGCCAGGGCATCTTTCTTGCGATTGATCCAAGGTACTGCAACATACCTTGGTCCAAAACAGTCAGAATTTGTGGCCTCTGGGAGACACTGGAAAAAAATGTGTCTCCAAAGCATGGAGAAATGGTGTGGGCTAGCTTCCTACACCGCAGGTGGTCAGAAGATAACAAATCTAAATTTGAAAACTTCTGAATTTTGTTTCACACATTGCAGGAGTTCTGGGCATGGTTGTGGTTTATGTGACACTCCAAGTATGCACTGGGGAAGCTGCTGGACTGGGCCTCTCAGTGGGCACTGGTACTCTATCACCTCATTTATGAGTCTTCATGGAGCACTGGTACCAGAAAGGACACCAGTCTGCTCATCCCTTACAGAGAAGAGGCACACATCTACTGCTTGCTTAAAAGAAGAATTTGACGTGAAAACATTAGGTGCTTATAAGCAGCAGTACCTTCAGAATCAAAATTTTGTCCTCAATTGCTAACATTTTGCTCAAGTCTTGTCTTTACACACAAGTTGTTACATGAATCCCTCTTGGGGTCCCTAATGTTGCAATTCACAGCATAGTCTGGAGACAACACACAATAATGTAGGTACAGAATGGGCAGGGGTAAACAGCAAAGGCAGGAACAATTTCTCACAAAAGGAAAATATAGGCATCAGTTAATGAATGTTTGCAAAATGCTTTCACTCCCTCAGATGATGCTATTATTAAATTGAACAGCTCTGCTTATGCTATAGCTGTGCTGAGAGCTAAATGAAGGAGATGGTTTTCTTTAAACAGTATCTTATTCTTGATTAGCTTGATCGTTATATCATTTTAGATTTAACAAAGTGAGCAGCAGATGGAACACAACAAAGAGAGAACAACAAAAAATGAAACAAAATATGAGATCAAGGAAATGAATCAAAATAGACAAACCCAAAAGTAAATCAAAAGAGCTCATACCAAAATTAAGGCTAAAATAATGACGTATAACATATGTTTGGGAATGACAACAGTTGTGGAAAATACGCAGGGAATTATTTTGGTTTTCCATAGATGCCAATAACGGTCTTGATTTAGAGAATTGTACATCCGAATACATGCTTTCATGCTGTGGTGTTGAGAGTCTCCCCACATTATCAGACATGATAGCAGTTTTGCAAAACTAAAATTGAGTTCAGTAGAGTGGAAACATCAGCCAAGCATGTAACTCAAGACCACATAAATACTATCTGATGGATTTTACTACCCTTTTTGCCATACCTCCCCACTCCCAAACTAATGTCCTGATTTTCAAAATCTTGAATTGCCCAGTTCAACCTCTCATCAACGGGCTTTTCCACCTATTTCTCGACCTTCCTAGAACATCCCATCAAAGGTTTGCCCTGTCTTTCTACAACACCCTTTCTCATATCTTCAGAGTTAACTGCTCCCTCCATCCAACATAAAAAATCATTAGCTCAGATTTGGCATCCATTGAAAAGAGTCAGTGGTAGACCCTCGGCTCTCTTTGTATTTGCATCCACCAATTTGGAAGGGGATATAATTGTTCCAGACCTCACGACCCGAGTAATACTGGGGGGGGGGAAATCTCCCAGATCCATTCCTAGCTGAACAAAGACAAATTACATCTAAATAACAGAGAAACTCACAGAAAGTTTGTTTTTAATTTCTTTCTAATAGTAGTCCTTGGCCTGGTGGAGTTTCTTTGGTCCCCATAGAGTTTTACATGGTACACTTTTTGACAGATACTGTGTCAAATTGTATTGCATCCTTTCATGATTTATATTGCACACATTCTATATGGATTTCAGTATGTTTTAGCTATTACTGCTTTCTAAAATTTGTAAGCTGTGAGGTGTTTCTAAAACCCATGTTATGCGTATATTATGCGACTGCAGTTTTGATTTAATCTTTATCATATTGTACTCAACCTGTAGATTTTTTAATTTTTATTATGCTCTTGCCATATTTTAGCCCTTAGAGGTCTGTGTTTTATCTCTCAGTT
Organism: Falco rusticolus; assembly: GCF_015220075.1. NCBI lineage: Eukaryota > Metazoa > Chordata > Aves > Falconiformes > Falconidae > Falco > Falco rusticolus. The sequence continues at coordinate 53,395,127 of NC_051187.1, forward strand.
CATTCAGCTTGAGCATTGCTAGACCTAGGTTCTGCTCTCAACGTGTGCCCGTGTAGGTACAGTCTGAGTCCGTTGAACTGACTCTTACTTATTCAGTAGCTGCCAGATGTAGGTGCCTGTACTGAGCCTTAAATTCCCATAGAACTCACATTATTTGGCTCTAAATAATTTGAAATATGACAAAAACAATAAACATAGTTAAAAAGAAGTCAAAAGAGACAAGAGAATATATTATGGTGGTTTTATCTTCTTCAGCTACAATAAAATATGCTTTTTGTAGATATGTCGTATATCAGATAAAGGGGGATATATTTTCCTGGCATTGTGTTTTTCTGCTTTCTTGTATACAGCTTGTGAAGTAAACTTTTCCTAAAATTTAACATGAGTGGTATACAAATGGCAACAAAGGCACTACATTGAACTTGATATAGGTGTCCGTCCATCAGTAGGACTTATGCTTTTCGTTTGTGTCTGAAGGGATCATATTTTCAGAAGAAGAACCCATGTGTGTGCAGTTTCACTGTGTATTATATTTAAATATAACTGAAGATAGAAAAGAGCTGTGTCTACATACAAAAGGCTATGCAGCTGCATAGCTGTCTGTGTGAGCTGTGTGTACAGATGCAGACACACAGCTGTTTTTCCTGAAAACTTGGTCAGGCATATATCGCCAATTTATGAGAAGCTATGCAGCATCCTTTAACACCTCACTGAATAAGTGAAGAAGAAAATTGTGTTCATTGGTTTCCATTTTAAAATCCATACTTAAGGAACAAGAAGAATGCCAGTACAATTGACCTGGGCAATTAATTTTTTTTTTTTTTTTTTTTTTTTTTGCTTTGGCATCAAGTTAAGGCCTCTTGTCCACTCTTGCCACTGTGCTGGTAGCTCATGTGTTTCCAGGTGCAGTGGAATACTGCGGCTTCTCTCTAATTCTTCCAAAGCCAGGGAAAACCTGCAGTTCTTCCCTGCATTTAGCATATATGTGTCCAATGTACTGTCCTTCTTATGGCATAGTTCTGAAAAGTTATTTTTAAGGTACATTATGATACAAATGTAACTAACAATTAACCATCAGTTTAGATATTTATTCTTGTAGTCAAGGTTTTCAGTAAAATAAATAACACAACACTGAGTGAGATTACATTTCTTAACAAGGCAGTGGCGTTTTTCAAGCCATCCCCGCACAGATGCTAGGTCATACATGCTGAACATTGGATGAAGTATTAGAATGTCAAGTTGTTGATTTTACGATGTTATTGCTTGTAGTTTTAATTTTCCTTTCTTGTTGTTTGGTGCTAACTAATGAAATTATTTCATTCACTTGAGTAAGATATTTAATGGTGTAAGTGATTAAATGGGCATTTAGCTGACCATGCTGCATGTACAAATACCTGATTTGCAAGTGAACTGTGTAACTAAGAAAATCTCAACTGATGTTACTAATTCTAGGTGAACTGCTACTTCATTTTAAGAAGGCAAATCAGCTGATTGCATTGCATCATCACAATTTAAATTGAAAAAACCCTGTACCATCATTTTTTCCATTTCTTAAATATTTTAACTCCACTTTTCTCATTAGTCATCTCAGATGCCTTGGCATTTTTATTAATGTGGTAGGACTAAACAAGTACTTGAATTTAACCCAATTGTACTATATTTTTCAAAAGACCACCAGTGACACAGGGTATACATATCAAACACAAATTAAGAAAATAAATTAGACTGGCTGACTAATTGCATTGTGTATTTACCAAAGAACTATTCTTCTTGTTTATGATATAATGAGATTTCACAGAATATTTTGTCTGAAAGGCTTGGGGGAAAATGTAAGGAGACATAAGTTTCCATGATTTAGCAGACTTACGGGAAATCTATAGTGAAGCAGGAAATACAATTGTTTTTGTATTAATGATTCTATTTATATGTGTTTAGATTTTTTTTTAAGATGCCTACAAGCATATATCAAGTAAACTAGAGTGAGTTGTCATTAGGGATTTATCTGCTGGAATATTACAGTAATTCAAACTGTGTAAGGAAGGAGGTATTTTTATAAAACATTGTTTATCTTTAAAAGCTCTAAAATTGTCAACATGTCATCATAGGATATCTCCATATTGAACTAGTAACTTTTTGATCAAAATATGTTTTTTTCATTTTTAAACATTAATCCATTGCAGAGAAAATAATTCAGGTTGAAATCAACTTTTGAAATAGTATCTTTTCCAGTTTGGATTTTTTTCATTTGTTTTGGTTCCAACATTTGTGATACTTTTCCTTAATTCAAAATCTTGAAACTCCTTGTGCAGAAAGAGAACTGGTTTCTGTCCAGCTCCATGTATCACGTTCATCAGGCAAAAGATCTGTGTTTAACCTTATCTGTCTAAGTTTGCGTCAAGTGTACTACCCAGGAATTTCTGCTGATTTCTGTTTCAGGAGACAGAAGGGATTAGAAATCTTTCATGAAAGGTATCAGTCCTGAATGGATCTTCCAGCATGATAACAAATTGACTGATTGCTTTTCAACAATTTATTTATTTTAGTTGATGTTTGGCTGCTGTTTCCCAATTCTGTCAACTGTAAACTCATTTCTGTCATCTGAGCTGTTACGTGACCAAGTCAGGATGTATTAGTAACAAATACAATGGGAGTCTGTGACTTGCACTTAATTCATTATTTACAAAGGTGCAAAATGGATGTTATAGCCTTGGGTAAATGGAAATGCCTACACAGGTTGTGGCCAGAGATGAGCTAAGTTATGACCCGTTAAGGCAAAGGCTGTAAGTATTTCACTCTGTAGGGATGCAAAAGCCCAAATGTCACCTGAAATTACAGTTGTAATAAACATACAAATTCCTTAATTGCATGTGAAAAGTGCCCAGATGCATAAGTTACAGTGGTTTGGGTGCTGTCTGAACTTGAAACACTTTCTGAACACCATTTGCATCTTTATTTACCTTTGCACATAAAGAACTCGGGTGCCTGCTTCTTTACCTGGGTTGTTCTGCCTGGCAGAGGCTTAGTTGCGCATTTTAAATGACTGTAACCACATTCTTTGTAATAATTGTTTTATACAAGGGATTTGACTTCCTAGTCAGCAGCTGTGAAATGCTGAGTGTTTTGGACTGCAGATATGCTATCTGCATTTTTCACCCTGGCACCCTGCTCCCCCTAGCAGCTTGCTGTGGGGCAGACAGCAGCAGAGAGGAGGTCACTTTTAAGACTACAGGGACAATACATGACAGCTTGTTACACTGTGTCAGCTTCTTATCTGTCTGCATGGTAACAGCAAGCAGACAGTCTCAACTGAATAAAAACTCCTGCTGCACTCGTCTTCCTCCTCCCACAGCTCCTAATGTTTTTCATGGGTTCTAAACTGCAAAAGAAAGAGAAGACCTTCTTAGCACATAGCGTAATGTTTTCCTTTCCTGTGGGTTTGAAGTATCTTCTTGTGAGAATTAAAATGCATTCGGCAGCAGGGTCTCCAAAGACCTGAGAAGCCAGCGACAAGGGGCAGTGTGGTGGCATTAGGAACCCACATGTTAGAGGAACAACAGCTCATAACAATGCACTGACCCTGGGATACAGGAACATTTCTTCGCGCAGCATCTACCACGTGGTCAGAAGGGACTGACCTGCCTGCAGGAGACCTAATCGGGCTTAAAATGGTTGCGTTAGCTGGAAATAGGACAAAAATTTCACTGTGGAGTTTTGCCAGAATGCTTTGCTGGAAACTGTCTGTGATGCCAATCTGTGCAGCAGCCTGAATGAGCAGCCTGAAAGAAACAGAGACACCCTGTAGTGGCCCTTATTGAACTCTGGGGGAACAGGGATGCCAGGTATCGCTGAAGGGTAGAAACCTTAAAGGGTTGGGATAAATCCCAGTCTGGTTATTTCCTCAACCACATGAAAGCTGTGCTTGAGGGAAAAATCACTGCTAGAGAAGATTGATTGTTTTATGCAGGTTTTCCAGAGGAAGAAGTAGCTTTCAAGACCATCAAAATCTATATGAAAGCAAACTGATGTGGAAGCACTGAGCTTTATGATCCAAACCTGTTCCTTCATGCCCAAGATTTTGAGGTGCAGTGCAGGCTGCCAGCGGTTAGCATTTCTTGTCTCCTGCAGGGTACCAAAATGAGGGGAAACATGCTAAATTTTTGTGCAATGTAATGTCAGGGTGGGGGGAAAAAAATTTCTTTTGGAGCTTCAGGATACTGAGTCTAGATGTACAATGCCAGGCTAGCTCCATCCAAACCTGCGAAGGAGATGCTTATGGAAGAAAGAAGGATAAAATGGTTCAAAACAAGATAGTTCAATTCTATTGCACGAGTAGTGGAACATCCTGAATCCTATTACCACTATGAAAGTGGTCAGAGCTCCTGTACAAGGAATATTAAAAACTGAAAGTTAAGTCACTTTCTTCAAAATAAGTTTCTAAAATGAATCTCTATTGTTTCAAATGAGCTTTTACTGGAGGATTTTCCAGTAACATTGGTAGTTCTGCAAATAATTCAAATAATTTTCTTGTGGTTCAAATTCTTTTTCAGATGATGAACGGTTTTGATGAGTAGTTTTTTGACCTTTGGTGATTTTTCTATTCTTGCAGTTGGTATTCATTAAGTACTTCTTTGAATAGAGAATGCTACCCAGGAATTGCAGTTAGACTCTGCTTCTAGTCTGAAGAATGGGGACAAGAACATTCAGTTAGTGTGGTGCTGGATTGATTTAAAGAAGGGTGCTGCTTTTCTAAATTCACTTGCATTTATCTTCTTCGTGACATTTTAATCCACAAAATTTTACTTTTTCACCCAAATGAAGAGGATTGATCTGTGTATTTTTCTTCATTTAATCATTCTTTTATTGGAGATTAGCTATCACAAAAATACAAATATATCAGAAAGGGGGAGACGCTTCAGTGACATTTCATTTAAATTTGACTCATTGTTGAGACTGCCACTTGGCTATGACAGATCTAAGTTTTTGAGGAACCTGAAGTGTTTTCATATCATTTTTGTATATGACCTTCACTGGTGATACCCTTAAAAGAGTGTCCATTGCTATTTCCAACACTTAGCTGTCATAAAATAAATGAGAAGCTAGCATAAAAAAAAAAAATATTGGTTCCTTACCTTTCAAAGGTCTGCTTTGCTGAGTTATTTTTGTCTGTTGTTTTTTTCTCATATTTCTCTTCCATCTGAAATTAATGTTAGCTGTAAGAAACCTGTGGTTCAGCTGCATGTCAGCAATCAGTGTGATCTGCTGCCTTTTAAAAGCTGTGCTGTGATTACCTGGAGAAGTAGCTGGCTCTGTTCTCCCAACCACCTTTGATCGGCCTCCACTCTGGTTTGCTCTGCTTGTTACTTTCTTTCTTGTAAGTTACAAGATGCATTTAATTACAATGGCAAAATGTGAATGCAGTGAGCACTGGAAAAATTCTAACTTGAAGCTGCCCTCTCATTACAAAGTTCTCATACCTGAATAATTCCTCTAATACTGGATGAATTATTCACAGTCTGCCCAGGGTAACAAGTGAATGTGTGATCATGAGGCTTTTTCTCAAGAAGTTGGTGGCAGGTTGCATATGAGGAATTAATGCTTTTCCTGATGAAGTTTTATCTGGAGCAAATGGACATGCCATTGAAGCTGATATGACAATGTAATGAAATAGAGACTTCACACTGAAGAGGAGATGAGGCTGGCATTTCTAACCTCTCCTTTCGTCCCCTAAGCTCCTCGATGTTTCATTTCCTGCTGCTATTCTCTGCTGGGCAGTAGCTCAATAACACTTTTAGAAATGATTCTGCAATTTTCTGTTTGAATAAGTACGAAGAATAAGTTTCAATGTTTGTCAGAGTGTGCCCCTTAAGTTTAAACAGCTTTCTACAGACCCTGCAAAATGACATCATAAAGGGGGGGGGGGGGGGTTGTTGTTGTCAGTAGTAGTAGTAGTATTTAATTAGCTGCATGTTTTGATGACTGAATAGAGTTCTATGTATATAGGAATTTTTATTCTGTGCTCCAACACCAACATGGGAGTCCAACTCCTGTGCAAAGAACACTGCAAAGAGCTGTTGGTCAAATTTGTATTCTGCATCCCCAACTGCATGACTGTATTTCACTCTTAGGTTATGCAAATCAGCCACATGTGCAAGCCTGCAAGGGAGTGTGGGGCAAGAAGCTCCAAAATTGTACTTTGGAAGTACAGAAAGTTCGGTTTCAAGAGAACTGTAAATTAGGTTTTATTCAACAACGATGAAATGTGAGATTTTATTTCACTGGGATCCATATAGAAGTTAGTCACAATTGTGCCCTTTGTGAACAAAACCGAGACTTGAAACCTTTGTCCCTGGAGGAAAACAAATTAGGAAATGAAAATTTCTCTCAAGGTAGATCTGACTTCTGCTTAAGTCCAATAAACAGTAATTTCATTGGCTTCTTGTAAGAGCATTATGGAGATCAATGTGTCTCCATTCCCTTCTGCTGAACAAAACCCAGTGTTGTAAATGCCATCAGGCTGTTTGGCAATATCTGACAACTCGAAAATCTAGATTTAAGCTTCCACCACGAATTTTATCTTTGCCTTTTCCCATTTCAGAGTACAATATCCACATTATGTCTATTGGCTCTCACTCAGATATTTGCAAATGTTTGTTCGGTTTTGTTCCCTCTTCTTCATTCCTCATGTAATAGCAGCCTTGACGAGGCAGTTTTGTGGAATGGAGTACAGCCCTCTGCAGGCTGCAGCTAATGCATTCTTGCTGAATATGCAAAGATTATGTCAAAAATTTCATTTCTGAAATGTATTTGTAAATGCCAAAGTCTCACATCCACACTGATAAGCACGTGGCAAGCAGCATCAGATGGTGTTTTCCCTCTGTGTAGTCAGTGCAGTGCAGTGGTCCTTATTGGAGAACATGACCCTGAAAGTGCTGTGTGGAGCAGTGCCCTTGATTGGGTTTAGGTCCGAGCTGGAGTCACTGCTGCTGTGCTGTGGAATTCTGTTTCTGTTCATGTGTTCTTGGCTAAAATACAGCTGACAACTTCATAGGCGGGGAAAGGTGTACAGCACTCGGAGGGAAAGGATGGTGCCTGACTCATAATGAAAATCAGTAGAAAAAGCATCACCACTGCGCCACTGGGCTGTAGGCACAGGGTATTCAGAAAATGTACTTCATCACCATTATCTAATTTTCAGATTTTTTTCCAGGAAATTAATATCATCTTAATCAGTTGAAACTTAATATTTCCCTGGCCTTAAAAGTTGTATTGTTTTTAGAACAGGTAACGTATTTTATATATGATGAAATATTTATAAGAGGTCTGCAGGAAAAATAACTGCCAGTTCTGTTTAAAGTGCAGATTACTGTGTACATTTTTCCTTTCATGAGGATTCTTTGTATTTCTTTTTAAAAGGAATTTAATTTACCGAAAAGATATTGTCCAAGAATTCAAGTATGAAAAATTGCAGTACTTTGTTGTTTACTTACAATTACTTTTTTCTGAAATTTATAATTTTCTAGACTAGAAACGTGCGTTTAGCATGCTAGAATTGTACACACATACATTATTCAGCCTACTCTGCTTGAACAGGTTAGCTGTAAGAAGAAATACTATCCACTTGATGGCATGAAGTATGTGCATATGCAACAGCGAAATAGCTTTAAATGCTTTCCTCGTATGAGTCGACTGGTTTTAGACAAATTTTAACTAATATCTACAGGCAGGGCTTCAACAAATAAAAATCTTGTAAATATGCAGTGATAGAAAATAGAAATATAACAGACTTATAGAAACAGTTTTACCACCTATGTGCTGATGGCCCCTATTCTGTGTAATAACTCTTTTTACAGTAACTCCTTTGGAATTGCTCACAAAACTCTGAAGTCAAGTCACAAATTTCTGTCTGGTACCATACCTCCCAGCTTCACTTCAGGACCAGTGTAGTGCATGAGTTCAAAATACCCTGATGAACAACTAATAGGTTCAATTTTGCCTGTAATTCCACCCACCACCATTACCACCACCACCCCCCCCCCCCTAAGTAATACTCATAAGATACTCCAAAAATCTTTTTAGCCTCTGCCTTGCTGACAGGCAGGATGCCACGGGGAAGGAGACTGAAGTGTCAGTTCTCCGTGCCCTGGCAGACTGGAAAGCTGGGGTTGCTGCTGAATGATAATACACTGCCCTCCTGCAAACACTTCCCTGGTGATCCTGGGCTGTGCAGTCGTGTGTGAACAGCATTCAGATTTGCCACCATCCCGAGATGTTATCATCGCACTACAAAATGCCAATATAACGTTGTGGAAATACACATTCAGGGATGCGATCTTATGCAAGTATTGGGTTTATATATGTTACAAAGAACTGTTTCTTTTTCCAAGGAGATTTTGCTCATAACTGACTGACTGTAAGCTCCTTAACTTTCTCATAATGCAGAGCTGGATTTTTTGCTGTTGGTTTTGAGGCCCAAAGTGGAAGTCTTCAGCATAGCTATTGGAAAGCTACAAAATCTGTGTTTCTCATAGTAAGAGGGACAAAGAGAGAAGGATATATGTTTTTAATTGAAATTTTGTTCTGAAATTCCCTTCTCCTTTCCAACAGAGCATCATCCTCCCTTTTCATAGTATAGCTACCCCTTATTTGTAGGTGCAAATCTGTAAAATATCAGCAGTGTTCCAGATATGTTATACTTTAGCAAAATTTTATTCTTAGAACTTCATGCTAAAACCAGTCTTATGATGTGTGAAAGATCCATGGGCAGACAATTTAGGCTCTGAATCTCATAAGAGGGGTGTGCTTCAAGGGGAATCATATGCCTGATCTGCCAGAAAACTGATTTTCTCTTAGAGAAACAGGTGTTTTTCTTGTATATAAAAATTAAGAATTGGAGACAGTTCAAAAGTGGTGTCACTGCTAATGAGGACTGAACTGATGGATTTGCAAGGAAAGATTAAAGAAAGCTATATCCAGTATATATACTAGTAACAGAAAGGTTCATTGAGAATGGAAAGGTGTCAGCCCCAAAGTGAGAGTATTTAGAACTGCAAAAGGAGAAATAACTAGGAATGACAGAAGAAAGTGCTCCTTTAAAAAAAAAAAAAAAAAAAGTAGTAAAAATAAATACATTGAATAGCAGTTAAAACTGTTTGGCTGAGGAATAGTTTCATAAAGAGAGTGATCGCAAGCACGACAGTTCCAACTTAGCTTTGTGCCATGGATTTGAATTCCCTAGATTTGTAAATGGATAGGGGGGAAATGCTAAAAAGGATGTATTTTATTGCATGTGATCTTCTTGAAGGTAGGTGGATGGATGATCCCTTCTGGATCTTCCATCTCTCCTGCCCTGTGCACTTATCTATGTGCACAGGAGGCTCACTGTGATCTTATCTATGAAACACAGTATCTTTGTGGGAACCTGAACTGTGATATTACCAGGTCTGCTTTAACGATCTTATATATACTGCTTCATCACAGATATTATTGACAGTAGGTGCTCTATCCACTTTTATATATTCTCACTGTGAGTTGTTTTACCAGGAGGCAGCCAAATCAAGAGTACATTTCCTGACCAGCTGAGCAGCTGGTAAGTCTCTTTACAAGCACTTAAGTGAATTCAATGCACTAGGACGTTAAAAGGCTGGGTTAGGACTAAAGTGGGTGTTAAAATAGAACCCTCTGCTCATCATCACCTCAAAGGTTATCTCCCCACATGTAAAATAATTCAGCTTTTGAACACCGCTTTTCCTTAATTCCTTTGTTTGGAAAGTCCACCTGATCCTTTTCAGGATTCATTTCTCCCCTTCTGATCTGCTTTTGTCTTCTGTTTCTCTCCCTTACTGTCTGCACATCATGATTCTTTCTCAGGCTGAGTCATAAGCCTTTTAAACGCTCCCAGGAAGGGTTTTTTCCCTCAATCATGCTATCTATTTCTTAGCCAAGTGGTGCCTGTAGGAAGATCAGAATAACCCAAGCTAGGAAGAGCTCTGTGAGTTGCAGTGCCTGTAAGACAAACAAAGGAGTTGTATTGTTTGTTAACATGGCCATTTAGATAGACTTAAACCTCCACTGGGAGGCAAAAAAATTGCATTTTTTACTATTTTCAGAGCCTGACCCAGTCCTGCATTTGTGTGTGTATGTGTGTGTGTGTCTTTTGAAAAGAATTTTCTTTATCCTGCCAATCATGTATAGTCCACAGATAATATGGTTCCCTTTCTGATCCAAAACCTGCACAAATCCTCCCGGTACCATGCCTATGAATGTAAATAGGAAATATTCCTTTTCCAGACCGGCAGTGAAAAGGAATGTGTCCCAAATGCAATTGTTCCTTGTGCACTACATCTTGTGAGCAAGCAGCCGGTGTGGCTTGCTTCAGTAACTTTGATATGTAAACACTTTTCAAAAACATAATCTACATTGTCAAAGCCTAATCTAAATGATGCACTGACATCACTTATTTTGACATGCTGACTTGGTTTTGAATTCTCTCTGGATTGCCTGGCCCCAGATGGCCTTTTTGCGTTTTGTTTACTTTTCACTTCACTGTCACAAATTTTTTCCCATTAGATATACAAAGTCAATGGGTTCAGCCTAGTTTTGCAGCTTAGTTGACTAATATGGCATAGGGAAAGCGCAGACTGAAGCCAAGCAGAAGGTCAGGAAAAAAGCAATGTGATTCTTCAGGTATGACATAGAGACCAACAAAACAGAAAACTGGTAAAAGATCTGGTAGAGCAGCTAGAGATTATTATTTTTTTCAGAAAAACATGATTTGACTGGAAAGTAGAAATTCACTGAAACAGAGAAGGATTAGTTTAGACTGAATTTCTGTTTTTAAAAGCTTGCTTCTGAACAAATGCTGAAATTTTGTATACATCCCAGATATTCAAATGAAAAGAAAAATCCGGATTTGTTTCACATGTGAATGAATAATAAAATGTTACTCTAATAGCTCTTCAATGTAATTGGTTGTTTTGGATTTATCTTAGTCAAATAGTTCAAATGGCTTACACGATCTTGCTATATGAAAGTCTTTGAAGATACGTGAAAGCCCTTTATACTGGAAAAATAATCCCAAAAAGTTTGCATGAACTTGCTCATAATTGTGCACAGAGCCCAAAGGAAAAATAGGTGTTGGTGATGCCTATGGCAGCCTGGATCATGACTGAAACATGGACTGTCTTAACAGTGGTCTTCCATCTGGGTAGCCATGCCTACCCTCCCACACTTCTCCCAGTGTGAACACCTACCTTCCCTCTAACTGGCTGGTTTTATGGCTCAAGCAAAAAGCTTAGTGGGAAGTTTGGGGTGGAATTTAGCATTGCTGGAGGGAGCCTGATGTTTCCCTTGTTCCCTAGAAAGGAAAGGTTTCCTGCATGTTGCTGATTCGCTGACATGTTGTTTTCAGATCACATTTCTTTCCTTTCTGCTGAGGCGCTCAGGCAAAGCACTGCACGGCACCAGTCACGGTGCACTTTTTGTGCTGGCAGCTGCTGGGCACCCATACTTCACTTTTTTTGAAGAACAGACTGCTGAAACCGCCACATTTTTAGGAGCACCAACTTCCTTTCGGACTTGACAGTCAGTAGTTTGAGCTCTTCCTCTGTTTACTGCAGGTGAAATATGGGAACTACGCCTTTGTATGGGATGCAGCGGTACTGGACTATGTGGCCATCAACGACGCAGACTGCTCTTTTTACACCGTTGGGAACACTGTTGCAGACAGAGGATATGGGATCGCACTGCAGCACGGCAGCCCCTACCGAGACGTTTTCTCACAAAGGTAAGGGTTTGGAGAAGGAGGAGCAGTCCCAAGGGAAAGTTTCTCTCAGCTCTGGATCCTTCTTTTAATTTAATTTTCTGCAAAGGGAAAACATCTTGGGCTTGCAAACCACTTCATTTCTTACATGGGGATTCATTTCCTTGAAGACATAGGATTATTCACTTTTCTAGAAACTGCATTAAGAATACTTTGGTTTGCTCTTATTTTAATTGTTCCTGTTTCTTTTGGAAGCATTAATGAGAGAGGCTGAACTTCCTTAGCAGGAAAATGAGGAAAAAGTTGATTCATTTGCTATATAGAGGGACAGCATAACCCAACCCTTCCTGTCACAGAACACTTTTCTTAAAGAGAAAAAAGTAAGCTTGGGCACTGATGGGAAAACTGAAGGTGGTGAACAAGAACATTTGATGTTTCAGTGAAAAGACCATTATTAGTACCAAAAAGCTTAGATGCTTATCCCAGTACTGATCCATCTCTTGGGCTACAAAAGTGAGATGCTTCTGATACTGCATTTCTACCAGGAGCAAAAATATTAAAATAATTGTATGCACTGTGCCTTTGTAGTATTTGTGCTTCATTTAGTATTGATTCCTTGATCAGGATGTGTGTGAAAAGTAAAAACCAACAAAATATTGTAGAAGTGTAATATCTGCAGTCTGGCTTTTAGGAGAAGATGAGTGCTAAGCTCATGATCCTTTTTCATTCTGAACCTATTCTGTAAACCCAGTTTCTAATGGTTTGTGTTAGATGCATGTAACAAAACTTTACAGATGCTGTGATGTAATTTCTTTTCTGTGGTTGCCATAATGAATGTGAACCATTATGTCATATAAATATGCTTCATTCAGGCTCTTGCCTTTGCCTTCAGCCATAGAATGAGGTGGGGGGGAAGCAGTCAATCAGTAACAATAAGCAGATTCAGAGGAATCACTGTCTGCTCACACATACTGCAGGAACAAAGAAAGCCTGAATTCTTTGAATCTGTTCTGCATTGGGAGTGATTTGGCTGAATTTTGTGCTGACACAGTAGTAATGTAATACAAAAGTTCACAGGATCAACAAAAAATTTAATTTGAATGAAACATATATATGTTTTATCTATTACAATTAGCATTATAGGCAATTATATACTGAATACTTTCATATTCCAGCCATGACCAGGATGGCTCTGCTAAAAGTCCTTGGCTCTGTAGTGTTCGGGGTCTCCATGCAAAACAGAGGAGTAAAATTTCTTCCTGTAATCTTTCTAAGGAATGCTTCCAGCTGTTGCAGATCTCAGGTGCTAGTCAAGGTGTTGTCATCCTATTCAGACCATTGCCCATGTAAGCTTGAGTACAAAAATTTGAAGACACAGGGGAGTTTCATAGGCTGTGTCTTTATTATGAAATACAGTGAACCTGCCAAATGGCATGGCATGGCTCATGACCACAAAGTCGAGCATTTCTCATCCCCGCTGCCACTGCGCTCCAACTCAGGGTGGATGTATCCAAACTGCCCCTTAAGAACTGCTTCTGACATCATTTATATACTTGTTACAGTTCTTGATACATGGGGGAACTGGTCGCGGCTGGGTCTGGTGAGCGATGATGTTCTTGGTTGTATTCAGTACTCAGCATCCGGAGAGGCTAGGTTACATCTTCTCCTGACACACTGCCTTGAGCGACTTCTGGACTGTTCAGAACAGACTTGGTCTGTTCAGGCCTGACATTTCCAAGTACAATTTTATTTCGTAACAAATTTTCAGCATTTCAGTGTATTCTTATATCTTGAAGCTGTAGGAAAGCAGAAAGAAGCATTAAAAATTTCCACATATATAGCTCTTTTTATCTAAGGATCTTTGAATCAGTATTTAAATATTAGCATTTCTCAGTGGAAAGTAAATCTCATTTCTATTTAATGCATAGGGAATCCATAGCATAAGGAGACTTAAATGAATTCCCAAGGTCAGATGTTTTCCCTTGATAGAAACAGGGATCGTAGGCACTCAGAATTCTTCCTTTTCCATTTCCTACTATAGTTATCAGAGGGGATGAAAAAAGGGATTATTTGTGAGATACTGGGCCACAGGAGGGTCTGGATGGATACGCAAAACTTGGCACTGATGAGAAAGTTACTCATTACATTATCAAGAGTAATGGTTGAACAGAGAAACTGGAATTTGCTTGGAGTGATGCTACCTACTGATATATATTATGAAAATGTGTGTGCTGCCCCTTAAATTTTCGTTTCTGTTTTATGAAAGCATATTATATTGCACTTGTAATTATGTCCATAAATATAAATTTACAGTTTGAAGCTGTGAAACACCATATAAGAAACAAACACATGAAAGATGCTTACAACGTAGCTTACAAGGTTTTGTTCTAAAAACCCTTCAGTGCTGTTCCATATGATTACTTCCATGTGGTTTTCACAAATCATTCTTACATTTCTTCCTAATGAAAAGGCTGAACAACCTTCAGCTGCTGCAGCCTGTATGCTAAATAGAGAGGGAAATAGATTCCACTGTATAGGATTAGCAAATGTTCACATGAATATTTCACATTCTTTAATGCAGTAGGGAACTAGTTTGAAATATATTGGCATTTCTTGATCTTTCCCAAAATAAATATATTTATGTGGAAATACAGGGCTTCTCTTTTATGAAATTTCATATAAACCCATAAGCTGCACAGTGTTAAATCCCTAGGGTGCAGCTGTAAAAGGTCTGGCAAGCTTACAGCAGATTTTGGTCTCAGTGCAGGAAGCACAGGCACGAGTTTAAGGCTTTTCATTACCTTTTCTGAACATTCAGGCGATTCCCAGAGAAACAGGAACAGAGATAGAGAGGCGTAAACACCCACCCCTTCTGCCCAGTGCTAAGGGGCATGAGTTGCAGTCAAGATAACACTGTGGTAAAGTTTAGGCATTTGGGATTTCTGCTGTGTTGTTTTTCAGGGGATTAACACATGCAAAATACTGTGGCCTTTGGGGACTGCAATGATACTCACCTGCTCTGTTAAGTATTCCAGTCTCTACAGGAGTTTACCCATCAGTTAGGCTACATAAGAAAGGTATTAAACCTGTGATCAGTTTGAAATGCTGACTGAGGTGTCATCAAAACACACCCAAGGCCTTGCAAAAATTAAGTTCCCTGATGCAATTTCCTCCCATAAGTGATCATGGTGTTGTGCCCCTTTATACCACAGGCAGTTTGTGAGGTGCTAAAAAGAAGCCTGAAACAACCGAGAACACTGTAAGAACCAAAGCCATGGTGATGGGCCTAGTGGCCATGTACCTGTGTTTGGGATGTGGGAGCACAGCTGATGACCACCTGGTTACCTAGTACCCACCACACTGACGAAGCACACAAGCTGCGGTGCCCTGAGCGTGCTGCAGAGCTGGTGCTGACAGCTGCCCTGCTCCCAGCCTCAAACCGCTGCTACCAGCTAGCGCCTGGGGATTTGCATGGAATGCAGTCCTACCAGAACAGAATGAGCCTCCAGTTACCAAGGAACTAGGTGAAAATACTTATATTAGGCTACAGCTAAATTAACAGAAAAGGCTCAATATATACTCGATTTTAAATTATTGCAATGAAGCAAGTTTCAAAAGGGAATGTGCTGCCATTGAGGTACACTTGCTTGCATGGGTTCATATTGTGTTTATAATTTTACAAGTGTAAGGTGATGCCTATACTCTTTAGAGAGAAGACTGAGTGCTCCCACATATTTGAACTGATGAAATTTAAGATCAGAATTATTCTTACAAATGCAAGTTCAGGTATAGTGAGATATTAGTGGAGAGTGCGGCAAAAGGCACATAATTTAGAAACTCCATGTACATTTGCTGGGCTTTTAGAAAGTTAATTCCAGACACAACACAGAAAATGAAACACTGTTCAGGGTTATTCTTTCCAGACTCAAGGAAATCTAACATTTTGGGGATGAACAAAATGTTTTTGATGAGAAATGTTATACCATTCAAAGTGCAATATCAATATGTCTTCAAAAATACATTTTGCATGGGTACAGTTTAGTGAATGAGAAGGGTAACCAACTGAAATCACTGCAAAGAAACTGGTCTTTGAGAGCTTTCTTTTTCACATGCAGAAAATCTCTTCTAGGCCAGAATAAAGACATGAGGAGCAGTGAGAGGTCTGACTGCAGAATGAGATTGGCTTTTTGCTGTATTGGGATCGTAAAGTAGGCAGCTGGGGTCCCACTCCGTGGCTGTGACCACTCTCTGCCTAACACTGTCTCTGAAAGCAGCTGCTTCAAGTCCATCCTGAAAATAGGTGTGTGGCTGTAGAGCAAATAATATAGAAAATAATCTGGGTAACATTTGAACGATGGACCTGTCACAGCATCCCAATGACTTCATTCACGTGTTGCAGACCTTAACAAACACATCTGGCCATGCATTAGGCAGCCACTTGATGTGCTGAGGTAGATTGCTGACCCCTTTTCTTTGCCACTAAGACAACCTTTTGAGCAGCAGCAGCAGCATCCAGGTAGCACGTCAATTTTACATATATATATATATATATATACATTTTTCTTTCAAGGTAATGACGGATGATTTAATAATAGGAGCTGCCAAATTTCCTAGGAGAGTTTGAAGAGGATGTGTCATTCGGTTCATGAGGGACTGTGTGCTGACACTAAATTTGACACCTGTTAAGAAGTCTTTTCATCCCTAAACTTTAAAACTTCCATTGCACCCCTGGGAGGTATAAATATAATTGCAAACTCCTTTCTGTGTATTTCATAGGATGTCTCTGCTTCCTACAGTGCAGCAGCAATGGCTCAGGCTCTGTGCTGGTGGCTGGCTTTTTGTGGGGGTCAAGGAGAGGGTGGCAGCAAAGCGCTCGGATCCCACTCATCCCTGCTTCCTCTGCTGGCTCGCTCTCTTCTGCACTATTGTTGTGGCCACCCAGCGTGCTGGAGGCAGAGGGAGAGGAAACACCAATTTCATACTCGTCAGAGGCTAGCAGCCAGCTTTTTACTGAAGTAACTAGAAGCTGTCAACACCAGTACCACTGAAAAATCAAGCCGTAGCTGTTTTGCATTCCTTATGTCCCAAGAGCATCCATGTGCATTCTGCCCCAAAGACTCAACTCTTAGATAAATGAAGCAGTTGCAATAGGAAAAAAGAAAGAAAAGAAAAAAAAAAAGAAAAAAAAAGCAAGATTTCCCTGAGTCCACAGTGTGGGACTCTTGCTTGTTGTTCATCAGCTGTATCCCTGAATGGCACTCACCCCGGCCAAGCACAAGCTTACAGATACCTAAAGTTGTCTGTGTGTCAAAAGAAGATGCAGCAGCTGCACACCTCTTAGTGTGTAGTGTCTCATCTGTGAGAGGTGGGGTATGAGATGGTATAATGTATGGAAGGTACAACTACCACATAGCTTCTGCAGAAACCTCAGATTGAATCAGTTGCAATTAATTAGGGGTTTTGTGCTTTGCAGATGTATGCAGTTGTATCTAGCTGCAAAACTTTTATGCTTTTATTTATTCTTGCACTAGCTGATTGTGGGGTCATTTAAGGCTACTTATATGTTTATTGATAGAGCACCATTATTTGACCATTTATGTTTTATCTAATCTTAGCTAGTAGTATGTTGGTAAGTAAATCTATGTCTTGCTCTGACCACAAATGTTGCAACATGACAGTCTGCAGCATAGTAAATGCAAAGAAACGTAGCACTTCTGGGTAATGACAGAAAATGGAATATTATTCTATTTCAACTTCTGAAAAAAGGTTGGTTTTTTTTTTTTATATGCTAAACATGAATTAATCACTCCTTTCCATCTTTCTAGTCCTTTTCTTTAAAATAATAATCATCGTGTTATAGTTTTGGAAATTACAGAAAGAATAGATGTTACAAAAATAGTGGTCTTTCATACATGAACTTGGCTGAGGGTTAAATTGATAAATCATAGAGGTCGCAAAGAATTTGTGTGGCTGCTAGGGAAGCCAATCATTCCTTTCTGTCCTGGGAGGGCAAGAAATGGACAGTTACAACGATTCCCTCGTGGCAAGCCCGAAGACACATCACTGGCAGCAAGTGTTGCACTTTCAGATGACCAAGATTTGGAAGGAGAGAGCCACCGCGTAGCGTTTCAGACTCCCCCTTAGCAAATCATTAGAAATGTGCTTTAAAGAAATGGTATGGATTTTCTCTCATCCTTTTTTTATCTCATCAGTGAAACGCTGAGTTTTAGAAAGTTCCTGCCCTGAGTCATAAATATGTGCTTTTCCTGTCTCCTTACTATTAATTCTCTCGCTTTAGATTTTGTTCTGTGTCTTGGAGGTCACTAATTGTTCAAAGACTCCAGTGCAAGGAAAATTATTTCCTTCCTAACTGCCTTGATTTCTTTCTCTGAGTCCTTGGGACTGTGTACCCTTTCCTTTGAGGAGATCCATTTTTTCTTCATGAAATTCCAAGAGCGTGTCCCTTACTCTCTGATTTATCTTTTACCAGCTATGAAGACAATAAGAGTTTTGGATTACATCCTAACACTGCAGAGGACGACGATAATGATCTAATTAGATTTTTCATCAGTAAATACAGCAATCATTTGCAGAACATTGAATGCCTTAGTAAGAGCTCAGCTTTGCATTGCCTTGGTTATTTGCTTCGAATTGAAATAGTATTCTGAGCTGCATATATAACATTCTGAAAAATATAGTAGAGAAATTAGTAAAATCCCCACCAAAAGAACTTTTTTCTAATTATTGCAGATAATTAGAAAACTCTACAAATTGGGAGAATCATTGGACTTGAAGCAAGTTTATGCATTTAAATAGAAAACTAGTTCTTAGAACCTGCCCTTAGATCATGTCACAAGTTCATATAACTGAAATTAGATTAGTGAGAGGAAAAAAAATCCAAAATACTGGATTTCTGAGCAATCTAACATGAGAATCCAGTCTTAATTGATTCAGATATAGTCACTGTTAATAAAAGCCTTAACTTCAGAGAGGCACATAATAACAAGATCATTTCTCAGATAACCAGGACACTAAATAAAAACCCCTGTAGTAATACACCAATGTAATATTTCTTGACCATCCAAACTAACACAGCCTATCCTTATTTTTTTCTGTCTACATTAGACTCATAAGGATGAAACTGGGAATTGCACCAGGCCCTAAGTCTCAAAACATGTACACCTTCCTTTTTCCTGACCCAGGTCATCCAAAATAAACTACAACTGGCCTTCATGCCGGGAAACTCACCTCATGGAAGCGCTGCTCTGCCAGGCAGCCACCTGCCCTGACAGGGTGGTCGCATTCTGCACAGCTCACTCCTGGGCCACCAAATCCAGGATGAAGACCTGTAATCTAAAAGAAAACATGTAGCTTCATTCTGATTTTAAAAAATGGCATCCGTTACTTCATAGAAAGCCCTAGCAGAAGGCTTTTGTCCCACCACTATTCTCTCTTCTTTTTTCTGCCAAGCCCACGACCATCTGATCCAAGCCAACAGTGTCCTGTAATCCTGTATAAGCGTATCGCTAATAGCTTTCCCCAAAGATCAGACTGATCTGACGTTGTCCCTTTGCATCCTACTCCACTAACTGCCTAATGCAGAGCTGCAGGTTTTGAAGATCCTGCACTGTCATCAGAAGTGCTTCCTGGCTTTGTTATCCATTTGCATCTCACTTGCTAGCAGGGATTTCTGGCTGTAGGACTGCAGAGAAACTGTGGTTCCTACACATCGCATTGCAAGAGCAGGAAAAATAGTTCTATTGATTCCTGATGGTGTGTATCTGGTGCTTGCAGGTCTCACAGTAAATTCATGATTAGAAGTTGAAAGAGATGGAGACACCTACAGAAACACAGACTTTAGCAACTTTTTAGTCTATTGGCAGGTCTGAAGTTTATAACATGCACATAAATGAAAATTAATTAATGAAAACTTATAAAGGCAGCAAGCAGATTAGTGGGCTTTTTAAATATATCATAATATTAATTGATGGGGTAAGTTAAAGGAGCCTGAAGTAGCAGCACTGAGATGAAGCACAAGAAAGAAAATCGTAAGGGAAAGGCACTAGATCTTCTGGCATTCACACAGCATAGAGCTATGAGAATCAGCGAGCTGCCTGCTGGCTTCAGCACCTCTGAATCCAAATGATGCTGTGATGAAGGAATTGCTGCACACTGGAGAAGAGGTGCCCTGATTAAGCTTCATGTCTTCTCTTTTTCCTAATCAATGCCTAATTTCGAAAAGGGCGCTGCATTCAAAGTTTCAGAAAGGCAAGTAACTCCCCGTCATTACTGATGAACCACCCCAAAGAAAACAGCCTAATTGTAACACGTTAAATTGCCAGTAGATATCACTTTGCAAGCTACTTTCCATTCACTTCTGTAGCCTTAGGCACTTCAGACTTGGCGTGTAAAATGACCAGATACTACCCAGTGACATGTGTGCAGCAGTCAGTGGAAGCAGTGTTCCTCTTCCAACTATATGGAAGCAACATTTATTGTAAGCTGAGTGGTTTGTGTGTTTTAAAGTTTTATAGAGTAAGTGCATGGCTGCAGAACGTGAAACTGCTTGGTTATAAGTCTGATGACAGTAAAGCTAAAAGAAGTTTCAGTGAGTGGCTTCCCTCCAAGAATTTTCCTTTTCATTTATTCCTGAAGAAGAGATTAGGTTTACAGTTAATGTACACTTTCCTGTAGTACATTTTTTGTTTTCTGGCTGCCTTCTCTTACATTTGTGTGCGTCAGTCTTGAGAGGAACAAGTTTAACTACCCCACCGAGTCAGGCAGCAGCATTGCCTTTAAAGTGGGGTGGAAAACGAGTGCAAAGCTTTCCCTGGAAATAGGAAGGATCCAGTCATGTAGCTGTCTTGATGACAGAACCATAACAACCACAAATAAGGGTTTAGCTCACCTATCCCATACCAGCACTATCTGTCAGAGGTTCCTGGCTCTTGACCTATGTTGTTCAAAACACTGGTCAACCTATTTCAGTTAAAATGAGCGAGAGTGGCAAAACAGGAGAGAACAATAAATCTTTCCTAACCCGTTTTGTTGGCTTAAAAGGTAATTAACCTTTAGCTGGACCATAAAACTAGTCTTCAGCTGGCCCTGTTTTCCAGATAAAAATGAAAGGCTTCTGCCTGAAAATAGAGCTTCTTTTCAAAACTGAAATGTGCTCTGGTAAATAGTTAACTTGATAGTATGACAACTAGAGGGATTCATCCACACCTGAGCTAAGAATTTTGCTTCTACCCGTGGAACTGCTGCAACAGGGGCTACCTCAGCCTGCAGAGATTTCCCCTGCCATAAAACATCTGTCTGCTGTTTGTCACCAATCCTTGAGTTGTCGGTAGGCAAAGAAAGGTGCTAGCCTTGCTTGATGACTTCCGTCAAGTTCAGAGGTAAAGAAAGGAAAAAAGGCTTTGTAGAAAGTCTCCAGAATGTAGAGCCAAGGAAGAATGGTAGCAGCATTTGTAGCAGAGGTGTCTTCCCTTGCTGAGATAGAATGTGAGGAAGAAGAAAGCTGGTTGCGTGGACAGAGGGAGCGAGAGGAGAGGAAGGAGCTGGGTGCTTTACTGTGTATTATTGTGGAGGGGGAATAAATGGAGCCTTCCTTATTGCCCAGCTCCATTCAGGGAGGAGATTAGCAAAGTGAGAAATCTAAGGAAACTACCCAGAGAAGCTTTCTGCTGTGTGTCAGAGCAAGCCCATGGGATAGGATAGTATTCCCAGGAGGTTCACCAGTATGTCTGAGCACGGTGGTTATAGAGGATTGTGGATTAGTTGGAAGGTGAAGATGGAGTGAGGAAGCCTTTGTTCTCTGAATGTATGGGATGCCAGTAGCCCTGAGAAAAAAGTGCTGTGAGGATGAGGTATCAGGAGGTCCCAAGAACTCCTGCCCAAATCCCAAAGAAGACTTGGTGGTAGCAAGGAAACCAAGTCAGTAAGCTGCAGAGAGGCTTGCATCAAGATTTTTGTCTGGCATGGTATAAACAGTAAATTGCTTTGGAAAACTTCTGTGCCGTGCGCTACCACAGTTAAAATTACCACATAGCCTGGCTGGGCTGTGCCGTGTACCATACCCCCAAAGGTCGGAGTCACGGGATGTGGGCACGTAGGCACCTGGAGCACACATCCAGCTGCAGGCATTAAAGAGTCTCTGCCCAACCCAATCAATTAGGTATGCTGGGGACTTTTTTGCCCAATGTTTTTTATATGCTGCTTTCTTGCTAGTCAGATCAGGTTAGCCCAAAATAAAGCAGGGCCCTGATCCCAGGTGTCATAGCTCTGATGACTTTTCAGAAAACCAAGTGCCTTTCCAGACCCAGGTCTTGTACTTAAACGTGATTTCGTTCTGCTTTGTGACTAAGTGCAAGCAGAAGAAAAGGATGATGTGGCCAGGGGAAAACTGTGTTTGTCACTTTATTCACAAAACACTTTTGCAAAGTGCATTTAGTAATTTGCCATTGTAACCACCTGCACGAAGAGCTTTCAGTGCAGAGCTCTGACACTGTATTTAGTTCATACTTTGACTGCTCAGCTAAAACTTCCATTTGCATGCATTTATTCTGCTTCACACATTATGTTATCAGTCACTTTCAATATTTCAAAGTCACAGCAGTTTTTTTCTGACATACGTTTGTCAGAATGAACTGCCATGATTGCTGATATTACAGACTGCAGGTCCTGACTAAGGGAAAAATCTTGTATAGAACTAGAACATTGAAATTGCTCAATAAAACAATAGATAAAACAGAATAAAATTAGAGTCAATGAACAGAAATAGATACTTTAAATGACCAGCCAAAAAAAAAAATTTAAAAAGGAGGAGGGGAGGGAAAGGCAGGATTTATAATCCCATGCAACAGAATTAATCAGGAAAAATCTAATTTTTTAAGTTCATATGCAAGGTATTGAAAATGGCTCTTTTCTGCTGCCTGGTAATGAGTCAGTAAAGTATGTCATACTTGGACATTCTCATAATCAAGTACTTTGTCATATTCCTCTAATGATCACTCTCAACAGAAGGATTTTAATAATCAGTCCATTATAGCCACAGCACAATATAATGAGGGGTTTTGGCCTAGCCCGAGAGGGTGCTTACACTCCTGATTAAGTCCTAGTGCTAGTAATTTATCATGGCACATGAGCACATCTCTCTCCCTCTCGCATGTGCTTGATAACATGCAGGGGCTTTGCTAGTTCGCTCTAAACGCCCTTACACTTTAGGACCGAACCCAAGGGGAAGCACACTTGTTTGGAAAGCTAATGATCCTATTATGCTTATTGTAATTAAAAAAATATTTTTTTCCTGATATTTGCTACTGTTGTCTTCAGCTGAAAGAATAGTGCAACAACAGGTGAATTACCAAAGCAGTGAAGAAAAGCTGCCAGTTAATTACCTGGCTTTGTAGATAACTACATACTACAGCTGCTCCCTCCAAAGCAGAAAGGTTTCAGCTAGTAACAAGCATGAAAGGGCAAAAGAACTTGTTGACTGCAGTTTCGTAGGTGGGATGCCTAAACACAGCCAAAGAGAGCACTGATATCGCCAAAGACACCAGATTCCGACAGAAAGCCCGTAAGACAGGTTCTCTGTTGTTTTGGGTTCGTTTGGATTTTTTTACTTAAAAATTCAAAATTTTTTATTTTAACAAACTTCATTGCAGTAATAGTTGGAGAGAAAAGTAGCAGATTAGTAAGCACATATTTGCAGCCTTAAGAGAGGGTAAGGACTGATATTTTTTGGCTTTGCTTGGGGTATTCCTAGAGCAACATGTGAGAGGAAGCACGCAGGACTGAGCCTTGCATTAGCTGAGAAGTATGCATTCTATTTCCAATGCAGTTTGGTTGTATTAATTTCCTTGGGTTTGGCGGGGACTTGAGTTAATTAGCAGTGGATCTTCAGATCATGGAATTACACTAGATTTATACTGGTTTAGCTGACTGGAGAATTTAATCCTATAAATATGTGTTTGGCATAATTTAGATGTAAGGCTCAAGATTAATATCCCCATGAAACAGGGAATTTATGTTCATTTCTTTTTTTTGCCTGTGAAATGCTGTGCAAAGCTACAGCAACATGTCAGCTCTGACAGTCATGCTTGTGCAGCGACCAGGGCTTTCAAAAAGCCATTGGGGTTCACCCGTGGCATCAAGTTCCCCTGTGTTCTTCCACCATCTTTTATAAATCTGGAGAAAATTGTAAAATCCATAAAAAGAAAGCAATTGAAAATGAAGTATGGTTAAAACCCAGCAGAAGTGAAGGGGTTTTGATCATTTTTGTGTCCCTTTTAAATTAGAAATACCTACAACGGTCATTTTAATTTTTTTAAGAGTAGCAGTCTTGCTCCAAGTTGAATATGTAAGGCCTTTTGAAAATAAGGGATTTTAGAAAGAATGACTGATAGGTGTTTAAACCAAGAACAAATTGATCCATGATTGTGTATATAGGTAAGTCACTCTGCCGGCAGCAGCATTTATATTTTATTCTCACCCCCAAAATGAAATGTTTCTGTGCACAGCTGGGCCAGCAGCGGAGAGCAGAGGACTAAAGCATAGCAATACCCTCTGTCTGCTTTACAAGTGAAGGGGCTATCACTCCCATGGGTAGCGGGAAACCAAACTCAGGGGGATGAATGACACATCAAACATAACTCCGCAAATCACTCAGCCGGCTAGCAAAGCCATCGCTTCTCCCACCATCCCTTTTCTGCCCATTTTCCCAGCTTTTCCTTCCTTATTCCGAGCACTAGCTTTCTTTCGTGGAAAAAATTCAAATTCAGGGTCATTTTGGTGTTGGTGGGTTTTTTTTTTTCAGGGCAGAGGTGAGGTGAAGCAGCCTCTCTATTTCCACTGAGAGCTGCAATAGCTGAGATTAAGGGAGGCTGCAGGCTGCGGAGCCTGCACAGCCGTGGGCTGAGTGCAGGCACAGCATCCTTCCTCTCCCTCCTGCCAGCTTTATTTCAAATTACCTGGTGCCTTGGCACCACCAGCTGTTTCCTTTTTTCTGCTCAAAGTTCTTTCCTATTGCTGGTTCAGTTAACACCGACCCTTGTTGCTGCTTCAGTGTTTTGTAGAAACCTCCTGTCCCATGCACATCCGAACAGGGATAGTGGTCCACGGGGTGAAGTCCCGGATGGGAGCAAGGGAGCAGCCTCCAGCATGGCTGGGCAGGATCTGGGTCCAGGTGGTACAAAGAGGGCTGTAAGAGCTTGCCCCTTGAGGGAGGTGGTCTCAAAACCACCTCAAACCCAAAACTGGTGTTTAGAATCAGTGCTGTTATTCATTGTGAAGGAGAGAGGATTTATCATTTCCCTTTTTTCCCAGTTTCTAGGAAGTGTGAGTGGTTTGTCTACTCATTGGGCTGAACTGTCATCATTTTATTGCTTGTGTTTGAAATAAAGTTGGGGTAAGTGATGCTCGCCACGAGACTTGTGTCCTGGGCAGGACTGGGAGCAGATCATACTGTGCTCCTTTCAGCCCATTGCAATTCAAGACGATTCCCACAGTGCTGCATTTCAGGTTCAATTCTGAAGATCTGCTTGCTCACAGAGAAGCTTTTTCATTCCCCACAGGCACTTGCATACACACTAGTATCTTTTTCCAAATTGAAGAAAAAGTAGAGATGACAGCCCTTCATCTTGGCTAGGCAACGATAAGCTCCTTGCTAAATTTTGAAATGTTACAGCCCTTTAGATCAATAATATACATCTAGCCAATCTTTTACAGCTGGAATTATCGCAGGGCTGAATCTTAATAGTAATGGTGCAGGTTATCTGTGTGTAAATAGTGCAGTATCCTTATTCAACAGAAATGCTGTGGGTCTGCACTGATACATTGATCTGGATAGACAGGATCCTTTATTCCTGTCTGGAGGCACCTTCTTAAAGTTCAGTTTGTGATACTTTCAGGTAAAACTGATGATTTACTGTTCATGGATATGGCAATTTATCTGGTGTGCTGCCTACAAACCAAAGTCTTTTTCTCCATAGGCCTGATGCTGGCCTTCGTGAGCCTCTTGCTATACTGCCAGCTCTAATGTAAACATTGCATCTGGGCAAGAAAGTTCCTTATTTCTGTCTGCTGTTCTTTTCAGTAGTCTCCATTGCTTTCATTTGGGGTGTTAGTGGTGCTTGCCTTGAGTCATAGCTCTTTGACAGCAGGGTTGAAGGAAGCTTTCTTGGCAATGTTTGCTTTTCTAGGGAATTGTTTCCTGGCTGGAGGTTTATTACCCACCCTGAACTTGACCTTTCTTTCAAAGAAATTTCAGCTCAGTTTTTTAACTTGGTTTTAATGAAATGGAGTAATTTGTTGTTGAAGGAGGAAATAGTATTATATTCAGGGATTATTTTTTAAATCAAAATAGGTAACAAATTATGAAATTATGAGGCAGTTGCTCAAGGTCTTGTAAATCAGAACTGATGCTTTCAGCACACTATTTCTCCTATGTTACCCTGTCTGCTCCATGATAACACTGTAGTTAGCTAAATTACCTAGTATTAGCTAGATACTTAAATGTCATTAGAAGTTCTTAAATGGAAATCTTTGTAAAGGCTGAAAGTAGAAACCCATTATTTGATAGAAATAGAAAAGAATGCTTATAATACTTCCAGAATCAGTCATCATAAAATGAGGAGAGTCTGAATTAAGGTTCCACATCAAAGAAACCTGAAGGTAAGGGATGCAATTAATTCAGCCAGCCAGCTCCAAATCAGCCCTAAAATGGTGTCGTGCGGTTAACCTGTGCTTATAATTAAGGCATTTCCTTAGTTACTAGAACCTAAGTAGATAAAAACAAGTGTGGTTATTTCTTTTCTTTTCAATTTTGTAAGAACATGTTAGATTTTTGTCTTTTTGTCTTTTGTCTAGATGATTACTTTGTGGCGGGGATGGGAAGGCCAGTAAGCTGAAAGCTTAGGAAGTTGAAAATGCATTGGAGGGAGGGTGCCTAATCCTGATTTGTACTCTGAAAATCTTCCTCTAGCTTTTCCTACATCAGACATGCTTTGTGGACCAGGGTGCTGACTGCAAATCTGTTCACTTCATTTTAAACAGCTCTTCCCCTGCCATCAGCCTGCTGCCTTTCTCCTCCAAGCTTATAGTTTGCTCCTTTGCAGCATCTCTCCAACATATTTAAGGCACTTAGGTCACCCTCAGCAGCATATGTGAATGCTCCAGCCAGGGATGTGTATAGCCCCAGGACACCCAGGAGATCCTCCAGACTGCTCCCTGTCCATACCATGAAACCAAAACTAACTTACTGTGATCTGTTCTACTTCATTATGCTGTTTATTGAATTTTGCTGGCGGTATTGTCTTTTGCACTCTTGGGACCAGCATCAGTTGTCATGGCAATTACCATCAGATGGTTCCATCTTGTATGCTTGGAGGAGGGTAGGAAAACTGATGGCCAGAAGAAGTATCAGTTTAAAGAGGCATAAAGTATCAATTTCTAATACAGCTTAGTGACCAAAATGTTTGGGGCTCTAGCAGTTGGTAGATAGTTTGACTTCAATTAATACCTTGTATGTATTTCACATTAGCTCCTAGATGGATATTATTATTTTGGGTTTTAATACTCATGATGACATTTGAAATGACTGATGAAAGAAATGGGCTGTTCTCTATGAAGACATTCTTCAAGTTGCAATAGTAATCATACGTCCACCCATCCTGCAGATGGTTTGGCCATTTGATACTAGGAGACAGTTTACAAAGGAGCCCCAAACGTGTTTGAAAAATCATAAACTCTCATCAACGTCCTTATCCTCTCTGCATAGCTTAGCCCCAGCTTCCCTGATGCTCTAGGGAACAAAGACTACAGAAACGGAGGCTAACCACGTCTCCTGTCATCTGACTGGATTATGTTGTGGATGCAGCCCACGTGCTGATATTTCTATTTCAGTGTTTTTGAATGTTAGGCCTGCCTATTGCTGCTTCTAACATGGGTGGGTTGGTTTAGTTAATTTTTTATGAAGTGGAAGCAGAACTAAGTCTGAAAACTTCTTTGCGTAAGCTTGAAGATCTATGCGT
The DNA here is from genome assembly GCF_015220075.1 of Falco rusticolus. NCBI lineage: Eukaryota > Metazoa > Chordata > Aves > Falconiformes > Falconidae > Falco > Falco rusticolus. The sequence goes on from NC_051187.1 coordinate 53,422,916, forward strand.
GATAACAACATACCATTACTGCTAACTGAATTATAGATTATTTTTACCAGATGATAAACACAAACAAGAAGGCTTCATGCTCTCAACTACTAAACCTCTCCACCCACTAAATTTCTCCCACAGGAATTTTGTCTGTATTGACTGAGGAAGTTTAAATCCTTGTAAATAGACATAAATTGATATCCAAAATGCAAGATAAACAAAATTATGTAAGGATGCTAGGTGCTTGTAAGAGTAATCTATCAATCCTCTTTTCTGTAAAAGAATGACAGAGAGAATTAGTAGAGTGGGGCCTTGAAGCAGTATTACAATATATACATATTCAAATATGCTCTCCTGGGATCTTCTTTTCTTAAAATAAAACAACCCCTTCCATGCAAAACAAATCTGGAAAAGGGGGAAAGTGTGTATTAAAATTTTCTCAGTTCATAGCTCCATAGACAGGATCAAACTCATTTCTGTCAAAATCTGTAGAAAATGCTTCACACTCCTTTCAAGTCAGATACACCTAACAGGACAAAATTATGTTTCTGGCACATCTCGGTATGAACTTACTATTTTGCTGAGCAACTTGAAATAAACAGAGGTGTTTTGAAATATCCTGGGCTGCCCGCTGGCCAGTTTATGTTTAGACAAAGAGGAGAAGGACCTTTAGCTTGTTGATTGGCAAAAGTCTGGGCAAGCATTGCCTACTTCTCTGTTGAGAGTCTGGCTTTCATAATGGAGGTAAAAGAGGCGTCTTTGCACACAAGCCGTTACATATGTGCTTCAGCTTTGCTGCAGGGATGCTTTGTCACATGCGTGCCGAAGTCACACAGCCTCTCTTCCAAAGCCTTTCTTAAACACAGGCTTAGGAAAACAGCAAAGGTTTTTGATGCATGTTGGGTAGCATTTTAAAACCTCTCAACAAGGGATGTATCAATATTGATCTTGTGCTGGAGGCTGAATTTCTTGACGCTTCACTCTTTTGTAATGAGACCCTTTAAAGGAAAAAATGGGCTAATAATACTCATTTCACCAGGGCCTCAGGGGAATGGAAGCAGGTTTCTTGTCACACTTGAGCTGACAGTTTTCTGATTGATGGCATTTAGGGTAAGTTGAAAGAGGATTAAAGCCTCATGATGCTGGTTTATTTCAAGAACATGACATGTTCAATATGATAATAAAATGGGAATTTTTCTTCTGTGGCTTTGATGGGCTTGGGGTTCTTTAGGATGAAATTATGGATAAAGCGATGGCTGAAGTCAACTCTATGTGTTTCTGAGGCAGCTGGACGTGGGATGACAGAAGCCATTATAAAACCCTGGGCTGTTTTTTGGTACAGAGAACTTGACAGCAAAGCCAGAAGGAAACAAATACTGTAATGATTCATTTCCTGTGGGAGGCCAAAACTTTTAACAGTGTTGGAAGGCATTTTGCCATAAGATGCTGGCTTTAATTTCATAGTTGTGCTGACATTGTATATCAAGGATTATTAGCCGCAAAAGGCACTAGAGATAGTGGTTTGAGATTACAGATATCTAGAGGGCTGGTGAAGTGAGTTAATCTTATATTCTTTTGCAAAGACGTAGTGAATGAGAGGAAAGAAAGTGCTTCCCAGTATCACATTTTAGCACAGAATGGAGTGTAATATCTTTGCAATGAGGTGATGTACCTGAACCATCCATCCATCAAACACTTGGATTTGACCTTCAGCTCACTAGTATATGTGTTTTACACACTAATAATAAAGCCAGAGTAATAGTGTTATAGTCTGCAGTACTAAAAGTGGGTTGCTGTAAATAAATCTCTGCTGGACCAGGAAGACTTAGGTGTATTTTTCATAAGGGAACCTTAACTTTTGAGCAGACTTAACGTCAGGGTCTCATCTCACCAGCATGAAGCTATCATTATTAACATCCCCTGCAGAGCTCTGAAATAACTTTGCATTTACTTAGCTATTTATATGCTTACTTATATTTTAAGTAAGCTTGGTTGGCATTAATAAAGTTTATGGTTCATTACTATTATATAGTCATTTATATTTAGAAAGACCACTTACTCTAGGCCATTGAAAGCTAACTTTTCGACAGCCAGCTGTTGACAGCTGTGCACCACACAAGGGTCTCCAGAGGTTACTTGACCTTAGGTGCTCCAAATTGCCTCTGATGTGGCCTTTTTGGGCGGAGATCCCGCTCGTGTTTTGGCTATACAGGGAGCTAGACATGGGCAGTTTTGCAGCTGGCCAAGCCGGGTAGCTGCCCCACGCCAGGTTTCCCAGGCAAGCATGCAGAGGGGGAGCACCAAGGGACACTGGCAGGAGGAGGGCAGAGCAGAGAAAGGCAGGTGTGGTTAGATGTGAGGTCTGGTGTCCTTCATCCACCACTTATCTCCTTCACCACTGGGGGAACACCAATGGGGCATGCCAAATCCCATTGCTGTTGCACTGGGGTGCTTGTTTAAGATCTGCAATCCAAGATCTTCATTTGTCTGATATAAGACCCAAGTGACAAAGCTACAGGCAATTTGCTTTATTGCTGTTATATGACCGTAAGAATCAAAGGAATCTGCTGGGTCACCGAATCCATTATCCTGCTATGATAGGCAAGCACACTATATGAGTCCTTTCATAATTTCATCAAGCACAATCTCAATACCAGTCTGGAGGATATTTATTCACTTGAGTGTTTTCCCCTGGGAGGTCTGTTGTTTTTCTGGTGCTGTTCCTGCTGGGAAGCTTTTCCACTTTCATGTTATTCCCATTTTTTACAGTCTCGATTTCTTCGTAGCCACTGTGTAACTGTTTGCTTTTATTAACATTTGCTTTTCCCTCACAGTGCTTTTCTCTGCTTCTGCCTTCACTCACTCTAAGCTCTCCTCCTTTTCATACACATCTGAAAGGCTTTTATTCCTCTGAGATAAGGTCTCTGTTTTCCTGTTCATCCCCCTGTCTCTTTATCTACACCGGTTCTGGTTTCCTGAAGGTGGATAAGGGAAGTTGTGCAGAGTGTGTCGGATGAGATCACGCCTGTACCTTCCACAATTTGAATCAGTAATATGATGCTGAGCATATCTGGCACAGCATTTACCCATTTTGTAACTTCATCGCGCTGGTGGTAGTTAGTCACTGTTACACCCCAACCTTTGTTGTCCTCATTCATATCCAAGCGATAAATTCCTAGCTGGTATGTTATACTGTTCTTCATCAGCTATGCACTCCAGCCCTCAGCGTGGTAAATAATTTTTACTGAAACCTCAGTAAAAGTGATAAATATAAGAGGCATAAATATAGGGGTATTGCTATTTTTTTGTTTGTTTTGTTTTACTCTGAACCTGAAGATGGCCTTTGGCAGAAAATTCCCAATCATGTAGTGAAGTAGCAATGTGGTAATACCAATTTTTGTCATTTGTGTAGGAAAAGGCCTGATATGAATGTCTTATTGTAGTTCAGCAAAAAAAATCCACTTTATTTGGTTATTCAGGGTTTTCTTGAGAGAACGTTTAATTCCATTCACTTTTCTCACACCTACAGTCCTTCAGCATAAAGAGAATGATAACACAGAAGAAAATGTCATTGTTATAAACTAAAGCTCACGGTGCTTCTAAGCAAGTCTCTATTCTTTGTAAACCTGGAGAATAATAAATGCAGATTGCATCAGATATGTAGCTGATGATAATAACACAACGTTTGGTCTCTGATTATTCATTGTAGTAGAACAATTACAGGAATCTTGAATTTTTCTATGGTGCCATTGAGATTTACTACAGTTCATTGCAAAAAAAATGCAGAACAGCCTTGATAGAAGTAGAACAGAGTCTATTTTTCTCTTTTTCTTATAGTCAGAGGTATTATTTGTGATTGCCACCAAGAGCCTGGTTTCATGTAAGAGCTGTGAGATGAAAAACATTAATTTCCTCAGTGCTCTTCACCTGGGTCCTGAACCTTTTAGCAAAACTGGGCTTGCTTTTGAGTCTCCAGCAAAAGCCAGACTCTGGTGTATTTCCAATGGATTGAAATTTTATTGCAAGCATTTTACACTAGAACTACTGTTATCTGCTTGATAGATAAATTTGTTAAGCTTTCTGATGGATTTTTACATGCTAAATAACATATAAAATACTGTTGTTACTTGACAGGGATGGGTTATTGGCAAGTAATAAATGGAGTCAAATAGAGACGCTTTCTTCCCTAAACACTTTCTTGGGATTGACAACTGCATGTTTTTATTCCAATAATTGGAAGTTTTCAATGCAGGTACGCTGCTATATCTGTAGGAGAAATTTGATCTCTGGTCATCAAGACATAGTTCATTTTTGGCTAGTACTAGTAAAAATAATTGTAATGTCAGTTCTGTACCTGGATTACTTGTGATAGATATACTTCTGGATTAGGCAGTCTGCACTCTGAAATAATGAGAAATGTCAGGTTTTGGTTAAAAAATGAGCAGCAAAATATCTCTGCAGGTTATTATCATTTTGAGGAATTGTGGTTCCTCTCTATTATTCCCTCCACTATTGTCAAATTGTCCAATTTAAGTGAGTAACAGTGCATTCTTCGTAGAAACTGTTGGTGGGAGCCAAGGAAATAAAATGTAATGGATCTATTACATAAAGGATACCTGCGTATATTAGCCATTGGCAAAGTTGGGAGACAATAGCCAGGAATCAAGTTTACCAAATGGAGGGGCATTTTTGTTTTGTTTTTCAGAATACTGAGCAACCCAGTCCTACTAGAAAATGCTTGCTTTTGTATAGTCCCTGCCAATATATTTTAACACAGCAGTCTCACAGGCTGGACACCTTCTGCCTTCATTTAAAACTCATAAAGCTGCTATTTAAATCTTTTGTAATTATGCATGAGTAACTATGGAAAACGTTTAACTTCATGCACTGTCACATTTGTAAACGGAGAGATGTACTAATTTTTCAGAATTCAGTTTTCCATACATCCTGCAAAATCAGGTTTAATTTCTATCCCTTTTTAAAGAATGCATTAAAGCATCGCCTTCCAGACCGACTACATAAAAGGCAAGGATAATTCAGAGGTTTGCAAGTCTTTTCTCATCTGTTCTTAATCATAGCCTAGATGTCTAAGGATCAGCTCATTGTAGCCAACTCTGGAGTTTTCTGTTTGTGCAATTTGTTACTGAAATAACTAAGTATTTGCTGAAGCTAATACTTGCCTTTGATAGCTGCTTCTTTAGTGAGAATAAACATGCTCAAATTTCATTTTTAGTTAGCAATATCCATGCTCTGGTCATCTTAAAACTAGAACTTTTGTATATATCAGCCTGCACAGAGGATGTTTGTAAAAAAAACGTTCCCGGGTTTGTTTATTCCTTCAGTATTTCTAAGTATTTAGCACAGATCTGTTCCAGCATGCTGAGCATCCTTTCTGTGGGGAGAAAAGAGTCAGATTCTTTAAAGTCCCTGTTGGGAAAGTAGACCAAACAAAGGCTGTACTACAAAAAGGGATCTGTAGAGCTTTTCTTCTGTCCAGCAACATCTTGGAGATACCTTCCCTTATCCTAGTTTTGCAAGGTCTGTTTGGGCTGAATTACCTGCAAGACCCAGTGGAAATACTCGTGGCTTTGCAGGCTTCAATGACTTTCAGCCAGTTCTGATTATATATTTAGATGCAGCATAATATGGAGCTTTAAGAAAGCAATTGTTTGTAACAATAGCTATCCTGTATGGTATGGAACTTGTTAAAATACCCTAAGCAATTAAATCACTACGCAGAATTGACAGATTTCATTGCTTAGGTCCCAGCTGCCATTGTGGCCCATGAAGGCAGTATATTTCTAAATGAGGAACAACTTTCTTTTCTCTCTTTATGTGTAAGACAGACCAAACTGTCATGCTTAATTCTTCTTTAATGAAAATGTATTTATTTGTTTTCATTTTGGAAGTGAATTTAGGATTTGGTCTGTACGGGGAGAAGAAAAGAAATCAGCACTCTCTTCTGGGCTAAGATCTTGTGCTGTGTGCCAAGTGTTATTATGAAGCAATTTTTTTATGGTAAAATTTAGAGCCTTCTATAAGAGATTATAATAAAAAATGTTCCAAGGGTCTGCATCCATAACAGTGCTGGATGTCGCTATTGTAGAGAGTTTAATTTTCTTTCATCAAATTCCTTTTTGTACATTGTGTCTGTCTTTTTTATTTACATAAACAAATTTCAGAGTAGCTGGACTGTGCTGGCATGATGATATGGGCATGAAAAGTCATCCACCACCTTAAATACTCTACATTGTCCTTTCATTGTTATTCCTTACAGGTAGGGCTGCTGCTCTGTTAAATAGGTTTTTGTTTATTCCCAGTCCTTTTTGTTCTCCTTTACTTAATAATCCATGTCAGCAACTAGATCCCAGTTTAGAACAAAAGAGAATACAATTTATTTTCCCGGTTGCATTAAATTTATTTTACAACATAAAAGGTACCGGTTTGACTCTTAGCTGCACTGGTACTTAAGTAGAGCTGAGACCCTCTGAGCTGAGGCAAGGGTGCAGGTTAGCAGGTTTGCATGCTTTTACCCCTGCAAAAGAGAAGCCAGGAAATTTCCCCTTGCATGTTCTCTCCCATGCTGCCCTGACTGGGGCAGAGGCAGTTTTGCAAATTGAAGAAAACCCTGCCCTTAACACAGGAGCTGGAGATGGAAAAGGCTTGTTAGATCACTCAGCTCATTTCCCTGACAAGGCAGATCTGTCCTCTGCCTTTCCTGGTGCTTCATATGTCCTCTGCATTTCCCTCTGCTTCGGCTGTCTTGGGTTTTTCCAAAGTGGAATGAATCACGTATTTTATCTAGTCATTAATAAGAAAAACCTCACTCTCCTGTGGCATTCCTGTCTTCCTTGCTATGGGAAATATTATGTTATTGGTTTACCCAAGTTTCAGCACTTTATACTCTGTAATGGTAGTCTTCTAAGCAACCACTATCTAATTTATATTAGATGAGCACTATCCACTTGTATGGTGCCCATCACTGTGGTGTCTGAGCACCAAAGTGACAGCTTTCTTTTCCCTTCCTATGTGCACAGTGGGTTGGCATGATTTATGATTGTCAGCTGTACTCTTAATACTTATGCTTATGAGTGCAATTGTGTTTGTTTAAATGAGTTGCAGCATTTTACAGAGCTTGCTGATTTTAGCCTGTATCAGCATTTTCCCCGTATGAGATAAGACAGGCCTTTCTATCATTTCCCAAATTCCCAGCTTTTTAAAAAAAAACAAACAAGGAGCAGCCAACCTACGGATGCAAAAGTGACTGGGTGCTGTGGTTACAGACAAACCAAGTCTGTCCAGGTCTGTGACTGGTGCGACTCGCCCAGCAAGATCTGCCAGCAGTTTTGTAGCCTGCAGCTGCTCCTTGTTCTGGTCCACATGAGATCCCAGCAAGAGGAAAGCACCGGTGAGCCAGAGCATTCCTGCCCTGGAGTCCCTGTAACTTAGGGTTTGTGGTGGGCTAACGTTGCTTTGCCTCTCTCCCTGCTTTCTTCTTCCCAGGTCAAGGCCCCTTAGCCAGCAGCAGTGCAGGGCAGAGCTGGTCGCTGCTGCGTTTATTCCTCTGTCATTTCTGCTAGTGGTTGATAAGAACACCTCGCGCTGGTAATGCTCTGCTTAGTGCCCTTTAGATGTCTTGCCTTACTTCAGCTTTAATCTCCCCACTGTTGAAAACCATCCCCAATTAGGGCAGAAGAAGATTCTTCCAACCTACTGAGGTTTGTTGGCATAATATTTACTGTCAGTGTGCAGCCTCCTTTGGCTCAAAAAGTACATCACACGCAAAAATATCATCTCTGATTTCCTGCAAAATATCTGTTTTCTCTGAGAAGTTAATTACTGATTTCAAACCAGCTGAAATAAGGGCTAATGATGGCCTTCTCTTAATTTTTGACAAGTGATGGGTTGATTGGGACTAACTTTACATAGCTTCAAATGTGAAATTTAGTTGCAATACATTTCCCTTTCCTCAATTCCTCCACAGACTGTGCCAGAGACCAGTTTATTTTCTGGACTTTTAACAACACAGAAACTGCAAGACCAGAGCAATGCAAAAAGAGGTATTTTGAAAACTCTCGGTAGATGATGCTCGAGTCTGCAGCTGAAGCAGTAGGATTGTACAGTAGCTAAGCTGCACACTGAGTGCCCAGGTAATACCAAGGCAAGTCAAGCGGGCCTGGCATGTGGCAGGGCTGAAGAAGGCAGCAGGCAGGAGTGACGCTGATGGGAACCTGAGGTTGCATATATTAGCTAAGCCAGGCTTTCAAGGCAGTTTCTTCTGTTGTTGTTGCTGTTAAGATGACTGAGCAAAGGAAATGAGGTCGTTTTCCGTGCCCTCGTGCCTGGATGATGGATGCATGGATGGCTGGTTGAATTTGGAAATGTTTCACCCCAGTGGGCACACTTACACCTCCCCATGCTCACCAGGTCAGCTTTGGCTGAGCAGGGATTTATTCTGCCTCATTCAGCACATCCCCACGATGCCCTGGCCTCACACCCCTCTAGCCCTGCTCTCCAGGAGCTGCACTAGCTGGCTGCGGCCGCCATCCCTCCCTGACTGGAGGCACATGGAGGTGAGCCTTCATCCCTCCTCTCCTCCCTATTTTACAGGCAAATTAGTGTGTGCAGCCTTGTTTTCACAGTTGTGCCCCCGCTCAGCTCAGCGCTGCTGCTGCACAGTGAAGCATTTTACAGGCTTGTCCATTTTCAGCAATAGGAGCTGTTTCCTGTTTAAAGGGTGATTTCAGATGTTTTGGTTATTCACTGGGCATAGGAAATATTTCTAGCCACTCATGCATGAAGCCATTAGTTAGCATATTACTTCTTTTTCTTGCCTTCAGCCTCTTGGTGGAAGGGTTCCATTTTATTTCATCTTTATTTTCCATATTTTTTGTTCTCTGCATGACCTTAATACTTGTTTAAATTAAACATCCTTTGTCCCATCAAAGTTTTTCAAACCAAACAGGATTAGGCCTTTAGTGAGTTATTACAGAAGCAAAGCCTCAGAGTAAGTTATTTCCTGCCTTTCTATGTTTTCCTGCCAGAAACAATGAAAAAAGCCACAAGAGACAGGAATAATGCAGTGCAGTCTTATTTAGTAAGCGTCGAATGTAGAGTCTGTGTTATTTACATTCTATCATGTTAAACTGATCTGAATGTTTGCTTGACATCTACCTTTGTGTACCACTCCTTATTCTGATGGCAGAAAGCAAATTAAAAAAAAAAAAAAAAAAAAAAAACCAAAAAAAACCCCACAACTGGAAATTAGGAGAATAGTGATTTACAAATGGATTGGACCTAGGCAGTAGTGCTTGTCCAGATCCCTCTTGTCTGTTAAAAGTCTGGTGGTGGCTTTGCACTGAGCTCTACGCAACCCCCATTTTGGTTTGAGTAAGAAAGCTCTAATAAGTGCAGAATTCAGCTCTTCACTGTCCCAAAATTGTCAGTCCCCTTGGATTCAAATCATGTGCTCCTTTTCCTTGCCTGATCTCTGTAGCTGGGTTTTCCATCATCTACCCAACCAGTGGACCAAAAAGTCATTTCTTCCTGAACTTTCCCAGCAGGTTGTTCTTCTCTTCTACCAGCAGTGACCCTGCCCATACCACTTCACCCAGGGAGATTGCTTACCTGTAAAGTGAAGGTGATGAAGAACCCCTTGCCAAGCTATGATTATCTTTCCTCCTCTGCTTTACTATCCCAGCCTGTCACCCAGCTGTGGCTCCTCAAGCAGATTTCTGATGGTCACCACTGCAGTTCTCCTGGGCTGGAGAAGGAGCAGCCAGAGCCCAAATGACCGGGGAAACAGAGAGCTTTTCACACCCCATAGCTTTATAGGGGAACAACTAAAGTCATTTGATGAAGAACTGGGGAAGAGGAGCAGCAAAGGGGGCAGAGGGATGTTAAAGAAACCTGTATGTTTAGCTCTTCTCTTCTAGCTCAAACTATAAGGTGTGGTATTTGATCATATTTGATCAGAAGATTATTATTAAATCTTTTTGTGACTGATGCTGCCAGGGACACCTATATTTAATGTAACGTGGGGTTCTGATTATGAACATGATTTTACAATTTCACTGATTTTCCCTCTCATTTCAAAGGCTTGCTGTCTGCCTTTCCACTGGGTGTTTACATAATGCTTGAAATTTTGACAAGCCCTTGTGCATCTTACCCATCAGCAAACACAGCCACTGGCTGCAAATCAGGAAGGCCCTGCCATAGATAAATCTGCAGGTTCCCCACCCCCCGTTGTTTGCTGTGCGAAACGTCACTCACCTCTAAATCAAAACTGACCACTCTCCCTAACGACCGCTGATGGAGCCTGCTTCAGCTTTGCATCTCCCTTGTTGCCTGTGGAGGCAGAGATTTCCTGATGCCTCCACGTGTCCCCACACGCTGATGAGCACACAGCATCTGCATTGCAGTCCCTTCATCCCAGGGACGATGCAGATCCCTACAGTCCCTGCTGGTTGGGTGGCAGTGGGTCACCACCCAGTAGGGTGGGAGCAGGAGGTCCACGCAGGCTTTCCAGCTGTAAAGGATCTACCTGCTCCAGGGGTAGCTTTTGGGGCTGGACACTTTTCAGTGTTCCTTCGGCACTGGTGGCAGGGTGTTCCCCGGTAGGAGTCCACCATGAGCTCCCTCTTGCTCTCCTGCTATTTAACTGCTCTTTTCTTCTGCCTTTTTCTGCAGCTGGTAGTTGTACCAGTTCCCTGTCACCTTGAGATGCTTTTATGATTGTGGAGAGGTAGGAGAGGGAGAAGGAAGCAGCCATCAGACTCCAGGCAGATCCTGCATGACTTGGGCTGTTTCTCTTGGGTTTGTCAGCCCTGTGGCTGCTCACGTGTCTCTACCCTGCTGCCTCTCCACTCACAGTGGTTTGATATTTTCTCCTCTGGCCCAAGGGCTTTCTTTTTGTAATTTGCTTTTCACTTCAAACCTCATGAAGGAGAGACAGCATGCCTTTAAGCTCGGACTGAATGGTGCATAAGGCTTTGAATCTCTAACAAGCAGCTGGCTGCAGCTCTGAATATGATCTAATAGGGAGAAACATGCTCAACAAACTCCTGCCACATTCACTCGAAACAGGAGAGATTTGTATGTACATGCTTTTGCTGAAAGACTATATTATGCGGAGCATGCAAAGTATCAACTGTTATCCATTTTTAGAGCCATTGTTAAACAGAAAATTAACATTGTGGAAGAGAGAGTGGGAGATTTCTTCTTCTCCCCTGCCCTCCCTCCCCTGGTACGGTGTCTTTATTCTGTTTTCTCTAGTTCTCTTTGTCTTACTGGCACAGTGGTCTTCTAACTGTCCTTTGTTTCATTTATATTGAAATCAGCTGGCAGAAGACAAAGTTCGCAGCATATATTTAGAGCCCATGTTTTTGAGACTGCTAATTATTATTTTCTTCCGTCTTTCCTGGGAAGCTGCTAGCGATTTGTTTTCAGGTTCATTTCATGAGTGTTTACTGTCATTTACTCTGAACTCTGGTCTTTTCCTTTCTCTGCCTGTCCCTCAAAATGCTGACCACATGCTGGCTCTGCTTTGCATTTCTGTATCTGAGTTTGTATTTTAATATTCATTAGGTATTTGTACTGACAGCCCATCAATACATTAGATTAGTATATATGCAGCTAACAAGTATGGTACATGCTTAACTGACTCATAACAGCATTAAAACAGACAGACACAACAGATTGTCTCAGCAGGGTTTAATAAACTGTATTTATCCACAGTCCCTCTGAAAAACAGACACACAACTGCAATGTACAGTGCTCCCTTGAATAATAAGATAAACAATAAATGTACTAAGCTAAACATGTTTTGTTGCTCTGATGAGGAAAGGAAACTTTCTTCCATCTTAGAAAGCTGCTTCTGTGGCTTCTATTCTTTTAAACAATTGGGCCTTCAGTTATAAAGTACCGTGCATTTTAATTCCAGAAAATATTTAATGATCATCAACTAATACTGGAGTTGATAAAAGGCATGCACAGTTATGCATTATGCTACTCATTCTTATGCAATGCTTTGAAGGTATTTAGAACTTCGCAAGTAATTAGTATTGTCATAAGAATATAATTTTTTTCTGCTAATTAATGCTAATGTGATTAAAATGGACGCTTTTTTGGATAAGAGGTATTTTCTCTTTGTGAGGGAGAAAGTAGATCTTCTAAACCAGGCAGAAGAAAGAAGACAGAAAATTATGTCAGGATTGGAGGGGAAGAGAGCTTCACTGTCTGTTCCTTTGCAAATGTGGTTGTCTTCTGTCCAGAAGCCTCCAAAATTCTCCAGAAGAAACCTCCTGCCTTGGCTCTTGGAGAGCACAGACCCCCTATTGCATTATGTGCATCAGAGGTGTCTTTTGAATCATTTTAATACAAAATGTAATACATGTGTAATATATATTACTTATATATCCTGTTTCTCTGTACTCAGAAATTGTGCGATCAAAAATGTGAGAAAGAATAGACAATAGCCACTTAAAAACCACAAGTAAGGAAGGGTTTTGGAACTAAGTATTAATCTGATCTTTGTCCTGAAACATGTGCTTGTATAATTAGCTTTCCGAATGTGCATCATCCTTTGACTGCAACAGAGTTACTAAAGAAGCCTCTTACCCTGCATTAGGGCGCTGGAAGTGCTCACACTCCCAGCAGTTTAAACCACAGTGGTTGCTCTCCAAGCACTTCATTTACATCAGGCTCAGGACCCGAGCATGGGTACAGTCAGTGCTGTGCCAGGATGCACTTGAGAAGAGTTTTGCAAAAAGTGTAGGGCTGGAGACATCCCCCGACCAGCACTGCCCTTCACGTTCCTTTTGATGGCACATGAGTCAGCTCCAGCCGCTGAGGAGCACAGAAGAAATCAGGACAAGATGCTGCCGAAAGGGAAGCCAAGGTTCATGCGCTTACACACACAAGAATAAACATGGGGAGCATTTCAGTGTGGTTCATGTAGCAAGAGTCTTTAGGCAGAAGGTGCCTCAGGGACTAGAGCTACTGGCAACCTCCATAAGAGCATGTGGAGTCACCTCAGGAATTGGGAGATTCCTTAGCAACATGGGGTTTTATTTTGTGTTTTTTTTAACCTTTTTGCTTTCACTTGTTCTCTATGTATCTACTTGTGGTGGAGAGTTGTTGGCTTGTTCATTGTTTAAAATATTCAAACTTGTTTAACTTTTTCTCTTTGTTAATAACAGTTTAAAGCATCTAAGAAACTGGCAGAAGATGCAGCAGCAGTACCTCGGCAATGTCAGGTGACTCTAACACCCAATTTTGTTCATTTTCATAAGGAGGGAAAAATCAGCAGAAGTGGCATTTGAGCTTTTCTTGCCCAGGTAATGCCACTGTGAGCAGTTTGAGGCATCTTCTGTGGTAAAGTAAAAAGCCACTTGTTAGAAATCATAGGTAACTTCTCATGGCCTTGACCAGACTTCATATTCTGGAAAGTCAGGGACCTTTCCTTGCATTTACATTTAATCACAGTATTTTAAAAGGAGAAGAGAAGGGGCCCTCAGTGTTGACTCTCCCCCCAGACTGGTTTCTTTGGGACCTCCCCACAGCCCTGCACCATCAGTCCTTTCCAGGCCACATCCAGGCTTGCTGACACCCAAAGCCAGAGCTGTGGAGGTAAGACACTGCAAATATAGGATGAGAAGCCCCAGGAGAAAATTGCTAGCTTATTAGAGATACCTGTGCGTTTTTACTGATAATGTTATCCCTACCCAAGACCATAAAGGTGTGTCAGGTGGTTTACAATTACCATTTTTTTTATGAACCTTTAAAAGCATCCTAATTTTTGCTCCCTGTGTGTTTTGTTTTTTCTTATGTATAGTCTGCAAATTTATAGGCAGGCAGCACCTAAAAGTCCAAGCTCTGGGCCAGGCAGTAATTTTCTTTCTCATAAACAGGCTCTTAGAGACCGACTTCCATAAAAGATGCACGGGTCTGGGAGCTCTGGTGCTTTTAGTTCATTAGAAGATGGGTTTCATTTCTGATGTGGCATTACAGATAACCCCAAAAGATAAAAGGGATTAAAAGATGGCTGATTATTTATTTATTTACAAAAGCTAAGATATAAAGGTCAGTGTAAAAACTTGGAATTCAGATATGTAAGTGGAGAAACTGCCCCAGAACTGGAGATGTCTGAGAGCTGAACAAAGCCAAGATGAGTTGCAAACATCTCTGGCTGAGGCTTACTCTCCAGGAGTTTGCACTTAAATGCAAACAAGGTGACATCGAACTTTTGCCAGTAAGAGATGGTAGTTCCCAGGAATACTGCCATGTATCACAGAGCTGCTAGAGCATGTCTTAATCCCTTTTATTGAGTACTTAGCCAATAACCACCCAGGTAGTTTGGTAACTGTCCCACCTCAGCTATCAGACAGGTATTGTGAAAGCAAATTTATAAATAAATACCTTCAGGACGATGCATTTGTTGAGACACGTTGCCAGAGGGTCTCGCTGAGCCAGCAGGAACACACGGCTTTTCGTGCTTCCCCTTCGTTTTCACCATTTTCCTCTGCAGCAGTTTGGAGGGACCAAAGGAGCTGATCAGTGCTCCCTGAAGCTGCGCCTGACCTTCATTGCCATTTTTCTCTTTTAGAGAGGTCTAAAAGCTTCACTAAAGGTGGAAAATGCCCATGCCTCGTTTTCCAAGCAGAAGATGATGACAAACAGTAAACAAGTTTGTGTGTTGGGGGAGACAGTATGGAGAGACATTTCCCTTTCCAGTGGTGTTGAAGCTTTCCCCACCAGTGTTCTGGTGAGGCTGGCACACTACTACAGAGATGCCTTTTCCAGAGAGGAAGTTTTCACTTGCAGTTATTTAGACAGCACCTGGAACAGGTTTGGGTTTTGATTGTTAACCTCAAACCTATGTCCTTGTTCTCTTTCTCTGTTTGCAGAATTAGAGCTGTGTTTTGCTGTTGCCTCTAAGCAAAACCTTGCTTTGTTTCCAGTATTGCTTTTAAAAAGTAATAGTACCAGAAATGTGAGTTTACTGTAGTCATTAATTCACTTTCCTCCCAATAGCTTTGGTGTTGGTCTTTTCTGGCATACACATACTGTGTATTTCACTCTTACTGTTTTTCTACAGAGCTTTAATACGTGATTTGGGAGGAAGAACTATATCATGCTATTTAAGCAAATGGGGCTTTAGGACTGCCATGCATTCCTCCAGTGAGCTATTATCACCCTGACTGTGTCACAGAGCCTGTCCGATAGGGGCTGGGGGGCTCAGTAATGAATCTTGAATCTGCTTTATCTTTGAATGAGTCCAGATGCTTTGTTAGATACCAGTTTGTTCTCCCTCATTTCCCTTTTTTTAAATCTCCCTTTTTTTTTTTTTTTTTATGTCAGAATGAATTGATCCCAGGCTGCTCCTCTGTACTCTGACACTCCTGAATATGGAAGTGTCACTGTAAAATGAACCATAGCAAATTCTTAATAAGCTACCTTCAGAGAGAGTTATAGTTTTTGACATTTAGTTATAGATTTATCCCTTGTGCAGGAAGCCTCATTCATTTCATGCATGCTAACCGTGGTGAAAAAAAAAAAGTCATTATTAAGTATTTTTCATACTTTGGGCTATTGAACAGCCACATCACATGCACTGCCAGGCTCCAGCAGCCAGCAAGAGCAGGAAATGGAAGGACAGAAGAAATCACACCCTGTGTGAAACCTACAGGCCAAACTCCTTTCAAAGAATATAGTTTTAGGGTTGGACCAGTATTATTCCTGTGCCATCATACCGGGTTGTATCAAAGTTTCATATTCAGAAAGCTGCTGTCAGATATTCAGGCATATTGATTCAGGTTAGATCAGGGCTCTGTACTGACTTCCCAACCCTGAAAGCAGCTGTTCCTGCTGGTAATAAATAATAATTCCTATGTAAATTTTAAATTAATTTGGTTTATATAGTACATTTTATCATTTTTATAAATCAATGGTAAAAAAGAAGTAACATGATGACCACTAAATGTGAAATTTATCACTTCAATTTGCTGATATTGTGTCATTCTCACCTAAGTATTTATTTAGAATAAATGAACTGAATAGAAACTGTAAACAAAATCCATTAATTCATCTATCCTGTCCCAATTTTAATAGAATGGTGAGATGCTAAAGTTCTGCTTGTAAAAAAACCCCAGTATTCTGGTTTCTGAGATAAATACATATGGATCTGGAAACAGTAATGCTGTGTACACCTGTTCTGTTTTTTAAAGTGATACTAGAGGCAGCAATTTTAAATTGATACTTTGAACCTGACAAAAACCCCAAAACCTACTTACTATTTTGTTCTCTTTAGTACATGCAACAGTTGTAAGTCAAACCATCTGAAAGTGGAAAAAGCTGCTGCTTCTCCAAGGAGCACAACTTGAAAAGCGTATGACTATTTGCTTCCAGTAAGAAGCTTACAAACATGTCCAGAAGGTGCACTGTCCAGTCTAATGTTAACCTGTGCTCACTTTTTGTTCCTAGCAGTGAGCAAATCTTGCTCATAAAGTTGCAAAATCTCTGTTTCAGCTTAAGTAGTATGATTAAAGGGATAGCAGCAACTTCAGACACTAGTATTTTTTTACAAGATATACAGTCTGTTTTGTAGCGTTGTTATCATCTCTCTCTCTTCTCCAAAGATATTATACTTTGCTCTAGTTTTTCAAAGTCAGGATATTTGCAGGAGCGGCACCGAAGCTTATATAAAGCAATGCATATATAAGATAAAATAATAATCCTGCAAAATGAAGGAGAGGTCCAAAACACACCAAAGTCAATTATTCTCTCCCAGGAATTCAGTAGGCACTGGCTTAGTCTGCTGTCACCTATCAGCTTGTTTGCTGATTATTTTTTTTTTCCCTTTATGAAAAAAACAAAGATAAGTTCTTGAAAATGAAGCAGTCTGTTGCCACTTAACACGTGAGGGCGGCATGCCTGTTAGCTGCCTGCTATGTGCAGGCTGACCCCCTTTTTGGCTCTGGTTTCCGGACTGAAAACCACCACCAGTGCAATTCTGGGTCTTGACTCCCGTGCAGGCATGGTGGACATCATCATGACACCCAGAGAGACTGATTTTTGGGGTGCATTCAGAATCCCAGGTGTCTAACTAATGCCTATTGTGTTTGCATGAAGGTGCAAGTAACACGCTCTGTGGTCACAATGATTTGCACCTCTGCATGGACTGGTCTGAAAATGTCAAGGCCAAGTCCTAGGTGGGGAGATATGAGGGCAGATTAATGTGGAGGTATCTGATATGGTGCTTTATGAGCAGCTGGGGAGGCTGGCTGCAACCTGCAGGCTGATAAAACCCAGCTACCTGCTCTACAGGGGCAAGCTGATGCCAAACATCTGCTAGGAATGGCCTCAACAGCTCCAGACTTCAAAAATTTAACCATGAAAGTTAAGTAGAGGTGTTATTCATCTCCCCAGCTAAAGATAGCGTGCTGAAATACAAAGCTGAGTTGAATTTTAAAAAAGGAAAAAAAAACTCCTAATTGCATAATTAGACCGTTGCAAGAGATAAAAGGGCAACTCCGTGCAAAGCATGGCTAAGCAAAAATAATTGATGAAATGCTTGTCTACCTGATAAATAAGACTGAAGGATCCGTAAAGTGTCTCTCCGTGTGCTGCAGAAAAATGCAGGCTTATTAATAGTGAGAAAGGCATAAACATTAATGCCATTGAATTAGGAATATTGTGATCAATATCAGACCACATTTTTTAATACTACTTTCTAGGCTGTTTTCAATGTCCTGACACGAATTCCTCATTTGATCCTGTGTGTTATTTTTATGCGATTCTGTGAGACAATTTGGAGTAATTACAGTAACTTTCAGGTAGATACTAATTTTACTGACCTATTGGGTAGTTCAATTCCAACTAAAATCAGTTGCTAGTTATTTATCAACTGCAGTCAGAGCAGCTTCTTACCAGATATAATCTGATCTGTGTTTCTGTGTTTTTATTGTACCCTGTTAAATGAACAGT
Source organism: Falco rusticolus (assembly GCF_015220075.1). Taxonomy (NCBI): domain Eukaryota; kingdom Metazoa; phylum Chordata; class Aves; order Falconiformes; family Falconidae; genus Falco; species Falco rusticolus. Next base: position 53,440,883 of record NC_051187.1, read on the forward strand.
GATGCACTTAAGGTAACGTTTGTCCTATCTCTCATAGGAGTGTAGGTTAGAGCAAAACTTTGATTAGTTTAAGGGAAAGAGTTCTGCCAAGCCGTGATCTATGTTGCAGATGGACACTGAAGCTGTTTGGAGACCTGACACATTAGAAAAAGACAGCAAAGAGTGAGACTTGAGGCAGGATTCTTTGAAAAGCTCAAACATCCATTAGAAACTTAGTTTATCTGAGTGTCCGGATTTTAATGCTACAGATGTAGGGTTATAATAGAGTTACACTTTGCCTGAGGATGTGTATATGTGAGTATGCATATGCATTTTGGCCCAATGAAAATATTTAGGTTTTGCCCAAAATAGTATTTTTAATCAAAGAATTTTAGTTAAGGCTGCTGCTTTATTGTAAGTAGAATTTTTGGCAGTGTGTGTGCTCCTGATACACAAGTGTATGTGTTGAACAAATCACACAGATCTATGAGTGCTCTTTTACAAGGTCAGCTTTTTACCTTACTCTACTTTTGTTTTACAAGCTGCTGGTAACCAAATTGTCTGAGTGTTTCCAGTAGTGTCTTGGGTGGGCTGAATAACCTCTCAAAAGGTGTTCCTTTCCCCAGTGGGGTGTGTGTGGTTGTGTGTTAAGATGCTCCTTGCCATGTATGTTAGGAAAAGGGGAGCACCCAGCTTCAGGGCACTCAGTCAAAACCTGAAGTGGTTATTTTTGGCCCTAAAGGGGTGTCCTGGTTTTGGCTGCGATAGAGTTCATTTTCTTATTAATAGCTGGTGTGGTGCTGTGTTTTGGCTTTGGTGTGAGAACACTGCCGATAACACAGGGATGTTCTTAGTTCTTGCCAGGTAATGTTTATACTAAGTCAAGTACTTGTTTAGTTTTTCAGGCCCTGCCAGCAAGAGGGCTGGAGGGGCACGGGAAAGTGGGAAGGGACATGGCCAGGGCAGCTGGCCTGAACTAGCCCCCATAACAGGCGCTGCAGATACTGGAGCAGCAACCTTCCTGGAAGGCTCTTTATTTGTGATTGATTTTCCTTGTAATTCATGCAGTGCTGCCTCCAGGACTGAGGTAGGTTTTCCATCCCACCTCCTCATGTCCCACAAGTAAAACCACAGGGTACGCCGTGGTGTGCATCTTCTACATTCTCCCTCCCAAACAGAAATGCATCGAAGGTTGATAACTGAGATGTGGGCCCGTATAGGTGAAAAGTAGGATATATCTTCATCAGGTCACTGGACCAGCCTCTCCACAGCTGAGATGATGGAGGTAGAGATGCTATGTTCATAGTCCTGGAGATGGCAAACCCCTTCATCCACCACTGGTGGTGCATTGTCTTTCCAAGTCATTATTGCCAATGAGTTGGCATACGCTGATGGTGCACTCTGTATCAATTCCTGCCACATGGGTCGTCTGCGTAGGACTTCATTGGGATCCATGGGTGACTGTGGGCCATCCTGGTCACAATAAATCATCTCTCTCATGGCTAATTCCCTCAAGTACCGGATACCCTTCTCTGTTGCAGTCCACTTGCTTGGGTGACACATAATATCCTCCTTGTAGGGATACCTTTCCTTAACACTTGACAGAAGTTGCTTCCAGAGGCTGAGGGCTCACATTACTTTTCCAATTGCCTTGTCAATGCCCCCTTCTCTGGAAAACAATCCCAGCTGCTTGGCTTCCCTGCCTTCCAGCTTTAAACTATTACCCCCAGGTGATAATGTGTTCACCTGATTGATGGGCATAAACCTTCAGGGTATCCCACAGTTCACTCAGAGACAGGGATGAGAGGTTACTTCTTGTTTGCCTTCTTCATCTTGTTCCTGTTCTCCTTTACCAAACAAGCTGCTTTCCGTTTCCATTTCTGCTTACATACAGGGGCTGCTGACACTGACACAGGTTGGTCTTCTGCATCTCTCGTTGCAGGCACCGAGGTAGCTGCAGTGCAAGCCACGGGTGGGAGTAGCCACAGGGCCAGCTGCGGGGGCTGAAGCAGCCGCAGGGGTTGGAGCAGTCACTGTTTCTGCCATGGGGGCTAGAGTAGTTACAACTGGTAGTGTAAATATCCACCAAGTCCAGGAGGTGAAAACCACACGCAGTATTCCTAGCAATAGGGTCACAGGACCTGTGCCATGGTGCTTGCAATGGACCAAAGATACTCAGAATTTTCAAAAATCCTAAATGTTCCAGTAATTAGCCCTGGGGAGAAGGGTTTTTAGCCCTTCTATTAGACCAGGGACTGCCCAACATGCAGGGGTGACCCACCACTGAGCACGCAGACCAGGGTAGTTTCACAACCAATAAGTCCCTGTTGAAACCAGGACAGGGGGATGAGGAGAGGTTTGAGCAGCCCTCCCTCCTGGTGACCTCCGCTCTTCATGTCCCAGTTCTACTCACTCTTTTGTTTAAAAAGCATTCAGGTGTTAAAACTTAAGGTAATCTTTTACATATTTGGGGCTAGGGAGCAGCTTTTTGTCTGGGGATTCCACTATCATCTAGCAGACAGAACACCCAATAAGTACTTGTCAACTGATAAATAACTGTTGTGTTTTATTTAAAAATTTAAAACCAAAAAAACCAACCTGAATGCTTTATCAGATGCATTAGTTAAAGAAGCTGCATGTTTCCAGCTATGGAATTGGGTGCTCACTGAAGTTCCCTTCTCGCCAGCCCGTGCAGACTGATGCCTTTCTCCCCCTCCTTAAAAGGCCTAATTATGCCACAGGCAGCTACCTTGTTCTGTTCAGTCTCGTATCCTGCCACATTACCATTAGAGGCAGAAAGAACTAATTAAATAAGTATACTAAATGACTATTTTCTCATTCATTTATTCTCTGTCCAACCTCATTGCGTATTCCCTTCTAGTCAGGGGACAGATAGAGGAAGGCAAACCTTGTTCTTTCATCAGTTCTCAGGGGGTTAGGCTGCCATTAGGACTACTGCAGTTATATAAGTTATATACAGGTTATTTTTCAATTTCTTCTACATTTTTAGACTGAAATCCATTCCCTCGGCATGTGCTGTCCTCTACTTAAAGGCATGAGAGGAACCCAAAATTTAATCCCTCTTCATTCCCACTTTCTATCAGCATATTAAAATTTCAGCTATAAAAGAACGCTGCAATTCTTTAGGACATATTGGTCAAACCAAATTCAGCAGCCTGTCCCTGATGCTGGTCATGCTTGCAGTTTACCAAGCATATGAAAACCTGGTAGATGATGCTCTGTGGGTTTGTCCTGCTTTTCTGTGGGAAGGAGAGGAGTTGTAGACAGCAGCAGACATCCCATTTCCCTGCCACCTCCTGTCTCTCTCATTAGCCTAGGGAGAGAGGACAAAGAGTCCTCTGTGAAAGGAAAGCTCCTTTAGGCAAGGAGCAGGCTGCCATTAGCTCGTGGGCATTCCCCTTCAGCCTCGTGTCTGAGCAAGGGCAGCTCATTGTACTGTAAGCCTCTGGTGGAATGTCAGGAGCAGAACGCAGATTATACCCATCGAGATTTTAGGACACAGGGCTCCACGCATTGTGTGAAATACAGTTCTGAAAACTATATCATTTATCAGTCAGATGTAATTCCATCAAGGGGTTCTGGAGACGGTGCAAACCACATCATCCAATTTTACCTTGGAAATTCAGTTACTGTGCCTGCAGGAGCAAATCCTGCTCTTGTATCCTATAGTGTGATTTGGCAAATCGTGTTTGGGTGGAAGCAGTGCTGCCTTCTTCCCTCTCAGTGCAGTTGCAGAAGTATTTGTGGGACGCATTTCGGTGGAATACAGGCCATATTAAAAATGTTACTAGCTAATGCAGCAAAAGGCTAAAGTGAACAGAGTGCAATTTTTCCCTCATTAAGCTCTTTACTTAAATTCCTTTGTTTAGTTTCCATAGGTTCCATAGGTTTAATTCCATAGGTTTAGTTCTCAGATGCAATCCAGGCAACATGGCCAGAAAAGTAGAAGGGTTCATCAGATACAATGTGTTGGCTTTAGTACAAAATACAGAGAGCTTGACTAGTTTAAGTAAACATTTGTGTTTGATTAGGCTCTACACGTCCTAATATAGAGAGACCCTGTTGTAATAGAAAAGATGATACAGACTGAATTTACATCAATCTGAAGGATATTTTTAATAGGAATGAGAAGTGTTGAATTATCTTATCCAAAGATTGAACCTCTCTGTGGGTGAGGCAGAGTTTGCTTTAGTTGTGTTTATAATGTACCATGAAGGGAGTTGCTGAATTTGCTGTTAATGTGCTATTCCTAAAGGAAATATTAATGCTCTTAGGGCCAAGTTCTAAACCCCTGATATGTAAAAACAACTCCCGAAGTACTCATTTGGCATTACACGAGAGTCATACTTAATCTTCAGGGTGTATTGTATTTTGTTATGATTGCACTTGTTGACAAATGCTATCAAACCTCTAAAATATTTATTTTGTAAAAGATATATTTATTTTTATTCCATTGAAATAATCAACTTCTGTCTGTCTAGTCTGAGAGGATGCTGCGACTGGCTTTCTAATTGTAAAGTTCCCTTGATTTGGTCATAACCCTGTCAGGTCTGACACTTGAAGGCAGTTCAACTGAGTTTTCTAGTATCTGTGTTGTCTCCACCCTGGCCAGGGCATTGAAGGCCCTTTAGTATTTGCTTTAAGACCAGTAAACAGTTTAGAGGTCAAGACCAAATTTTTCCCTCATCTTTTAAGTCTGATGCACTTCAGAATTCCACACCATTGTGATTTTTATGGATACACCAGCATACTTTCCGACATATCCCATTGCAGGAAGAGAATAATAAAAGCCTGGTTATCAGCTGTGGTATTAAGCCACAGCACAGCAGAGCACCTGTCAGGCCCCACACAACTTTCTTATTGTCTTAGCAACACGGGATATTTAAAATGGATAGCATTTAGTTCTAGCTGGCTTGCGCGTAACTTTTTAGACATCAGCCTTTGCAGTTCCACACTGAGATTTTGCAGTTATGTATTGAGATTTCAGAGGAATATAATAATTATTTTTTTTCCTGAGCTTCTGCATATTTGAATTAAAAATATTTGAGCAGGTGATGGAGGTTTGGTCTCAGCAGAGAACATATAAAAATACGGGCAGACTTATCAGTCTACACTCACACTTGAATTCATTGTAAGTGAAAGGCACACACTGCCTTACCATACTAACTATGGATGGATTGGTACCAGTGGATAAATGTGGCCCATCAGCCATCCACGGCCCCTGAGCTGTCAAGTGTGTCCTGAGAGCATCTCACAAGTAACTCTTGCACAAGCAGTAGTGGCCCTTCACACTGTGCCATGGGGCCAACTCCTGCCTTGGCACTGGCAGTGAAGCTTCACACTGGCTCTGGGCATCATCTGGGTAGAGAGCAAGTTGGCAAACTAGGGTTTCCATTTCTGAAAGCAAAACTGTAACAGAAAAGACTGCTTTAGGCTCTTTGCTGTATTTCACCTTCCCCCTTACATCAAGTGTGATTAATACTGAAAAAGAGTATGGAAGAAGGGATGGCAAGGTGATCTTTGTGTTAGCACTGAGTGTCCTGCTTCTTCAGATGGGGATGGGCCTCACCTCTTGGCTGAAGTCATTTTAGGATTTCACAGGGCTCCAGATCTGCTCTGTGGGCAGAGAGACTGCTGCTTTTGGAAAGCTATCCCTATGCTAAATGCCCTGTTAAAATGCGAAGTTCTACCCAAACAAAAGAGTTAATAAAAGATCATTTTTCTTTTATGGCATTTTTTACAGCCACTGCAGTGTACGGTACCCTTGATAGTTTTACAGCCCCCTTGCCATTGCCTTGGATTTACTGGACATAGTAATATTTATAGACAGTGAAGACATTGTGCTCTGAACGTAGAGTCTGCTAACCGGCATCAAGGATGAATCACAAGACCTATTTTTTTATGGGATGAGATTTTCTAGTAAAACAGAACTCATATTGTTTATTATTCACAATTTTTCATGCTCTGAAACATTCTGGTCAGCCACCTTTTTTTCACTAAAACTTCATTTGGAAGGATTTTTGTTTGTCAATATTTGAGCTCTCTGGTGTTTTCAGTTCATTCTTCCCTTTTACAAGGGTGGATGTCTCTTATAGCAGATGTAGCTCTCCCACCCCATCCTCCCATGGAAAAGGCTACTCTGGAGATCTAAGATGAGGATGTAAGGAGAGGGAACAAAAACTTATGCATTTTATATGATGAGGCAAATAGTTTAATAAACTGCAAAGTGAGGCATAGCTTCCCTTCCAGTGCTATCTGAGATAGTCGCCCTCTTGACTGAGGCTGGCAAGATGGGTGGAAAGAAGTGTGGGGGAAGAGAGTAGGACTGTTGTGAAGGGGTCCAGATCTCAAAGGACAGAGAAGAAGCATAGAGGGGCTAGAGTAAGCAGGCTTTTTGATTGTTTGATGCTTTAACCAGTCTCCTCAGCAGTCTGTAAGTGCTGCAGTCTGATGCTCAACATTTTATTGCTTTAAATTCTGTCCCAATTGGGGCAGGTCACCTCCACCTTCCCCAGCTCCTTTCTGCCTTTCCCCTCATTAGTAGCCTTCATTACTGAGGAGGCACGGTTTCAGGAACAAAAGTAGAAGCAGCTAGGATGAAAAGCCCAGATGATGTTTTCCTTTAGTGTTTCTGATGCAGGGACACAAAACCTCACTTAGGACCTGCCATATCCAGACCCTCACTCCTATTAGTTTTTTTGTAGCCTTGTTGCCCTTTGGAAAGTGTAATAGTCTCTTGCATAAGATTGCAGGAAAATCTACAGGTAAAGACCAGATTCACTTCTGCTAATTTTATTTCTGTGTGTGATTGTCACTTCTGGCCTGTGCAGAAATCCCCTGTATGTCAGAAACAAGGTTTGTCCTGGTGCACTGCTCCTGGAGAAAGAGGGCTTTCTCCAAAACCATTTCATATGTAGGTAACTCTGCTTTCGTGTGGATAAAATGGCTTTTCATCCTTCCCTCCTTCCCACATCAAGCATCCCTCTGCATCCATCAAAATCTAAGCGAAACAAGTGAAGATGTCTCCCACAGAGGACCTCTTTATAACCTTAGCAACTCCATCAGCAGGTCGTGGTCACATTGCAGAGCTGCTTGTCAGGAAGGACAGCTTTTCTTGCTCACAGGGGGCACCTGCAACGATATTTTCCCTGTCTGTAATGAAAGCAGGAGAAAAGCACATCCAAGGCTCTTGTCTACTTTTTCTTGGACTTGGACACGTAGTGACTTTTTAAAAACCAGATGGGCTGGAAGAATGGTTAGAATAATATGAATGAGTGGGGAAATGCAATTTCCAAACACAGCAGTTACATCGCAAAAGATGCTGATGATTCATGTGCTTTGACCATCTTTTCAAACAATGTTAATACTGTTACTGCTCTTGCAGTGGCTGAGAACCTTTTATTGCATTTGTTTCCCTTTTAAAAAGTAATAGCAAGGCTGTTTTCTAGAATAGTGGTGGTGCGTATCATAGCTATTGTTCTGACAATAAATAGTTCAGTGATGTGTATTGGTTTATTGCAGCATTGACTACTCTTGTATTAGCTCTCTGAAAATTAACTTTAAAATGACATCGCTGGGTCCAGCGTTTATAGTTTCAAAAATGTTCAAATCAGTGATATTCAAGTTTCAAACAGCAATATTTCTCTCCTTTCCTAGCTGCCAGCTGCACCGGCGCGGTGCTAACTTAGCATTACAGTTAATAAAGTTTCTCTGAGTTGTATTTCGCCTTGAGTGACTCAGGGCACCCTCCTTTTCTTTTGGCCTGTACTGGGGCCCTGCAGTCAGGTTGCTACAGTCCACCTTCATGTAAATAACTGTGTGTATAAAGATTATTCGTCAGAATAATGAGTACCATGTTCTTACTTAACTTGACTCACTCTGAGGTGGAATAAACTGCATGGAAATGAGACCTTTGTAGTCATTGTGTCTCGGTTTTGTAGTTTGGCTTAATCCTAATTAGCCCTCATAGAAATTTTGAAATCATTGAGATATTTCAGGAGGGAAAAGAATGCAAGAGGAGAGAAAGTATGCTGTGATGGGGACTTAAATTTCTTTTGTTTTCAGAAATTGGGCCCAAAAATGAATGTTAAATATTGGCCCTAAATGTTGTTAATATTTTTTCTGTTCAACATTAATTTTATATCTTTCATTTAATTTTGTCTTTCATTTCACTTTAAAAAAAATGAAAGATTTAACTGCTTAAGTCTGAAACAATGCGTGTACTACAGACCAGATGAAGCATTTTGCTAGAAATGAAATTATCTTTTTCTACTACAAACAGCCCCTAAAATTAATTATTTGGAGAGTCCTAAGGAGGAATAATGAGAATTGAATGCGCAAGTTGGATGCTATTGAAACAACAAAAACGTTGTTTCTGTATGCCACACTGGTGAGATTTTTATTGGTCATTAGTACTGAGGTCATTTCTGGTAAATGAAGAGTTCATTTCATCATAAAAATTCAGAGCTGTACAAGCAGTCTGGAATCTGAGAAACATGATTGTCATGAAAGATACTAGAAGCTCAAGCTACTCAGCTTTATCAAAATGAGAAAGAAAAGGTGATCAGTCATGGTGTGGTTATAGTGTGATTATGTGGGAAGAAAATTTTGATGAGAATTCTGGAAGAGAAAAGGACAGCAAAGCCTAAAGGTCGGAAATTGAAGGCAGATGGACTCAGTCATGAGTTAAAGCTTGGGGTTTGGTTCTTTTGGTTTGTGTTTTTCTTTTGAACAATGGGAATTATGTTTTGGAACAATTCCATGGGCAGGGAAGGGAGGCATGAAAGATTTTCTATTAGAGATTTGAAATCTTATCTTTCAGAAAGATGTGCCTTTGCTCTAGCACCAGCTGGGCTTGTGGTGGGAGCTGTGGGCAGAATTTCTCTTTCCCTCTCTCTCTTCTGCAGGAGACCATGCTGTGAAGATAATCTTTTCTACCCTCAATAGCCATAAAGTTTGTTGGCATATTTTACTTTCTGAAATCAGCATTGCTTATTGTCAAAACTTAGATTTTTTGCCTAAAGGAAGAATGCCCAGAATTGATTCATGATTTAAGAGACTGTATTCCCAATTTTGGAGAGATGTGTTTTTAAGTTATTCTAGTACAGAAAGAAAGGAAGTCATCTATGTCAACATTATACAGACCTAATTTTAATTTCCAAGGTTTGAACCCAGATTTCTAGAATTGAAAGTCAAGATTTGCAGTATCCCTTAGACAAAGTTCTTTTGCAGAAACACTTGTCATAATGATATTTATAGATCAAGACAGGAGATTAGATATAGCCTATTGGTTATTCATTGTATTTGAATGAGGATGTAGAAACTCTAAAAGGAATCCCATTTTTGTAGAGGAAATGTATTTTTTCCCTGGCAGAGCAGAATAAAAGATGGATTTGTACTTTGCATTATTGTGCTTCCTCTTCAATGAAGTTGCAAATCAGGCTCTCCTATATGAAAGCACTGGGCAGCTGTTCCCTGGTAAGGAACTGAATCTGTATTGCTTAGCTATCACTTCTGAATCTTTAACACAGAACCAGCTCTTCTACAGATGGTAATGTTCAGAAATATTACACCTATCCCTAGGAAAAAATATTGCGAGAAAGCCATAACTGCAAGTGCATGAACAAAAATGGGAATTACAGGTCTGAGAAGTTCTATTCGAACAAAAAGAGGAATTGCAAGTATGAGCATTCCTATTTTAACTGATGTTCCACAAGCCACCATGATGAATAAAATATTGAGTTAAAATTATCAAAAACTGAGCCAAACTGCTTTCTCGGAAATGAGTAATTATATATGCCAAGCTGGGTACTGAAAATATAATTTGTAGTTTTGTTTTATTATTGCAGCACTATATTTTCAAGTATTTCTCTGAAAACTCAGTTTGCACAGCTCAAATTTTGATTCATATTTTAGTGTAATTTTTCTATACAAAGTAGATCAGCTACTGGCAGCACTTGAATTAATGGTGGCTTACGTGTTTGGACTGTGAGCAGTAAGTCCTGCCTTCATTGTCGTGTTTGACACTGTGCATTGTATAGGATCCTAATATTTAGTGTGTCTTGACATTTGCATAGAATATTTAGATTTCCTATTTATGTTGCACTATATATAGCTTAACAAAAATAACCTTGAACAGACATTGAGCCAGTATTAGTTTACTTTTTTTTTTACATAGGTAAATTAAAAGAATTGCAACTACTTTCCCAAGCAATGCTTATGATCAGAAATCAATCTTATTGTGGTTTGTCCCTATCAAGAATGGGTCCAGGGTGGATGATACATTCTTGACAGAAAAGGACATGTCCTTGTCATAACTCATCTCATGAATCCAAAGTGGACCACTGAGAGAAAAACCTAATTCATGAAAATTGAGTGGAAAAAGATTGTTGGGCCTAACTCTTTTTGTTAGGTTCAGGAGAAGCACTTTCTCTGCACAGCACTGCACCAGAAATTATTTCTATCCCTGACGAAGGTGGAACTCCTGTTTCTGTTATCTCTGAGGATCTCCCAGAGGTGATTGGCTGGAGATTTTGGTATGGGATCTGTGCCCATGACAGTGCCATGGCTGTGCCTCTCATGTGCCAGATGGGAAACACTTTTGTGAGCTAGGCAGCCCTACTTCACATCTTCCACAAGTCTGAAGGCCACCAGAATGTTGCCATGAGTCCCACTGTTCTTTGGGCAGCCTTTTTGATGATAGTTTTGACCACCTTCCTGATCAAATCCAATGATCCTTTCTTCTTCTAGTGGTGCACTAGAGAGTATACACCAGCCTAGTTCCTTGGATATTTAAGAAAGGTGTAGTAGAGTGGATTGCTACGCTTGACTACAAGCCTCCTGGAAAATACACTTTTGGCCCCCATCAGCTTTCAGTTGCTCCTGTAGCACTCTACAATGACACTTTCAAAAGCTTCAAGAGCACTTCTAGCACCAGTGTTGGAACCGTTCATCCAGCATCCTCCCACTGGCATACTCCCAGAAGACAAGATCTGCGCTTCCACCCTCTCTCTACTTTGACAGACAGTTTTCAGGAGCCACTGGGGCAGATAAGAAATACTTTCCAGCTGACTAACATCATACAACACCTCCAACTTCCTGCGTGGGATATTAAAGATGTTACAGATACTGGGAAGCTGTGGCTGTGGCTCTGCCCTTTGGCACTGGTCGTCGTTCCTGTCCTACCTACATCCAAGCAAGCAGGCTGAATGTATTTTCTGCCAGCTAAGGAACATCTGAGTCTGTTGGAAGCAGACAGCTTTGTGATGATGTTGATTACCAAAGAGAGCTAGTGGCAACAAAACAACTTTTCCAACCTATGGAGTGTTATGAATCTTCAAGTAGCTTCCTATTTTTAAGTCACTTCAGTGTTCTTCAGGAGTCCTTACAGCCGTCATGTCTTCTCATTGTAATCATGAACATGAGTTTTCTCACTCCACTGACAATGGGTTCCTCAAAGCTGTGGTTGTGCATTTCAATCTTTATAAAAGATATGCCTCTTTTATAAATTGCCCTTGAGCCTTTCAGGAGCAACTGTTGATCAGAAGGACCTCCCCTGTAAAGACTCCAGCTTAAGGCTTGCATGAATCTTCCATCCTTTATGTCCTCTATAAGTCCTATGAGACTGCCTTAAGTCTCAGAGTTAACCTGATGCTCTCCAAGCCTTTACTCCCACCCAGGAGAAGCATGCTTTTGTGCAAGATCTGAAAAGGACAGTTCTATATTCCCCTCTAAAAGGATAACACTATTAGAGAATTTAATTGAGTATTTATAGGACTGCAAGAAAAAGTGTAGCAGAGAAATGTTTGTAATGCTCTTTCCTTTAGGATATGAGCTGTGTAAAATAGTGCTGTATCTTCAGAATCTGCTACAGAACTCCTTAGCCAGAGCCACTTGAGCACCCAGCATGTTAGGATGCCTTTAATGAATTTCCAGACATGCAAAGTGGCAACTTTGTTATAAATGATGTGATTTCAGCTAACGTGATTTTTCAGAATTAACATCAAGACCAGTTCCCAACTGGATAGTGTAGTGCAATACCCAGTATTAGCGAAGGGACATCAAAACCCCGACATCAAGAAGGATTGTGGGGTTTTACTTTCTTTTTTTTTTTTTTCTGTTTTGCTGGAGGCAAGAAGACAGAATAGCAATCATAGAACAAAAAGGTTCTTTGCCAATAACTTCTTTTCAGCAGTCTCTTGTGAAGTAGGCATCCACAGTATTCCACCACGTTTGGCTTTATCTTGAAGACAGACAGAATAATAGGAGTACAGGGGATGGGAGAAGGGACAAAAGCAGCCAGTAGTGCGGAGCCTGCAGGGCAGAGCAATGGCACCATTTTCAAGCACAAAGCAGGAGCTTGGGCTGCAGGGCGCTCCCTTGGCTTGCAGCTGAGGCACTAAATCTCAGAAGGGCGAAGGGCTGCAGGTAGCACTTCTTTGGGGACAAACAACCCCTTTTTGGCTCAACTACAATTTCCTAGAGTCACTTAGCTGACCAACAGCCACATGGGGTGCAGAAGACAGAGGATCATGTTCTACTCCTCTGCAAGTTTGTTTGTCGTATTTGCAGAGAAGAGAAAGCAATGCCTGCCATGGCAAAAAAATCCACCCACCCACCTACCCAACCAAAAACCCGCTGAGCCAAATGTCCATTGTTATTGATTGACTTTGTTGAATATCACAGGTTATTTAGTTCCATAGCAGTGGAGCTCTACAAAATGAATCTGTAATCCTGGGGGGGGGGGAATGGGTGTCTTTTATGCACTAGTACAATTCTAAAATGCAGTAAATACAAGTTGTGAGGTGTTAGAAGTTCAGTGTAGTGTGCAAGCTGCAGTCCTATTTAAAGCACATACTCCATTAAAGCAATGCTCTCTTGTGAAAAAATTACCTTCCCATTAGAGGACAAAGCTGCTCTGTAATTAAGATAATGATTTTTTCTACAGTTGCCTTTTATCTTATTTTTCTAGCTAGCTTTTTTCAACTACTAAGTTTTTGAAATTAAACATGTTGGGAAATTTTTTTACAAGGTACTAATAAGAAAAACTGAGCAACTACTGGCTGCTGCAATGAGTCAGCCAAGGGGTGTTTTTTCTTAACTTAGCCCAGTGGGAACAGATAGTAATCTAGTGAATAAGAAAGACTCCATATTTGAAAGGCTGTGGACTCCATTCTTAATGAAGTGGCTGTGCTGGACACCTTTTCTGAACCAGCATCTTATCAGATACAAACCATAAAGTCATCAAGCTTAGCAACATAGCTATGGCTGCATCGTTTTTATTTCTGCATGGTGGGTACTGAACGTTGGAGAAAAATCCGACACTGTAAGCACAGCTTCATATGGCTGCTCTTCCCACCTGCCCCTTGTAATCAAGAGGGAGCTGGGGAGTCATCTTGTATTTTCTGTCAAGGTCAGTAATGACCTGGAGCTGATGTTGTACGAGCACTACCAGACAGGGACCTCTCTCAGCGCCTCTCAATAGCTTCATGCGTGCTTCCATATAAATCACTCCTCTAACCCACGGTAGCCTAATTAAGAGTTTTTTGTACCTTACCATACTTGATGGCCTCTGAGGTGAGGGCGGGCCTTCACACCTCATTTGCTGTTTGTAGCATTTAAACAGGGCAGCATGGGCAGGGGGGCAGCACTTTACAGCTTAAGTGCTGTTGTAAGTAATTACAAGGGGGAAAATAGCTTTGCTGCTTGACTGCCACGTGTGGTATTGCACGCTCTATAAAGATGATGGAATTTGCCTGCTACCCTAACATGGCCGCATGCATGTGTCTGGTGGTTTGAATGTCCACGCTGAGATCTCATATTGCACTAAAGCAAAAGCACCAGTGTGAGAAATGTTCATCTCTCTGAAGGGCATCCACACACGAAAAAATGTTGCAACATGTGCTCCTTGTGATCTTCTTGCACCCCTTGTGAGGTGCTGGCATTCCTCAAACCTGCCAGCACTCCACCGGGATACTGCTGCAAGAAAGAGTCAGATATGCCATTAATGTAATACTGTCTAAGATGCATTCATATAAGAGAAAGTTCAGTAGCGATTCAGTGATGGGCAGGACTTGTCCTGGTGGTTAGAGATAGAGGGGGTGGACCTTTACCACCACCATTCATAACATGGCAAGAAAGGTAAAATTCCCCAAACCTGTGGTCTATTTTTGCAAAATCCTGAGATGCTGGTGTTATTTAGCTGCTTTAGAAAACATTGCCTGAAATTCTCAGCTTGGGAGAGAATGTACTGTTATATGTTATAACTGTGTGTCAGTATGAAAAACTCTGAATTCATTACATTTTAAGGCTGCATGACTAACAAGCTTTGTGCCATTTTTTCATGTCTCTACGGAGTGCATGAGCACCTATCTCTCCGGTGCCACTTACCAGGTAACTCTGTTTTTTTCTGAAACTGTCATGAAAGCCCATATATGATTTACTGAGATCGAAAACAGGGAGCCTATAAAACTAGCCTGTTTACTTTCCTTGGACACCTACCCATGTTGTCACCAGTCCTCCTCCAGCCAAATGAGGTCAATCAGTTTGATGACCCCATTCCCCCCACTAAACCTTTAGCTGTAGAGAGCAGCTCCAACAAAGCACAGAAGGTCAAAATCTCCTCAGTGGAGAACTGGACGCTAAACACCTGTGGGGCCATGGTTAGGGAGAGGTTTGACATTGACTCCGCCAGCACCATGCCTCCTCAGTGCACTAGCCCTCCCAGCCTGGGGACATCTCCCTGCAGCTAAGGGGGATTTCACCAGGGTTAGTGCCACAGGTCCCTGCTCTCCACCAAGATTTCCTTCCCCCGTTGTAGGGGGCCTCAGTTAAATGTCCTGTCTCAGCTTCAACCACCCAATGATCCCTACCAGCCTAATCATCCCCCACAGCTGCGCTGCTACACAGCAGGTATTTGCAGTTTCTGCTCATGTCCCACCTCTGCCTCTCTTTCTTAAATGTACAATTGCCTGTCTCAACCTCAGGTTCATAACCTTTTATCCTCTCATCTTTCTTGGCTTAGCATGTGAGCTGTTTTGCCTCCTTTTTAATCTGTGATCTATAAAGCAGAAGTCAAGTAATATTATGAGGTAAACAGGAGTGCATCACATTCCTTCATTTGCAGGCTGAAGAGAAATAGCAAAGGTATAAAGCACTGCACACTGCAAAGCTGTGAATCAGAGCCCCAAAAAACAGATACTAGCTTTTCAAAAGGGATACATTTAAAGAAAAGGAAACACAACTTTCATTTTCCTCGCTGGTTTTTAAGCATCTTAGGGTGATGCTGTGATGGTTTTTCCCCACAGTAAGGCAGACTGCAAGCAATGAACAGCTAATGAAATGCAAACCTGGAAGTTTCACTGGCCTTTCTCAGCAGGTACTTTAGGGAAAATGCTCTATTATGAGAGTTCAAAATGCTGCTGGGGCAAAGGTTCAGCACCTCCAAGAAGCATGGAAGTTTCTTCATGCATTTTCTGGACATAAGACTCAAGCAATCCTGTGATCTTAAACCTGTCCCTTGCAAGCAGAGCCCTCCTTCCCCTGACTTCAAAATCTAAGCAGGTAAACAAGGCTGAAGCATCTCAGAAACCACTGTAATGTGGCCACTTACGCAGTAAAGTGGCCTCTCTTCCTAGCCCCAGGGCCATGCACAGAACTGGGAAAATAGTTGTGCCAAATGCAAAATAGGTTCACGTTCATGTCCTCTGAACAAAACTTACAAAAGAGAAACCTGAAACTATAGCACATCCCCAAAATTATTTAAAGATTAAATGTGAATCTATTTTTCTACTGAAACCACTCATCAGATGGTGAGTCTTCACATGGGTTTTATTCTTTGCTTTATTTATTTAAGAAAAAGAAGCAAAAAGCAAGCGGTAAGTCTGAACTTCATTCTTGTATCTAAAGGGTTTTGCTTGAAACATGGTTAAACCCAAAGCTCACACTAAAAAGAAGTTTAAAAGATCCATAGTGTATCACGTCAAATATTCATTCAATTTGCAAATATGTGTAGTCTTAAGGAGCTCATCTATCAGGAAAAGAAGTAAAACGGGAATTCTCACATAGATGTGAACAATAACCAACTCTTTTGTCAGTACTGCTGCCCTAAAGTAAAATGGACGTAAGAAAATTAGCCAGTATAAGTATCTTTTTGCCTGTAAACATCTTCTGTGCTGGGCTGCCAGGCCTGGCGCCTGGCTTTCCCCTCTGCCAGCAGCAGCATTAAAACAAAATATCCTTCTACCCCTGTTACGCTAGCTGCTGCCTTGCTGTGCTGGCTTCTGTTTCCAGCAAGGGGAAGTCTGTGTTGCCCTATTCTACAGCTGGTTCTGTTTTCCTTGATCCCATACACCTGTAACTGGAATTACACCATCAAAGGACACATGTTGTGATTACACACTCCTTGGGCATCAGGTGCTGGTTTATTACCACAGTGCAGGCACAGCATTGTGCTCAGTGTGTTGTTGGTTGGGTTCTTCTCTGGCTGTGGTGCTCTGCTTGTCCTAAGAGATGGGAATAGAGAGAAGGTAGAGGGTTTATTCTGACCTCTAAAAAGAGGTTAGTGCTGCTACTAGCCTTCCATAATCTTTCTAACTAGAATAAAGAGCTTTTCTCGGGCAGGCAGTACGGGTGAGCTTTGCCCTTTTTTGCATCCATGTTCTCCTTGTGCCAGAAAGAGCAGTGAGTGACTAGTGCGAGTGAAGCTAAGCAGCTGAAGGTGGTCTTCTCCAACAAAGAAATGCTGTGCTGGGCATCTAATTCCAGTTTTTGAAAGAGCTGGTTGGAAAGCAAAAATTGGGGGGGGGGGGGGGGAAGCACATGAGAAGAAAGCAAAAATTCAGGGGCGGGGGGCACATAAGAAGAAAACTATGCAGTATCTGTTTTTTCCAGAGGCTTACAGCTCTCATTAATGCAGGCAGGTTCTTATATCTGATTTTCCTGCACCCTGTGGTAGATTCCTAAACTAGAGATTTACTTGCAGGGGCAAGAGTCTCTGGCATGACTGTTCTTACCTGATAACCCCCGTTATACAGGAGATCTGGCTTCTAGTCCTTGTTTTGAATTGAGTAACAGGGTAGGAGCCCCATTTGCATCCATCCTGCATTGTGTGTCTTTCTCTCTGAGAAATTTAGCCAGAACATCCAATTTGACCTGAAGCACAACCAAAAAGGGAGAATGGGAGTGGGGAGGAAGGAATCTTCTTATAGTTGAAATCAGAATTAAAAACTGGTCTAAATAAAAAAAAAAACTACTGGAATCTGCTAGTCCTTAAATATCCATGGAACAATCTCCATGGAAAGCTCCCTCTATCATCACTGTTTCCGCAGTAAATCACAGCCATATCTGAATGTTCCTGGAGTAGTCTTTTTTTTTTTTTTTTTTTCCCCTCCTGTAACCAATTCTCAGAAGTTGGGTACATCTTTATTAAAAAAAGGTATTTACAGAACTCTGGCAAATCCACTTTCCCTCCATGCTGGCTAGAAAAATATTCAAGGGAAACTTTAGCCCGATGTTTGGTGATTAGCAAATTCCTAACTAAAACTGTTTCATGTAGTTGATCATAGTTATACAAATCTTAAAACAGCATGACTACGCTGCAGAAAGCCCCTGCTCCTACCTTTTGCCAAGCATGAGAGGGCTGAATCTAGATTACCATAGGTAGTAGCTGTTTACCCCCAGCTACAGGCAGCATCCATGACATGTACATAAATACATACCCTTGATCTCTCTCTGCAGTCAAGCGCTCACAGGAAAGGGAGAGAAGTATCCCCTGAACCTTGACTCCAGGTATTTGGGAGGTGTGACCCTAATTAGGTGAGGAAAATGTACTTAAAGACAGCATATTATGCAAGGTGTGAACAGTGCAGACCTTCAAGGTGCCAAGCGATGCTGTAAAGGGCTGGGAATTTAGAGAAGGGTTTCAGTCCCTTCTTCCATCACCCCCTTATGTCCCTGGCCACTGGCACTGCTCTAATCCCTCCAGAGCAGGAGAGGGGCTGCGGTACTGCCCAGCTGCCGGGAGGGCCGTGTCCCTTCCAGCTCCCCCGCAGCCCATCATCCCTGCCGTAACCCAGAGGCTCTGCCCATCTTTGGGAAGTGCCTGCCACCAGCAAGAGAGGCTGTGCTGCAGCACAAGCCTTCAAAAGCTGTCAGTGATGTAGAGGCTGAGCAATAGAGTCAGCCACCTGCTTGCTCGGGAAGTCATGGCTAATACACTTTCACATCTTCAGCCTTTTCCAGCTGTCATATAACCTGCCAAACTGCCCTTTTCCCTTGTTTTCTCTTTTTTCCGCCTTCTCTTAGGAGAACAAATAAATATGCTTACTGCAAAAGGGAAAAGAGAGAGTGGGGACCGGGTTCAGCTGCTGCTTCCACAACTCATCTGAGGTCTGATCTTGCTGTACCTGTTTCATGGTCTCTGCCTCAGCTTTCTGCTCTGTGAAAGCAGAGTGATACTACTTGCTGTTAATGAAAACACTTGTAAGATTAGATACTTTCAGAAAATTAACATGAAATTTGTCCGAAGTTATGGCAACTTCCTTATAGAAATTCTCCTGTGGGAGAGGAGAGGCAATTATTTTGAAAGGCTTACAAGTTAATGTGATGATAAATGCTAGGATCTTATTTTTCAGATTGTTCTGTTTTACCTTCTCTCCATTCCCTACCTGGGGCTGCATTACAGCTCTGCTTCCAGCAGTTGCAGGCAGCTGCTGGTTGCAGGGGGAGAACTCCTGTGGCATTATTTATGGCAGCTCTCAGGGAGAGGACAGTGATTTACTGTGTGTCATCTTCTGCAGCTGCGAATTTGCAGCATGGCGACAGGGCCAGTTGGTGGAATCCTAATTTTCAGCCTGACGCAGAGGTAGAGAAAGGTGGCTGGGTAAAAAAAATAAGAACCTGTCAATATCCTCCTTTGCCTACCCACAAGTAAACTTTTACTTTCTGGAATTGGGAAATTAGGGTTGGGAATATCCTGCCATTCATGCTCCCATCTCTCCTGCCAGAGAGCTTTTCAAAAGAAGTCAGGATAGTCTTGATTCTTTCTCTAAACTTTGGAGATTATTTTTTTTTTTTTAATATGGCTCCCTTTCTCTTATGTCTCTCGTCCAAACTCTTCTTTTGACTGCAGTAGATCTTGCGAGGTTGAGAGCTGGTTGTCACCAGACCTGCCCCATGCTCTGAGCTGAACAACACTCAGCAACAGAAACCCTCATGGGGCTCTTGGCTCTACCTCTGCTGGCAGAAAGAAGGAGCTCACTTCTATGTGCTATCAAAAAGAAGCTGCAGAATTTGACCTCATGCCGTTGATCTTGGAAAAGATCTGCAAAGATCATCTGAATAGGCTCACCAGCTTATCCAAATTGAATCTCAGTGCCAAGTCGCTTAGTTTCGACCTAAGCTATAGAACTGTTACATTCCCTACAAAGCCATTGGCCTTCTGCAGAAAGGAGTTGATAAAATAGCACCTGGGAATGCCTTGTGTTTTATTTCTGGGGTTATTTCTTTTAGCCACAGTTTATCTGGCGCAGAGCACAGGAACATGAAGGGATACATTTTGTAATGATGGCAAACCCTGGCATCACTGTCTGTCAGTCATAGCAAACCATGCCAGCCTGCTGTGGCACCGCGTTACGAGAGCATGAGCAAGCCCAGCCCAGTGGCCCCTGTGGGAAGCTACTCCATGGGCTGTGCCTGCTGGAGAGGGAGGAAAGGGGGAAGGAGAGAAAGTTCACTTTTTTGCTCCCAAGCTTCCTCCTCTGAGATCTGGATGGTAGACGTTGCATAACTGCAAGTGGGATTAATCATTTTATGCAAGAAGTGATGGTACAATACCAGAGGGTAAGTGTGCCCGTTGTCTGGCTGGCTATGAAAGAGTTTTGCTTCAAGGCATCTCCTGTAATTGCAGGTTTTGTTGGTCAAGCTGTAAAACACTTTTAGGATATAATTATGTGTGCTGTCATTGCTATGCAAGCTTTTGTTTTGTATGTCTCTTATTCTCCTGAGCCAAATGGAATCTAATCTTCAGGTCAGTTATCAATAGATTGGTGAAAGGAGGGAAAACCCCCACAACTCTAAAAACACAGAAACCCCCCAAATGCTGAGAAACAATTAGGGGCTCTCAGACTGAAAAACTAAATGTTGAAATTGCGTTACTTACTTTTAAGAATACAATATAATTACTTGGTTTAACCATGTGGGCTTTGATCGTCAAGATATGCAGTGAAATAAGGTAGAATTCCTCATCACTATCAAAAGCACTAAATTTTGTCACAATGTCAAATGCTTTAAAATCGTTCTGGGGGCTAAAGAAAAAAATAGATTGTACTATTGCTATGTCAGGAAGCTGGTTTATATTTTTGTTAAGCATTCAATTTAAAAATCAAGCTTGAGATTACTCCTTGAAACTTTTCCTACTTACACTGTTTCTAATTTATGCTTTTGTATGTTTGCTGTTGAATGTAATCACTGGATGCTCCAATATGAAATATTGGAAATATGGGGCATAAGAGCGGCAAGAACTGCATACTCTTACTCTGCTTACTCGCTTATTTACTCTTCTTACTCTATGGAAAAGTCTCAGTTCTGACCTGGATGGATTAGTTGCAAAGGAAAGCAGTTATTTCCTCCTGTTTCTACCTGGGATGAAATTTCTGCCAGAAGACTTAGATACGCTAGTGGCTTTGCTACATGTATATTTTACCTAACAAACTTGTTTTGCTCAGAACATACACTCCTCAAGTTTGTGCGAATAACACGGGCCTAGATCCAAGGAGGAAAAAGGTATAAGATGAAGTGCAAAGCTTCAGATCACCCTGCCAGTTCCTTCCGCTCTGCTTCCTCCAGCAGCAAAGGTAATGGTAGGTCTGGATTGCACTGCCTTGTTCCAAAGCACTAAAACCCAGAGGCCAAAGAAAATAGTTATGCACCTGAACAGGTTCAGACCTTGCTTATTGCAATGCAGAAGGGACCTGATTAGGCAAAGTTTGGGAGACAAGAATAGGTAGCTGGCTGTGGCTCTTGGAAAACTGCAGCATTGCTAGGGAGATGCCTTTATTAACAGAATAAACACTCAGTCCTCCCACGGATTGTTATCCAGCTTGAATGGCACTGGTTCTTATCAAGGCACTTATTCGTAATATGGAAATTTCACATGGTGTGATTCTTCGAGTAAACACCAGGCTGCTTAAAGCTCTGATTCCTATCATGCAAAGTAGACTGCAGCCCCTCAGGACACACACTGCAGTGGAAGGTGGGCAATAAACCATCAATTATTAACTTTTGTAACCCCCAGTAGCTAGCAGGATTTCTGTGCCAAACTTCTTCACCTCTCCGTACTGCTGGTAGTCCTGCAAGTGCACTGTGAAAGATGATAGATATCAAAACCTGTCAGTAAGCTCTCCTGTTGGCAGAAAACCTACGTACACAAGGTTGGCAGTCTGGCACGCTGGTGTATTATTGAAGGTAATTACTAAGTCTGGTGAAAAGCAACTAGACCATTTCCTAGCTTACGTCCCCGTATATAAGAGCAACATGGTTACAAAAGGCAGCAGAAACGCATCGCATCGGCTTTGCTTGCAGAGTTGTACTGCTTTATCTTGTGTCATTTCCTTCTACACCCAGGGGAGGTTAAAATCTGAATGCTCATCAAGGTAGAGAAATTTATCATCCTATGTGTCTTTGAGGAGGGCTTACCTGATGCACCTTGGAAGGGCAAGTAGGCAGTGCTAGCCCCAGACCAGCTGGGATGCCCTAGGCAATATTTCTAGGGGTATGTGTCTCAGGCAGATCTATTTGTAATTTGGGCCAGACTTATGTCAGAAGTGTGGTTTGACACATGTTTAGCCTGAACAGCAGGAGTTGCATTTCTCAAACTGCAAGATTTAGTGTAAGAAATCTTAATTATTCTTTTTTAAGGATGGTCAAATTCACTCCTGTAAATTTGGCAGGAACTCTCATAATTTCCTAGGCAGAATTGTGGCAATTCCTTAGGCTTCCCCAGATACAGACAGTAGTATACTGGCTATTTGAAAAGTATTCATTAGTATGATTTGAGAAAGGCTTGAAAGAAAGAACATATTTTGGGAGTGTTTCTAGAAATTATTCTTCTATGAAATGCTTTTGCTTGGGAGAACAAACCAAAATAATGAATTAGATTTTGAAGCATTAGTATAACTTATGGGATACCTTAAATATTTTCACTTTCAGTGTCCAAAGGATTGTTTGGAGAGGGCTCTCCTCAATATAACATTAATCTACCGGTTTTGTTAGTGCACTGTTTGTGTTCAGAAGTACTGATTTCAAGCCCCAGCACATTTAAAACCCTGGATGGGAATGGATCTGGGAAACTTTCGCTACTGCAACCAAGTACTTAGGAGATAAAAGCCTTTGAGATATTTTTAAATGTCAAATTTCAGACACAAAGCATATTACTGTGATTTGATCTTCAGACTGTATTTATCTGTCTAGCTTCTCCTATTCTATCAACAACTGTTCACTTTGGAGATAGCTTTAAACTATTGATTTGGGTTCTTTATAATCAAAATTATGATATTTAAATCAAGCTATGTAAATCATTCATTTAAATAGTATCTAAAAGGAAATTTTGAAGGTTTTGCTTTTCATTTTTAAGGGCTCAAAAGAATCACTTGACAATTTAAAAAAACTGAAAGAATCATCAGCTATATATTTTGTCATCTTTTCTTCCGTAAACAACAAATAAATGTCAAATATGCAAGTGCCACATAGATCTCCTAAAAATGAGCTGTTCTAGACTGTCAGTTAACAGGACTTAATGCAACTAATGTCTCTTCTGTTTCTCAGAATGTGGATGTAGCTAGTTTGTATCACACTGAGGTTTTGCACTGCCTGAAGCATGACTCCAAGCAAAGATGATCGCTTCTAGACACTTAAATGAAAGATCTTCTCCTGAACCTGATAAACCAAATACCACAGTGTGCTTAAGGATGATGCTGATGTTTTCAAAGACCACCCATGGTGTTCCCTTTCTCACTGAAGATATGCTCTGGGTCTCTGTGGGACTTACTGTCTTTTCCTTTTCAGCTCTCTTGTGTCTTTTCAGCATGCTTTCGTTCTGCCGGTTATCAATTCATTGGAGTCCAACTTTGATATTAGCAAAGACCATATTGTCATAGCTGTAATGAGTGCTTGACTTTTAAAGGTAGCATAAACATATATGCTATATAAAAATTAAAGTTCACTAATCACCACAACTCTTAAGATTAATCATGTTAGTAATTTGATTTCTCAAGTAATTACTTCTTAGCTGAAGATGAGGCTTGCATATTCATTCAGTGGTAGGTCAGGTTCAGCAAACTCATTTGTTTATCCTTCTTATAGGACATCAGCAGATGGTCTTAAGAAATTAGGTAAAGTTATTCCTTACAATCTAATTTCTTTATTTTTTTTTCCCTTAAAGGACAAACATTTTTAGATGTCATTTTGGTGTTTTCTTAATGAAAATGTATGACGTTTATGATTTTGTGTTCAAAAAAGTCTGAGAATGGCCTAGGTTAAACAGTAATTGACCCAAATAAGTGTCTGTTTGCATCTCACTCTTGAAAAAAACAGTAACAAAGTAAAACTAAACTACTTTTCTCAATTGTTAGCTTTATCCTGCTAAGCGGGAGAGCAGTTTCTTACATGGCTTGTTAACCTCAGAGCCTCTCAGGCAGGGGGCAGTTGACAAGTGACACTGGAGGAAATGCTCAGTCAGGTGAGATTTTGGGGAGAAGACATCCAAGAAGTATGTGGTAAGAAGCTTTCCATTTTTGGCTAACCTAGGTATTCTGTATTGATGCGGGAAAACGCCGCTTTTGTCACAGCCTAACCAGGAGAGCTGGGTTCCCAAGTGTGCTCTGTGTTGGTCTCTGCTGTCTGTAAGTTAATGATGAAACTAACACCGACCTTAGACATTGGGGTGTCCTGAGTTTGTGTGTAATCATCAGTTACTTCAGTTGTGAAAACAGCTACTGATTTGCTTACGTGCAGCTTGAGACCCACAACTCGAGTCCTTAAGTTGTATGTCTGTGATCATACTTCTCGTCATACAGTCAAAATGTCATTTATGACTGCCTCCGGTGTTGCACAAGCATTGCAGGGGACAGTTTGAAGAACGTGTAATTTTAGGAAGGAATGCCGTCTCCATTCCCCAGCAATCACATGCAACATCACAGCTGGGTTTTGGATCTCAGAGACGATGTTGGAAGCATGGCAGTTAGCAAGGCAGCCTTTCCCAGTGCTAACCGAGGAGGGGAGGTGCAGAGCTGTTCCAGTTGCAGAGAGCACATCAGATGGCTTTCTTCTTCTGCAGACTCCACAAACTGTCCCTGCCTTCACTTGGACTTGCCTTTGGTGTGTGGTAATGAAAGCAAGAGGAAGACTAGGCCCCAGGTGCTCATAGAAACATAGAATCCTTTAGGTTGGAAAAGCTCATGGAGTTCAACTGTAAACCTAACACCGTCAAGTCCATCACTAAACCGTGTCCCTAAGTGCAACATCTACACATCTTTTAAATACCTCCAGTGACGGTGATTCAACCACTTCCCTGGGCAACCTCTTCCAATGCTTAGCAACCCTTGCAGTGAAGAAATTTTTCCTAATATCCAATCTAAACTTCCCCTGGCACAACCTGAGGCCATGAAAGAGTGCATTTTTTTATAAAGCTCAGTAACTGTCATTTTTCAAGTGATTTTCTAAAGAGGACTGGAATACAGGTAGTGCACAGGAACCAATATACCTTGAAAGTGTATTTCTTTGTTATAAGAAGGTTGGTAGCATGCCATGACTCACTATAATGAATTAATTTAGTGTTTATCATAACAGCACTGAGCTTAGTGAACTCATGATATTTATGCAACTGTCTGTAGATATTCTCTTGCCATTTGGGATTTATAAATGGGTACTAATATTTTTATCACCACTTTCTCCTGAGCAGGAAACATCTGCATGGTGAAAGGCCAGTTAAGCTCAACTCAACTCTTTCTATATTAAATGTAAGCAGAAGATCTTGAAAAACTTGAAATTTGTCTTTACCTCGTTTCTGGATTTTTAGCATTCAGCAAAACTATGCAGCTTGAACAAAACTGTTCTAGAGCTATCCTTATAAAATTCCAACACAGTTGTATAATAAATAGTGCTAATATCTCGTTTCTTATTACTGCAGGTGCCGTTTCATTTAAGTTTAACCTTCTGTATTTGAGAGAGTGTCCATGTAAGTTTAACAGTTTAAGTAAGAAGTAGTTCACTAATTTAAACAAAGCGATGCTAATTTATGGAATCCAAGTCGCGCGTGCTGCATCTTCTGAAGCTAGTGGTTTACTGCTGAGCAAAACAGATGGTCAGCTGCTTTCTCTCTTTAATATTGTTTGATTCGCAAATCCTTAATGCTGAACAGCAGGTCTGGTTTACTATTGCTTCCTCTATTGTATCTAGAAGGTGAGATGCTTATCCTTGTTTCTGCACACTGACGTCTTATTGACAGCAGTGTGACACTGAGCACTGCTGAAGAGCAGATCAGAAGGCAACCACCTGCCTGCCCTCTTGGGGCACAAGTTGGGTTTAAATCTGCTTGGAGTTCCTGCCAAAGAACAGGCTTCGCAGCTGGACCCAAGGGTGCTCTTTTACTGAGTTAAGTGGTGGGAATGGGTGGAGAGAGAGTGTGACTTTATCTAATCTGGCAGCCCAAGCTGCATTTGGCTGGCATGAAAAATTTCCTCTCGTGGAGCCCATGATTGGCAGCTCATTAAAATGCTGGCTGGGAAAAAAAAAAAAAGACACACAGAAAACCAGAAAACATTCTTTCCAAACCCAGCATTTTTGTTTACAGATATCAAGACCTGTAGTTGAAGGAAGGACTGGAATAGTAATGAACTCTCTGCCTCCAGGTGCTTTGCTCATCTTGCAAGCTCTCCTAGTATGTCCTCGGTCTGCTTAGGAGCAAGCACTGACATGGCTCCCCTGCTTTCTTTCACCTCAGGATAGGTACTTCTGCCCTACACCTTCCCATGCCGCCTCTGCTTCTGGGTTGCATTTTTCAATTATTTAGTGCCCTTTTTAAACTCTAGGCTTAGATCTAGGGATGCCTGACTGGGTAGCACAGCTGGTGCTGGGCAAGCAGCCATTTCTGAATGAACACCTTCCCACCAGCTCCCTAAACACTTCTAAGTTTTATTTCTTACCGTTTCCTATCTCTTTATTCTGTGTGTTTGAACAAGACAAAATTGAACAGGAATATTCCCCTCCTGTAGGTGAATACAGATATATCCTTCAGACTCCTCAGCAGCCTCATAACTGTCTGTGGCTGTAACGTGATGCAAACTTGATTTGTTGGGCAGCTGGGGAATGACAATGTTTGTTGGCACTGGGAATAGCATCAAAGTCAAAGCTTTGAGCATCAACATGTCTCCTGCAAGGCCCCAAGGATAAGATCAAATTAATGAAAACTCATCAGGTTTCAGTGAGACTATGAGGTGCCGCTGGTGGGGGACCAGGTGAAAAGGATCCTCAGGAACCTCCTACTTGCCTGCCTCCGTCCTTATCCCTTGTTTCCCTCCCCACGGCTGGGACTGTCTCTTCCCCAGGCAGGAGGCAGCACGTATGTCCAGGCAGCAGCCACCCCTCTCTGATGCTGAAGCCCTGAGCCAGCCTCGCAGGTGGCACCTGCGAAAGCTGCTCGGCTGCCGAGAGGGGGGCCTGCTTTGCCAAAACCTAAAGCCAGCTCAAGGAGATGCAATAGGAATTGGCATCACTCCAGTTATTGCCATGAATAAGAAAGATTTAGGCAGTTGCCTCACTGAAAGGAAAAAAAAAAAAAAGAAAAAAAAAACCAGCAACCCTCCCTGTGGGTTCCTATCTGTTTGCTTTGGTAACTGAAGGATGGTCACAAATCAGGGTAGTTTTATACCTTGTTTTATGAGAGAGGAGCTGAATTTTAAGAAGACTTGGTACCAGAGGTTGTGCCTGGGGAATGTGACTCTTGGCGAGCCAATAGAGAAGTTACTTGAACCCTTTCAGCTGCCCAGCCCCACCTGCAGGCACCAAGGGCTCCCAAAGGCCACCGGTGGGAGCTACCCAGGAGACAGTGCAAGGGCTGGGGCCTTGGCTCAGGACCTCCGGCACAGCCCACTGAGGTACACATATAGCTTTGCTTTTATTTGTTTGTTTATTTATTTATTCTCCCACTTCTGACAGCAGTCACTCGTTGCATGGCTTTGCTTATCTCTGCTGCAGCCTAATCCCAGATACTAGAGGCAGAGCAGCACCTCATCACCTCCTCTTCCTCATCAGTGCTGATGGTGAGGTTATTCCTCTGGATACCGCATTCCTGGTGCAGGAAGCTGATATTCAGTAGTCTTCAGCATCTCAGACCATGTATTGGTGTTTCTGATCTCATTGTAAAAGGCCTGTTGCACCTCTTGTTCGCTACTGATAACTCGGAAAGAGTAAAGCATCAAAAAAAGTGTTGTCACAGATGTCTCAATTTTGTAGCATTTGTGACACCTTGCTATCATAAGGAGTTACAGGTTGTTATCTGTGGGTATTTTGCAGGAGTAATTATACTTCACTGCCAGCAGCAAAGTATGTAGTTACTGAGCTGAATCAAGCCCTATTCCCATTGATTCAGTAGGATTTGTTCACATCACTGTCAGACTTGGAAACCACAGGCAGCTTAGTTTTCTGTGTTTATATCCACCAGACATTACTTGGCACTGTGAATTCAGGACCAAATTGGTTAAAGTGCATGCAGACATTTTCTTTTTTGCAGCTCAATAACTTTCCCCCATTGCCTTGAAAAATGTTGCTGTAACAGTTTGCCTGCTAGAGGAAAATATATTAAGCCCTGTGCTCTATACATAAGCAAGTTTTAAAGGTCACGTTTTTCAGACAAATCAGAATGTTTTAATATATAGGGGGTTTTTTGTAAGCTGTTTAAGACTATGGTATTTCAAAACAGCAGGAACTCATACACCCTACTTATTACTTTCCACTACATTTACTACCAGTTTATGTTGCAGTACTACTGTGTGCCAATACAGCCAGCTCAAAGGAGCCAAGGCTGTCAAGGAAAAGTGCAGTTGTAAAAATCCGGGACTTGTGAAAAGAGGCACTTTCAGGAATTATAGCCATTTAGCTCACCATTATCATTCAGATATCATTTAGTTACTGCGTGTTATTATTTTAGTCATTTATTAAACGTGAAAATCAAACAACAAACTGATGGTAGCGTCTGCCACCCAACAGGTATCTGTTAAGAGTGTCTAAGGGCACCCACCAGGAACGGCAGCAAAAGCGCGTATTTTTATGGAAAGAGTGCCATCGTGTGGGACGCTCCTGCGGCACCCAAGTACCGCAATGCCTACGTGCTGTGCAGGCGTGCAAGAAACCTCCCTTCCTCGTGTTGTTTTTCATGGAATTTCAGTAAAAGTACGGTTTTCATTTCTGAAAATGTGCCACAATAATAGGAAGTTTCATAACTAGGAACAGCCTGGTAGTGTTAAATCTTCTTAATATGTTAACTATTATTTTGGTTCCACAAACAGGTGAATTCAAAACCAAAGTGTTTCACTAAGTCTAACGGAAGTGGGATCTACCTTTTTCTCTGTATGAAGTTAATATAGTTAGATACTCATTCTTTTACAATTTCTCTTTATACGTATTTTATCTCTTAACATCTGTTTACCGCTGCAGTTTTTCAAGGCTTCGTTTTAAGCTTTCCATTTCTCAAGCTTTTCCATGTAATGATAAAATTACTATCCCTGGTTTCTGCTTCTTTTTTTTTATGTTTCCTTTAAATAATTGAACTTATATATTACATCCATAAAGAAAATTGCCAGTAATTACCAGGAGTACAATTAGGAATAAATCTCTGTTAAGGAACAAGCCAAAGTTCAGTGTCTTTATGCAAATGCCTATTGTTAAAAAGATGTCTTGTGTAATCGGGAATTATACTGACAAGTGAAGAATCATTTAATTAATGAGAATAGAGCAATCAGTTGGATGGTTCATTCTATTACTGATGGAATAAAAGAGAGAAAACAGCCCTGCTGAGGGACTAGAGCTGCTGAAAAAAAGCTGCTGAAGAAAAACTCCCATGATGTTGTTCTGTTACTGTCTTGTGTAGATAGTACAGTTATTCCTAAATATAAAAACATATATGCCAGATGTTTGGATTGGGCATCAAAAGTTAACCTCCTGTTACTCCGCAGAAACGTATATGAAAGGGTTCTGTTTACACTGACTATCTGCTGCTCCTGCTGACCTGACAGACTGGAATATTTGGGCCCAAACTCACGTAAATCCTAATGCAGGATGTTAGGGCAGCGAGAACCCGAATTATGGCGAGTTATGTCTGTAAGCACTGTATGCCATGATAGAGAGTAGCATGTGGACTCCGTTTGTAGTCACAGAGGAGTATTTATGGTGGGAAAGGACCTCTGAAGGTCTCCAGCCCAGCCCTCTGTTCAAAGCAGGTCCCGCTATGTCAGGTTGCTCTGGGCCTTGCCCAGTGGGACTTTGAATACTGCCAAGGATGGAGGTGCCACAGATTCTCTGTTCCAGTGTTTGACCTCTTCCATTTTTCTTTTATCTAGTTGGAATGGCTCTTGTCCCGGTTTGTCTGTTTCTGAGACAAATCTCTTTCTGTCCCTGGGTGCAGCTCCAGATTGTCTGCATGCTCCCAATAGGCAGCTGTAGGCAGCAATGACAGCCACCTGCACGTGGTCCCCACGCCTCCACAGCTCCTCTGGACGTGGATGCCTCAGAGCAGCTATTCTGCCTCTTGCAACAGAACGGAAAGTCCTCCTGTCCTTGACATATCACTGTCCCCTTCGGAAGCTTCGGGACGGGGCTTCCCTAAGTTGGCATTGAGTATGGGACAATTCAAAACATAGCCCAGGCAATTCTGACCTTGTTTGCCATTTTCCAGGGCTGGACATTCAGCAATGTATTGTCAGCAGACATTGCACAGAATTTGCCCCACTTCTTGTAAACAGAGCTATGCAAACAGGGTGCTTCTGGCATCTCCAAAGCCATGCATATCACCTGCAATCTGTTCCTCAGGAGCACAGTTCCCTTTGGTATAGCACAGAGCTGGACAAGCAGTTCCCTTCTGAACAGGTCAAGTTCTCAGCCGTAGGACGTACTCCTGGGTAGGAAGCAGAAGCTCACTCCAGAGCCGTGCTGTCATTGCAGCTGCCGATGGCTGCATGAAGTCTCCCATTCCTGGTAGGACTACAGCATAAGTATATGGTCGTTTGGATGTGCCATAGCAAATTTTGTGGCTTCGTTGATGTGACTACCCGTTTAAGTGGCATTAGAGGTTGAGTGTTCCCTGTATAGAACCCTATGCTACCAAGGTGCATTGAAATCCTCTTTCCTAATACTCTATATTTCTGAGGTTGAGGTAGACCACTACATTGAGTTGTTACAGTATCCCAGAGTCAGTGTAGCAGCTTTTCTTTCCACTTCAATGCAGTACAGTCTCTGGTAGCAATGTCCCAGACCTCCCCTGGTTTGTGTACATTTGGATTTTTGTCATGCTGTGTCAAATGATTGCACAAGTAATTGTTTGCCTTCCAACACTGAAATGAAAAACAAATTTATTACATGAAGGAAAACATTCCCTCTGTTTTATTCTTTTTAAGTGTAATCACTGAATTTTTTATTTTGGGTAACCAGATGCACCCAGCTGCTACTCTAGTCACTTCTGGATGTTTTTAAATAAAAACACTCTCCTCAGGAATAAATGAACTAAATATGAAAGTCTTCTTCCAAACAAAATTCTCGTTTCTCAAACGTTCATCCCACAGGAAGCCTAGCTAAATACATTGGCCTTGCAAGCTGCCTAATAAATCTTTGGTGGTGGACTGGGTACATAGGTGCAAGGATGAGTGAATTCCGCAGCAAAGAACCTTCCTATGGAAATCACTTACCAGCAGGTTGCACGCTCCTATTGAGCAGGATTAGTTTAGGTCGTCACTGACTGCAACTAAGACGGTTCAGCTCTTTCTCCAAAGCAGCAAGTAGGTAACCTGATAAAGATCTGTTTACAGTAAGGTAATGTGTATCACGGGGTACATCTGAACTGTATTTTCTTTTTTTTTTTTTTTTTTTAGTTGAAATGCCTCTTTTCCAGTGATTAAATGCAAAATATATATTCTCAAATACCTAATGCACTACAAAAGTCAATTGACATAGTCTGTAATGAACTGTAGTGAAGGCTAGTTAAGAAAATAGTTAAGTGTTAAGTGTCTTAAAAGACAGAAAGAGAGGTTTGTGTGTGCTTTCCTGTATCTAGAGTGGAGCATAGATATCCATATGCTCAAATTTACAGGCAACCCATATTCAAGCTTTCTTTTCTGGCTAAACCAGTCTGTCCGGATTCATCAGCTGCCTGGCTTTCCGAGACACATGGGAAGGTTCTAAGTGGTTGGATTACATCTTCACACCCTCAGGTGCCACCTTCATTGCCCCACTGTAACCCCTGACTCTGTGCTTTCTCCTCAAGGATTTTGGAGCTGCAGCAGAATGGTGACATGGACATACTGAAGCATAAGTGGTGGCCAAAGAACGGTCAATGTGATCTTTACTCATCTGTGGATACCAAACAGAAAGGAGGTGCCCTGGACATAAAAAGTTTTGCAGGTGTTTTCTGCATCCTCGCTGCTGGAATTGTCCTATCCTGTTTCATTGCAATGTTGGAAACATGGTGGAACAAAAGGAAAGGCTCCCGGGTTCCATCAAAAGAGGTATTAGACCCTCCATTTCTCCTGGGGAATTTTCATGCACCCTAAAGATTGCTGCCTTGACTTTATAACATTAGAGAGGGTGGGGAATCAAATTCAGAAATATTTCCTTAGCTTCCTGATTTTTTAAGGTAAATGTTGCTCCTCAAAATCTCTTATCTATTTTTTCTAGAAAAGCTTGAATTAAAAAAAAATATATTGATGATGTATAAATATGCAACTATTCTGAGTAAAACACAACTGTTACTTGTAGAGTAGTACATTATTAATACATCAATATTTAGTTCATTATTCCCATTGGTGAGAGCTAATTCTCACCAGTAAGTTCAAAGGTTTCTTGGCTTCTACTTGAAAAATGTATCCCCTAGGCTCAGTGGCTGAGTCTTTCAAAATAGATTTGTAAAGCTTAGCCCTTTAATCAGCAGTTAGCTCCTTAAATAAGCTTGTCCTCATTTTCAGAAATCTTAACCTCTTGAGACTTCTACGAACTTCAGTTCTCGTTTTATTATCTGAAGTTCAGGGAAGCAAGAGTATGTCGTATTTTTCAGATTCAGGGAAGACTTATTTCTGAAACCTACTACAGACGTGTTTCAGAAAATCTTGGCCACAGACCATGTGCAAATATGTTATTTTACACCAGAGATGAGTTTACTTCCACACCTGCATGTGTAACGCTTTCTTTCCTGTGGCAATCTACCTGTCCCTTTACCAGCCATCTCAGCTTTATGCAGTCTTACAACAAATTCATAATTAAGTCTTTGGATCTACAAAAAACTGAAAAAAAAAAAAAAAGACGTTATTAAGATGTACTTGGCAGCAATGCCCAAAGCTGAACCTAAATATGAGCTTTAATGTAGCACTATCAATTATAGCTTTTCTGTGTAGCTTAGATGCATCTGTGTAGCTTGTGGGGTATTGCTGTTAATTTGTGTGCAGTAGTCTCGCCTTCTCTGCAGTTTCTCCATTGTGTTTATTCCTGCTAATCTAATGCTGTGTAATCAGGCAGGATTAATTACACTACCTAATTAGACAGCATTGGCACTGATGTTAGAATACATTTAATCTTTTCTTGCCTGTTTTAATTCCCAAGCTTTTTTTTTTTCAAGATCTGGACCGGACCATTATTAAAAGAAAAAAAAAAAAGAAAAAAAAAAAAGAATCTCTAGTCTAAATTGGGTTTCTCAGGAATGGAAACCATATAATTTCAGCTGGTGAATTACTTTTAAAACCTATAATTTACTGGATTGTTGTTTACCCAAACTTTCAGAACTTCATACTTAATATTTATCTGGTGCAAAACATAAAAATAAATAACAAAGGAAAAGATAAAATCAACACAGATATTTTATATAACCATAAAATTTCCTATTTCAATTTCCAAATGCAGAGAAATTCAAGTGTGTACTTTCCACAAATGGTATAATTTGGCCTCCTTGATCTTTTTTATGTGGTCATTAGCTTAGCATTTACAATTGCATCTCCACGCTAAATTGAAAAGCTTGGCTCAAAACTGCGTTTAACATGGACGTACGTGCTGAATGTCCCCACTATCCTGGATGTGGGTGTCATTCAGCAAAGTAATACCTCTTAACTAACTTTCTTAAAATTCATTTTAGCTTCCATGAAATCCATTGGCTCTTCCAGGCCACTAGTCCAGAATCGGGGGTCAGATTGGGCCAGTTTGTGGTCAGCAAGCCAACCCTTTTTCCTGGTGGCTGCCATCTTGTGCTCCAGAATGCAAGCATTTATACTGAAAAAAATTGTCTTATGGTTGCGAAGATAACTTTTTGGTCGCGTACCAGAAGTAATCCATTCAATGATGTCTGCCTGAGTCTGCAGACAGCCTTAAACAGTAGCTCTGAGAGAAGTATGAACCGCCCCAGTAATCTCAATGGGATGTTGACTCTGAAGCCTGATGATAATTTAAATGTGAAAACTGCTGAATATTTCACTACTGATCACACAAGAGAGAAGAGGAAAGATCATATTATGGAGATATGCACAATCTTACTGTGAGTGGGTCTCATTTTGGTGTATCGATTGGGTGGAGATCGGGTTGTGGGCGAAGCATGGGAGAATATCACCGCTTTTATATTTTCACTGGTCTGACCCTAGCCCCAAATGCATCTCTGTAAGAGAAGAAAGAGGACAATTTTGAGGAACTTATAGAGGCTCAGAAGTGATGAAATTCCAATCTTTTCCCAATTGGCATTTTAAATTACAAAGTGTTTGTATGCTTTTTCAAAATTAAAAACAAGGAAACAAAAAAAAACAAACCAAAACAACAAAAAAGGAAAAATATTTAGGACTGTCCCTCAGAGACATAGTCATGACTTGCACTCGCTAACAGAGCCTCTGTATTTTTCTTTAGCTTCCAATGTGGCCCCAATTCTCCTGCAACCATATCATCTCCAAAGTTTTTAGAGAGAGCGTTTGGTGAATGCGTTTGGTTTTGATGTCACCTGTGTGGTTGTTATGTGCATCCATGTCTATGTCCACCTGTGAATAAACTCTAGACAGAAAGCTAAGTCCAAGAAATGAGCACTGCATTTTTTCCTTCCTGTGATGAGCTCCAACCCAAGCCTCTGTGGTCAGCGATCGTCCAGTCCCTGGTTGATCCCTGATGCCCTGTTCCCTGCCCCTTTCCCCCCACTCTGTCTCCCTGTCCCTGCCCTTGGAGGGTAAAATCCCGGAGGGGAGCTGGCCTCTCAGCTCCTTCCAGTCGGGCTCTGTGTTCGGCGTGGTACCAGCGCAAATATTCAGTGATCCATTTTGCTAAGCAGATGAACTCCTGCAGTTTGTTCTAGGTGTGGACTTTTTCAGAGTGCTTGACTTCATTCCTAGGCAAAGGAGGGATCTCAAGCCCGTTCGGTATACTAGGAGTTTTGCCATTGATTCAGGGAGCTCTGGATCAAGCCAGTCATTGAATTGCAGTAATCAAGGCTGGAAGTCATCAGTGCACATCTATCGGCTGCCTAATTATCCTCTGTGAGGTCCTAAAGTGTGACATATTTCTAGTGGCCTGGAAGAGCCAGTAGATTTCACAGAGCTTAAGGTAAATTTTAAGGTTAGTTGAAATCGATTTTTGTTCTGAATGAGCTGCGCTATCTAGACTGAGGGAATACCCCTGTATGTGTCTACTTAACACTGCTTTGAATTAAGCTTTGCAGTTCAGTAGAAATATGTATGTACAATATAGGTGATTTACTCTGTCACCCAGGACTTTCTCCACTTTTTAGACTTCTGTGCATTTAAATTCTCAATTATAACAAACCTACCTGCTTAACTGAGTTCTCTGGGAGGAGACATTTAAGAAGGAAAAGGGACAGAGAAGGGACAGAGCTAAGAGAAGGGATGATATATTTCTTATAATAAATATCCCAGGCCATTGCCTCTTCTTCTTACCCACAAGAGCGTAATTCCATCAGAATCAATGGAATTGCTTCTTTGTAGGTAAGGGGAGAATTATTCCCTCTGTTGGCATCATAATTTAAAATTGCCTGGTGTACCCCTTTCTGTGTGACGTCAGTGAGTCAGAAATGTTTGGGGTTTTGTCTGGAAGTTCAGCTTTTCTACACCACAACTTATGTTATAAAGTTAAAGAGCAACCTGAGATGTTTTTAGTCCTTTCTTAAGCCCTGAAAAGATGACAAAGACAGCAGCCTGATCCCTCAGAGCTGTTGACGTCCATGTTGATATCCAAATTTAGTCCCTGTTGCGGAACTGAACTAGCATCGTCCCAGGCATCTGAGGTTATGCTTTGCTCTCATGGCACAAAGTTATTCAGCTGTTGCTTAGTCCAACCCACCTAGCTCTGAGCCTGGCTTTTCCTGATGAAAACCTACTGGTAGTGCTTGGAGTTCTGTTGTTGGGATTCAGGGTTTGAAAGTAGCTGTGGTGTAAGGGTCTGCATCAGGTTGGCTTAGCCCACCCAGCTTCAGGCAGTGGAGGAGTTTGCTGGTGACATTCAGAGATGCCATCAGCCAACAGCCAGCTGTAGTTAATTGCACATTGTACTTCCCAAACAGTTCTAATTGCACTGTGAAGCTTCAATTCAGCACAAATGGCGATGGTGAGCGGTGGCTCTTGTTTTTCTCATTCCCCAGGATGACAAGGAGGTCGACCTGGAGCATCTCCACAGGCGTGTGAACAGCCTCTGCACAGATGATGACAGTCCCCATAAACAGTTCTCCACCTCATCGATTGACTTGACCCCGCTGGACATTGACACTTTACCCACACGTCAGGCACTGGAGCAAATCAGTGACTTCAGAAACACTCACATCACCACAACCACCTTCATACCAGAACAGATCCAGACTCTGAGCCGCACGTTGTCTGCTAAAGCTGCTTCGGGCTTCTCCTTCGGCAGTGTGCCTGAGCACCGAACTGGCCCTTTCAGGCACAGGGCACCCAACGGTGGCTTTTTCAGAAGCCCCATCAAAACAATGTCATCTATCCCTTACCAACCAACTCCTACTCTGGGGCTGAATATTGGTAGTGACCCAGACCGAGGCACCTCCATCTGAGCATCAGACCAAGTTTCTTCACTGTTTCTTTTTTAGGACTCCCTTTGCAAGGAGCAGCTGTAATATTGTGGGACTAACATGGATGTAACCTTTTTTTCTTTTCCTTAGTTTTTGTTTTTGAGGGGTTTTGTTTTTAATTTGTTGGGGGTTATTTTCTGTTTGTGGTTTTTTTTCTTATTTTGTTTAAAAAATCAGGATAATTAGTAACAACTCTTCCTCCACCTCCTCTCCGCTTTCTCAGTCTGGTCTCCTCTGTCTCCCCTTACTCTCTTTACTACTTGAATCACTTATTCTTCAATTTATCACCATGTTAGGTTTTGGTTACTTCAGGCTTTTCATATACTTTAAATATAGGAAATGTGCAGCGATTTGTGCATAGAAAAACCCCGAGGATTACTTTACAGAAGGGCATTCACTCCTCCCCCACAGCCTTTTTTTACTATAATTGCAATAACTTAAGTCCTTTTCATATATTCTGCTGCATCCAGTCAGCGCTCCACTGCTGTGTGTCCTTTTAACTGTGGACCAAAGGCAACCCTGCAGTTTAAAAAATGGAAAAAATTTAAAAAAAAAAAGGCAAAAAGAAAAAAAAGGAAAAAAAAGAAAGCAAAACAAATGAAATTAAAAGACCATTCAGGCCCCGTAATACAAGAATGCAATTTTGTAGGATTACAAAAAGCCATTACTATGCCAGTACAAACTACAGTTAAATCTACTTTTGCACTGCAACAGTGCATATGACCTTTATGTGATTGTACAGTGTTAAAAGTTTTTCTTATGTACAGTAAACTGTATCATATGGCAGAAGCCTGTTGTGTTAAATAAATTAGTATCTCATACAGATATATATATACATATATACACACAAGTATGTATATATATATACATGTATATATAGCTATAAAATGGCAGCCGTTGCTATTGCAATTCATTTAATAAAGCTTTAGTAAAAATGTGTTGTATACAGGAAGGATGTACAGCGCAGGGGGTCTTTTCATTTAGAAAAGACAGGTTGCTTTAATGTTATTCTGACTTGCATTGTTTGCCAACAGAGCATATTTTATACTTTTTTATTAGAACATCCAGGGCAATTTAACATTTGTACCTAGATGTAACTTTTTTGGTTAGGTTTTGCATTGGCTATTGAGTATTCTATAAGGCTAACCTTGATAATTTTACTTATTAATTAATTAGAGAAACGGAACTCTCTCTTAGGTATACCACGTTCATGAACAACTAATATAGCTCTAGAGAAGTTTATACATAGATCAAAGGTTAATAAATTATTTTCCAAATCAGTGCAGTTGATCAATACAATAATGGTGTTAGCGGAGTGAAAAAAAAAAAAAAAAAAAAGCCCTTGAGAAATATAGATGTGGCCTTAATTACAATCACTTATTGTTCTAAGGAAAAAAAATACGAACTGGCACCCATCTTAACCCTTTATATGTTAAGTTAGATTTAGAGGAGCTATGTACTTTTTACATTAGTGCCAACTGTGTAGAACAAGAGAAAGAACAGCAGTGAGAGCAAAACCAGTGCCCACTTCGGCACCCGCTTTTTAAAGTAACAGTTAGAAATGTAGGAAGAGCTTTCAATTTGTAATCCTTAAAACTAAAAATGCAGTTAAGTAGAAAGCAAGCAGTTTATCCTGTGAGTTTTTTGGTTTGGTTTTGTTTTTAGTGCAGCCATACACTTATTTTAACCTAATTCATTCTTTGGCTAGGATTAATAGGAATCAGCCTATGTGATTTGCTTTAGGATAAATTAAAAGGTATATTCTTCAAATCTATTCTATTTTGATGCTAATTCTGTTCTGGGGGAGCATCTTGTACTGTCACTGTTTTTTGTACTAAATCTTCAAATATTGTCTACTGTGTAAGGCAGAACAGATTCTTATTGTGCAAAAGGCTATTTTGTTTCCAGGGTAGCAAGTGTCTATGAGCATGCACAACTTGCTTCCCCCTTGTAACATTCATGAACTCATCCACACTTCTGAGTAAAATAAAAAAAAAAAAAAAGAAAATTTCTTTTCAACAAGCTACGTAGGGACATACCAGATGTTGCAGTGATTTTAGCTATTAAAAAAAACCAACTGTTAACCATGTACAATATTTAAAATAGGCCTATTTTGATGTGTTGCCTATTATACAGATACACAAACACTTTTTGGAGGCCTCAGTTACAAGTGGCAGAGCTTTCTGTGTATAATTTGTCTAAATAATTTGTCTAATAAAATTGTTTTCTAAACTTGTGTTTCCTCCTGTTTAATCGCTGAGTGCTGTGGGATTTTTGGTCCGTGGCAGGGCATCCACTTGAGAATATTTTAATGTTTTTGCCACACCATTATTGAAGGGGATTTAGCCCACAGAGGTGGGATAACCTCACCAGGCTGCTGTGAGTCAGCTCAGTGTAGAGCATCCACAAAAATCACCAAGATTTACCACGTTTATCAAGGTCAAGCTTAGATTTCAGAAAATGTATACAGACAGCATTTTGGAGAACAAATTTAGAGTTCATTGGCACTGACATGTACAAGACATAATTTGTAGAAATGCTGCATCCCACCTGCATCCTTTTTAGCGTAATCTAGGAACTCTCTTGGAACATGGTCATTAGTGTTACAGAATCACATTCTGCCATCTTTATTTGCTCAGAAGTTAGTTTGCTTTGATACTGGACATACACTGCATTTAGATTTGACAAGAATTTTAGTGTGAGAGAATTTAGCCCATATTTCATTATGGCCTTCTCAATCCTTAAGTTTCATTAACATGTTAAATTCAATGGCCTAGTCATTAGTAAATCATGCAGAATGTACTGCAGTAACATCAGCCATTCAAAGTTGGTCTGCTGGCTTTTTACATTCAGTATATTTAATTAATTTAATCATAGTTTTGACCTCTTACAATTTTCTATTCAGCTTAGCAGGCATTCAGGGGATTTCATTTTGTAGTTTCAAAAATACACTGGAAGGAGTCCTGATTTCATTATTACATTAAAAAAAAATAAATAGATCCAGATAACATAAAAATTTAAAGGAAATTAAATTATTGAAAGTAATTTGAGGTTAAAATGTAAAGGTGCCTACACACTAATGCCAACAGACTCGTACATCAGTGGGCACTAAATGCCTAGGAATAGGATGCTAGAATCTTTTATGATCAGGCTACTATTATTATTTCATAAAAATTAGCCAAGGGATGAGCTCTACTTATTTTCTCTGAGGCCAAACTATGGCAGACTGAGGCACCAGCCCTACAAGCCCTCATGCACATTACAGTGTCTAGTAGGGGTTCCCTTAGCCACAAAGATTCTTCCATGATCAGGGTCCCAGTTTTAGGCTATTCCTTGTCCGTAATCATGACCTCTTGGAAAGTGCTGTCCTGTTGACATCATAAGTCATTCACTTTAACATAGGCATTGTCCCTGTCACTTACACTCAACAGACACCCTCTCTAGAACTAGGTAGTTTTACAGATGCTATATATGTACTCTCTATAACACGCTACATTAAGAAGACGTGGATATTTCTCCCCTCTTTCCTTAAAGAAAAATCCAGTGAACTAATAGTGTTAAAGACTGTGAAGTGCACCTGCTGCCATAGCTCCACTGGAAATACAAGGCAGCTGTATATAAAGATGAGTTGTTTGCATGGCGATTCGTCATACAACCATTTTGACATATCAGATACAAACAAAAAGCAAGCAGTGGAAGAAAACATATTTCTCTGATTTCAAAGAATCACTTAGTAAGAAGTTTGTGTTGACCAACAGTGAAATACCCAGAGACAAAAAATAGTCCCACCACGCCAATCAAGTGAGTGATTATAGCTGTCACTGACTCAGCCGCAGCATGACCAGAGCCAAAGTCTCCTGGGTTTCCCTCCTGTCTTCACAAAACAAAATGCTAGTATCATTTCCCTAAATAGATCAGGCTTTTTGGAAGTATCTTTCTTTCCCACTCACATAGGGCGCTATGAAGTGCTAAGAATGTAAAGCTGCCTTTCTGTGAACACTTACTGTATGGTGTGCTGGAGGTTAATACCACAGATAAGTTTAATTTCTCATATCTGCACAAAGGTGATGACACGAAAAGTAAACCAGCTTCCTGTGTGCATGCTCATGGATGTAGCTAATGAAAAAATAGAGTCTCCAAAACAACAAAGTCATGATACCAACACATCCTTGCTTTATCCATTTCTCTCTCAGTCCTGGTATCTGTTTCCTCTTCACTCTGAGGAGCTGTTTTGAAATAAAAGTCAAAATCAAGTATCTACCCCTAAGTATGAGTCACAGACAAAGTTTTTGATAAACACTGGGACATGAACACACGCATCCACATGTCACATCAAGACCAGTGGTCGACTGCGAATGCATCATAACAACCTATCGGCTTGTTGTGTCTCATCCAAGGTGTCATTTGTGAGGACAGAAACAGAAGCCTCCAGAGGAAGTTCAGTGCAGGTGAAATGATTCACAGCCCAACGAACTCCTAACCAGAATACTGTACCAATGCCCCCAAAATTACAGGAGCCATGAATTTCATGAAAAAAAATATTACCTTTCAAGAAGTATAGTTATAAAAATAGATTTACTGTCTGTCAAGACTTACAAAACCTGCCCCCTTCCCTCCCATTCATCACAGTGGTGTGATGCTCTGCATATACTACAGAATTTATTTCTATAACATTCATCAGAAGAAAAGAAAATATTACAGCCCGAAAACTGAACTGTCAAGTCAGGTCACACAGGAAATTTGAGGCAGAAGCAAGAATTCAGTGTCTCAGAACCAGTTCCTTGCTGTAAGGGGGAAAATAAATCTTTCCTCCCTGAATACTCTGATGGCCTTTTCCCTGAGGGTACTGGGGCAAGAGAGAGGCAAGCAGGGAGTCAAGGAGAGGGCTGCACCACCTGGGTGGGTTGGCGGTGGGAAGAGGCAATGGTTGTCTTGTTCGCAGGCCAGAAACACATTCACCACTGGCTCCTTCTGCCTCAGTGCTCATTTCAGACCAGTTTTCACCCATTTAAAAACAGCACAGGGGCTGTTAGGTACATTTCTGAAGCTCATAAACAGGGCTACAGAGGCAAATATGCAGGTCACATATTTCTCCCTAGCTCCCACCAGAAGTGGTGTGTGAGCCCACCAGCAACTGGGGAGTGCCACATATTGGGGCAGGAGACCTTTGTACGCCAGGTTAGCTTTCCACAACAGGGAGCTCTCCCTAGAGGTGCTGGTTGTGCTGCCCAAAGCAAGGCATACGTGAACAGGTGCGGTGACCATATGAGCTCTGGTACAAATGGCTGGGATCAATAACATCCATACCGGTAGAAAAAGCAGGCTACCTGGCCCAGCAAGCACAGGACATCCCTGCACCATAACATGACAGTTCAGTGCTCCTGTAGCTAACTATTCCTACCAGCACTAGTAAGGCCAACCTTTTTTTCAATGCAGAATATTTTTTTTTCCTTTTTACAAAAAAAATGCTTGTGTCCCATTCCTTGTTCCAAGCAGGTGATGCACCAACATGAGATAAGGGACTACTGCAGAGTGCCAAAACCAAATTTAACTGCAGCTTTACTTGCAAATCCAGCTATCATCCATTATAAGACTGGCAAACCCATCAACTAATAAAAGGTGGGGGGGGGGGGGGGGGGTGCGCACATGCATGTCTGCATGAGGCAGTCACTGAGGTCCTCAAGTAAGCACACAGCTGCAGGTGCTTCCCTAGACTGCTATCCTGGCCCATGCCACAGCTGCTGCAGCAGCCACCTCACAGGGTGTGGAAACTGGCAGCTCCAGTACAGCCTCTGCCTAGTGTAACATTCAGGTTTGCTTTTGCAGCCCCGTAAGTACCTTGCCTTGCAGCCCACTAGGTGCATGCTCTGAGAAAAGGGAAAGTGAGAAAGCAAAGGGGTGGTTATTTCGGGGCAAAGATGCCCCACACACATGATTCAAGGGTTCATACCTGGTGGCTCACTGGGACAGCCAAGCTTTGCCTGGCCTTCCCCTCCCTGCAGGGCTGTGGCAGCATCATTGCTATGCAAGGAGCAGTATCCCAGTCTCCCACACTGGTACATTACATGTACATATAGGTACATGTACATATAGATGAGGCATCACCGGGAAAATGTAGCAAGCCAGGGAAAGCAGTCCTTTCCTTTTCAGCAGCCCCTTCTAACTACGCAGCTTTCCTGTTAGCTCTCTGTGTACAGGATGTGTCATCAACTGGATCAAAGCCCCAGCTGCAAACATCTGTGGGAACCAGCCTCATGAATGGAAATATTATATCCTCCTTCTACATATAGGAGATTGCCCCACCTTAATCTAACTTTTGTTGTCACTCAAAGAAGGGCTCAGAGGTGTCACCCCTTACTCAACTGCAGAAGGACCCTCCTTTCCCACTCAGCCCAGCCACAGGTGGCCAGAAGATGCTGCAGCAAGCATTTTGCCTGGGAGGCTGGTGTGAAGGTGGTAAGTGTTATATGACTTCTAGAAATTAAAAAGCATAGTTGGGGGTGGGGGGGACACACCTCCTCATGGGTTGTTTGTGTTCTATTTGCCTCACTCTGCCGGTCTAGCTCATGTCCCTGTCAAGTGCCAGGAAAGAAAAAAAAAAGGGGGGGGGGGGGGAGTGGGCAGCTCTGGGAGTGCATTGTAGCCCTGCCACCACGGGTAAGCTCCCTTTTCTCCCCCACTGGCCAGGGACATGCTTCTTCACACACACAGTGGGGAGGTCTTGTCTGGTTTTGAATATTCCCTGTATATGAATATTCACTGTGGACCACAGTACGAGTAATCACAGCTGACCCATGTTGTTGCTAATTAATTCTTTTGCTTACACTTGGGGGAACAGGAGAGAGAAAGCAAATACTGTGAACAAAGCTAATAATGTGGTTACTTGCTACTCCTAGTATCTTGACACATTTTTAAGGACAAGTCTCTGCAGCATGACAGCGAACACAGCGAGAAATTGATGTAGTGTAACAGAAAAGCATGTTGCTTTACAAAATAGTGCTCAGGCAACGCCGGAATGGTTTGTCTTGCTCTAACTTTCACAGACCTTTCTAAATAATATCTGCTGTTGCTTGAATCAGGTTTATATCTCTGCAGGTTTAGGAGACTGCAGGTGATGAAGTTTTCTCCCTCTGCCCTGACAAAACAGAATGCCTTAAAACGCTTTATATGGTTAAAAAAACCCCGTCCTGTTAAGACTATCTGTATGTATAGACTGTATCTGTATATAAGATTATCGGGTATAGCTGACACGGGACACGAGG
Organism: Falco rusticolus; assembly: GCF_015220075.1. Classification (NCBI taxonomy): domain Eukaryota; kingdom Metazoa; phylum Chordata; class Aves; order Falconiformes; family Falconidae; genus Falco; species Falco rusticolus. The sequence goes on from NC_051187.1 coordinate 53,484,455, forward strand.
AGCTTTGTGTTTCCTACATCAGGCTGAAAGGTGGAAGCAGGGCTGGTACACCTGGAAACCTGACTTTTGAAAGACACGTTCATTGTCTTCAAGAAATATCACTGTGATCTGCCCTTTGAAAGGCTTGCTGCATCACCTGACCAACATAGGCCTAGCTGTCTCATACCAGTTGCCCGAAGAGGGAAAGCGCACTGCCACAAATACTTCTAAAACATTGATTCTGTAAATATTGACAAATCTTTCCTTGCAGAACTGGCAGCCGGCAGGTGCCTGCGAGCAGCAGGGAGGGGTGCCTGTGCCCGTGGCCGTGCCCTCCCTGCAGGCCCGGCTGGCACCCACCGCCGGCCCGGCCCCGCACGGCCTCGGGCGCACCCCGCCGCCGGTAAGGGCCTGGCACCGGTGGCCCGGGGCTGGGGCGTGCCGAGGGCTCCCAGCTGCGCCCGGCCGGCAGCACGGGCGTCCCGCGGGCCATGGGGACGAGGGGACTGTCCCCACTAGGCCATGCTGCCGCTTCTCCTCATCGGCTTTGCACGCTGCCCGGGAGCAAGCCCGGGCCCGAGGAGTTACCCTTTCCGTAGAGGGGCTGTTGCCCCCCCGGGGGCAGGGGCTCAACAAGCGCTCGGCCCGCCCTTACTCCGGCTGAGCGGGGCAGGCGGGGAAACGCGGCGGTGAGGGATCGGGACCGATGGTTGCTGCGGCTGGGACCGGCAGCCCTGCCCGCCCTGCTCTGCCCGCCGTGCCCGGGTGGTGGCGCTGCGGCACCGCCTCCGGCTGCCGAGCCGCGGCGGCGGCGCTGGGGCTGCGGGGCGGGCGGCCGGGCCCTGGCGGCGGGGGCGGCCGCGGGGGGGGGCGCCTGGTCCTCGCGGAGCGCCGCGGGGGCGCCGGTGGCGGCTTTTCGGCCACAGCCGCGGGGCGCTCGCCGTGCACCCCCCGTCCCTGTTTGGGGGGGCAGCCGTTTGGGGGGGCAGCCTTTGGACGGAGGCAGCCGCTGGCGAGGGCAATGTTGGGGGGCAGCCGTTCGAAGTGGGGAGCCGTTGGGGGGGGCAGCCGTTGGTGGGGAGGCAGCCGCTGGGGGGGTCAACGTTGGGGGGCAGCCGTTGGGAGGGGGAGCCGTTGGGGGGCGGCAGCCGCTGGGGTGGGCAACGTTGGGGGGCAGCCGCTGGGGGGGCGCGGAGCCGTGCGCGGCCGCGGTGGTCCCGCGGCGGCCGGGGGAGCCCCATTTCCCGGGAGACGGGGCGGGCCGCGCCGCTATGCCGCCGGGATAATGGCGGGGGCCAGCGCTGTGTCACCTCTTGTGTGCGCTTTGCAAAGAGGAGCCCGGGCGTGGCGAATGGGACACAGACCGCCATTGTGCCGGCGACACTTTAATCACCCACACCTACAATATTCAACCTGTTGCCGGCAGAGGGGCAGCCCCGGGGCGCACACCCCACCCGAGGGGCGCGGGGGGAGGACGGGGCCGGGCCGGTGGGCTTCGCTGCCATCTCACGAGGGCGAGGCTTTGCGGCGGGGGGAAGTGGCTTTGGTTGCATGGCCTGGGCTCTGCGAGCCCCGCTGGCAAATGGTGGCCACCAAAGCGGGTGGCCCGAGCCGGGGAGAGCCGTCTGTCCGGGAGAGGTAGGAGAGAAGTGCCCGTGTGTCCATCCCCGCAGGCTGTGGCAGGGCACGGAGGGACCCGCGGGGACACCAGGCTTTGTTCAGCAAAGCAGCTCTTGGTGCATGTTGCTCGCGCGCTGCCTTCCCAGCAAGACGTTGTCTCCTGGTGCTCTTGCTGGGATGCAAGTGCGCCCAGGGATGCGAGTGTGGGCTGGGATGCAAGTGCGCCCAGGGATGTGAGTGCGCCCTGGGATGCGAGTGCGCGCTGGGATGCGAGTGCGCTCTGGGATGTGAGTACGCGCAGGCCTGCAGCAAAAATAACTTCTAGTGGCGTGGGTGCAATGAAGCTAGAGGTGGGGGGTTGTGCTGATAAAGGAGGAAGGGTGGGATGGAGGTTATTCCTGCCATCCCTCCCTCCCAAGCCGGAGCCATTTGTGTTCTGCTGCTGAACACTTGTGTGACCCAGGCAGGGGATGTGACACGGACTGTGAGAGCTGTACACCCAGGCTAGTGAAAACCCGAGGTTCCTGGTGAAAGCTGTCAAGTGCCTGGCCTCAGCCGGCCATCGGCTGTGTGCCTAGCGTCGCCTTCTGCCTCAACGTAGCTCTTGCACACTGCAGATGAACATTAGGCTGTGGAAATTCCTCTGTAAGAGTTCAAAACGTCCCTCTTGCCTGGAAAACAGGAATGCTTCCAAACTTGCAAGTATCTCTGAAGCCCTGGAGCAATCAGATCTGCAGCTCAAGGGTATGCCAGGGGTACAGATCTTGCCACAGGCAGTATTTTGCAAGCCTACTGCCACAGAAGAGCTGCTTCCCAAGAGCTACAGGCCTGCAGCTGAGCACCGCTGTCTCTGAACACAACCGATGAGGACACCTATCCAGGCCTCTTAAAATGCTTAATTTTTGTCATACACAGGATTTGTTTGAGAGTATTTTTAAATCTTTCGGTGCCGGGAGATGTATGTGTATCTTAACCCCATGTAGGGAAAAAATTAACAAAAAGAGAGATAAAAGGGATGGTTCTACTTTTTTAACAAGTCTACAAATTCTTAAGACATCCTCATTTATGAGGTAGTAGACCAGAGGAAGATGTCTTCAGAGGGGTTTGTTTCCACAGACTTTCACAGGGGTAGTGTCTGAAAGTTGTGTTGGTGCTGTTGTGTTGGACATTGATTGTTCCTAGAAACCCCTGTGCTCTTTGCTGTCAGGGATTAAACAGGAGGATTTCCTGTGGATGGCATGGTAGTATATTTTCTTGGCTGACAAGTGTTTCTTTTGTGCAGAAATGCTCTCTGCTCAGGAGGACTGATGTGAAGTGCTGATCAGCACCAGCTTGGGTCCATTTGCTTGCTTTTCTCCTCTTAGAGAGACCACTGTTCTCTGCATTACTTTGGCTTCTGTGACTGTAAATATTTACTCTTTGTATTTTAGAGACCAGCTCTTCTCAGGAGAGACCTGCAAAGGTTCCGATTTCAGGCTGGTATTTCCACTACTAAGAAACTTCCTTCAGGCATAGGCTGCCTGATTGCCAAGAGCTTTGTGGGTGATGGGTGGAAGAACACCGTATCAAAGGCCCAGCACGACTGAAGCAACCCCCACCACGCTCCCAGGTTACTGCTCTGGCAATGCTGTTCTTGAGAGGCAATGCAGACTGTGTAAAATGTCAGATTTTTCCTTTTTTCCTCTTCCTTACATGTCAATATTATTTTTTCCCACTTGTCCACTGAAATACGTTACTACTGTGCCACAGAGAGTCTGCAAGCTAAATTTTTAGTTTATACTTCAAGCCTATGATTAGAAACTTTTCCCAGAGCAAACCTTTATAACTATACTCTGTGCAGTGGCTAAAGGGACAGTGAAAGAGGAAATGCTGTGGTGACCAGTTAAAAAAAAAAAAAATAGTACCAGCAATTCTGTGTGCCTAGAAATCTGGAGTACTTACACTCCGTGGTCTCTTGTGCAAGATACATTGAGGTGGAGGTAACGAGGTGATTTGAAGGGAATATATTGTCTCTGTGGATGGGTGATGACTGGATGGTTGGATGTTAATTCTCCAATCTTAAAGCAGATGAAGCGTTGTTCTTATGCTGTAAAACTGTTGACACTGCTCATTTTCTTGGTTAAGTGATTTATGTCAGTAACATGTATGAAGTAACAGCCTAATGAAAGCATGTTAGACAACACTTGTTTTTAAAGCACTTTCTAACATGCAGCATCTTAAGCAGGGACAGTTATTAGTGTTTTGTTGTGGCTCATTTCAGGAGTGGCTGAAGTGGTGGACCTGTGGGTGGTGCATGTGAGCACACACAGGCCCAGCAGAATTGTTCCTGCTGCACAGGGCGAACAAACTACACCTGGAATAACTTGGTGTCAAAGACATGAGGAGCTCCAGGATGGGAAGGTATAAAGCCTCTGACACAAACAGATCCCTTGGGTTTAATACTAGTGTTTCCATTGCACTGAAGCAGTCTTGCACTGCAAGGAAAAGCTTCCAGTTCTGTGCAGTGTATATTTTTAACTCATTAACTCTTCTTACTCCTAGAGCTTAGCTCTGGGTTCTACTTGGTAATGCAGACCCTAATCCAAAAGCTGCCTGTCTAAGCTATTGTGAACTCTCTGGGTTACAGTTCCTGTCAGAAGCAGTAACCAAACAAATGCAGGCCTCTGCACCTCTGTGGACAGATTTTCCAAGCTTAGGAGAGGAGAAAACTGCTTGCTGCCTTCCAGACCAGGTCCTCTAACCGTCTGGGGCCATGGCAGTACTTATCAGACCATGGGAACAGCCCTGCAAACCCCTGCATAGTGGTCCTTACGGTTTTGTTTTGTTCTTTTGGAGACCTGTTGTTGAAAGTGTTCCACATCTGAGAAGCTCCTCAATTTTCCAAGACTTCGGTGAGACTGAAGGCATTTAGCAGTTTTAGTGGAAATTCCTTGCTAAGCTGAGTGTAAAAACAAGAAAGTGTTTAAAACTGACTGAAGAAAAACTGTTATTGTTAGTGATGCTTCCTTGAATATGAAGCTTTTCATTTTTAAAATATGAGCATAAGTTAAATTCTCAGGAACAGTTATAGCCATTTAAACAAAAAGGACCAAGTGTATGTAGGTATAAATTCTATAGATAAAATTTCCAAATATATTACAAAGCTGAATTCATTATGCTTTACAATGACCCCAGGAGGCAGGCAAGTATTGTTACAGCAATGCTTTGCATTTCTCTTGGAGGCAGTGGGAGTAGTTGCGCTAGAATTAACTGTACACAACAAAAAGTGTCTGCAGGGTTAGCCCCAGAGCATAGGTCTGCAATAGATCTTTACAGGAGTAAATGCCACCAGGCAATTTAAGAGTCAAAGCAAATGACATCAGGTAATTGTAACGATCCGCCCAGGAAGATCGCTCTGCAGAAATGAGGGCACATGTGCTTCAGCAGCAGCGTGGTCCTGATTATTCACAAGTGGAAAGGGGCAGGTTTCATGAACGCTGGAGTCCATAGTGATGTCCCAAGGTACCTGGGCTTTTGCATTCCTTGCAGTCATCATGTCTATTGTGTATTTAAAACACATTTGACAGTAAAGCATCGGGCACGGATCACAGGAGGAGTCAAAGAGAGACTTGCTGCTGGACTCTCCTCTGCTTTAAGCTCACTTGATCTGAATAATGTAAATACAAATGCTTCCTTTGAATGAATATTCTGATGATGCAGTCGATGACACTAACGATTATTAGACTGTGCATTGTCTTTCTGTGTTGTAGCTCAATGTAGTAGCTTCTAGATAGGGTTTGCCATTCCAGGTGGGGAGGAATCGCCCCTCCCTGCTCCTGCTGGAGGCCTGGGCAGGTTGCCCTTGGGATTCAGCAAGGATTACCTGACCTCGGTAAGCAACACTCACAACTTTGTCTCTGTCCACGTGTGCGTTTAACTGCCTGAAGCCCAGATCACAGGCCAGGGGAGAAACAGAGTTCCCCCTTGGTTTTCTGAAGGAAGGGAGGGAACAGGAGAATATGTGCAGAAAGTGGGGCAAGGGAAGAGAAGGAATAAAATCCTTCCTAAGCGGTGGTGATGCCTGAAGAGCAGCCAGCTGATCTTGAAATGGGATTGAATGAGCAATTAGACTATTCAGTACAATTAAGTTGAGGGCTGACCCATGTGCTTTGAAAATGTCTCTGGCTGTAATGATAGAGGAGGCTTTTTGCAAGTCTGTTCTCCCCCTCTTTTGTAACCCGTTTTTCTGTAACACTAATATGTGCCTGACTCCGAGTTGCTGCCTCGGCCCTTAACTGGGGGCGGGGGGCAGTGGGGGAATGGAAGACGGAGGGGAAATCTGCATAAAGATAGAGGGATAAGTTCAGTTTGTTTTCCTCTGAAAGCTTTGACACTTTCTTAGAGAGCAGATTCATTTTCAAGGCTTCCTACATTCCTGCTATTGTACAGTAAGTGTTTCAGACCGGTGTGCCTGTGTTTCCGACTCCCGTGAAGTTCCCTTTGCGGCAGGGCGTGCCTCGAACCGCTTCAAAAGAACCAACTTCTACAAAAGAAAAAAAGAAACTCAAGTAGGCTTGAACATACAAAGAGAGGGAGAAAGGGAAGAGAAAAGGGTCAGGCAGTGTTGAATACAAAATGAGTTCAGCCAGCCCCAGGAGTTCTTCATCACTTACATTTATCTTACTCTGGGAGAGCAGAGCTAAACCCAGCACTGACATAAACCACCCTTTGCCTTTGACTCTGAGTGCATGTGTGTGCACAGCAGATATGGGTATACGCAGAGCAGTGGGTTTCAATGAAATATTTCTGCCCCCCCACCCCGCCCCGTGTTTGTTGGTGGGGAAAAAGGCTTTTTGTGCATGCCCTTTCAAAGGCAAACTATCGAGTGAGTCTCAAACGCCTCTAGTTTCAAAGCGCGTGCTCACAAAACACGTGCTTGAAAAATAAGCAGCTGGTAGTGTTTCTCAGCCGAGCTGACCATCCGAGGAACGTGCCAGGGTGTTAGGCTGATCTCCCCTGTGCTCCATAAAATCACTGTGGACCCGCTAAGGGAAGCATCCTGGCACCTGCTGTGAGCCCTGGACCTGCCAGAAACGCGGGGTACCCAGAAGCCAGGGCCCCTTCCGGGCACCAGCCACCCCACATCGGCATGGGATGCTAATGGGACACCACTCCCCTCCGTGCCCATGGTCCTGGCCAGGCAGCCGTGGAAAGCGGGCGGCTTGTGGGCTGGAGGACTGGGCCTGCTGTCAGGGAACAACAGCCCTGTGGCCCGCCGGCTGGGAGCGAGGTGTTTAAAGACTTCAGCGCCACGTGGTCATCACTCATCATTCTCCCTGTGCCTGCGAGCTTGCTAGGCTTCTGGAAACGTGTGTCGGTGGCTACTGCTCGGCAAAGCTCCTGCTCATCTCCAGGCTTTGGCCCATGATCCTTGCACGGAGCAGCTCGTAGCTAGTGTCCAGCACTCCGATTAGGAACGTGGGGGCTTAACCCTGGTGGGAGCACAGCCAGACTCCTCGCAAAGCAAGCCGGTGCCACCGGGACCTGGTGAGGGAACATGCACCAGTGCCTGGGGATGGAAAGAAAAGCTGTAGGGGTGGTGGGTATTTAGCTGGCAAACGGTACTGCTCAGCACAGGGGAGAAAGGATTTTATTTTTAAAATTATATAAGCATCTGTGTGTGCGCAGTAATAAGATAGGAACTTACAAAAGTCACTGCTGGATACAAGTGGCCAGGCAACTCCATGGATAACGGATAGAAACAAAATAAACTTCCTCTCTTTTTCATCTTTCTCACCCGGTAAAAAGTTTTCATTCTGATCAGAAATTGACAACATGTTTAGGGAGGAAAAACTAATCCAGCAGCTTTGCCTTTGAAACATAATTGCAAAGCTGGAAAGAATAGCGCTGGCTTGCCTGGGTTTCTTTTTAAGGAAAACCCATCATCAGCGTCCTGTTTGCCCGACACATGCGGTTGTTTACGGAAGGTGGGCCCCAGGGCCCGCACCGCGCCCGCGGCTCAGCGGCCCCGCACTGCACCGAGGCTGCTCATTTCATGTCACCGCCGCGCGGCTCGGGGCCGCTGCGCTCCCTCCTTGGCCTGCGAGTTATTGAGGTTTGAAAAAACGTATCTACCTCATACTGTGCCCATCACTTTGTTCTCAACACGCCTATTCACATGAGTAAACCTCCACTTTTCCTCTGCGAGCGGGCGGTGGTGGCAGGAGGGGAGGCTGCTCGGAGGGAAGTCGGGATGCGCGCTCGGAGTCACCTCCCTCCCCGCCACCTGCGGGAGCTGCTGTCGGCCGGACAAAAGGCCGCGCTGGCGGGGGACCGGGACCTGCCGGCAGCGATGCTCATGTGCTGCCCCGGCCGCAGGCGCCGCCGCTTCCCCTCAGCGGGTACCGCGGGCCGCCCGCGCGTCCCGGGCGCTGACGGGCCCGGCCGAGGGCGCCCGCCCGGCACCTCCGCGGCCAAAGTCCCGCGGCGGCGTCCCGGGTCCTTACCGCCGGCTCGGGCAGCGTCGCCGCGGCCGATGCCAGCCAGCGAGCGCCGGACGGACCGGCAGCCACCGGCCGCCGGGCGCGGGATGCAGGGCGCCGTGCCCGCCGGGGCGGGCGGTTACGGAACCCCGGGGACGGCCGGCGGCCCGGCGGGGCAGGAGGTGGATGTTCCCCCGGCGGGCGCGACGGAGTGTCCCCAGAGGCGGGGCCGGGCTCGGTGCCGAAGAACGCCCGTGCCCGCTGTCGGCGGGGCCTGCCGCCGCTGTCAGGGCTCCCCCCCGGCACCGCCCCGCACCGCCGCGCGCGGGGTGGCCGCCAGGCGCGCGCCTGCCCGGACAGGGCGGGGCGGGACCGCGCGTGCCGCCGGCCCCGGCTCGCCCCCCCCCGCCCCCCCCCCATCCTCGACCTCCGCTCCCCCGCGCCGCGCGCCGGGCGGGCCGCGCCCCGCGCGCCATTGGCTCCCCGCACGCGCCGGCCCCCGCGCGCGCGCCATTGGCCGCGCCGACACGCGACCGGCGCGAGTGGAGGGCGGGCGGCGGGAGGGGTGGGGCGCGAGGGAGGGAGGGGGGAGCGGGGGGGGGACCCCGGCGCGTGCCGCTCCTTAAAGGGGGGCGCGGCGCCCGCCGACACCGGAGACGTCGGGCCGCCACGCGCGAGGCGGGCTGGCACGCCGCGAGCCCGCCCGGCCCTGCCCCCATGGGCGCGCGGCGCCCGCGCTAGAGCCATGAGCCTGCCGCGCGCCGCGTGGGCCGAGGGCGGCCGGGAGCCGGGGGCGGCGGGGCCGGGGGCGGGGGCGGCGGGGCCGGGGTCGGAGGCGGGCGGCTGCGGCTTCGCCCCGGGCTGGCTGGGCGTGTGCTGCGCCGCGCGCCTGCCCGCCGCCTCGCCCCGCTACCTGCTGCCCGCCGAGGAGGAGGAGGCGGCGGAGGGCGGCGCGGCGCGGGGCGGCGGGAGCGGCCCCGGCGGGGCGCGGGGCGCGGCGGCGGGCGGCGGGCGGCCGCGGGGCGGCGGCGGCGGGCCCGGCCTGCGGGCGCAGGTGAGCGGCGTGCAGAAGCAGCGGCGGCTGGCGGCCAACGCGCGGGAGCGGCGGCGGATGCACGGGCTGAACCACGCCTTCGACCAGCTGCGCAATGTCATCCCCTCCTTCAACAACGACAAGAAGCTCTCCAAGTACGAGACGCTGCAGATGGCGCAGATCTACATCAGCGCCCTGGCCGAGCTGCTGCACAGCCCCGACGCACCCCCCGACGCCCCCGGCAAGGCCGAGCACCGCGGGGCTCCCTTCGAGCCGCCCTGCGCCGCCGGGGCCGGCCCGCCGCCGGGGCCGCCGCCGCCGCCGCCGCCGGGGCCGCCGAGAGCCTCGCCCCCCGGGCACGGCAGGACTCGCTTCCCCCCGCCGCCGGCCGCGGGGGGCTACGCGGTGCAACTAGACCCGCTGCACTTCCCAGCCTTCGCGGAGGGCGCCCTGATGGGACAGAGAGCCCCTTCCCCCGCCCTCCTCATGCCGCAGCCCGGGCAGCCGCCGCAGGAGAGGAGCAAAACGTCGCCTCGGTCCCACAGGAGCGACGGGGAGTTCTCGCCCCGTTCCCACTACAGCGACTCGGACGAGGCCAGCTAGGGCGGGGGCGCCGTCCCCAGCACCCCCCGGGGCCGCGGCCGCCCCTCGGAGCACGGACTCCGCCGCGGGGTGAGCAGGCGGCCGCGGTGCCGTCTCGGATGGCATCGGCTCCCCTCGGTCGCCCCGCAATCCGCCCCCTCTCTCTTCCCACCCCCGGCAGCTCCTGCGTTTGTCCAAGGGAACGGCTGTTAGCGAATGACTCTACCCGCCCCCTCTGTCAGGGTTGCTTGGGGTTTTGTTTTTGTTTTTTCTTCTCCATCTTTAGTTACCACTTTAAAAGTTTATTTTGCCTAGAAGTCGTTGCCGTTCCCTCCTGCCAACACGCCACCTTGCAGCGCGGAGCCTGGCTTGCGCCGCCGGCGAGCAGGTGATGCACCAGGAGAAAGTCTGGCCCCGCTGCTGCTGCTGCTGTTACTGCTGCTGCTGCCCGGCGGGCGGGCGGGGGTCCCGCCGGCGCCCTCCCCACCCGGACGTCCACCCGCGCTGCCACCCGCGTCTTCCAGGACACTGCTGTCCTGGGCCGTATTGCTATGGAAACACACACACACAGACACAGACACACACGAAGTAAATAACGCACCGACTTGTCCTGTGAATAGCGGAGAAAAGGTGGATTTTCCTTAGCGCACCATGTCGGCGTCTTTTGCGGGGGGAAACTTGGCGCAAGCACTTTATCAGCGGCTGGAGATGCGGTTTCAAGAGGAAAGCTACTAACTGCCAATTGGAGACCAATACTTAATTAAGCCACTTAATCCTAATGCTCCCGTAAAAACGAAAACAGTTTTGTCGTGTCAAACTTTTATGTCCGTTTTATTTTGCTTTTGTGGTAATAGGAAGCGTATTTATTATGGAGTGTTTGCTACTATTTCTGCTTCTCTTTTTTTTTTTTTTAAAAAAAAGCTTTTCTACGACAAGAATCGTTTATTTTAATTCTAGCAAAGCCAGCTGCCATTGTTTTATGTATTTTAATTTTAACAAATTTTTTTTGAGATCAAATAAACGTGGGGGAAAAGTCCCAAAACAAAACAAAAATCAAACACAGCCTGAAATCGCGGTCGGGGTTTAGTTCTTCTCGCACGCCCCGAGCCGGGATGGTGTCAGCACCGGCGGCGGAGGATGAGCGGGACAGCTCGGGGAGGCCTAGCCGTGAGTGCCCCGGAGGGCGCGGGGCTGCGAATGGCCGGGATCGGGCCCCGCCGCCGTCCCGCCGTTCCCGGCTGAGCCGGGGGAATTGCGACAAGTGCGTGGTGCGGGGCTTCGCGCGGCTCGCGCCCGCCTGTCCCCGCACCACCGCTCCGGTCACATGGCTCCCTTCCCGCTCCCTTCTCTCCCCCCTCCCCTCGCCCCGGGTCGGGGGCACGAGCGGGTCCCCCCCCCACAGCCTCAGGGGGAGCCGTAAGGCGTGCGGCGGGGGCCGGGAGCGGGCGGGGGAAGCCGACGGGGTTCTGGGGACACGCAAGCGGCGCGGCAGGTGGCCGGCGGAGCAGGATGCAGGATGGGGCCCCTGGGCTCAGGTTAAACCCGGGGGTGGGGGAGCGCTGATGCCCGGCCTGCCCGTGACACCAGACCCGGGGCTAAACCGGAGCCATGCTGGTGCCGGGGTCCCGCTGGGTTCAGCAGGTGACACCTGGGGAGGGGTGTGTGTCTAAGGGGCGATCAGTTAACCAGGCGCAGCCGGGACCGAGCGGCCCTCGCGGGAACGGAGCCTGTACGAGTGTCGCTTTCGCCTGCAGCAACAGGGCACCTGCCCCGCCGATAACCCCGGGCTGCCGCCCTGCCCTGCCCGCCGCAGCCCCGCGGTCACCTGCCCAGGCGGGCTACGGTCCCGCAGGGTGAAAAGTTCATGGCTGGGGGCACTTGCCTTCCTAAAAACCGCCGGGAATGGCGGGGTGGCTCACCTGCGCTTTACGGTATTTGTTTCTGGGCTTTGGGAGCCCGCCTCGCTTCCCAGGGAGCGACGGCAGTGATGCGCGGAGCAAAACACCGCCGGTTTGCGGGGGGAGCTGGGTGGGGGAACTGGGGGTGTCGCTTTGGTTATTTGTTGCGTTCGGGGTACGCGCCCGGCGCGGGAGACGCGGCTGCCGCCGTGGCCGGGGACAGCACCCCGCGGCGGGGACCCGGGGGTGCCGGCGGGTCGGCCGCCCGTTGGAGGGGTGCGGGACCCTCCCTCGGCCCCGCCGGCGGCCGCGGTCATGCAACGGGGTTGAAAAGCGCAGCCCGCAACGCTGCCGCTCCCGCGGACCCTTCCCCCGGCAGATGAGTGCACGGCGCAGTTGGTGCTCGCAGCTACTGCGCGGAGCCCGCTGTCTGAGCGTCTTTTTCTTTTTTTCTTTCTTTCTTCCTTCTTTTTTTTTTTGTGGTTTTTTTTTTTTGTTTGTTTTTGTTTTCAAACACGTCTTTGAAAGAGATACCCAGACGCATTTCCATTTTAAGGTTCAGCTATAGAGTTTGCATAACAACCGCTTGGCAGCCCCCCTCTCTTACACTCCGTTAACAAGCTGTAACGTATAGCTGCAGGTTGCTATAATCTCATTAATATTTTGGAAACTTGAATATTGAGTATTTCAGACTGCTCATTCCCCATATGCCAGGCCACTCCCGCTATGCTGGCTGGTTCCTTTCTCTCCATTATTAGCAATTAGCTCCTACCTTCCAAAGTCAGATCCAAGTATCCAAGATACTAGCAAAGGAATCAACTATGTGTTGCAAGCTAAGCATGCTTAATATCTCCCAAACAAACAAAGAGACAACATTTCTTTAAGTAATGAAGATGGATAAATCGCTTTATTGAGCTTGCGACAGTGTTTGTTTTGTACAGACTAGCGCAAAGTTTTTTAACAAGAGCGGGGACGCGCACCAGCCCCTGGAAGCAGTTTCGCCTCGTTTGCTTCGTGGGGTTTTATCATCTTAAACGGGCTTTTATTTGAAAAGGGCGAGTCAGAAGCGCACTACCCGAGCGTTAAATTTTGGCTGAACGCTAAATATCCTCCGGGGTGTGCAAAACGACTGCCGGGGGGGGGGGGGGGGGGGGCGGGGGGCTGGGGGAGGTGGTCGCCTTTGTGCGAGGCGCACGGCGGCTCCGTTGCGTTTTGAGCCCCGGTGGCCGGATAAACGGCGGCCGCGGGCTCCAGTGCCGGGCTCTGCCCGCCCGTCCCGGCGGCGGGGTGCAGCTCGGGGATCTGGGGGGCCGGAGGGGGGCGAGGCGCGGCGTGGGGGTGGAGGGTCCAGTTTGCAGCGCGACGGCCGGAGCGCAATGCTGCCTTGCAGCTCTCGGGCTGCTGTGGGCTCAACCTCTGGCCCCGCGGCGGGAGAGGGAAGGACGGGGGAGAAAGGGTTAAACCCGGCGAGGGGAGACCAGAAAAGCGCAGGGACCACGGGGAGGGGGAAAGAGGGGGGGAGCTGGCCGTGGGGCCAGTGTTTCTTAATTAGAGCGGGACGGACAATGCGATGGGGCGGACAATGGGGGGGACAGGGGGGCTGGGGGGCGAAGAGGGGTGGGGGGGTCTGGCCTGGCTCCCGGCCGCGGTGTGCCGTGTCTGGAGCGGAGCACGCGTTGTCAGCTGGTGAGCGCAGCGGCCTTTCAGGCGGCTCCCCAGGGAGCTGCGCGCCCGCGGTGATCTCCATCGTCACCCCCTCCCCTCCATCATCATCATCACCGGCCTCCTCCTCCTCGGCGGCCCCCCACCCCAGCCGAGCACAACAGCCAGCATTCAAGCCCCCTTCCCTCCCTCTCCTCGCACAACAGCAGCGCAGTGGCAGCCACGCCACCTCCCAGCAACCAGCAGCACGCGAGGGCACCGCCGGGGCACCTGAAAGAGTCAAAGCCAAAGAAAGGGAGACAAAGGAGGAGAAAAGGATACGCAGGAACGGCCCAGCGTGTCTGCTCCGATGGCGCGGGGAGGCAGGCGCCCGCAGAGGGACCGGCGAGCCCACGCGGAGGCCGGCATACACGGGAGCACGGCGTGCACACGCGTGGGAGCATGCACGAGCGTGCACACGCTCACGGGGGTCCGAGCCGCCGCAGCAGGAATGGGGACACGCAGTCACCCCCGCTTCTTGCCGTGCAGGAGCAGGGGGAAGCACCCCGGCCTCTCTCCGCCCCACAGTCCCGGCCCCGCGTGGGGCACCTCCCGGCTTGGGCTCCGCTGTGCGCCCCCGACACACGTGGCCCCACCTCTGCCACTGTCACCCACGGGCACCGACCCCCGCACCCGGCAGGAGTCGTTCGTGGGTCCGGCCACCCGCCGTCGCTTCTGCCCGGGACGTGCCTGTCCGGGAGAGCGGGGAGAGAAAAATGCAGGGAAAGGGGCGAGGGGGCGGCTTGTGCGTGGGTGAGGCGGAGACCCTGCCGGCCCGGCGTGGCGAGCATCCCCTCCTTGGGCAGCCCAGCCCCGCAGCGTCCGGGCTGGGGCGAGGGGCCGCCGGCGCACCCCGGGGGCAGGGGGCAGGTCGTCCGGCGCTGGCCAAGTCCTTGCAACGCTGCAAGGGGCTGTGCCCGGGATCGGGGCGCACAGCCGACACCCTCCCGGGGCTGGGGTCTGACCCCAGGAAGCCATCTGCTGCCCTGCCGCCACCCCCCGCTTAACTTCAGGCCGTCTCTCCCCACGTCCCCTTTCCCAGAGCCCCTGCGAGCCCCGGGGAGCTGCGGGAGCGCGGCCCCGCTGACGGCGCTGCCGCTGCCGCTGCCCTGCCTCCCTCGGCCCGGGCCATTTCCAGGCTGCCCCGGCGCGGGGAACACAGAGAGGCCTCTTCTGAAGTGCTATCAAATGGCACAGGATGCCTTTGGGAGCCCAGCCAAGGCGTGTCACAGGCGGTTGGAGCGGCGAGGCATTTAAGCGCTACAATGGGTGGGTTTCTGGCGTGTGCTTTTCTCCCTCCCCGCTCAGGACCGGCAGGAGGGAGAGGGCGTTTTTACCGAGGTGCCACAAGGATGGGTGCGACACCCCCGCACCGCAGCTCGGTGCCGCCACCGGGCGCTTCCCCGCCGAGCGCCGAGCGGAGCGGCCGCCCCTGCCCCGTCCCGCAGCCGGGCGCGGGGAGCGCTCGTCTCCTCCGCCGCTCCCCGCAGCTTTTCGCCCCCGAGGATGCTCGGTGTGCGGGGGTGCCGACCCGCCGCACCCGCTTCAGCACGGCGGGCAGCTGGGACTTGCGGTGCGAGCTTGTGTCGAGGCGGAGATGGGCTCTGTAGCGCTGCCGGGGAAAGCCAGATTTGGCGGTGGGAGAGCGAATCCCCTCTGCTCGTGACGAGCTTTCTTTTGGGATTTCACCCCCATTTGTTTCCCCATTCTCTCTTTTCCCCCCTCCTTCCCCCACCCCTCCCTTCGTTATTTCCTCTCTGCTCCCTTCTTCCCTTGCTTTCCTGGTCCCCGGCGGCGGACACCCCTTCCTCCCTCCCCTTGCTCTATAGGGAGGTGGCAGCCCCGAAGAAGCGCCCTGCCGCCGCCGGGATGCCCGGGAGAGCGGCGGGCGGCGACGCGCACCCGCCGCGGGCGAGCGGGGCTGCTGCACTTTTATGGGGCGGTTAATCAACTGCACATCAGCGAGACAGCGCATCAGCCCATCTGCTTGATATATATTCAGGAGGGCTCCAGCCCTTTTGAAGTCTAATTTCTTCCTCGGGAGAACGCGCCGGGTAATTTACCATCATTTCATAGGCAGGGCGGCCAGCGGGTTAACCCCTTCCCCGAGCGCTGCCGACGCGGGTTTTCCTCCCCAGCGAGCAGCTTTTAAATGCCTCGTCGCCTCACCGCAAACTTGTAGAAGTGCCTCTTTAATGGTACGTGACCCGCTGAAATAAGACACCCAGCCCACCGGCGCGGCAAACCCCTCTTCACTTGTCAGATCGGTGTGCAAAAGATCTATTTTTGACAAGCAAATCCCTCAATCCCACCGGGTCAGTGCCTATCATTTTGCCTCCAACCACCCAATAATATTTTTATGTTTCAGGAGCTTTGGTTTGGCGGTTTTTTGTTCCCGTCCAATACTCAGCAACACAGTTTTATCCAGAAGCAGAAATAAGAGGTGCGTAGGGTGGGAAGTGAGCAGCGCATCGCGTACGGTCCGCGGTGCCAAACCGCGCTGCAAAATCCTCCTGCTAACAGGAGGCGGGCAGGGGCGGGGGGATCGTCGCCCCCCAACGCTGCGGGACCCCGGCACGCCGTTCCGGCAGCTCCCCGGGGCGGGACACGCCGCGGGTGGTCCGTCCCTCTGCCCCGCACGGGGGGCGCCAGCCTGCGCCCGGTCCCCGGGCAGCCCCCGAGGGTGCGTCCCGACGACGACCCAGCGGAGCTGTCGGAGCTCCGGCCCCGGGCAAGGGGGAAGGGTTTGACTCTGCAAATTTCTGAACTTCGATTTCTGTGTTCTGCTCCCTCCCGCCAGGGCTCTGCCGAGCCGGGAGGCGGGATGCACTGACGAAGCACCCGGCTACTCCGCTGCCCCCTCCCAGGTGTAAAGTTTTCTGGTTCAGGGCACACTTTGAACTAAGCTCGACACCGTTTAGCGACATCACCTGCTTCCAGTAAAACCCCAAAAGCAACGCTCGGGGACACGGGCAGGGGCGAGCGCCGCTAATGCCCGCCCGCAGTCGCCGCCGTGTCCTCAGTCCCCACCCGCAACTCGCTTATCTACAGTCAATATTTATCGACAGTCAATATTTCCATCCTGGCCGAGGAGGGATCCCAGCTCCGGGGCGGCATCCGCGACCAGCAGCTACACCCCGGGCTCCCGCCGTTCCCCCGGCAGCCGGCGGGCACCGGGCACCGTTCCCCCCCCGCCCGGGGCCTCCCCCGCTTCTCCCCGGGAGCGGTGCGAGGAGGCCGACTTGTTTTGTTTGTTTATTTATGAAATCCACCAGCCTAGCCTAGCCCATCACCTGGGAGAGCCGTGCACGGTAATGTCTGCTGCAACATCTTTTCTCTAAAGTCCCCTTTTAAAAAGGGGTGGTGGTCGTGGTGCTTTTTTTTTTTTTTTGCCTTTTTTGTGTTTTTGTTTTGTTTTGTGTGGGGTTTTTTTGTTTTTTGTTTGCTTTTTTTTTTTAACATAGGAAGGCTAGTTCTTTTGCCTAAGCTTTTTGCAAGGAGAGATACTGCCAGCAGTGAGGCTGGGAGAAGGTTTGCTGCTGGTTTCCACTGGAGCAGCATTAGGCTGTCCACAGGGTCAGAGCAAAGCTGGGAGCCAGGGGAAGTGGGGATCCCTGTCAGAGCAGTGCTCTTTTGACCTCAATTAAAAAAAAAAACAAAACACAAACCAATAAAAATTGGGCTAAGTATTTCCATACAGCTGGTTTTCTTTGGATTTCAGTTGCTGTGGGAAGAAGCATCACTTCAGTATTTGTTCTGTATTTACCCACATGTTATTTTATTACTATTGTTATTTTATTTTTATCATGTGATAATCAGTACTAATGCTGAACTAAGGGCCAGTGTTATATGAAGGCCCCCCAAAATGCTGACTCTCAGCAAGCTGTGATGATCTGTGGGATGAGTGTCATAACTATGTACTCAACCCTACAGAAATTGTACAGTTGAGAGCTTGACTAAAGCTTATCTAGTTCTCAGTTCCCATGTCGCTCCTCAGTGTCCTGGGGAGGTGTTATCCTGCCTGTGAAGAAGGACCTGAGGCCCAGAAACATTAAGTGACTTTCTGTGGACAACAGGGCCCCAGAATCAAAGGCAGGACACAAGTGCAGCTGTGCACCACCACCTTCCCACACACTTCCTTCCAGTCACTTCATGAACATTTCCAGTTGTAAGACTTTGTTCAAAGCAAAAGCTATCCAGCCTGGGGCTGGATGGTTCACCATGCCTTTTGGTAGGGTCATCCCTTCCCAACACCTAGGGAAGGGGGATACAAAGCAAATGCCTTCTGCCAGCTGTAGCTTGTTATTTAGGGTGGGTTGAGGGGGAGGGAGAGGTAGAGTTTTCTATTGCAGAGTAAAGCTGAACAACACCTTGGGAAGGATAGCAACTAGATGCAAGCTTCTGTAAGTAAAATCATTCTCCTGACCCATAGGTTGTTCTGCCATTAAGTTTGATAAGGAGCACCTGGAGGTGAGGCAGCCAAAACCAGGCAGCACAAATTGCTCCTGTTGGAGTTTCCTCTCTAGTATGGGTGAGGTTATGGGTCTGAAGTAGTTTTTCAAGGTATGTGAGAAGGCAAGGCACAGCCTGATATGCAGGACATGCAGTACCCACCAGCCTCAGTCACCTCTCAGGTAGGAAAAAACCCTGTTATTCTTCTGAAATTACCAGTGCTGCAATGTCTGTTGTGAAACTGTGATAAATACAGCTAAACTTGCATTGTTATGTTACACTGCTTACCATAATGTCTTGCAAAAAAGCAAACTTTTATGTGGTTCTTCTCTGGTTATGGAAAGGCTTCTGGATGAAATCAGTTATGCTTTTATTACTTGGCTAGCAATGCATCCAAATAACTCTCTTCCTTACCCACACAAACACGAGGTTTGGTGACTTCTTTGTATTTCAGAACATTCTGAAAGGTTTTTGTTTAAAAAAGCTTGAAAAACTGGTTTGGTGCTGTGAGGGTAGAAACCAGGGCAGAAGGTCTCTCAATTGCCGTTGGATACCCAGGGTTTGCTTGTTGAGAAGGACAGCAAAAGCTTAGAAACATTGCTGGCTGTAACTTTGGGGTTAGCAAGTAATGGGATTGCTTCATGTGGGTGCTGCTGTTGCCTGTGACTGCTGACTCCATCCCTACCAGCCCCCCCACCTTGGAAACTGTAGCGTGCAGGATTCAAAGCTGAGGCTGCAGCAGTTGTGCATGTTTTGAGGAAAGACAATTTTAGTTGGTTTCATGAGCTAATCATGCAAAGGCTACTAGGTATCACTGAAAGGAACCAATTTCTCAACTGGGCTTCCTCAGGGGTGCAGAGACTCTGTGCTGTGTTTTTTAGTGGTGATTTCACAACCTTGGCCTGCAGGTTTGGGCTGCTCAAGCAGCTGGAGCTTAGTACACTGTAACTTAAGTAGCTGTGAGGGACTCACAGCATCCTAGGAAGTTCCTAGTATCGCCGTGTGCCTGCCTAGGCCTGTGGTGATGTTGGGTGACACCTTCATGGCAGGTATCCCTAGGCCTGTACCTGCAGCACTTCCATAGCTGGAGCCTGTGGTGGCAGCCCCAGATCACAACCTCCCAGATACTTTCCAGTGCTGAAGGGTCTGTGGCTGTGCATGTGTGTGGCTATGTAACTATGGAGGTAGGTGCAGGGGGCACTAACCTCTATGTATCCCTGGTCAAACAGGAGTTTAAAAAGTGATTCATAGCTTTCCCACCAGTATTGCCATCCCCTGGGGAAGTGACATCTAGAAAAAATATTTCTGTCTTTGGTTTCCTTTTGTTTTTCCAAGTCATTGAGAAAAGTAAGTAGAAGAGCGTCATCCTGGCCCAACCGAAAGCAGTGGGTCGAAGCTTATCAGAGAGACTCTGTGGTCATAATTTCACGTGCCCTTAAAGGAAGGAGCAAGAAAAGCTATTCCTGAAAATAGAAATAAGTGAAATTAAAGATGAGAGTTTAAAACTGGGCTTTTATTTTTCAAAAGCTGCTGAGTTTTCAGAGGTTTTCAGTTGTTTCTGTGGCAGTTGGGCGCATAGCAGGGAGCGGAGGGATACTCAGCTTCTTACTTAAATACTGAATCGGTATCTGTAGGTGCGTTTTGCAGTTGTAATTATTATACTTGCACACCTTGATGATGTTGGTGGAGATGTAGGGACCTGATATGGGGGTTCCTGAAATAAATGGTGGTGCAGGATCAGGGTCTAGGCAGAGGGTCAGCAGGCAAAACTGAATAAGACTTTTCAAAGTCTGCAGGAAATATTGGGGGAAAAATAGCTTGTTTTTCTTCGGCACACCTTTGTGTATTCAAATAAAACCCCAACAGATTATCAAAGTCGAGAACATCTTTTTTACAAAAGCATCGATTTTGGTGGATCCTCTTGATTTTCAAGAACTAAAATTTGAGAAATGGGAATGCAAAACATCAAGTCAAAGTGTCTGTTTGACAGACAGGAAAAACTACAGAGGCAATTCTGAGCAATGCCATTCCCCACCAAGATTTGTGGCCCACTTACACATCAACCTCAGTCTGCATTTCCTGAAAATCTTAATGGTAAGACTGGGGAAAAAACCCCCAACCATCCATCTGGTTCTGATAATTAAATGGACTTTTGCATTTTGGTTAATTTGTTTTTAAGATCACTGACTTTTGGGTGAGGTTGCTTGAGGGTTTACCTTTTGAAAACTGACAATCTCAGAAAAATCCTTGGTTGGGACAAGAAACATTTTATTTTATATAACTATCAGATAGTTTAATCAGCTTTACACATTTTCATTTCTACCTCGGAGTCCAGTTTCAGATTTTGATGACACTTAATTGATTTGAATAACAGTGCTAGCATCTGGCCCCTACTGAGCCGTTTGAAGATATTGGCTGTACTTTTGGAGCTTTTTGAAAAATCATGTGAAGTGCAGTGTCAGCAGATCCATTCCAGCTTTCCTGTTGCCGTTTCAGATTTCCCTTTAGCATCATGTTATCTAGGAAAAATAGGCATTAATGGCAACCATCCTTCAGAAACAGCAGGCCACGAAATGGGTAATAGGAAATTCCCGAGCTGAGTGTGCTGCAAACCCAGGGTGAAAATCCATGAGGGTCATGATTTCCCCTTCTACAGGACCAACCTGCGGGAAGAATAGTTTGCCTAAACCAAAATGTATTTAACGAAGCTTTTGTATCGTAAATGGCAGGCCACGGTTACGTTTAACAAAATAACCTTTGAAGTTGCCTGTAAGCTGTTCTCTTGATTAATTTAAAATTTTAGGTTTACACACCCTGCAATAAACTTTTTTTTTTTAACGTTTTATTGCGACTGAACTTCATGGCTTTTGAGCTCGCCTAATATAGACGCGGTAACCGCTCTGAGGCAGGTGTTCCGAAGGATGATGCCCTGAATCAACAGAGCGAAGCCAGAAATCGCCATAAAACGGCGTGAAGCGGCGCTGATAAACCCGCCCGGCCGCCCCGCTGCGCGCCCGCCGCGCCGCCGCTAACCCGGCTGCCCAGCGCCCGCGCTGCGGGCGGCGCCGCCTCGCACAGAGGGGTGATCCCCTGTGGGGACGGGGACGGGGACGGCCCCGGGCTCTGTCCATGGTAGCCCCGGGCCGCTCCCGGTCCTGCCGCCGCGCTGCGGGCTCCGCCGGCGCTCCTGGGCTTTGTGCTGTCTCTTAAACTTTTGGTTTTAATAAGTTTATTTCCCCCCGCTGGCTGACTCTGGGGGTGTTCGCTCAGTTTAGTCCGTTCCTGCTAATACCGACTGCCACCAAAACAAACAAACAAACAAAAAACCCCCAAACAAACCAAACCCACTCAAACCGACCCCCAGCAGAGTGAAATCCCCTCCACCCTGTCCCGTTCGATGCAGTGTCAGTCTTTAACCTGCACAGCACCCACAGCAAAGGGACCCGAGTGACACCCGAGGCACAGGAGCCTGGCTCGTGACACAGGGGACAGACTTGTAACTTCATCTGGGGTCTACAGACTGTCTTTTGTACAAACCATGCCAGGTGATTTTCATTGATGCAACTGAAAAAAGGCAATGTTGATCCGATCTGTACTTCAGTTTATGAACTTTAATACGAAACAAAATATTGAATAATAAAAAATAATTCACCCTGAACAATATAGATAAAAGTTCTTACAACAACAGTGCTAAGAATCAGTCTTAAGACTTGAATCTTCAGGAATGCTGTCCATAAAGAGATCCACGGTTTGGCAATTTAATTTAACAATATTGTTCATCAAAAAAATAAAGTACCCTGTCAAAATGATCGTTTCGGCTGTTGAGTGATTTTTGACTTATACATGACAGAGTGATACCAGGGTTGGACAGGACTGGGAACTGGAGTAATTAATTATGTGTGTGGCGTGGATCGTCTTTTCAGAGTATGGAGCTGATGGATCCAAAGGGTCAAGACACAAGGCAGCACCCCCACCCCTCCTCTGCAAGAAAAAGAAGCATGGGTGTTTGAAATCACTGGAATTCTCTCCTTGCTCTTCTCAGTGCCTCGCTCTACTAGCTGGTATGAAATAGCAGCTCTCTGCCGTAAGCTGACATCACTTAGGAGATGTTAGCAGGTGTCACAAATCAGGGACAGACTTTCAGCGCCTCCGTCGTGTCGGTGTAGCATGCCGCACTGGCTGCAGAGCTGCAGGCAAGGCCTTCGCTCCCTCCTTTAACTGGGTTTCCTTCTCATCAGTCTCTGAAGCCTAAATAAAGGATGCAATTGACTGGCACGAAGTAGCATTTTTGCCCAAAATATCACCCACGATTTTTGCATAACCTCATCCTTCTTTGAAGCTCTCAATATTTGATGTCTTGGTCTTTTTAAAACTTTATTTGCTTGGTTTATCACCAGGAAGCAATCTCTGTCCAGAGCTTGTAGTCTCTGGTCCTTCTCTCTGTTTACACAGTGCAAGTAGATTTATATTGGCAGAGCCCTCTCCCTGAATTGCCTCTGCATAGGGAGAATCCCAACAGTTTGTGGCCAGCAGGGAAAGAGCAGTTTCCTTCTCCACTGGCTCTGCCCTCAGGGTGTTAACCTGTCCTCCGCTGCAGCAGGGCCCCCATTGGAGACAGACAAGAAGCAAATGGGATGAAAAACTTTGTAGGCGAGGGGTGTTTTCCATAAAGAAAAAAAGTAAGATGGAGACGTGGAGGCTTATCACTGGTTGAAATAAACCCACCATCATAGAGATAAAAGATAAAATAGAAGAAAAGCAAGGATTAAAAAAACCCAGTTCCTGCAGAACTACAATCTGTTTGAATTTGCAATTGTACTACAAAGCAGCATGTTGATGAAATTGTTTTACATAAGAGCTTAGAGAAGGAAATTTTTGTAGCATGAAAAAAATCCCCAAACCCCAGAAGTGTGGCATTTGAAAGTAGGTGTTTAATTCCTAGAAAAAAAACCCACCAATGGCAGAAGTGTGTGTCTTGGATCCACAGTGAAACAAGAACTTTTCATCCTTCTAAGAACCATAGTTCTAATTTCCTTCTTCCACCTTGAAGCAGTGCAGGAATTGGAAGCTGTGGGAGGATTCTTGTTTATCTTTCTCTGCGTAGCTGTGCTTTGCTCAGGCATGGCTGAAAATGGAATCTGATTTTTATTATTTATTTTTTTTTTCCCCTCCCCGCTCCCCCCTCCTTGTTTGCATTATGATAACATTCTCGGTAAGCAGGTGAGCGCTGAAACGACAAGGGCGTAGCTCTTTATTACTGTAAGTCATCTTTATGCTCATAAATAAGCCTTTGGAATTGAATGAGATTACTCAACTGTGCAAGAGTGCACAGGATGTGCCCATAAACCGAGATAAAACAAGGTTTCCAACATAATTAAAACAAAGATCCCCATGCACGAAGGGAAAGCTGCTGTTGTTGATGTTATAATGAAGTTTCACTGTGTATTTCTAGCTCTGGTGTTCTCATATGGGCAGCTTTAGGGCTTGCAAAATCCTGCTCACACAAACAAACGCGTGTGTTAGCTGGAGCCACACGGGTGCCTCATTTAGGATTCTAGTGTGAGCACTCAGATAAGGGTGGTAAGCTGTGGCTTTGAGTGTCTCATAATTGATTGTGCACTTAATGCACGAATGTATCTGACAGAAATTAAAGCAAGTGAACTGATGAGACCGCTGACTTGAAGGTCATGCTGCACAAAGGCCAACTTGTGGTGTGTTTTGAAGTAGTCTTGTGAAAGTTAAGCTTGGCATTTAGGTTTCTGAAAATTATATCATCTTCTAAGTCATGAAACACTTTTTTTTTTTTTTTACCCCCTTACAAAAGAAATAGATCTCTTAGCAGATTCATACTTTTGTTTAAGTATCAAGGCACTTACTTCCAGGGGTATTTCAGTTGGCTGGGTCGTATGGGATAGATTTCTGCTTAAAAAAACAGCAGAAAGCAAAATAAGCAAGTTGATCTCCTTTGCTGAGAAATCTACTTCCTTCCCGCTTCTGTAGCAGACACAACTGTTTATTTGCCAGCACAGCAATTTCTTCTGGCACGGGAACTGCCCATTGAGAGGGGCTGCTCCTACAACTCCGTGTGAATCTTCTACTAGAGGGATCCAAAACAATGGTGTTTATAGTGGGTGTCTGCCCTTTGCTACGCAGCCATAAGGGGTGTTTCAAAAGCCCCCTACCTGAATGAATACCTATTCAGTTAGCAGATGGGGATTTGGGAGGGTAGGCAGAGCCCGGCGTGCCCTACTGAGCCCAGCCCGCTGCTGGGCCGGTCTTGAGAATTCACGTAGCCGCACATAGGTGTGCGTGCTGGCTTTCAGTCTGAAAAGAGGTGGTAAGTAGTTCTTAGAAAAGATGATAAACTGGGTAAATGAAGAGCAGCTTCTCTTGACAGTGATAGCTCTGAAAGGTCTAGTCCTGCTTGTAACGGCGAAGTACGATGTGACAATGGAAAAGTCAATGAATCAGCTAACTATTTTTCCAGCATAGAGAGCTGTATCCAGATTTCTTTGCGTTTTGGGTCTAAGTTTAGCTGACTACGTTTTTTTTCCAGGTTGAGCTTTTCTTGGTGTTAGTTCTGTTTCTTTTGAAAATGATGAAAATAACACTTTCTGAATGGTCAATAAAACCTGAGTGCACACGACAGGGTGTGTGCTTGACTGCCTCATCAACGTCTCTTGGCCAGGTGGCATAAAGCCATACGAGCACAGCATAGACGTGTGTTGTAGCATTTCAATGGTGCTATAACATGTACTTTATGGCTGAAATAAAACACACAGAAGGAATTTCCTTTTGAAGCTTTGTGTAAAATTTGCGTCACCGAAAGAAAAGAAAAAATTAATTGCTTAATAGGTTACTTTTCTTTCTCAGATACTTTGGCAATAGTGTGAATATAAAGAAAAACCCCAAAACAACCACCCAAACCCTGAATGCAACACACAGGTGGATATAATTTCTCAAAATGTCTTTGTATGTTTCTGGTCTTATTAGTGTAAACTGTTTAACTGAGTCTAAAGATCCTTTTACAAAAGTCTCTGGAGGATTACGGTACTAAATTTCTCAGAAGTTGTTTTTTCAGCATTTAATTTTTTAATGTAAAGAACATAATGATTTAGCTGTTGGATTTAATAGGGGAATTAAGCAATGATGCATTCTCCTAGTACAAGTTTTACCTACAAAAATGTTTGGTTGCTAGGTTAAAGAAGATATGACTTTTCAATGTATTATACTGGCATGGTAATACCGTTACTCCTTTCACTTTCCCCAGTGTACCTCTCTCTTCCTCTTCTCCATTTTTTCCTTAGAATCTGGCATTTGGACTATACATAATGTTGCTTATTCTGAAATCCCTCTGAGAGCTTCCTTTCTCACCCCTTTGTTTCATGCAGTAGTTTCATAGTTACCTCATCCCAACTATCTGTTTATGCCCTTGTGTCTCACCTTAACTTTTCATGTGGTACTTCACCTGCTACCCTCCTTAAAAAAATGTTCAGGCTCTCTTTATCTGCCATATAGCTATGCCATCTTTTATTGACCCATTTCCTTCACCTGTGACTGCAGGAAGATTTCTACCTTCTTCATGCTCTTTTCCTTTCAACAGAGCCCCACATTGTTGTCTTCAAACTTTTCTTCTATTTCACAGCATTTGCCATCCAAAACCTACAAGTACTATTACACACTTGGATGAAGCAAGCCTAAGTATCCTGCTGAATTATATTTGGAATTAGCATCTCTGTTTCAGATGTGGAAGACTTGATTCAGAGCTGCTTGCCTAAGCTCTGTGATACAGTCAGGAACATTCCAACACCTCCTGACTCACAGCTGGACATCCTACCACTATGTGTTAGTCTCCAAATGCAGAAGCCATCAGAGATAGATGTTGCATCTTACCGGGACATCAGCAATGGTATTTTGGCTGGTGGTATCCAGTGTGTAGTGCCGGGTGTTTGTGTTCCACTGGCTGCTCTTCATCTCTCTTGCCCTGGTACCCTTCTCAAGTGCCCCTCTGTTGAATTTCTGACTTTAAACAATTAAACTTGTAAGGATTTTCTAACTAAGCAACTGTGTGTGTGTGGTGGTGGTGGGGGGCGGAAATTGTTGCTCTGTAGGATTTTGCAAACTGTTCTGCAGAAACCCTGTCAGGTTCAAGTCACACTTCCTGAGATGTAGCTAGGTTTTGTAGGCTGCGAAGAACCTGTAGTTCTATCAAATGTACTGAGGCTTGAAGGTCTTCTGCCCTTCAGAAGTTAACTGTGATGAAGAGAGACTCAGACTTTCCAGTGTGCATAGCTCCAGGGGAAGCCTCCAACACAGGCACCATCATTAACTAGGGGCAGTGAAAGTCCCTGAAATCCCATAGGGAATGGCTTGAGGATCTTGGATTATCTTGAAGGAGCCTGAAAGTAAAGTGATTCGAAGCAGTGGAAGCATCTGGACCTAGCATGATCTGCCCAGTGCCTGGGACTCCAGGGCAGCTGCTGTCAGAAACTGCTGTACCTCTCATTGCACAGGCAGCATGCAAAATGGATTTCATTTCAGAAACTCTGAGGTCACACACTGAAAACCAATTTCTCTGAATTTCCAGTGAATGGGTGCTGGAACAAAATCAAGTCTCAAAGCACCAATTTTCCAGCCATCTTACCTGATTTCTTTCACTTGAAAGGCAGAGGGTTTACCACCAGCCCTCTGTGTTGGTGAAAGTGCCGCTAACACCCACAGATCTGGTTCTGCCCTCTGCTAAGGGCATCACGGAGGGTCTGGCCTCAAATTAATTGGAAGTGAGAGTCCATTCTTGATATTTGTCAGTGGGCTGGAATTTCTCTTTCCCATGAAAAGTGTATACTCCAAATTACCAGTTTTTACAATTTACATGCATTTTAATAATTCTTTGCTTCACTTTCTGCATTTCATTTGTTTGTTTTATCATCGTATTCTCTTTGTTGGTATGATTACGGTACTTGATATATCTATCTGAACAGGCTTTGTAGTTCACATGATGTATATCAGCGGGAGAACTGGAAAAGTGTGTCATCTTAACTTCTGGAACCATCAGCAAAACCCAGAACACGTGCTTTACTGCTTTGGTTCATGAAATCCCAGCTGAATGGGTATTGTCTGAACAATATGAAGTTCATCAGCACTACTAGATATGCACAAGCCCACTTCAGTTGGTTTAAGCCAGGCTGATGTGCGTTCATTGCTAGTGCAGTATCTGAATGCTCCTGGTTACAGCTGTAGCCAAAGTTAGGGTGTCTCTGATGCCAAAAGAAACATATGCAACGTCAGCTTGAAAAAGAGAAACGTATGCCCAATTTTGTGGCATGCTTAGTTTGGATCACACATACTTTTTTTATTTTATTGTTCACCTGCAGTTTGGGCAGCTTCAGCTTCCTTGTGCAGGTGTTCAGGAACACACCCAGGGCAAGCTGAGAGCCAGCACGTGGGCTCTGATGCTCACCAGTGTCTCAAACAGAATTGCTGCTAGTGCAAAGTAATGGAAGCAAGAAGAGGGCCAGATCTTGGTTTAGATGCTGAACTGGAAAATTAAATTAAAAACTACTTTTCAGAAGTCAGGGCCATCATGGGAAAGTCAAAATGAGCATCCCCTGACCCAGCTTTTGTTGCTGTGCACAGAAGCGGACGCTCATGCCTGCGTGGGCTGTGTGTGCCCATGACATGGCTCTGTTTCATAGGCTCTTGTAAGCTGTCTCTTGCTGGCTGGGGCAAAGACCATTTTTTGAAGTTTGTGCATGGACTGACAGAATATGATAATGGAAGTAATAAGTGGATGTGAGTGTTTTGCTGAGCCGTGAGAGGTGGAGAATCCAAGTGGCGTTTGTGAATGGTGGGAAGATGTCTGGAGGGACAGGGATGATGTAGGCTGGTGCTGAAAAACAGGAGAAGTGTTTCAGAAACTGGTCAAGGCATTTGCAGTTATTTTCTTGCTGCTCTAGCTGGTCTGTGCATTTTTGTATTACTTTATAAAGATAAGACTAGGCATAATTAATTTTGCTATATAACAAATGATACAAAAATGGCCTACAATTAGGTAAGTATTATAGCTCATGTTAACATGAACTTTCACCTTGTTACATTATTTGCTCCTGTTTGTTTATTTCAAACATGTAAGTGATATCAAGTCCTGTAAACAAAGCTGCCGGAATAAAAGAGAAAATGGACCAGAGCAGGCAGGAGAAATAGGGTGGGAGGGAGGGATTTGGCTGC
This sequence comes from Falco rusticolus, assembly GCF_015220075.1. Taxonomy (NCBI): domain Eukaryota; kingdom Metazoa; phylum Chordata; class Aves; order Falconiformes; family Falconidae; genus Falco; species Falco rusticolus. The sequence goes on from NC_051187.1 coordinate 53,512,408, forward strand.
AGGTTATCATCCATTAATTATTCATTTTGTAAACAATGAGGGAGTGTAAAAGCAGCCAGGGCAGGTAGGTAGAGGATTAGGTTGTAAGATAATAGAGATAGGGGAAAATAAGAGAAGAAAAAAAATCCTTAGCAAACAAAACTGAATGTTATTCATAACAGTCGCAAGCCTTCCTATACCATAAAACCCCCCACCAGTGAATTATTAATAATTTCATTAAGGTAATTGCACATTTGATGACAGAGTTGGAGATGATGGATACGAGTTTTACAAAATATCAATTGAAAAGACATAGGTTGGGGAAACAGTTGCAAGCATTTTTTACCTCGGGCTTGAGTAAAAACATGTTACAAGTTTTAGAGTTGGTTAGGACAAAAAAATGCTTAGGATTTACTTACTCCCCCCCCCCCCCCCCCCCCCCCCCATTTTTAAATTCTGAGTTTGGCAAGAGGAGGAAGTAGTGAGTAGAAAGGCAGATGTGGCCATATGAGTTTCTACTCTTTGTGGTTTTCTCTCCAGTGTGTCTGAGATTGGTAACATACACAAGGACTGGGAGCATGTAAGTAGTCTCATGCAGCATCCCACCAGTGAGTATTCATGCAGAAATGATTACACTGAAGGTTTCTCAGCAAGAAAGAATTGGAAAACCCAGAAACACATGTAGAAATAACATCATATCCACACAGGCTACTCTTTAGCTTGAAACCTCTTATCTAAATTATCCAAGCAACCATATAATTATGCCTTAATCCAAATGCTGTTTAATAAAGGCAAACGTTTTTTTTTTCCAGGATAAAGCAATAGCTATAAATGACACTTGCCTGTTGCCTGTATGTATGAGAAGTGAGATGCCTTCCAGGAATCTGTTTTCTTATGCACAATTTAACTGTTGGGGAGATTGTATTTGGGGCATCTGTTAGGGCTGCTGTTGCACGTGGGGTCCTGGCTTGGCTGAGGCAAGCTGGCAGGTTGAGGGGCTGCCCAGCCTCGCAGTGCCGCTGCCTGCCCGGTGCAGCACGACCTGCTGCCCTGAGCCCTGACTGCACCCACGGTCTCTTTCCAGGCAAAAGGGGTCAGGGAAGGGGAGGGATGCTGCTAATCCTGCTGTGACACTCTCACCCCCATTCAATCGTTCTGCATTAGGACTGCAGGTAATAGTATCTTCACCTGATGAGCAGCAAAGCTTAAAACATTATAGTAGAGGGCGATGTGAGAAGCAAAGATTAATTTCCATAGGCTTTAATGAGGAGGGGGCTTTAAGAGTTGAAGCATGTTCCTGAACTTCACCATGTACCTTCTGCCCCTGGAGGACCTTGTTGTGGGAGCTGATTTATATGGTGATGTTAACCTGAACTCAGAGTCTAATCTCAGGTATTGGGGTATTTTTAACAACACTAAGGTCTTGCCATATTGAAACCAAGGTTCCCTTTTTTTTTTTTTTCTTTTAAACATATTTGATTACCCGTGCCATTACAGATCAATACACCATCCACAAGATAGGGTCCAAGCTGTTGTGTAAGGCTACAGTGCAGCACTTGGCAATTTCTGTTTCACCTCAGAGACAGATGCCCTTCTGTGGCGAAACACAAGATCCCTGCATAGATTACATATATATATGTATAACTTCATTTTTTACAAAAAAAATCCCTTCCATCAATAGACCCTCTGAGATAATTAAAGTTGTTGCAGGAATACTTACACCGAATGCCTGTATTTATTTCTCTGAGTGAGGGAGACTTTTGCTACTTACTGAAAGCTTAGAAATACAATTTATGTGCATAGCCAGGAACAATTTTGTTGTTAAATTTTGTCCTTGGAAAAGGTAACTTCTCAGAGCTGAAACTGTTGATGTAAATGCACTTCTAAATTAAGATGTGGGTGTTTAACGGAGACTTGCACGTTAAAAAGACAAAAGGAAAAAAGAACACTGCTTACCTGCATGTGTAGCAGTGAATTGTATAGTTTCTGGATGCAGCACAGGTTTCCCTTTACTTGGGACGAGAGTACTGGTGCTGTAGGAAGTTGCAGAGTTTGTGTATTGGTGCTAAATTTTCCCTGTATCTCCATTACCCTCGGGTCAGCCCTGCCTTGTGTTAAAGCTCCACTGAGACTGTTCTCTCTGCTGTAAGTACTATTTAGTCATTCATTACTGAAGCTACTTTCTGAGAATCAGTTTTCAAATTATGTAGTTGCTGTAAGGTTTTTGTTTTGCCTCAGTAGCTTGGTAATACTGCTGAAATAGCTGTCTCAGGGTCCATGATTGCTCTGAGGGCCCTGAAGTGTGGCTGAGCCCTGTGTGTGTGACCCAGAACGAACTGTGCATGTCCACATCAGGGCTGGAAGAAGCACTGGTTTTAGTCAAGTGTTAAGAAGACCATGGAGATCTCTCTGCCCACACATCACTTGCACGTGATTATCACATGTGAAGGACAAACTGCATATTTGAGGAACCGTGTTTTACTCAGAAGACCAGAGCTGGGACTGTATTGCTTTCTCCCCTGTGAGCTGGGTGTGTGCCTGTCATGGGGTTCTCCTGGCAGACAGAGTCGGAGGTGGCACGTGGGGCACTCCTTGCACTTGGCATTCTTCTCCGCTGCATGAGGGGATGCCCAGAGACATGTTTGACTCCATTTTCATTTTGGGAAAAAATGTCATTGCCTGACAAATGGATATGGGACAAAGTCTTGGAACTTGGAGCCTTGCTAAGGAAAGAAGCAATGTCCTACACGGTCCTTGTTTATCGCAGCCGGGATATATCCCTATGCAGCCTCTTGCTGGTTTATCCACCACTCTTATGCTTTTCCCTACAAATACTCAAATACAGAGTATGTAGGCAAGAAGCAAACTCTCCAGAGGGTGATGTGGCAAGCAATCGGCTGAAAGGGGAACTCTGCTCACCACCTCCCTGAGCCCACAGGCTTTAATGAACGGAGCAATGTGCTGCATTTACATTACTTCCCTAGCCCATCTCAACTATTTCACGTGTTGGACAGCAGGAATGAGCTTGCACGCTTACCTGCAGGAAGCGCTGGGAGCGTGTGTCCCTTTGCGCTTGCAGGGTGAAAGCACAAATGGGAAGGCTGGGCCAAATTACAAAGCTGGTTTCTCCTTGGGCCATTCTGACTTCTACTGTTTTGCTCAATGCCATACAGCAAACACCTTTAAAAGGCACTACATTTAGCATCTGCAATAGCTTCAAAAATTTAAGTGGTATACATCCACTTGTAAATGACATCTAATGAAGGATGACAACAAGGACTTAGCTACTGAGAAAGGTGCAAAATACTTCCACATCCCAATCTTTTCAGCAGCTTAGCAGTTTTCAATGTCCACTTTGCCTATGTGTCTCTATAAATCAATTTTCTGTGTTCTTTTACTGGTCCTTAGTTTTTACACTAGTAATTTTACTGCTAAAAGAAAAAGGTGAAAACAGGGGCAAACTTAATGTTTATTTTTGCATCTATATCCCTGTACAAGTTTGTTACAGGCACCGTTTCTAGCTCTTGGCGATGGCAGTTCAGTGCTAGCAAAAAGGGAGGGTGGATAATGTGACAGGCATTTTACTTTCAGCAAGCTTGTTATACCAGCTCTGAATTTTTCATGAAGGCTTCAGTAACCTGTAGCCGAAGCTCGGGGGGTTTCCACCACAAAGAGGTGGATCGGCTTAGCTCTCACTTCCCATCTGGCACAGGGTGACAGGGACAGTCGGGGGTTGAAGGAAACCTGAAGAAGAAAAAAGTTCATGTGGGACATCCATTGTGATGCATGAAAAGCTAAACATGTGCCTCTTGTAGGGACACAGCTTTGAAACACTTACTTATCTCTGGCTTCAGATTATATTTAGTCAGGGTGTTTTACTTCAGTCACCGGCACAGCTGTCCTGTCTGTAAATAATACTACAGATAGACTCCCTCAAACCTTTATTTTGCCAAGGCTGTACTTTCAGCATCTCTCAACGGCTTGTACCACAAATACTGTGCCTGCTGCCTATCTGAAGTGTCTGTATCACAAAAGAATTGCTTGTCAGTTTGTTTATTTTTATTTTTTCTAAATAATAAAAAATAAAGCCTAGGCCAAAGGAAGTGATCTGGTATTTTTTTTTTCTCCCCCCCCCCCCCCCCCCGTTTAATTAGTTACAAGCATCCCAAAAGGGGTCTCTAGAAATAAATTGATGTAAAAAACAAAACTGTATTCTGCAGTCTTCTAGCAATTGGTTCCCAGAAGCAATATAACCACCCTGTGGGTGGGGGAGCTGAGCTGATGCGTCCCTCTGAAGGGCGCGACGCACACTCTGTTAAGTACAAAAAGGAACCATCTAGGAAGTATTTTATAAACGACATAAAAGTTGGAAAGACAGATTTCAGAAGTTACAGGGTGCCAGATTAACGTTTTGTCATGAAAATGCGCTTCCTAAGGCTGGTTTTAGTGTCCTTAAATGCTAAAGAGGTTATTATTTTTTAAATTTCATGATCATAGGGTATTAATCTTCCACATAAGATGCCAATATTGGTTAATTAGTTAATTTGCTGGGTAACCACTGTTGTGAGAGTATGTATGACCTACTGAATATATGGTTCAGTTAGCCCCTTATCTTACTGACTGTATGCAGTTAATATCCTACCTTGTACACAAAGCAGTTATTAGTGATTTTTTTTTTTTAATTTTTTTTTCCAGGGTCCCCCATTCCCCCCCCCCGGTATCTTGAGTGCTTCACAGATACCAGTGTAGCTCCAAACTGCTTCCTTTGATAGAGCAGTAGGGTGAGTGTCTGGTTTTATTTGCAGGAGGGAGGCAGAGGCAGGAGGAGAAATGAGACTATGCCTCTATGCCTAAAGCCTGGACCAGCTTGGGGTGGTCAGCCCAAGATGCTCATGGTCCTGTAGCAGCCATCACAGCTATTGCTGCTTCAGCTCTAGCTGCTGTTGCTCAGCTTTTCAGAAGCAGGGTTTTTCAAGGGGGACAGAAATTGCATCCCACCTGTGAAGAATTTGGCCATGTTCCTTGCCCACCAGTATTAAGCACATTTGTAGCAGCCTGGGAAGGGCTCGCTCTGGTGCTTGCTTTGAAGGGTAAAGCTGCTCTGCCATCCCTTGACTGCTTTCTAGACCACTTGTGGTTTCTGCAAACCTTGAGACAGGCAACATCCTTTCTTGCTACACGATCCTGATTTGTTCCCCAAATGCATTTAATGAAACAATTATTCTACAGAAAAAAGAAAATTGTCTGTGCTAGCATAACTGAAGGAGACATCGCAGCATGCTTGTAACAGAAATTTCAGTTCTAATACTTCCTGAATTTTGATTTAGGCTGTGATGTTGCACCCTTAAATGCCTTTATTATTGTTTCTATGTTTAGGTTTTCTAAGTTGTTGGTAAACTAAAGTTTCTGTTGTGTGTTTCCATATTAACATCTATGTTGACCATCAACAGGACTAGACCCTTGTGTGAGTTAAGCTAGCAGGTAATGGTAGTTAGGCTTCTTGCTGGAAGAAAACTGTTGTTACTGATGGTTTAAAGTCTATTCTTCTTTCAAGGTTCAGGAGTCATTGCTGCCCCTAGGGCAATGTTGAGGTCCAAAGCTGTCTGCCAGGACTTCACACACCCACCACTCACCCCTGCAGCAGCCTGGCTCCTCCTGTGCTTGCCCTGCCTCCCCTCCGCTATCAGAGCACTGTCCCAGCTGCCTTCACTGCTGTCCTCTCAGCTTTTTGAGAGGCAGCAGCGTGAGCAACCCTGGTCTCAGCTCCTCTGCCCAGGGCTGCAGCTGCAGGGGAACCTTTTCAGGATTATTTAGTCCCCATTGCTGTGGGATGCCGCATCCTTTCAGTAGGTCAGAGAGTGTGTCTGCCAACGATTTGAACTTTTGCAAGCAGAGTTTTTCTGTGGCTTATAATTTGGTCAAGGCAGGTGGACTTTTGCATGTATGGCAAGGGATGCTGTAACTGAAGATGCTTAGCCTTGCTATTTCTCAAGCTCTTGTCAGATATCCAGTTTATAGTTTTCACAAAGACAAATTGGAAAAGCGAACAAGATTATGCAATGCACGATATTAAAACAAACCCAATGTGAAATCTTTGTAACTTTTTCTTTTTGTAAAATGGGGAGAAAAATCTCTGCCAAGATATTAAATTACTTGGCTCTTAGTAGCTTCAGACCATGGAATTTATTCAACAGCTACCTGGCACTTGCCTGTCATAACAACTACTTTGTTTTCTTAGTGAAATTAGTTTTCTTGATGATGGGTTTAATTTCTGTGTATGTATCTTTGAGAGGAATAGCAAGTATATTCATCAGCCCTTCTGGCTGCCAGGATTATGCAGTGGTGTGCAGAAAACTCTGGGAAGAAAAGTGCATAAAACCTTACTGTGGCATGAAACAGCCTCAGTCGTGAGAGACACCGGGCAGCTGGGCCCTTCCAAGGAAGCATCCATCCTTCCCTTCCAGTGGGACTGTTTGAATTGGGTTAAACAAAGAGAGCTGCTCCCCTGCGGTTTGGTTTCTCGCTCCTCCTGGCTGGAGAGCAGCATCCCGGGGAGCCTCGCAGAGCTGGGCAGCGGGGCACCCTCTGGCACGGCACACCGGGGGCTGATGGCACGGCAGTGGGTGTGGAGCACAGGGCTGCCGGGACCTGCACGGACAGGCTGGGGCAGGGCACAGCCGTCCAGCTCTGCCTCTCTCGGTGTGGCAATATTTTCGCAAGGGAAACGCTCCCGATGCCAGAGACCGACTGTGTTTTCGGCACACGTGCAGTGCACGTACGCACTGGCACGGTGTTACTGAATGTCAGGGGTAAACAACCCCCTGCCAGATAACAGTTCTTATTAAAATTATCAGTCAATCTTGAGATGTCAAGGCACAGTCTTCCCAAGAAACCTTTTCTGACAGATGTGTTTGTACTTGGATTGCAAGCTGCTTGTCACCATTTAGGTAGCAGGTTTGAGATAGGTGCTTCATGTTGAAACCCAAATCTGTAAGTGGCAATGGGCCTTTTACCCTCAAATACCTTTTCTACCTGTCTGGCATTGTCTGTTCTTTCTTTTCAACCTGCCAAAGTGTACTTCTGAGGCCACTGTAAGCAGTCATAGTAATTTCATGGGACAGGATGCTTTCTTTTGAACCAATTTATGTTTTGTCATAAAGAAATGCCTTTTTTATCTATCTTCTTTTTATTTTTATTTATTTATTTTTTAGTAAGATGCTTATATCCATATTTGATCATGGGATGTAACATGGCAGGCACCACAAATAAAACCCTTGCAATTTTAAAGTCCAACCCAAACTTGAAAATTTAGACTTAAAAATGCCCAGAGTCGAATATTTTTTTGTTCTGAGCTGCATTTGTCAGTGAGATATTAAATAATCAATGTCAGGTTCGGCTTTTGTCTCTGGGGGTCAGTGGATGTAACCTGTATCCCGTAAATTCACAGTTTATGAGGCAGTGGTGATCTCTGCACAAGTGGGAGATGACTTTTGAACTCACGCAGCCTCAGACAGGAGGAACATTACACTCTATGAGCATGTTTAGAGGCTGTTAAGTCTGTTTAGAGGCTGAAAAGTCTTCCCTCGTAAATCATGTAACTGGCTTGAGAGACAACTCTGTCTATCTTTAGACAAACAAACCTGCCTTGCAAACACATCCTCTCTATCTACTCCTACCGGAGAAAAATAACAACTGCTGTCATAGATGTTATTTTCTTTGCCCTTTTCCTTAGGGGAATGCATGCAGCTAAGTTTATTATTGGTGAGGAAAACCACAGCAATCTATACTAACGTTTTTCTTTTCTGTGTTGCTGCATAGCCCTAATGAGAAATAACCCATGAAGGGGAAAGAAAATGCAAAGTTTATAAGTTCAGAGAATTTTCAGCTTACCAATGCTGATTATACATGTTTCTCCCCCCAGTCCCCATAAGAGTCAGGAGCTTGCCTCTCCCCATGGGCTGTAAGGAGTCCATATGCATAGAGGATGCCCTGTGCTAAACTACTGCTCTTGACCCATTCCCAATCACATGCCAGTTCAGGCAACCCAAGACATCTCTTGCAAAAAAGCAAAGGAGGGGTGTCTTATTATCTGAAAGAGAAGACGGCTTGGGTCAGTAAAATGAATGTTGTTTTTCCTTTGCCATTCTGCAGGAGCAGCTCACCTGGCTTGCCTGCTCTGTTTTTTATTTTTTATTTCATCTTTTTTTGTATTTCATCTTCAGTTAGAGACCTTAAGAGCCTAGGGAAGGTTATATCAAGTTAGAGAAATCCAGAAAAAACAGACACACAGCTCCCATGTCTCCTTCTAAATGCAGCTAGGAGGGGGAAAGCAAAGCTTCTGCATATATTTTGCATTTTTGGTGTGTGTGTGTGTGTGTGTAGTTGCAAAACGGACTATTCCTACTGGAGAAAAATAACAACTGCTGTCATAGATGTTATTTTCTTTGCCCTTTTCCTTAGGGGAATGCACGCAGCTAAGTTTATTATTGCTGAGGAAAACCACAGCAATCTATACTAACATTTTTCTTTTCTGTGTTGCAAAACGGACGTTGGGATTTTCTACGTAAGGGTGGCTTCTGTGGTAAAAGAGAGTTGAAAATGAGAGTCCAATTCTGACAGTGACTTTAGCATCCTCCCCTTGCAAGTGCTTGAGTCTGTGCCTAAGCCTGGCTGACAGGAGCGGGCTCTGAGTGAACAAGTGTAACAACATTCAAACCCACGTGTGTGCTGTGCACTAGCTCTCTGAACATCTGTTATTTTGCACTTCGAACATTTTTCCCTAATTATTTATGGACAGTCATGTTGATACTTTTGTGTATTTTGGGCTATTTCCATTAAAGCAAGCAGAGCTTTGAATCCTGGCGTGTGCATTTGTTCATTAGAAAATGAAATAAAGTGACACAAAAAAATAAGTTTGCTCAACTTGAAACCAGCAGTTAAGCACAGGGTAAATGAGATCAGACGGCACTACTACTACTACCACCACCAAAGCTGGCTAGACGGACAGCCTTACATAACCATAGTTAGGTTATTCTTTCTCGACACAGTTGTTAGCAGTCAGATACATATTTAATGGGGTTTCATTATATCCTATAAATGCTGGCACTGGAATAGTTTCCCCAGGGCATTCTCTGAATAAAAGAAAGAAGAAAATGACGAATGCACTTAGCACATGCACCCACAACTTCATGATAAAAGCCAGCATTTCCCCATACAACACCTGTTGTTGTAGCTGAGTTAATTACTTTTCATTGTAAGCAACTGCCTGAAATATTTATTGTGGTGCCTGTAATTTCCCAAATCTGAAAGAGACACCCATAAAAACAACAACACTTTGACTCTAATATTTCAGGTACGGCATTCTGTGGGTTCAACTTTTTTGCTTTTTTTTGCTTTTTGTTTCCTTGTGAGGTATAGTTTTTAATTCTCATCTGAAGCTTCCATTAATTCAAAACCTTTTTTTAGTAAAAGTGAATCTTCTCTAATGTTACACCAAAACACTGCTGCTTACAGTAGTGTTTCTATAAATTATGGTTACTAAATGTAGAATAACATAATGCTTCCTTCTTTCTTGAGTCTATTTTCAGTCCCCTTTCTCTTGCCTTCTCCCGAATTACAGGATCTGTAAATCATATGGACCTGTGATATGGCTCTGATGAATAATGTAGATTCTATCTTCTCTGAGACATGAGGCATGATTTTTTTTTTTTTTTTTTTTTTGAAAATTTTGCAGAAAGGAAAGAGGTGTGCATGGAGGAGCCCTGTGGCTAAGCATTTGGGGTAGGTTTGTGGAAATCTGTCCGGTGGGCCACCTGGCTGTACCTGATTCTGCTCCTGTTATAGGTGACGGAACATTTTTTTGTTGCCTTGCACAGAAGCTAGGAGGGATCTGGTCATATCAAAGAACACCCAGCACCTTTCAACTTTTAGTACTTCATAAGAGAAAATCTGCGCTAATATAACGGTGACTTGTCCCCGAATCCAGTTTCTTAGCAGGTCCACAAAATCATCACAAAGTGCACGCTGAGTTAAAACTTGAGCAACCTGAGACAATCCCCAGTCACTGCACTGCAGATTTTGACCAAGGGTGGTCGTGTCCTGGTACTCAGCAATGACTGAGCTCCTGCAGTACAGGCAGATGGTTTAGCTTCACAACCCTCCCAAATCCTTTATTCTACAGAGAGCCCAAGGACATTCATTCTTCCCATGTAAAGCTGAGGAGCGTTGTCTTTTCCCTACACCTAGAGAAGTCTCATTAGCATAGAAGAAATTGGTTACCTTTGCAAAGCTGGGAGAAGTGGGAGAGAAGCAAATCAGCACGGCATGTTTTCTAAAGCTTTCCTTTCTCATAGCTTTGAAGCATGGACTGCAGTGAGAGCTAAGAGACTACATGTGAGAAAGACAAAGCCAAAAGAGAAGGGACAGCTACTCCGTGGATTCCTGGGAAACAATCTACTTCCTAATCCCAGTGGCTAAGGAAATCCTCAGTGCTCCGAAGGAAGCTGTGAGGTTAAATGGTCTTGGCACGTGTAAATGATGTTAGTGTGAGTGTCTGGTAGGGTGCTTACTAAATGTAGTGCTGCTGCATCGTTCAGAATCTGACATGCACAGGAGCTGGGCCTTTTTCACCATGTGTTCTGTCTTTTGAGAATTATTCTTGTCAGAGTACTGTTGTCCAGGGAAGGGCATGATGCTTAGGGCATGATGCTTAGCGCTCTTCTCCCAAGCACTTTCAGTGTACTAAACTGGCATCAATGCCATTCTGTCTATTCTCTCTTCTGCTGTAGTTGTCTTTGAGTCGGGTGCATGGGAGAGGGCAGGATCTTTTGGCTGGGCAGGAGCAGCCGGGAGGTGGGTGAGTTTTGGATGCTGGAGAACTGTGGCGTGAGCGAGTTCTGCTGCATGGACCCCTGTGGTTCTGTACTCTTACATGGCTTTGCTTCGCTGGAGCTTTTAAAGATGCTAAGCCTGAATGACTGCTGGCAAGTTAACTGAAGGCTTTCTAGTTATAAACAGGCTAAGAGCGTGTGAATGGTTTATCAGGAAACAGATAAGCCTTTTTGATGCCCTTCCAGCAGCAGAGCAAAAAATTGCACAAAATGCAGACAGGTATCTATTTGGAAGCTGTAGTGATTGGCTCAAGCAAGTGTATTATTTCTTATCCATCCTGATGAATTAAAGCTTTTTTTGGCCCCCTCTCCATCACAGTAGTTTTTGGTGTCCTTATTTGCTAAAAGGTAGAAGAGGCAGAGTTCATTGGAAGTCATGCTCCATGGAAGTACTCGAGCAATGAGATAATTTGCAACCAAAATGAATAGGTTTTCAAGACCTGACCAGATAAAGCCCCAGGTAACCTGGGCTGATCTTAGTCTGATCTCCTGCTAACCCTGATCCGAGAAGCTGGACTAGACACCTTTTGCTGTCCCTTCCAACGCAAATTACCCTGGGACCTGAAGTCAAGGAGTTTGTCTGTAACCTCACACTAAGTTGTTGAGTGGTGCTAAATGCATGTTAACCAACAGTGCTAGCTCCTTACTACTACTTTTGTGCTAGCTCCTTACTACTACTTTTGTGCTAGCTCCTTACTACTACTTTTGTGCTAGCTCCTTACTACTACTTTTGTGCTAGCTCCTTACTACTACTTTTGTGCTAGCTCCTTACTACTACTTTTGTGCTAGCTCCTTACTACTACTTTTGTGCTAGCTCCTTACTACTACTTTTGTGCTAGCTCCTTACTACTACTTTTGTGCTAGCTCCTTACTACTACTTTTGTGCTAGCTCCTTACTACTACTTTTGTGCTAGCTCCTTACTACTACTTTTGTGCTAGCTCCTTACTACTACTTTTGTGCTAGCTCCTTACTACTACTTTTGTGCTAGCTCCTTACTACTACTTTTGTGCTAGCTCCTTACTACTACTTTTGTGCTAGCTCCTTACTACTACTTTTGTGCTAGCTCCTTACTACTACTTTTGTGCTAGCTCCTTACTACTACTTTTGTGCTAGCTCCTTACTACTACTTTTGTGCTAGCTCCTTACTACTACTTTTGTGCTAGCTCCTTACTACTACTTTTGTGCTAGCTCCTTACTACTACTTTTGTGCTAGCTCCTTACTACTACTTTTGTGCTAGCTCCTTACTACTACTTTTGTGCTAGCTCCTTACTACTACTTTTGTGCTAGCTCCTTACTACTACTTTTGTGCTAGCTCCTTACTACTACTTTTGTGCTAGCTCCTTACTACTACTTTTGTGCTAGCTCCTTACTACTACTTTTGTGCTAGCTCCTTACTACTACTTTTGTGCTAGCTCCTTACTACTACTTTTGTGCTAGCTCCTTACTACTACTTTTGTGCTAGCTCCTTACTACTACTTTTGTGCTAGCTCCTTACTACTACTTTTGTGCTAGCTCCTTACTACTACTTTTGTGCTAGCTCCTTACTACTACTTTTGTGCTAGCTCCTTACTACTACTTTTGTGCTAGCTCCTTACTACTACTTTTGTGCTAGCTCCTTACTACTACTTTTGTGCTAGCTCCTTACTACTACTTTTGTGCTAGCTCCTTACTACTACTTTTGTGCTAGCTCCTTACTACTACTTTGGTGATATAGGTGTGAGGTCTCCTAGAGTGACTGCACTGAGCTGGCAGAAGCTGTAGTACTCCCAAGATTACTCTAATTTTTGTCACTGACTGTCTTGGTTTAGAAAACAGCTGGTTTTTTTATCTACATTTTACTATTTGATTCACCTTTTTGTATTTTCTAAACTGGTAGCTGCTAAAAGTAACGTGCTGAAAATTTCCCAGTTTAAATCTTAACTCCCTTTAGGGTGGGGGTGGCGGGTAGGGGAGTTCTACCAAACATTCAGCTGCTTTCTTGCACTTTTTCTCTGTTTCCCTACTTTTTAGGTGTAGCCTCAGATGCTTACAAGTCTCCAGCTTGCTTGTTTGCTTTGGGAAAATGACGGTCTATATGACTATTATTTGTATTTTTTCAGTTATAGCGCTCGGGTTAGAAGGGAGTGGGGTTAGTTGGCTGTTCAAGGCTTTAAACTCTGGGCAATTTAAAAAGAGAGTCATTGCTGATGAGCTGTCCATCAACAAGATTGTTATTCGCAGGTCTAATGTCATATCCATGTATAACAAGATTTTGATTGACAGGAAAGTTTGTTTTAGAAGGAGCAAAGGTCAACATTTTGTTGACAGCTTAACAATGGAAATATTGCATCATCAGTATGTTTTTATGGAGAGATACATACATCTACATAAATGTAACATATGATGGTGAAACACAAGATGAATCTCTGAGCTAGGATGTAGTTTTGGAATACTTGGAAATAAAAAAGTTATCTGTGCTTTATTAAACTTCTTGAGGAATAGACTTAAAATGTCTGCTGGTATGGCTCATGTAATGAATTTGACCCGCATCACAGAAGCACCTTCTCTGCCAGGGCACTGTGTTTGAGTGGACAAGACGTTAATTGACTTTGTCAGCAACTTCCTTGGGGGACCTTGAACAAATGACTGCACCTGTGCATCACTTTCTCCCCCATTTAAAAGGGAAAAAGCATTTTGTCTGCCTTGAGGTTTCAGGGTTCAAAAAGTCCCTAAGTATTTTTGGCTATGAAAGAATTAGTTTAAAAAACCCTGGAAGATAAATAAAAGATAGCAACAACTGAAAAGCCAGATATTCACAATATTGGTCCTTCTGGCACACCTCTCAATCCCTCTCTGCTGGGGTTTTCCCTCTTCCATTTCTGTTTTGCATTTCTCTGCTGTACTCTGTCTGATAAGCTCATCTCCTCTTATCCCAGCCTACTTCTCCAAGAAGTGGCATTTCTTAACTTTACCTATGAAAATTATTTTTGCATTTAATGTACAGATTAAAGCAGAGACTTAGAGAATTATTTATTGCTATAACAAAACTGAGCTACCATGGTTGAATCTAAGTTACTTTTTTCTGCATTTTCCTGTCCCATAGCACTTGAGAGTCCTTTTTCCCAGTCTCTGCTCCAAAGAAGTTATTTTTTTCACGTTCTCTTTTTGCGATGCAGCCTGTCAGTTTTTGATCTTCACAAGTACCTGTGCCATAAACCCCAAAAGACTGAATTGAATAAACTGGCGAAATAAAAATTCAAAGGACAAAGCTCTCCAAACATCCTCCTTACATGCAGCCTAAGTGTTTAGTTAACATTTGAATTGGATGCTGAAGGTCAACAAATTCAGGCCCTGCCAGAGCAAGTGGGTCACTGGAAGCTGTAGCTGAGAGCTATCCCTGCTGCCCTGGTCCCTTTGTTCACATACAAGGATATCACAAAAGGCATCATCCTCCCTGCATCAGGTTTCTTTTCCCCACTTCTCCACCACAGTTACCCATGCCCTTCAACCACTAATATGTGGACTCTTTCCCTGGTGTTCAGGTTCCCTTTCCATTCTGGGTGATAATTCCTGTCTTCTCTCGTATCTGGAAAATACTGGATCCTGGGCTACCCAAAGCTGCCTCACTTTCAGAGGATCTCATGACATAAAGCAGCAGGAGATGGCATGATTATAAAATAGAAACAATGATAATGTAATGAAGTAGCTTCCAAGGAGTGTTATTCACCAAGTAATTAATTACTTCAATAATAGATGAATTTTAATTTTTAAAATCTAAAACTCAGTACTAATCCTTTTTTTTTTTTTTTTTACTTAAAAAAGTAACCACCTAATCCAGTTGAAATAAAAAAAAATTATTACTAGCAGGAATGACAGTTTTTGCACTAAGAAATTCAGCCTTGTAAGCTATTAATTTTCATTAACGTTTTTTTTGATACTTACTGTACTTGCAAGTACTAATGCTTTTGTTCTATATAAGCAGAAAAAGGCAGAAGAAAAAAGCAGAAAAGCTGTGACATTCATGCCTGATACATACTGATGCAAGCAAAGCTGGGCAGAAGCTATGTTATTTCCCTTCTCTTAACAAGAAAAGCTGCTGCTGATGATGATTACTATTATAAATCATTATTTTAGTGGTTTCATGTTTTCATTAATACTTTCCATAGTTGTTTGTTTGTATTTTTTTTAATTTTTGGCAAATTAAAGTTTAAACCCGCAGTGTTTGTCTGTATTTTGCTCCACCCTACTGACCAGGGTATTTCAGTTTGGATTTAAATTTCACTTGTGCAGCTGCCTCCTCCCAAGCATGCTGACCTGCAAACGCTGCCCAGGGAGGGCAAAAGGCTGCTCTTCACTTTGGTGAGAGTAACCCCCTCTAGGCAGAAATGCATTTGAGCAAGGGGAAATGCCACAAAAAACCTACCCCCTTGTTAAGAACCAGTGTGCATCGTGAAAAGCTCAACAACGGCACCTCCTGAGAGGCTGTAGTTCGCTTGGTAAGGTTTCCTTTAGCACTTTGTACACCTTTACCTGAAGCATCTGCCAAGTACACCTTCTTGGCAAGGACAAATGATACATGCCTTGTTTGTTCTGGTTTTAATATAATTAACAGCGTTTCCATCTCTAAATGACAACTTAGCTATGGTATTGTAAACCTTGTGAATACGTAGTGGCTGGTAACTTAGCTAAATAAAACTTTTTATGGGTGAGCAAGGGATTAACAATGCCAATAAGGTTCCTTTCCTCCTGGTTCACCCAAAGTGGCCCTTGAGTGTTTACCTACGATAATTTAATTTTGTCATCTGTCTGGCTTTGTAACGCAGCAGTGCTACCTGGCTGAGGGAGAATTTGACCTTTCTACGTCACAGTTCAGGGCACCGTTGAGGGTACAGAAAGATTTCAGCGGCCAGCTCTTTGCTTTCAGGTGGCTCAGAGCAGGCTGGAGCACAAATGCTTCCCTTTGCAGCTTGCTTTTTCTCTAGTCCCGTCTCTCTGGTTGTATGACCAAGGGTCAGCACTCAGTGAAGCCCGAGCTCCTGAAGTGGGCTGGGAAGCAGGCAGGCACGTGATGTTGGATGCAGGCAGCATTAACCAGTTCCTCAGCCGACATAACTTGGTTGTTTTTAGAAGTGTTTTTCTTAAACCTTGCTGAATCTGCTCGTATTTTTTTTTTTTAACTGTTTTACACCGATGTGGTTGCACCAGCTCAGCCCTTCATCTGTGCGCTGATAATCCCGCTACACGCTTGCTTTATTCCTGTTCCAGTACAACAGCAGCAAAGTGTGGGTGAGCGCCCGGCCGGCCCTGTTGTTAGGCTACCCAGCTGCACCAGGGCAAGGGCAGCCCCACATCTGTCGTGTGCCAGGGGGACACGCTGCCAGAAATAAGCTTATTCCTCTGCCAAGAGGAGCAGGAGCAGGGCCAGCGCACCGTGAGCCCAGGCTATTCTGTGAGCTCGCACCGGCGGAGAAAGCTGACAGGCAGCTCTAATCCACTCTGCTGGTACCCGTGGATGACAGAGCATCAGCGCAGGAAGGAAAAAAAAAGCTAATAATTGAAGCTGCACGACAAGTGGCAGGGTTGGTTCCTGAGAAAACCATAAAAAAGAGCTCTGTCAGGACCAACAGGTAGCTTACGGCAACATTTGCTGCGGCTTTTTTATATTTATGTTAGGTCCCCTATGCAGAGGGAGGTAATATGCCCTGAAATAGTACATGTTACAGATATAATGTAGGAAGACACAGAGCTAACATCAGGGGTGTAATATAAACATGTTTGGTGTGAGGTTTCTTTAATTTTATCATACAGGAGCAGGCATCAGCTTCATGTCTATAATTCTAAGTGGTTTGCACAGGATTCACTTTCAGGGACTTCCAGTTTTCATCCTCAGATTAAATTTAACAGGCACTATTACATTGATGTTACGCTGATGTTATTGCAGATGTTTTTTGGTGACAAGTGAGGGGATGCAACAGAAGGAATATAAAGGTCAATGTAAGTGCTAAGCAATTGCCACTGACTATACGTTTGCACTATCCCAGGCGCTACAGGCCCTGACCCAGCTGATTTTGGCTATTAAACCTTAATGTTAATCACCGTAATCTGTGGTTTGCTGTTGCAATGCCTACTGGCACAAGCTTTCAAGGAGCAAAAGGCAAGCTTTCTAGCAAACGCACTTGCGCCCAAGTTCAAATTTACCATTTTTATCTTCAAAGCCCAGCCCAAAGTAGGGAAGGGACTGCCTCACGCCTGGGAGATCATGACCTCCCATGACAGCTACATGCTTCCAAAACAATGGATCTGTCAGCCACAACAGAGAGACTTGGAAGTGTGGGAGACAAAGATCTCTAGGCAACTTGGCCCACGATTATGGAATGCCTGGAGGAGATCAAAACCACCACAAAACTTGCCACCTTCAAATCAAATTTAAAGACCATGGCTTTTTATTTGTGCTTCCCCCCAGTACACCATCCCCTCAGAGAAAAGAAGAAAGTCGGTGTAAAAACACGTGCTTGTAGGGGTGTGGAGGCAGGAGGTAAGATGGAAATGTGGATCTGTTTAGCTGTTTACTTACACGGGAGGTGCTCGGGGCCTGCAAGGAAGAGTCTGGTATAAATGTTAAGCCACCTGAGCATAGTTGGAAATATTGTTGGAACTCATTATAGTGAAATTTATGGAGATGCCTGCTAGACTTATTTTCTTTACAAAGTGCTATATATATCCAGTTCCTCAGGAAACTACCTTAGAAGACTGATACTAAGTGTAAACTGAGCACTAAAAATGAAGGCAGTTCTGAAATAAATGCCTGGAAAAAAGGTGAGGATCGGGAGAATACCCCTACTTAGTTTCAAGTCTCTGCTTCTAAAGATGTATGTGGTTAAATAGAACGGGCATGGGCCTTACAACTACATTTTTGAATGCTTCCCAGGAGGCCCACTCTCATGGACACTTGACATTTCTCCTACATAAATTAAATTGAAGTGATGTCTATGTAATTTAGGATTAGAGAATTAGAGGCACCTCCCAGTGCCTCTCAAGAAAACTGCTGGCATTTTGTTGATATAAGTAAGCATTTCTAACATGAAACAGGCCCTTTAGTGGGAAGAACAACATTATGTATGTGAGGAATAACACTGCACACACAGATGTTTCACAAAATTAATTGATGGGGTTTTTTTGTAGTTAGAAGAAAAGTAAGTAGAGAATTGTGATGTTCCTTAGCTAGTGAATATCTTAACAGTATTTTCCAGTTCCCAATTCCCTATACAATCTTTTAATCCTTAAAATATACATACTTCTTCAGTATGTTTTGAGTGACTTATCTATGTTTTTTAAGCCTCATTGATTTGATTTTCTTCATCATTACTTAGAGGCTTCATTTTGCTTGAATGCTTTTTAATATATTCTGAAAATAGCTTATGAAAGAGATCAGAATTATTTCACATTGCAACACCTACTCTGTTTGTTTACACTTTTAAACTAAATATTACATTCATAGAATCACTTAGGCTGGAAAAGACCCTTAAGATCATTAACTCCCACCACAAACTCATTAAACAGTAAGCAAGGGTTCAGAGACAGCTTATTGTTTCATTATGAACTACCTATTTACACTCAAGGTGTGAATTAGTCACATATACAATGGCTGCTAGTAATACCAGTACTTCACATTTAATCTCAAGCATCAACATCTATCACGCGCCCTTTCCCCTGGATGCAGGAGTAGAAAGTCCTGTGGTCCTGACCCTTCTCTGAACAGTATACCTGGTCCTCTCCTCCTACCTCCACTCCCTTTTATAACCCTTTTCCCAAAAACTTGGCAGATGCCTGAAAGTGGCTGGGGGATGCACAGGAGACTGAGAATCAAGAGAGCATTTTGTAGGGGTGTAAATGAAAATACAGGCACCTCTTTGAGCAGAAGGTGTTGACTGAAGGCGGGTGTCCCATACATAAGAGGAGAAGGAGGGTGTTGCAGGGGCGGTACAGGTTAGTAGTGGGACATGGGGAGAGAAAGGAAAAGAAACTGCTGTGTCAACAGACCCCTGTGATCCCTTGAGCCCTCCCCTGGAGCACCCACATCCACCTCCTGATTCTGTTCCAGGAGACTTGCTTTGGCCCATTCTCCAGAGTTGCTGAGATGCCTTGATTCATCCAGCTTGACCTGTAGTATCAGCTTCTTACTTCTCCAGTTAAAAATGTCTCTTATTTCAGTGAAACTCTTTGCTCGCAGGAAATAAAAATGTTCAAGGTCAACTGCTCAAGACAGAGTATTAAACTAAACAGTTGCTCTAGACACAGCAACTAAACTAGTATAGATCCACAGATGTATCAAGGGGAAAACTTCATCTACCTACATATTTATACATTCTTCCAGTTTTTAAACTACCAGTAAGCAGTAATTTTGCCTTAGTAATTTCTTCTCCAGAACTATGCCCTTTGGTGAATTCTTAAACAATTTCTTCTAGTGCAAACTCTAGTAACACCATTGTATATGATTTAATTTCAGAGGACTTGGTAGTAAATGTTCTGGGATGAGAAGACAAAAAATATCCCATTCTGTTGATAAGAAGTGGCATTGCTAACCAGCAAAAACGGGAAGAGCTAAGCATTAAGGAATCACACTGCAGTAAATAGGTGGCATACATTTGTTTCTTTTATACTAATCAAGCCTTTTTTTTCTTTTTTTTTGGATCAGTTTCGATAAACTGAGCTAATTTTTTAAGATGTTTTTAAATTTCAGGTAGATTACACTAGATAGGTGAAAAGATTTTCACCATCCAAAAAACAACAGTAAAGTAAAAGTGTTTGGTTAAGTTTTCTTCTTGGTGCTGATGCTTTAAAGGTGGGCACTAAGGACTGGAGTTGGGGGTGAAATTATTTTCTTTATATTTTTGTTCATTTTGAATGTTGTTCCTGAAGGGAGCTGGGACAACACTTATTAGGCATTTTCTACCCAGTAACCTTATGTATCAGTGTGTTAGATGGTAACAGAAGCAGGAAGAGAAAGCAATAGTGTTGGTTCTTTTTTTTGGGTTCTTGTTGCATCTTGGTGTGCAATGCTATGCCAGTCTTGATGTTTTGGTGGTTTGAGTTTTTCTTTTCTTTTTCTTTCTGTTTTTATTTTTTTTTTCTTCCAAGGCAAGTCACTTGTCAGCAGCTTCCCTGCTTTCCAGCCATAACATTCAGCTAAGGTGCATGGATTACTGCCCTGTGGAGTCTTTATCCCCCAGAGGTACTCACAAGAGATGCACTGCAGAATGGGAGTAGCGATTGTCACAGTTGTGGGGCCTGAATTTCAAACAAGGCAATCATCCTTGAAGACATGGGAGGCAGAGTTGACTTGCTACCCTTTGCTTCAGCGTTGGGCTTTAACTGGCCTCAATACGGCAAACTCGTGCTCAGGAAAGCACTACGGGGGAGGTAGTGTCCAATCTCTTGTCCTGGGAGTTTGCTGAAAAGAATTTGAAAATTGCAAAAGGTGTGAAATATGATGGTTTCTTTGGGAAAAATTTTGATTTTAACTTGTAGTTCTGGTAAATAAAAATAAAGTCTTTTCTTGCTACAATACCTCATTTCAAATAAACATACCACATTCAGAGCTGTGCTGAGAATGCATAGGAAGAATAAGTACACCATCATTTAAAACTTGACTGGATAAACCAAGTATAATTTTTTTTTGTGAACATCCTGGCATTGCCAAATGAGATGCATTTTCCAATTTAAAGTACTCTTTTATTCTGATTTGTGTATTTCTGTTCTCACCCTTTGTCTGGAAAGATAGCTTCTTAGGAAAGTGTGCGCATGTTTATGTCAGCGTGTGTTGAAAGTTGCTACTGATGCATTATTTCAAAACTATTTTTGTGCTTTTATAAGCCCATTTTTGATATTGGAAACTCCTGAGGAGCATAACATGATTTTTGTTATATTTATAAAAGCTGGATAGAATGCATGGATAACTGTCTTCAGTGTGATTCATGGAGGTGTCCCTTTCTAGCTTTCTGATGTTTTTTTTTGTCTTAGACTGCAGCTAAATTAGCATCTTAAAAAGCAGAATACTTGGTTATTAATAAAGCTGATTTTTTTTTAATTGCTGTGAGTAGTAAGTAATAGTGAATGTCTATCATACAGGTAATCAGTTTATAGTTTTCATCAGCCACCGCACTGTATTTCCATCTCTTTTACCAGAAGTCTGCAACAGGTTTTGCTGAACTACAGGCAAATCTCAGAGTCTTCACCAATGTAGAACATGGTAAATCACAAAAATCAGTTTGCAGTCAGTGTTTTACCTGGTAGACCTCTTTAATTAAAGGTTTAACTGAATGCAGACATTAAGCCTGTGAAACGCTTGCCTACAGAAAGGCACCAGATTTTCCCAACCTGTCTCCTGATCTTTGCATTACCATGGTTGATTCTGGAAGGAGTCCACCAGCTGGGCTTTAAACACTCTATACTCAGCTGAAGGTATTTCCCAGTATGGGAGTGGCAGGAGCAGGTCTCTCTGTCCACACGAAGAGTGGTGCTTCCCTGTGAATCCCCTCTGTGTGATGGATCCTGCTCCAGGTGTAGGTGGTGGCCAGGCACTGGAGCTGGTGGACCATTAGCAGATGCTTTTTGCCTGTTTTTGCCACATGGCGTTTTCTTTTCCCAGAGGAAAAGAAATTCCTGTTGGTTCCAAAATGCCTACCTTGTACGATGACAGCCCTCTTTCCTTTTCATCTCTGAAGAGACCCAGAGTGAGGGAATTGTTTGGATGCACAAAGCATTTCTTTTACAGAAGAAATGCTTTTGCTTGTAGGCTGTGATGCAATTCAGCTTTCTGCAGTATTAGTTTCCACTCCTTTTGTTTTTCACTGTCAGCAAGTGTTACTGGGTATACTACACCACATTTTCCTGTCTGTGACTAAGGATTTCTGTGTTGGCTGAGGACGGAAATAATAGCAAAAAAGGTCTTGGTGGCCGTGGGCCTTGTTCTTTTCAAAAAGCCCACTCCCATGGCAACAAGGCCTATTAGAAGGTAGCAGTCTTGTCACCACAACTTTAAGTCCTAATAATTCAACCAAAAAGATAAAACGAAATGTGGCAACTTTATCTTGCTCAATCTCTTACATAAAGTCATTTCTCAGAAACTTGATCAGTGGTAGAGACAACAAGCATTTAAAGGGAAGAGGCTTTGAGAGGGGAAAAATCCATTCACATCTGAGTTTTGAAAGATGAGTGAAAGATGGAAGAAAACATGATATTGCAGCAATCTTTTTGCTTCTCCTGCACAGCGAACAATTGACTCAAAGTTTATAATTTTGAGATTTTTACGATTAATAGGCCAGCTGGAGATTTGAAATTTGCCTCCTATCTGAAATAACATTTGCTTTATGAAATAATTATTGATTGCAAACACTTCTGCCAAAGCAAAAAGAAGGAAAAAAAAAAATAGTTGAAATACTCTTGATCAAAGCAGTTATATTTTGTTCAAAGACCATTTTGAAAAGCACCTATACTTGAAAGGTATGTTGTTTCCAAAAGGCTGGCAACGTGGTTTCACTTTTCTGTTACCTGTCCTGGCTTCAGTGTAATTGCATGAATGTAACTGACAGTGCAGGCTGGCTTTAAATGTTGAGGAATCATTTATCCATTTGCTTATCAGAAGTCGCTCTTGCCTATACATTTGTACATAGTAAAGAAATGCCGCTTCTGCCCCAGCTGCAATGACAAGTCAAGGTGTTACAGAGGTACGAGGCAGTTTCAACTGAGCAGGCGTCATGACAGGGGTATTGCTTTGATATAAGATAACCCTGAATTTAATTTTTGATGTGAAATCCATCACAGGCCACCAATAAAACTGTTGAGTTATGTGTGTGGGGTTGAACCTGAAGTGTTTTGGGAACAAGGGTGGGACTCTGCTTGTCCCAGGGAAGGTGAGGGAGAAAATTCCCACATTGCAAGCGGGGGCTCATCCATGTGAGGTTTGCAGATCCATGGTTTTAACAGAGCTCCCTGGTATCCAACTTAAATTGTTAAAATTGGAAGACCGCAGGTCTGGTAGGTTGTTAGGTGTGCTGTGGTCACCTTCTAAAGCAGCTAACAGGCTTGGCAAGCAAGCAGCTGTGAAAGTGGACAAAGCAAGCCAGACAGAAGAATGAAATGGCAATCGCAGAAGCAAAGGCGTCTTGCGGGGGCTCTGTGCTTTCCTTCCAAAGGCATGTTTCGATCAGGCACTGCTCGCAGTGCTGCTCCTCGCACCCTCTAGCCCATGCACTTTCTCTTCTGGCATTTGATAAACTGAGAGATAAACCTGAGTGATAATCCCACAGGAGGGCTATGCCTTCTCTTCAAAACGGTTGAGAGATGCATGCAAAGTGAGCTGAGGTTTATTTGTCACTGTCTCAAAAAGGGAGAAAAATTGTGACCAGTTAGGTAAATGAAACACATGACTGCCTGATATGGAAAAGGATGTAGCAGGTAATAAAAATAATCACAAAGCCACATGCTTTCCTTTTCACTCTGGAGCTTTCCTTTTTG
The DNA here is from genome assembly GCF_015220075.1 of Falco rusticolus. Lineage (NCBI taxonomy): Eukaryota > Metazoa > Chordata > Aves > Falconiformes > Falconidae > Falco > Falco rusticolus. The sequence continues at coordinate 53,535,773 of NC_051187.1, forward strand.
GTAGTGGGCACATCCTCATGTGAGGCCAAGTTACTCTGAGACTGGATCTCCTTTCAGAGATAAGGGCAGAGTAATTTGTTTCCCTTTGACAGGAACATGGGTTAAAACATTCTTTGCCAGTACTTAGATCTTTCTTTGTTCTTTTGTTGGCATAATCAGAAAAAGGACTAAAAGACCTTTTAGCCAATAATAAAAAGAGCACCAGCTTCTGAATTTCCATTTCTCTTCCCTTGTGAGGGTAATATTGTTACAGCATTTTGTGTTCTAATGCACGCAAATTGCAGTGCCCTCACGAAATGTGAGCCTGAGTTAAGTCCTTTTATAAATGAACAGGTAGCTTCAACCTTGGTTACTTTAGTGGTGTTGATATTCCCATGGACAAGGGTGTATTTTCACCAGTTACTTCCCATCAGTTATTCTGGATATTAACTTCTGTATGTTAAACTTCCACAAACCTGTTACAATTTGATAAAACTGGGTCTGGTACCTGATACGATGTCCGCATCAGTTTGTCCTAGTGACTCAAGTGAAAGCCTCATAATAGACTTTGTGAGAAAAATCAGATTAAGCTTTGTGCTTGGGGGAATGGATTTCTTTGTCCCTAAGCAAAATTGATGCTAGCATGATTTGAGAGACATCGTGTTCCTGAGTCAAACTGATGTGTGTGCATGCAGAGCAGCTTAAAAATTTCTCATTCTTTTTGGTATGTGGCATTAGGATTTTTCTTTTAACTTTCCACTTTGTTTTGCTGCTGCCTCTGGGTAATGAACTACTTCGGGTCGAACTTCTTATGTGAAATGTTTCAAAATGTCTTTATTATTGTAAAAAAAGCAGAAAGAGAAATAAAGGGCGCACAACTCCTGTTTGCAGTGGATACTCTTTGAGCTGGATTAGTAAAAGCTGAGCTAACACATTCAGGCTCCAGCTCAAAAAAGCACCTAGTTTGAGTAGCTGTACGCACTTCAGTGAATAGAAAACTAAACTTTAGTTTCGTTGCAAAAGTAGTTTGGAAAAATATTTGAAATAACACAATCAAATTCGTTGTTAAAAGTATGGGGTTTTATTAAAGACAGAGCTGAGGGAATGATGGAAAGACACAGAATCCTTGTAGTTTCCAAGCAAAATGCTTCCTGCCTGGACTACTGCTTTCCAGCTTCTGTTGGTTTTTCCCCAGGGAGTTTACAATGCTTGTGTACTGAGCATGTTATTTATTGGAGCAGGCCAGTGAGAGAATTACATAGTGTGTGCAGAGGGAACTGAGTCTAGCAGATGTAAGGCTTTTGTTATTTCCTTGCCTTGTGTCTACTAAAGCAGTGTGGAAGATTCAGCTCTTGTTGCTTACAATGTGCACCCCTAACTTCAGAAGTGAAGAACAGGGATGTAGAAAGCCAATGGACAAATACTGAGAGCTGCAGTCCTTATTGCAGTATGGTAGGGTTGGTATCTGGTGGAATAATGTGGGTGCAGAAATGGATTTTGGCCACCTGTCTGACCTTCTGGCTGTCCCACAGTTCCAGGGATAGTGCTGCTGTGTGTGCTGACCTTGAGTGTGCAGCATCCATGGCACGGTCTGTGTGGCTTGGGTTGCAGCATGCTGCAGACATCACATAAAGTATACGTGTGTCTGCTTGGGAAATCGCACACAGAAATTGATAAACTCAGGACAGTAAATAAAACAAAGTTATTCTTTGGAGTAATGAGTGCCGTTCCTGGCTAGGACACTTCTTTAAAATGGCATAGAAATCTGCATGTGAATTTTTTTTGTCGTGGTTAGTAGTGATGGAGAACACGCCAACTTGCTAAAGGCTGTGCTATTTATAAACAGGTAAGGAACAAGGGTTTTAAAAGGCTGTAGAAATTTTCTGCCATGCACCAATGTACAAATTGAGGTATAGGATTTTAGCACAGATCATTAAGTCACTTGGGCAGTAGACGTGCACAGACTCCTCCGTCACAGCGTTGCGTTTCCCTTTTCACCTAGTTCTCCGGCTTTTCCTTACACATTATTCTTTTGTAGGTTTTGTTGTTGTTTTTCTAAACTCAACAGGAGATCACATAAATACAAATGCCTGTGCACAAGGTATGACTTGAGTTACCGTCGCACCCTGGAGAGTAATACTGCTTGCTGGTTTTACATGTGTCTTGTGTATGAGGATTTTCCACGTGATGCTGCTCAAACAGAGCCACCGGGCGGCAGGAACAATGTCCCTCTATACGCCGCCGGGCCTGCATTGTTCTGCGCGTAGCCCGCTGATGAACGTGAGATGGCAAAGTCATCGTCATTAGGCGGAATTTAATAGTGAATCAAAGTTCAAGGGGAGAATAGGCTGATCTCAGCTTTAGCCTCCCTTGGGTCCTGCTGAAAGATTAGAGGGAAAGAGCAGGGCCTTGCTAAGTTGAATGTATCAGATTGTTTTTCAGGGATAGTTAGTTATGTCTGTTGTAAACCCCTGAGAACCACCCAGTTTAACTCTTTGGAAAAACATATCCCACAAGGCTGGGGAAGAGGAGGAAAGGACCTGTAAAGGAAGGGAAGGTGATGCTTGATTTTTGTTTCTCTGCTACCCATTGCTGAAAGGATAATTTTGCAGTTCAGAAATTCCATTTTGTGTAAATTAAGCTACAATTGTCTTTAAGAAACAAAATCATCGAGCTTTATTGCATGTGACCCAAAGGGGGCCGGCTCCAGGGAAGACTGGAAGTATGATCTTGTTTTCAGTGTACTTCTGCCAACCCAAATCCTTCACCATTGCAAAATTTCTGTATACTCTTTGTCATTTTTCTGCATAACTGCTCAAAATGCTGTACATGGGGTGCATGACAGCTGTCACCACGGAGGCAGTGAAGGAGTTAACGCAGACGGAGTGTGAAGAGGGGGTGTGACCCTAGGAAAAGTCACCTACCAGCACCTGTACTTCAGAATCAGACAAAGCTGACAATAAGAAAGCAAAATGTGTTAGGTGATCTTCCTACCGTAGTCGCTGCAGTGTCACTGGGCACTGGCTCCTTGCCTCTTGTTTCCAGCTTCCTTTCAGTCAAGGAGCTCGGTGAAAAGGCAGATGACTGCAGCTCGACATATTGGAGCCTGGTGATCGGTTGGGTTGTCCCAGCAGCTTTATTCTTTTGTTAATGCCTTAGGATGTGTTATGTAGCAGTGAGAAAATCACTACAAAGAAAGCTAAACATCAGCCAGATAGATCTCCACATAGATAGGGAAGTAAAAACCAAGGCGAAACCGGCCTTGGCCCCCCTTTTTCTCCCTACCTCCCCAGCAGCCTGACTGCACTGGGCTGTGCTGGGTCTGTCTCCGATAGTGTCCTATGCTTTCACCATGTTCCTTGCCGTATTCTGGGCAGCAACTGGATTATAAAACAATCCAATAAACCTCCCTCTGAAGTCGCTCCAGAGTAATTTCTGTGGTTTCTTTCAGTGGGAACACTGGAACATGCCTTTTCTTCCTTTGCTTTCTTAGGGGAAGCAGAAGTTCTTGAGGATGCAAGGATGTTTTCAGGTTTTTTTGGTGAGTCTGTTGCTTTATGTTCAGGAAACAGACAGGTAAGACTGGAATGCATTTGGACTTTAATGGACGCTTATCTTAGTTGCGTCTGTTTAGGTTATAGCCGCCAACACTTTGTAGTGCTGCTCCATGACTCACAGTGTTGATACTTTTAGATTTGATACCAGGCATTTCTGTCAGTTCACATTATTGCAGAACCCAGAATTTTGAGAATAGCATTGAAAAAAAGGGGGTTTTTTTCCATTTGTTTTGCCAAACCCTTGCTCCAAAATTCGTGTGAACGCCCAGCAATCTCTGCTCTAGACCTTCTCACCCTCCCTCCCAAGACAGTTTCAGCTTTGTGACCAGAGGGAAGTCACCAAATAAGAAATTATACCCCCAAGAGACTTTTGTTTTTAAATCCCTTGTTCCTGTTGGAATGGAGTACCAGTATTTGCAATAGACTGAATCTAGCAAGGTTGGGGTTTGGGTGTGGACATTATCCCCTTCTGTAACATCTGTGGCCCAATGCCACACACACTCTCACTGCATCCAACCTGGGACTTCCCTGCCCACTGGCTGCTTTGTTTCCTGATGAGTGCCGATCTCTACTGTCCTACAAGTGTTCCCAACAAGTCCAAAGTCCCAGTTTTTCAGCTGGGCATGTTTAAACCGCTCCAGCCTCCCCTCCTTCCTACCAACCCCTCCCACGAACACACAGAAAACCAAACCCCCAGAGCACCCAACAACTTTTTGTTGTGTTCTAAATGTTTTGAGGGTCTCAATAAAAATTCAGACTAGTTCACCCCAAAGTCTTTGGTATACTGCAGGTAGGTCTGCTGGCCTGGCCAGCGCTGCCTGCACCGCATCAGGTGTCTGCCTGAACACTGGAACTGATTTTAGCCCAAAATGTCTTACAAAACGATCACAGATTGTGTTCTCTGAGTCAAAGCCATATCTCACAAAGGACCTTTAACTTACAGAAAGTGAAAGCATATTCACCTGGGAAAAGGGTTTGAGCCAAACATTTTAGAATAAGAGACCCGGGATACAAAGGGCACCACGAATAATTGCAACATTAGGAGGCAGAAAACTGTAGCTAACCGTCCTGTCCAGAGAGGCATGACTTTGAATGCTGATCAAGGCTATTTTGTCTTGCTGACTGCTTATAGTTTTGAGAGGTAGACTCATGGGAGTCTTACCAAACCACTAACTCACCATGACTGACCCCAGTGTATCGGCCTTTAACACTACATGACTCTGCGCCAGCAAGCTTGAGTTTACTGATGTGTTTCAGACTAATTAAGGTTGGTTTTCTTTAGCATTTCTAATGAAATCCAACCTCCCCAGAAGTATGTGCGGACACAAAAAGAGAGACCCCAAATGAAAACCAAAATGAAACGAGAAGAGCTACACAATAGTGACAAACTATTTTCCTTCTTTGCTTTATTAACCTGCATAAATGTCGAGGCTCTTTCCTAAATAGCCTTAGGCAGTACAGATATTTTTTTTGCTAATACAAAGATGAGAAAGAAAGAATGCTCCTTTTTTCCTCAGAAGAATCACTGCCTCTGCAGTCTGTGTAGCTTTCCAAATTAAACCCAAACATTAAAGGGGTCAAAGCATTTAGGGAAACAGAAAGGCTCTGGGGAGAGTTGATGTTTTAAAAGATGCTTCCACAAGCTGAAAGTTTTCTTTATTTGAAAATATTCTCATACAAACCCACGCTAATTCCCTGACAAAATTTTAAAGCCCCATACTACGTTCACTGTCATTACCAAATACTCTAAAAAGAGGGGAGAGGAAATTTAATATGTGGACTGCATCATTTAAGAAATGTGATCTGTCTCCAAAGTTTGGCTTGTTTTTATTTAAACCTCTGTATTAGGAAATCCAGCAGCAGGGGAGCTCTTCAGACACAAGGTGTGCGATGAACAATACCAAGCGTAGGGATGGTGCCCTCCCTGACCCGGAGAGTTCTTGGCAATCTGAGACGGGAGCTGGGAAGCCAAGTTGGCGCTCTTGCTGCTCTGTGCATGCTACCTAGGAAGAAACTCAAGACCTGTCCCGAAGTCCTGGGCACTCAAAGGTTGAGAATGCTTTCAGGATGTTTTGGGCCTGTAACATTAAAAAGGAAAGGTCTTCCTGATGTGTAGATGTCCATATTGTGCGTTTGTACCTGACACCATGCTTGTGGAATTCCACTTGTCCATCTAGGAAGGGTCCTTGAAAAAGAACATTTGTGCACATGTAGAAATAGGCAAATTTTCCATTGTATGTGGGTTTATGTATGCATTTGCATGTATAGAAAAACATAGCTATATACTGTCTAGTACATTTGTGCATCATCTACGTCAACAAGTCTCTGGTGGTATGTAGCTAGTTACCATACCTATAGTACCAACATAAGGAATTAAGCTGTTGATATTATATGAAAAAGTACATGTTGTGTGGTTCTAAAGCAAGAATTGCCATGATATACTTGATATCAGAACTGGAAGCTTGTTTGTTTTCCGCAGTATTAGGAATACTATTATAGGATGCCAGGACATGCACGTGTTTTCTCTCCCCCCTTCTCTCTCCCTCTCCCCTTCTCTCCCTCTATAGATTGTAAATCAGCAGTGGTGGGAAAGGGGATAACAGTGGTCCCACCACGGCATTGGAGTTCTCAGTTCATGAAAAGCGTGCTAGTCGTTGTCTGTATATATAGTCCCTTAGAGTTTCAGAACAGAGAATAAAAATCTAAAAGAGTAAAAATGAAAATTTGTCCCGCTTGTTGCAGCAAAACCAGGGAGTTATAAAGGACCTCTGAACAATATTGAGTTTGGGGTAGCACAATCACATCACAAAAGATTTACCTTCACTCTGCAAACTCAATATCGGGCAATAACAATCTATTACAAGCAGAGCAATACAACGTCAAAGGAATATTTAAAAGAACTAGACAGAACCTTTAAATCACCAAAACTGAGTTAGGTACTCCCAGAGGAAATACCCTGGGGACAATTCCTAGCAGGATTTTCAAGAGGTGTTGTTCATTTACCAAAAGTTATATTTAATGTATAACTTAAATATAACCAGCAACCTGGCTGCTTCTAAAAATCTAGTGGGCAGTAAGCAAAAGGCACCAGTCCTCAAGGAATGATTAAGACTGAAAAATTGTAACAATTGCTGTGTACAAGCATGTCTGTGTGTCCCTTAGGTCAACATAAGTGGTTTTGCTGCAAAGCCTCTGTCTCTGCATCAGTTGTGGAAGTAAGACAGAATATCGGTCATATACACTGTCCCCTGCATGGGAAGTCAGCCTGCAGAAGGTACATGCCATGTGTCTGATAGTGTAATTATAGAAATGACGAAACTGGCAGGTATAGTGAAGGATGGAGACTAGCAACATACCAGCTCTGCAGGCACAGTTCTAGTTGATGCTTCTTTTTCAGTTGCTATTTATTCTTGTCAGGTAAGGATTTATGAAACAGTTACAATTTGGTAAACTGTTGAAAGTAACCAGCGCTGGTGTTGCACCAAACATCCTTCTTTTCTGAAACATAACTTCTTAAAATGTCCCCTTGATGCCCAATTCTGCACAAATTTAGTAGTGGCTAGAGCTAAGGAGGCATTGCTGCAGAGTGATGGAGTAATCTGAGGTGCAAGAGAGGCTCATCTCGGCTGTAGTGGCAGTCGATCCCATGGATGCTGCAGGGCACTGATGTGCAGGAGTCACGGCAGTGCAGCAGCAGTTGCCTGTGGCTTCTGTAGGCTAACACAGCAACAGTGTGGGGCAACTCAGGGCAGGATGATGAGCAGTAGTCCTTTTGAAAAATCCCCAGAGCTCCCTGCCCGAGTCTAAAATCCAGCTGATAATTTAGCTTCTGCCTATGACATTTCGTACAATTTGCTGTAAAGACAGCTTTCCTCTATTACCTGCTCAGTTCCCTTGTGGCATCAATACAAAATCCTCTTGCAGCCCTTGACTAGGGCCATATATAAGGCTTTATTTCACCTGCAAACAAGAAGAGTACCTGTCTAGTGACAGGACTACCGCTCTTTGCACAAGGATTGGATACCAATCAACCTGCAGTCAGTAATGAGGAGAAATGAGACAGAGCTCATGCCTATTACCCTGCTTTTCCAGATTCCAGAAGGTGGACAAAAGTGAGTTTGATTAGAGCATAGTTAAAACAGAAACCAGTGATGAACAAGCTGATTCTCTTAATGACAAGAATGCACTTTTACCAAGGAGGCACTAACCCTGGTATAGACAACCACCAGGATACCCAGATATTAATACTTGGGAAATGTTCAGCAAGGAAAACCAGACTAAAGAAGGTGAGCACAACAAAACAACCTTCTCCACCTGTGTCTCACCAACACCTTTGCTCTAAGGTACAGAACCGTTAAGGAGGCAAAATAGGAATTATTGTGCACCCACATTTCAGGTGAATTTGATTCTTATAAATGGAAGGGGCAGTTTGGTAGTTAACTAAACTGCCTTCAAATCAAAGGTAATTCAGAGCAGATCATGGGATTGGGTTAACTGCAAAAAGCCTCTTGCTTAAATCCCCAGGTGATACCTGACACACCCAAGCATTAACTTTTTAGATGGGAGCACAGAAGATAAGTTCAGAGTCACACAGTGGTCTCTTTGCATTTGGCCCAAGAACCAAGCTTAAAAGTGCAAACAGGCTGTCATGCACGGAGGGTGAAATACTTAAATGTCAGAATAGTATTGTTAAGGCTCTATCTGTATGCACAGCGACTATCGTGTGCACAGCAGAGAACAGAGCTCACTTCGTGAAGGCAAGCAGGAATAAAAGCCCCGTATCCTGTTTAAACCATTCCCAGGTGGCTTTGAAAAAAAATTCTTTAGCAATTAAAATGTTATTGACCTCCGTGACATGTGTATCACGTCTCTCAATGCCAGCAGTAAATCTACAAAATGTTTATGTAAATATATATATGTTTAGTGCAAGTACTAGTCACCAGGAGAAACATTTCCTTTTGATGAAAATCCTTCTGCCTTTTCAAGAGGGTATTGAGAGAAATTTATTAACTCCTACTTTTTTCTGTGTTCTTCAAAGGGACTATTGTAGGACACTGGACCACACAATCCCGTGTCTTTACACTGCGATGCATAGGAAAGGGGTGGGGAGTGCAAGAAGCCAGGTTGTTCCCAGATGCCTGTGAAAGAGCTGGCTGCCACTGTAATGCATATGTTTAGGTAATACAACAAGTGTTTTCTCTCCTGAAAATGGCTGGGGCACACCAGGAAAACCAGGCTGTGAGGCATGATTATCTCTTCTGATGCAGGTACTGTGGAAAAAGCCCAGACACCTCTCCACTTCCACGGGTGGGGGCATCTCTGCCTGCGCCCTGTCTCATGATACTGTTGGGAGAGCCCTGGTAGCCGCTGCAAGGGAGCTTTATGTATAATAACATAGGAAGTACTGGTCATGTTGCTGCAAAATTATCTTGTAATTATCTCCCTGAGCTGAGCAGTCTTACGCACGGTGACAGAATTAGTGCAGTTGTACACCTGTTCAGCCTGAAGCAGAATTGGCCTAGGTACCCTGCAGTTAAATTTACCCTTGCAGTGAAGCAGTATCTTTCCCTCTGTGAGCTGGCTCCTGGAGCATGTTTCTCCCTAGAAACATTCTTGCTTGCATTTTTGGGATCATGTGAAAGTGAGAGGAATTCTGGGAACCGACACTGAGAACGCCTGGCATAACTAAAGGAAGGCATTTTAAGCCGTTAAAGGAACATTAAGTCAAAAGGGACACAGCACTGATGATTGCATTCATTTTGCTGCTATGCACAGAAATTGTCTCAGAAGGAGCCAGGGGGAAAAAGGAGTTATTCGGAAGCATAGTTCCCTTAAATCCCTTCAAGGGAATGAGTTAGGTCCTTATTATCTGTTTATAGCAATGCATCTGTGGTGAGACAGGGAAGAGGGACAACGAGAACCACTCCAGCAACAAGAAGGGAACATGGGAATAGTCACAAAGTGCTGTTAGGGCAGTCTGGAGCAGGTCTGGTAGTACTCCCTCTGTTAGGGGTCTGGAGCCTCCTGGAAACTCAGAAAGGAGATGTGGCAGGAGTTGTGACAGAAAGGGATGTCCTTGTCAGTCAGAAAGAGCCAGCTGTGGTCAGGGCTAGGAACAAAACTTGTGAGGAACTACTTTAGGTGAATGTGGTCTGCTCCTGTCTTGATTTCTGCAGTGTTTAGCAGTGACAAGGATGTTTTCATATCTCCCAGGGAAGGACTTAAAAATGAAGTGTTTTGCAGCTGACTCTCTATATGTATGATTAGTACGTATGAAATATTTGTGGGACTCTCCCTGATTGTACGCTTTTGTTTTGCCTATTTTTTCATGTGGTGGCTAAATAACTTCAAATATATTTTTGATTTTTTAAAGAGAAGACAAAAGCTTAATTGTTTCAATTTCCCCTGCTTTGTATCATCAAAACACATGTGACTATTTGCTCTGTAGAACTTCAGCATCCAAATGCACTTACTTGTAGGATAGAGATACATTTTGCCATCAGACTGTGAGGTCCAAATATAAGCTGTTGCAAGATAAATGTCACATCAATATCATATTTTCTGTAGCCTTCATTTCAGGTAGGATTAACACCATTTATGGAAGTAATATCTGGAAATTAACCCGAACCTGAGAGTTTTCACAGTCTGAAGTTGCGTGTGAGCTATTTCAGAGAAAAGTTCTAACTGCTCTCTGTGAAACTTCAGCATCGTCCAGACCACCATTCTGAAGTTGCTAACAATGTTCACATTGTAAGAGGCTTAGTCCATGGAAAGCTTTGCTAAATCTGTGGGAAATTTTTGCAAAGGAAGGTATTCCTTACTGTGAGGGGGTCTGGCTGAATCTGGGGCAATGATGGCATGTTTGTGCAGTAGATATATTCAGACTTGCAACTTTTTATTAATAAGTTATCAGGTGAGATTGTAGGAGCGAGACAGCTATTCTGGATCTGTGTGAAACTGAAAACAGAATAAATCAATCTCTTTGTTTTCTAACAATGAAGTTTGTAGATTATGCTGCAAAAACATTATCCAACCCATCTGTCTTTTCTTCTTGGAGTGCTGTGTCTGTGGCCTCGGCTGCTGTAGGTCAGCACAGTATAACCAAGACTGAGAGACAGAAAAAATAAAAAATTTTGTACTTTGTCCTGAATTGAGGATAACAGTGGATATGGGGTAACGATGGCGATGTACTAGTCCCTCAGGTGAATTGACATAGGACAGTCCTAGGCTGCTGGGAGACAAGGGAGAGGGCTGTGACTTTAGTGGCCAGTGTGAAGTAATGATCAGAAGAGAAGCATCTCCCCTTCCACTTGCTTAACCAATTTTCTGTCTATAGCTTCTGCCATCAGTAATTTTGAAGCTCAATGTTTTTTTCCTCTAGAAATAGGCTTCTTCTGAAGCTCCCTAAAGTTGGAGATGCAACTGTGTGTAGGCTATTGAAGGATAAAGTGTTTCTCCAACAACATTAAACAAGTCCTTGCTGATGGGGACTGTTGGCAGGAACTGTTTTTCCCTGGAAAATCAAAGGTATGTTAACAAAACCCCTCCAGACCTTAAAGAGCAGTAGGTGGGTTGGTCTTCCCCATCTAGAAATTCTCATAGTGCTTTTGTTTTCACTTCTGTGATGCTAATAGTTTCCCTCTCTAATTTCTCAGTTAATTAGCTTATCTCTTCCATGCAGGTTGGGGGAATGAAAACATAGCTTCTGCTGGAGCTCTCTGATGTTCAGGCAGACATCTTGAGAACACAGATTGAACTGATAGTAGGCTATTTTATAGGGCCTTAAAAGCCACTAAGAAACTAGCAAGGCCCATTAGACTTTCTGTCATGCATATGATGAGAAAAATATACCAGCACAAAATCCACTTTATTGTCCTACCATGACAGCAGCAGCTATTGTGCTGGGAGGCTTTTTGGACGGTAGCTCTACCTTAGTGTTTCTGCTCTGCTGGCTGGTGGGGTTTCAGGGACGGTATCCAAACAGAGGGGCTTTGTGATAGGCTCTCAGTGACCCCTAAGGGGTATAACACACAACCCCCTGGTTTGACAAGCAGGAAAAACTCAATAAGAGGAAAGTGACCTCTTTCAGTTTCCCATTTCAAGCCTTAACATTTACTTCCTCGCACAAAGATTGGTTTGGAGAGCTGGCAACACGTTTATTCCAGGCTCTTTTCATTGTGAGCAGACTTTAGCTGGCTTTCCTTGGGGACATTTCTCCTTCGCGCTTTCCTCTCTGATGTCTTTCAATAGACAAGAGAAAATATTGCATTTTATCAAGGGTCCACACTCACTTTGTACTGCAAATATTTTGCATCTACTGAGCTAGAAATGAACGGCAAATTACACTTTTTTGGCATAAAGTTCTATTTTATAGCCTAAGTAATCTATAAATAAAGCAAGCAATTACTTGTTCTTTTGTCTTCAACTCATTGCTAAATAATTATTTGTCCTTTACAATAACTGCTCTGCAATTGTACTGCAATTTATGTGCCAGAGAACCTGGAAGACCTCACAGAGTTTCACAAACTGTGCCCGCAAGACTAACTCAGACAGATCTTTCCCAGAACTCCTCTGGAAGGAGGGTATGTCCATGGAGCACAAACACTCAGAACTGTCATTCCTGTAATTCCTTCTGGTAACACTTTTAAAAATGAAAGTGAATTTTGGCTTGTGTTAGGAAATGCCTAGAAAAATCACCGGGTTGGTGAACCTGGGTTGATTTTTTTTTTTTTGACCGTAAGCCTTTTTTTTTTTTTTTTGGAAGAACGTTTTCCCCTTAGCCCTTCCCTTCTCAAGATGGTCTGTGCTGGCAAGCGTTTTAGTTCCTCTCCAGCGAAGCACCATGTTTATGTGAATTCAGGAGTCACAATCTCTAAGCATGGCCATTGTAGGACAGTATTTCTGTTAATTCAGGATGATTGAATGAACTTTTGAATGAACTCCCTGATTTTTTCTGGGAGTCCTAGTTGAATTTCTGTCCCTAAAAGACTTCATCCCAGCAAAATGCTGGGAGATGCTAGACACGACGTGTACAGCCCTAAGGGTGTGCTCAGAAAAGGCCTGATGGCATGGCCTGTGACTGACAACTGCTTCTTATTCTTAATTGCTTCTTCTCCAGATGGGTTTCCATACTGTTGTGCGACTTGCACTGCCACCTCTCCTCCTGTGTTTAAACTGTTGTAGCAGAGAACACTTTGCATGAAGCCTCCTTGCAGAGCTATTTGGTTTTATCCCCGGTGCCGGGCAAAGATGATAGCTGACAGGTGATGTGCTTTTTTCCCTAACAAACTTAAGGCATTATCTCAGCACTGTTCACAGATTTTACCAGCCTGGTAACACTGGCAGTCAGTTTGGTTTTCTGAATGTGACAATGTGATCTATTGCTTATCAACACTTCCAGTATGTCTATGCAATATGTTTTAATGTGGTTTTTATTCAGTGGTGCTAAGAGTGTCTTCCTATTAAGACTGTGTTCTGCAGTTAATTAAGGTGTTCTCTGCTTGCTTTATGTACATCTATGTGCTTTGGAAGTTGTTTTTCAGTTAGTTTTCAAAGAATTTGTGTAAAAAAATAAAAATACTGGTGGGTTTGCCCCATGACAAACTGTTGTTTTGTTCTGGTTGAACTTTGTAATAGAATAAATGCATATTTCTAATTTACTCTGACCTTAAAACTCACTGAATTTTTGTGCAATTAAATTTAAAGAACTCTAAAGAAGAATCAATCCCGTGTTTAACATACTTCACTAGTCATCAGAGGCCAATTCATAATAATACTCTTCAAGGGCACCTCTGCAAGATATTATTATCTCAAATTATTGCCAGCTCCCCTTATTCTCAGACCAAAGCAGAGAAAGCCACCAGCCCTTACTGTTTTGTACTGTAGTTTTTAGCTAGGAATGCTAGATATGCATTGGTATTTTTCTCCGAAAAACAAAACCAGCAAAATAAGAACAAAGGAACTGCACCCAGATTTCTAGATTCAAGGCTGGATTCATAAAGCTGGCTGCTCCTCAGTCAGCAAGTGTGTTTGTGGTACAAATGCAGGAGCGTGTATATTCTGCAGCCTCTGCCCCACCAGCCTGCTCCATCTGCAAGAGCAGGCAGAGTGATGCAAAATCCTGGGAAAGCTGCTGTTGCTTCCACATTTTCTGCCTGTTTTCTTTCCAGAGTGCCTATGGGGTGGTTAAACTTCTTCCTGCGAACAGGCATTTTTCTCACTTAAGCGAAGATGAATTCTGTAAGTGGTAAAGCCAGCTTATAGCAGAAGCAAAGCTGCTTTCCGACTCAGGTAATCAATCACAACTGCTGGAATTAATCCATGAGTAAATGCTGAGCTTCTGCTTTTAACTATCCACTGGTTATGATCTCTGATTTTAATTTTCATTTCTTAGTTGTAGAAATAGAAAACTTGTATTTGAAAATGCTCACTTTATTTCTTAAACTGTTCCTGAGGTTTAAAAAGGCACACTCGGTTATTTCACATACACGGTGTTTCTGGTCTTTATGACACACTGCTTTACTCCAAATTCTTAACAGTCGCCAACAAGAGTTTCAAACAAATCAGTAACATCCATAAACAGCCAAGGCAGAAGGCGACCTCGTTATCAAAAAACACTGGTTTGTGTGTGAGGTGTTTGAGGTAAATAATCTTTGTTTTGATCAGAAATGTATATTAATCTTAGTCCATTTTCAATGATGCCGAATAGTAATTTGTATTATTTATGGTGGACTGCGCACACTCTCTCTTTTTTTTTTTTTTTTTTAACACCCTGATACTTTGCTTATGATTTAAAAGCAAACTTTTCTTTTTGATTCAAGCTGCTGGTAGAAGGCTCTGTCTGAGGGTGAGAATTAATGCTGACCGCCCTGTCCCCTGCCAGGCTGTCCTGACTCCCTCTGCCGTCCCTGCAACCTCTCCCATGCTGCTAAGGTCCATGTCAGACAGAGCCCCCTGTCATGTTCTCCTTTCACTTGCTGCTTTCTTCTGAGAGCTGTCACCACCCCCTGGAAGCACATCTTCAGTGTAGACACAAGGCTCCTACCAGCCCTGGCGGCAGGCTGGAGATGTGAAAGTAAAATTTATGTCTAGTGGGACTTGGGTTGCGTCGGGCGTGTTTGAATTTCGGGTTATTGCAAGACAGGCTGTGCTCGCGCCGAGTATGGGAATCCAGCCTGCCGCAGGAGCAGCTAGTGTCAAGTCCTTCCTCCACCCTGAGACTGCAGTTCACTGGGGGACGTTTAAAAAGTCTTTGGGAGAAGTTTCCTTGAATGCCGAGAGGCAGGATTGTTACCTGCAGTATAATTTTTAATTGCTTTGCCTCGGTTGGTTATCAATGGCAAGTGTATGTGTTAGCACATCCCTTTTAACCTAGTAAGAGGAATGTGAAGTGTAAGCAGCCAAGCACGGGAAAAGCACGGGAGGTGCTGGAGGGAGATCACTTGTATACCTGGGTTTCTGTCCCTTGGCATATGCTTGCTTTTGCTCTCTTTAACTGTGATTTTTTCTTGGTTTTTTTGGTGTTGTTTTTTTTAAAGGCCAAATTATGGCCTTATCACTAAAATTTCATGAGTAATGCTACTGGGTGCAGATGCCCAGGTGCTGCCTGCAGCGGTGGCCTCTGGGGAGAGGCTGGGACTGAGCCATGCTGGACACAGGTGGTGGCAGCCAGCTCCAGCGGAGCTACCGCAGGGTATGGCTGTGCTTCTGGGAAACCATATTTAAGAAAGGGAAAGACATTTCCCAGGAGTGAGGAAAAGCTATGAAAGTATCGAGTTGAAAGAAGCAGGAGGAGGAGGTCCTTCAGGCACAGAGGCCAAGATCTCCCTGCAGCCCACGGGGGCCCGTGGTGGAGCAGGTTTCTCCTGCAGGACTGCTGCCTGTAGAGAACCCATGCTTATAAATTCTTTTGGAGCAGGTGAAAAGTGTGACAAGGAAGGAGCAGCAGAGAGGGGCTGTTATCAACTGACCACAGTCCCCCTAATCCATCCTCCTCTGCTGCTCGGGGAGGAGGGCTGGGGATGTAGAGGATCTGGGAATGAAGAAGTGAGGGTTAAGCCAGGGAAAATAGGGAGAAGAGAAGGCATTGTTTTAATTTCATCTTTGTTTCTCACCATCCAAGTCTATTTTAATTGGCAGTAAATTAATTTTCCCCAAGTTGACTCTGTTTTGCCCATGACTGTAACTGGTAAGCAATCTTCCTGTCTTTATCTCAACCCATGAATCTTCCCATCTTATTTTTGCCCTGTCCTGTTAAGGAGGGGGAGTTAGAGAGCAGCTGGATGGGTGTCTGTCAGCTATCCAAGGTCAATCCACCACGGTAATATAGGAATTTGGAAGGGAAGGGCAACATTTTATTCACTTCACCTATTCACTAGGTATTAGTCATGGCAAAAGCACTTCCAAGTTACAGCAGTACTGCAAAAAAACGAAGTCCACAAAGTACCTGCATAAGTGAAGCAAAAAAATCCCCAGGTTGACAAACTATGTCATATATTTCTGTTAGATCTTCCTAGCCTTGAACAACTGCAAGACTTTCTCATCCTTCTTTTCCCCCCTGAACTTTCCTCCAGATGAATTGTGTAATGGCTTTATTTTTGTTTTAAGATTGAACAGCCTTTTCAAATGGCTGTCATTGCAGGCTATTTAAATTCAAGCCTCACCATGCGCTGTCAATTCAGGACTGCTGCCAATAAACATGGAAGAACCTTGTATGAACTGAATGTTTCTCAACTTTATTAGAGTAATTCACATTTGGACCCTTTCCCTGCCCACACACCTCTCTGCCCTGAATCTCTATTTCCTTGCCAAGTCATGTAAGCCTCTGATCTTTTTCCCCCACGAAATCTCCGGACTCCAAATAGAAAGCGGTATAAAAGCTGTACCGTTAGCCTGCATCACCCCTTCTCACATGTCACAACGGAGTTCAGCCAAGTTACAGGCTCCAAGCAGAAGCTTCTTGATTTCCAGAGCAAGGACCCTTGTGGCATGCTTGTTTCCCTCATGTGTCCTCTTTGTTAGCATTCACTTTTCTCACAGTGCCTTCCAGCATTGACCTGCTGGGCATGATTCAGATCAGTTCTTCCAAACATTTGTATATGAGGTGAACATTGAGGTTCAGATTGCTCTTTGGGCTGGAGGTAACTTAGTATGTTGGTGCATTGCTGATCTTGAACAAGATGTACAGCTCTTGTAGTTTTCTCAACGTGTCAATAAGATAGGATGTGCGGCACGCACAATGGATTCATACTTGTCCACGTGGTTCAAGGAAAACTGTCTTGTATGGCAGGTTAATTCCAATTTTAATTGAATGTATCAAAACATCCTACAGATAAAAAAGGATTAATTCTGTGAATATCTTACTTATCTCTTTTCCCAATTTCAGTTCAGGTCCTATGAGACTACTGATTTAGGGGTGTTTACAAGATGGAAATGGCAATATTTTTCCTAAGCACTCATTTCCCAAGTTGATTAGCTAATAACAGGGTATGTTCTAATAGGCAAAAGAATTTGTAAGTTTCAGTGAGTAAAGTTAAACACTGGTGAAAAACGTGGAGTTTGTCTTCTTTTGCTGACTTTATATGAAAATTGCTGTGTTTTGTAGCTGTGCACAGTAAATCCTACTGAATTTTCTTTCCTCCTTCTTGAGAGAACAAAACTTTAATCTCCATGTTGTCTCTAGTCTATACATCTAAGTTAGATCTCTAGAAAACTGTCCTACAAAGCTCTTCCTGCTGCCATTGTGTATTAATTAATCTTATTGTAATACAGAAATACTCATGGCCACACCCATGTACTACGGTGCCTCATTTCTATTGCAATTAATGGCAGTCAGTCCAAAATATCTTTTTGAATCCGAATCCTATTTCTCCACTGGATTTATGTGCATATTAAACCCTCTCCTGAACATCTCTCCTGTATCTGTGACTAACGGAATATCACTTTGTGGGAGATGGGTGCCAAGGGCAAGTCAGTGAGTGTATTTATACTCTCCTCCAACTCATGCAGCTTGGCTTTAAAACCCAAATATTTTCTATGTGAAGGATCACTTTCGTATACTAAGGCAGAAAAATGTAAAGCCTCAACTTATGTGAAGACCATTTCCTCTGCCCCTATACAGAGATGGCAGTAGTCATACAGGCATCTCAAAACGTTGAGCCCAAATCAGCTAATATCCATTAACAACAGGGAGTGTTACTCAATCTTTTTAGCATCATGGTAAAAGAATAAATGGGATAAAATGTCACATTCGGGTCCTTCTGCCTCAATACTGGATTGTGGCTAGCCAAAATCTAAAATTAAATTTCATGTAGGTAAAAAAAAAAAAAAAAAAAAGAAAAAAAAAGTTTAAAAGGCAGGTAGTAAATGTTCTATGTGAAAGCAGTGATATGTCCTCCAACTGGACGGTAACTATTTACTGCTTAAAAGTCTGTCTGTGCTAACAGTTAAGGTGATAGTCATGATCTGTGGTTGTATTTAATCAGTGTTGCACAAAACTGATTTTGAGGCATGCGTTTTATAGGTTGGTAATTCTGCTGGATCTGTTTCCTATGTGAAAATGGATTGTTTTGAGATAGCATGGAACAAATTTTCTCGTGTTCGAGGATACCAGCTGTACAGAGGTTTAAAGACCTCAGTTGTTTTCATCACCTGGCTGCTAAATATGACTAAATGAAATACTGAAAATAGGACTGCAAATTTAAGATTGCAGCATAAGGAATATTCAGTACTCTTTGGTGATAAAAGAGCAATCTTTGCAATCCAGAATGAAAAAAACTGTCTCGCATTGGCAGCTCATAGTGACTTGGTTTCTTGCCATTACATAGCAGGACGTGAATATCTGCAATTCAAAAAACCAGGTGTCTTTAGGGAGGAAACAATCTGGTGGCTGGTGGAAATCCACACCTAACATTGGGGGAGATGTCCTTAACTGAGAAAACACCTTAGCACAGGGCTGTGCGGCCCAATGAAATCATCACAAGCAATGTATTTATTTGAAAAACAAAGACCATCTTTTGACAGAAAGGAAATGGTCAAGGGTGGGGGAAGAATGTGTGAAATGTTGCCAACAGCGAGTTTGTCTATGAAGCAGTGTCCCAGGATGTACCAGCTCAGTGGTTAAGACCTCACTCTTATTTAGCCTTACAATTTTTGTTGAGATTTTAACGACAGAGTTGATAGACAGCCAAAGTAGTATCACATTTCACGGCACAGCCAGCCTGTGCCCTACTCCAGGTTTCCACAACTGTTTCTCTACCTCGTGGTGCCTGGTGCAGCGGCATATGTCTCACTGGTTCCAGAAGTAGTAACAGAAATGTGGGCAAAGATTTTAAATGTTGAACTAATAACATGGTTTTGAAGGCACGTACTCGGTTTAATATCTAAAAATTCTTGCTTCTTATGTTACGAGATCAGAAGCTTTTAGACACAGACTGGTCTAAAAGTGGCCACACCAGGAGGTGACACGAGTGGGAGCTCATTCCCTACCAAACACAGTGTTATTTGAAGGCAGCTAAGAGTCCAGTGACCTGTCCTGGTCCAGTTGAGAGGCTGATGTGGTGAGAGGCAGATTTTTTGATATGGAGCAGATTCTTATATCTGACTTCCAAGAGAATCCCGTCGTCTTGTTACATTTTAGTAGCATTGCCCAAACATGCCCGGTGGTGCAGATCAGCACAGAAATGAGTGAGTCCTCTCTTGGACTGGCGCACTCCACATTGAAGGCTTCCATAAAGATTTATAGAAAGCAACTCTCATCAGGTTATTCTAAACAGCTGGAGGGAGAAAGTTTTTTTCCCCATAGTAGCAAAATGTGGAGAATAGGAGCTTTTTTTCACCTCCGAACCCCCATACACACAGCCCAGGTAAGGGCCACCATGGGTACTAGGTACTGTTCTCTTAGCATTGTTTCTTGTTTTATTAATTACCCAGGCTTGTGATGCTACATTTTCAATGCAGTTTTAAATCTATCCTTTCCTTCCCCAAGGATCTCATCAAAGGCATGCTTAGGAAATACTTGCCAGGTTGTTAGGAAAACAATACTCTTTTTCATCCCAGGTTCCCAATGAAAAAAATTTGCTTCATGTTCATTTCTTGAATTGCAGTTAATTACACCAAATCAGACACTTGTAACAGCTTCAATTTTCTTGGAATAATAGTCTTCTAAAATGTTACCTTTTTCTAGCTTGGAATGGGAAACTGTGTTGAAACAGAAAATTGGGTGGCTTTTGAGATAACACTGAATCCTCTTTCACGTTAGAGTTTCTGTCTAGAGCATTTCTTAGCCTTCGCATCCTTCCTCCCTGTTCCTCTTTAAAGACTGTATCACAACATTTCAGAATTTTCCCCTCAGCCTTTATGTTTATGTTTAAAAGTAATCTTCAACCCTAGCAACTTTTTACAATTTACAGATCCAGGTGACGTGGTAGCTTTGACATTTGTTGTAATGTGGCCTAGGGCACATTTACGTTTGGCTGATTCATTTAGACTATCTTCTCTTGAGTATTGAACGTTCCCTATTCAGTAGGATTTCAGCATCATTTCCTTGCGCTTCAAACCTTTTCCATTGGGATTTGGAACCAGATTTTGCTGCTACGTTTACTGACAGTGAATGCCATGGGCTGTACCTTGGGTCATAGGTATTTAAGAGCACTGGCTCCCTGTGTTTCAGGTGATGTGAGCTTCAGTTTATTCCTAACTACCATGGCAGAAAACATGGGATCTGTTGGAGTAGTCTGAGCCAGTTTAATGCACGGAACCTGCAAGCTCCTCACAAAGACCTTCCAGCTTTGAATACTTCTTATGGTACAGTTCCCCATTCTGCGGTTTTAGCAGGCAGTAAGTGAGCTTATTGATTGTTCATTCTTGTATTTTAACATAAATCGAAGGTCTGATTGAGGACAAATGGAAGCAGTCTTTCGGTAAGCTACTGACAAAAGTCTTCAACCACAGCAACACACATCTGAGACCAAAGACAGCGCAAAGCACTGAGTATGCAGGGAAATACCACCGCTGCTGTAATAAGGGCTCAAATATCGACCAACCTGGTAGCCTTATTTGTTGCAAGGAGTAAGAAAAGGGATTATCCACTGATAAAGCTGACATATTTTTGGCCCTGGATAAGCATTTTTCTTGCACTCTGCTTGCAAGGAAAGCTGGATAAGTGGGTGGTCATCACATAACAAAGCTCATAATAAACCTTGATAATTAGAAGTAGAATCCCAAAAGGAAGACAGATACAAGAGGGTGAGAAAATCCTGTTCTTAAAATGGAACTGTCCAAGGAGTGCCTTCTGCACAAGGAATGACCAAGCAGGCTCGGACTCTTCAGCTTGCAACAGATAGTGTGAGCATAGCAGAGATCAACAAAACAAGGAGAGGCATGGAGAGAATGGACCAGGATGTGCTCTTTGTTGTTTCACTTAATACAAAATCTAGGGCTCTCAGATGTTGTGACGAAGAACCAGGTCAAAATGAATGCAAGGAGATAGTTTCTTCACCCCAACATGAAGTAGCTGCACGGAACCTCTTGCCAAAAGATGTTGTGGATTTGAAAAAGTATACATGGGTTCAAGAGGAGAATAGAGAAATGTGTGAAAGAGATATTCATGGAGGATTAGGAAATCAAGGCAAACCACATCACTCTTGAGAAAACTTCTGAGCTGAAAGCAGTCTGAGATAGCACCTGGGGAAAGTGGCATATACTTTGCCCTTTTCTTGGTCAGGCACCTGCTTCTGGTCACCACCTGAGACACTGGCCTAGAGGGTTGCTTGGGCTGAACCAGCATGGTCTTTTCTGTGTTCCCCAACCAAACCTGGCATTGTTCGTTGTGAGACTCCACTAAATCAAGATCATCTTCATATTTTGCTTTGAACTGTGATAGAGGACTTCCTCTCTTTAGACCACGGATGAAGCAAGTTTTCTATCCCACCCATTATGTCCCAGTGAAAGATGTAGGTGACTGTGCATCCCTTTCAGGGATGCAGGCTCTAGGGGAAAAGTTTGCTACTTTCATTATATAGACTTACCTAAAATAGCACATCTATTAGCATACATCAAATATTTCAGTATCAATTACTGCAACATAGCCTATAGTCAAACATTTTACTCATGTGAAATGCCCTAAAAGAGGAAATGATTTTATTTGCCACCCAGATCAATTTCAAGAGACATGTAATGTTGAGTCTCAAAAATTGCCACCTTCATAAAAGGCAAAGCTGACAGATGCAGGTTTTGTGGCTTTAAACTTTAAAAAAGTGTAAACATATATATAAAAATAAAAGAGAATGCAATGCTCTAAACCAAAAGCAAATAAAAATTCAGTGGGCCTTCATGTACTGTTTTTTGTACTCAGAAAGCAAGGTTTAATAAAATTCTTTAATTTTATGGCAGAAGACATGTCAAGTACAGTTTACATTTTTCAGCCAATAATCATATTTTCTTACAAGTGGCTGATACATTTATTTTTTAGAGACAGACACAACAAATAATAAGAGGTTTTATTTGAGAGGAGAAACAAGCATTTTTATCAAGATGAAAGGGGTATAATAAATTTATGAGACCTCACATACAGCTATAATATAATAAATTAGGAGGATTAATGGAATTGTGGGCTACAGTAACCCTCACTAGTAGAATGCCTATTTTATGGAGCTTGATAATATAGTTTATCATTGACTCCATGGGAATTCCCACAATATATTAGCTGTGGTGTAACAATAAAGCACACACAGTAAGAGGCATGTCTCTTTTGACACACATTCTCTTCCCACACTTATTTTACCAGGGAAACAACTCCGGTGCAGTTTAATTAAACTGCACCGCAATGAATTAGTCCAGGTCTTAGCCCCCTGACAGTGAGGAGCCTGGCATACACAGGGGGCTGTCCCCCTGTGACACCAGAGACTGCAGAAAACTGGGAAAAAAGTGTAGGGTCTCTCAAGTGACACTGTCACTGTGCAAGGCCTTAGCTGTCAATCACAGGATCTGAAAAAAGCTCAGACCCCTTTGCATTCAACTTTATCTGCCTACATTTGTTCACTTTGATCTGACCTTTAGGAGGAGATCAGAAAGTGACGTGGAGAGGCATTTAGAAGAAGACCTCCCCGTTTATGAGGAAGGTGGACTTTGGTGGCAGATAAAAACCCGCATCAGTGGATGCTCAGCTGATAAGACTTTTAGTTACCTGCATTTTAAAAGTTTTTTTAGGAATAGGAACAAATCAAAATCAGGATTTGAGAGAAAACCATTTTTTCTAAGGGGAGGTGGCACAGGCAAGTGTCAAAATTGAATCCAAGTGGAAATGTTAGGTTACACGAGCAGATGGCAACCACATCGCCATGGCCTGCAGCATTCCGTGCGTTACACACGCCGTTAGGCTGCCTGACTTCGCTTGTATTTCTTTGAAACAGGGAGTAGCTTTCTAGGAAAAAAATAAGTCGTCCCTCTGTACTTAGGCATTGTCAGGAGCAGGAAGGTCATGACAGTCTTTGGGAACTGTGTGACTGGTTAACTACTATCCCATTTTAAAAAAGGACAGCTAATTTTGTGGATGAGTTTACCCCAGTTACACTTGTTATGGGACACCACTGGATGGTGTAATGGTTTGCATTAAATCAAGTGAAGAGCAATCTGACCTCAAATTTCTGTTCCCTCAGAGGTGCTCAGAGGGTATGATCAAGTCATCTTAACTAGAATACATGGAGGTCTTCCGTCTCCCAAGAAATTGTATTTCCCCCCTCCCCCCCCCCCCCCCCCCCCCGGCTTAATCAATGCTTTATATCTTGTATCTGTCACTAGTACATTGAAACAATCATAAGGTGATATACTCTTCAAAGAAAATAAGTTGATAATGATTTTTAAAACAAAAAATTGAATCGCATAATTTTTGTGATCTTGGCGGGGCATTTAATACAACAGTATTTCCTGGAGCCAAATGTTAGAACGTGTGGAAAGGTAATTCCCAATAAACAGCAAACGGTCATCCATTATTTACAGATATGCCTGTACAGAACCTTTTATTAATTCATGAGACTATTTAGAAGTAGAAAACCAGAATTTAATCTTTTAAAAATGCATTTTTAGTGACAGTACTTTGCCAGACTCAGCTTAACGCTTTTTTGAACATACATGCCATGCCACAGAGGAATTCATTAGACAATGGCAATTAGATCTCTAATCATTTGGCATTGCTGGAATTACTGCACTCTATTTACATGCCAGACATGGTACCTTAGTGATTGGTTCATCCTGTCGCCACGTTTCCATCGGCTACCGAGCCTGAGAAATGACAGTCACATTAGATGTCATGTAAAGCATCTGACCTTGCTCTCCCAGCACTTGATCTCTGCACTTCAGGCAGACATTTATTATTGTCCTGCAGAGACAGAACTCAGGTGGTTCAGATTCACCACTGGTTTTCATGTTATAAAGGCATTATAACATTCCCTTAATTTTATCCTTCGGTCGCAGAAGGGATGGAAATACGATTTTGCTACCAGCTGGCCAGGTGAATTTACTCCGTGGAGAGAGAGAGAAGCAGGCTCCTGTGGGTCAACAGACTAGAAATAAGAGGTCTTTAGTCCCAAGGGACATACTCTTCAACTCACAAATTCCCAATGCTTGTAGATGCTTTGCTAGTAGAGTTGAAGACTTTTATTAATCAATTTTCACTGCTTTGTTCTTTTTATGACACAGGGAATGCAGAGGTCTGAGATTTTCAAGTGGAATAAATATAGCAAATAACACCAGCCATAGCTGCAAAACAATGCTCCCTCAGCTTCAAAAGAAGCACAAAGTCTCATCTGTAACTAGTAAACTTTCCAGTCAATTGTTTTCAATATTGAAAATAACTTCTCAGATATACATGTGAGGTTTCAGGAGGACTTCATTTCAGTCCCTGTGAAGAATTTGATCCAGTGTGCTATTCCCTAAGGATCCAGTAGAAAGCTCCATTTTTTATGCTGAAGACTTACGAGGAAGCTGGTTAGGGCTTTCTCAGATATGGGTGCTCAGTCTGCAGGTTTCTCTGTGTAGTGAAGACGGATTTCCACTGGGAAACTGGTTCTGGGAATCGTGGTTAACATTTATCTCTGTGGATAAGCCCAGGGGCTACCTAAAATTGTGGGGAAAGTTTGCATCCAGTTTCAGAGGGCAAGTTTGGGCATATGTCTTAACACTTCAAGGGATAAATCTGCAACTGAAATAGTGTTTAAAAATAAGGTCTGCAAAACTGGGTTGATTTTACTTTAGGCACGGTATTTTTTTCAGGGACTTTACCTGGGATTCTCCCTCATCAGTGCTATTCAAAAGTGGGATTTTGAGGCAGACAAGGAAAGTGGCATTTACAGGCATCACCTTGTCTGACTACCCACTCTTATTTTCACGTTTTCATGACCACAGTTTTTATCCTGGGCATTAACCTCATTTTGCCTAAGTAGTTAAACACATTTTGCTTTAATTACAGAAAAATACAGAGAGGTTAAAGAATGCAAAGTGGCTGGGAATTTACCATAAAATTCAAACCATTCAGAGTTTGTTTCTTACACCTGTTTTCACCTGTCTTTTTAAAACACGTAAAGCACTTTTTAAAACATAAGTTTTTTAAAACACTTATGTACTACTTGATAAAATTACTGTTCAGGAACAGGGTACAGTTTACCAGGAAGTCCTAAGTTGTTATTGGTTTTTACTTAACTTTTCAGCGAGAGATCTGAGACTTTTTCCCCTGACTTCACTCCCTTCACCCTCTCAGCTGGTGACAGTTGTCACCCAAAGGTGACAATCTTTTAGGCCAAGGCTGGGATCTTTTCTGGTTTTCTTCAAAACTGATTCTGTCAGGTTAGGTGGTGCGAAAAAAAAATACTCTGCTTATAGTTTTCAAATGTTGTCTATAATCCCGGTGTGGTTAGAACTAGTGAATAAACTCACACTCCAGCATGTCACCCTAGTGTGGGAACACACGTGAATTTTGACTTCTGCGAGAGGCAGGCGGGATCCATCCACGTATGCAAGAACAAAGGGAATGCTATTTTGCCTCATGATCCAGCACCATCGTTGTCAGCTACAGCCTAGCTGCGGGTTCTTTATTACTGCTACCAAGTCAAAAGGAGTATGAAACCTTTTTCTTATGCTGAGCTGCAAAAATGAAGGGTGAAGAAACAACCTTGCAGCTACAAAATGTACACATGTGATCTAGGAGTTGCTAAGAGAGCTTATACGATGCTAGATGTTCCTTACCACAACACTTCTTGCCACTGTGGGCATGTCGATGGGATAATCGGTCCTAGTGTGAGTTATGCACCCAGTGCCAAAGGTGAGAGTGAGAGTCAAGGTCAACAATCTGACAGTGGTGTCCACGGGAAAGGGGATTTTTGTGACTCACTATTCTCCTTGAGGGAAGGAGCAGTGTCTTCTGTTGGAAACCCTTTTCTTTCTTATTTCACTTCCGACTGCATCTAGTTTCTTCCTTAAAAACTTTACTGATTAATTTATGTGATTTGAAATTGTGAAATACATTGGCATGTCTATCATGTAGCTTTCATTCATACAATACTAGTTTAGCAACGGAATGGTAGAGTAAACCTAGAATTCTATGTGAAATGGTCCAACCGTATGTCATATCTTTTATGCTACAGCTTTCATCATAATGCAACTTTAAACCAGAAATACAATCCATAAATTTCAGTGCAATGAAGCAATATTTGGGACTCTCTCATTGCATTTTGCTTGGATGAAGCCTTGCTGTGTCTGAATGCGCTAAGCAGTGGTTGAAATTCGCAGCTGTGGGGTTTTTTCTTATTTGCTGCTTTCCTGCATAGCAGGTATTCTAAGAGGATATAGAAAGAAAACTATTCTCAGCAAGCTTATCAGCTGTGCTAATATAATTCTTAATGTCTGAGGACTTTGCATAGCTAGGATTGAATTTGAAGGCCACGTTGATTCTCTGTACCTGAGCTTGAGACTAAACGTAGTTGCTGTTCACTAGCTGGGCCTCCTGCAGAGGATCTTGACATCAAAGAGACAAACTAGCTAAGTCATAATTAGCCCCAAGCTTGTTTGGTGTAAATTGTAAACAATATATCAAGTTGACTAATTGTAATGAGTCTAACTACCAGACACTGAACCTTAGGGATTGGCGCGCCTTGTCGCCACATTAGCTCTCGATACGGCATCTGAGAGAAGAGCGGTGCACGGTCTGTGCACCAGGAATCCCAGCACTTGAACCCGGCGCTGCTCAGGGACATCCATCAATGTCTGCAGCAGGCAGGAGTCAGGTGCCCCTGCTTCTCTGGGGTGTGCACAAACACAGCAACCCAGCCGCAGGATTTCTCACATTAATCTGAGCAATTTGGGAGACTCTTTCAGAGATAAAAAGGTTGAAAGCCACCAGCAGAATTGCCAAGAAAGTTACAGGCTCTGTGTTGCCATTTGCATTGATCCAAGCTGTTTTCTGAAACACATCATTTTATTGAGGGAACAACTGAGCCCTTCTTTCCTATTCCATTTCAAAATGTTCAAGCGTCTAGAAGCTGACATATCTAATCTATGGGATTAATCAGTACATATTTTTTATATACAGGGAAGAATTTTCCTGACATCACACAAAAGCAAACAGCACTAAGCTGCATCAGGGAGAGTCAGTGCATTTTAACAACCAGCAAAACCCCTTGGACTAGTAATTTTGCCTGACTGATGTAGATTTGCTGCACTCCCACATCGCCGCGTGCCACTCTTTTTCAAAGTTGCAGGTTCAAAAGCTGTAATAGGCACAATATGAGAAATGGCACACTGTCTGCCTATAGGTATCTGCTCTATCACAGTATCAACACGATATAGGAATAGATCAGAGGTTTCTAATGGGACAAATTTTGATTAGCTCATATTAGCTCTGAATATAGGGAATACACACACATATTTTTGGTAATGTGTAGTGACATAAAGGAACAAAGATTAATGTACTGGAAAACAAGCAAGCCATTACAAGATAAGAATAAAAGGTCTTTATGGTGTTAAGTGAGCCCTTGTGAGTTTTTAGCACACCACCTCTCTTAGCAAGCTATGTTTCTCTATTTATCCTTACTAAGATATTTTTTTCATGTTCCTCAACTAAGTTTGCTCTTGTAAGTTTATTAGGTATGAAAAAAAGAGGAAAATATTTTTAGGAGTACATAACATTTAATATTGAACTATGATGGAAGGAAGCAAATTATGAAAGCTGCAAAAATCTTTCAGAATTGAATTGACATACACACTGGGGCGCAAAATGTCTGTTTGCAAGAATTAAGGGTTCTTTCATCACTCAGTCACAGCTCTGCCCTGTTACTTCATTGGAAAGTGAAAATGTTTATTGGATTATTTCTGACTTCTAAGAGCAGCAGGCAGAACTTTCCCTGCCACCCATGCAGATGCAAATCCTCATTAGGTCATCTCAAACTGCAATTCTGAGTATGCTTTCTCCCAAAGCCGGAGAGAAGCATCCATTAAATACTTTCTCCATCTCCAAGCAAACAAAAGAAATGTTGTTCTCAGCCTCACAAGGATCTATCGTGAAAAGGGAAGACCTTTTTCTCCTTTCCTTTAAAATCCATTTAGTGCAAGGCTGAGGAAGTTGGAGATCGCAGCCAGCTGCCCAGCACAGTGCAGAATCCACTCCTCCCATCAGAGCTGCCTTAGTCCTGCAGGGTCATGGGGAAGGAGTGAGCTCTGCAAATGTATTCCAGCCATTAGTCATCTAGTCAGTTATTATGCTAAGCCCAGAAGAGAAGTTATGAGTTTTACTTTCCGCCTTTTAGCATAGAATCACACTGGGACAAAGTACGCGTGAGAGTCTTAATTTGCCAGTGTCCTTTTTCAAAGGGACCTTACTCTCCTGAAGGACAGCGGTGTTTGTATTGGACAAAATGAGTTTTATTAAGTTATTTGTTGCGTTTGTGGTATCTGTGTGAACTGTGTAAGCCAGCATTTCAACAGTATCAAGTATTATCCTTAGCCTGTAATGCTACTTCTAACCATTACATATTGTAGTTATCCCTCCCCTTTGACCCTTGATTCATCTGATGGTATTAATGGTTCATAAAAGATTCAGGTGGTTTTCTCACAGATTTCTTTATTTAAACACCACGGGTAAAAATTCCTCATATCGTAACGGCAAGCTTGGGGCTTTGATACTGGGTGAGACCGAAGAAGCTCTGTGTCCCATGAGCTCTGCTTCTGAAGCAAGCAGAGCTTACAGGCCAGTTCACAAACACCAGAAAACCAAAACGGAATCGGTGACCCCCCAGCTGATGTTGTCCATGTCGGTCATCCTGTGAAATAAAACAGTTTCTCCCAAATGAGACTCACTGTCCCCTGGAATCTGAAACCCGACGGTGCTGACTTAGCCGGTTTATTTTAGTGCCACAGGAAGAACAGCGAGTCTTTGTCGTAACGACAAAGGTTTAATATTTGCTTGTCACCAAATCCTACCCAAAAAGAGGTACACTACGCCAAAGACATCACGCTGTATGTTTCAGTTTGTGACAACAATAGCATTCTTGTGGTCCGCAGCATCCAGGGAACACGTTTTGAAGGGATTCAAGATATTAAAGAGGGATGCACCAGGTCAGAAGTTTTGTTAGCTCAGAAGGACGTTCCGAGCTGCAGATGTGTATCTCGTGCCCCAGGCTTAACGTGGTCCCAAGACTCAGCCTTATACTGACTTGCAGAAATATGTTTTGGAATTAGCTACAACTAACCTTGCTGTGCCACAGGATGATAAACTTATCACCCCTGTGCTGAGCCGATAAAGGATCAGCTGGGCTTTGCTGGGCACACACAAGTTGGTGCACTTTGGAATCGCCATTTAATACCCTGTATTACAGAACCCGCTGTTTGCCAACAGGGTGTGCTCCCCTGGGACGAGTCCACAGGAGAGATGCATAAAGCAATTAAGAAGATTGTTATTCTAAAGGGCTGTATCAGCTTACCCTTTTTATTACGTTGCTCCCCCCAGGAGAGCTATCATAGGGATCCAGAGAATCGAGCAATAAATGCCCCACACCTTCATTAAGCCTGTATAGCCTCAGTTTGTAGCAGTATCATTTTTGGTTAGTATTTTTATACCTCAGAAAGCAAGTCAGAAGGGTTTCCCCATGGTTAATGTAGAAAGTCAAAGGAAGAGCTTTTTGGCTAATTTTGGCCAAACCACTATTTTAATTCTACTTGGATAAGACTGTGTGATTGACTGAGTTTGCATGAAAATGGGAATACATCTGCAAAGTACAAAAAAATAGCTGGGGTATGCATGCTTTTTGCAACAGGGCTGGAGGAGCTGGCAGGTGAAGGCAAAAGTGTTAATTTGTGGCTCATTAATCATATAATCTGAAACCTGTATTGCACACAGCACAAGATTATCCTGTGCATCAGCTACTGTGGAATGGTGGGGATCCAGCTCCTCACTTTGCCTGAGTCCACATCTTCTCTGATCATTTGTCCAAGATGAAATCCCTGGACTCTTGTTAGCTGCCTTGATTTGAAAGGCTCTTCCCGTTCATTTTTTTATCCATTGGTAATGCTATTTTAGTAACACAGCTCTTCTACGTCTGAGATGATCCGGCTTCCCCCTGGTTGTAAATGGCTTTATTGATGATGTGACTACTTTAAAGACTGCTATTGTTCTTTGGAAGTGGTCACTGTGGGTACATCTCATTTGCTTTTACCTCTTTGGGGAACACATTTGCCAGATTTAGCACTTTGGCTATTTAATCTAAAATGTTTTGTGCCTCTCTTGAGAAAATGCAAGGAGTGAAGCTGATATACTGGGATTGAATACTTATGCAGACATATACAGATCCTAGAATGTAAATACATGTACACTAGGTGTTCATTTCAGTCTTGGGCCCATATTAGGACTTTGAAGTTAAATATGATGATAATGAAACAGTTGATGAAGTAATGTTAAGAGTCAAATGAGGGTAAGTGAACCATGTGCAGTATTCTTTGTAGTCACTGGAAACACAACATGTATCAAATGTAAGTTTAGGTATCACGCTATAGCAGAATGAATCCCCATACTTTTTAAATGATGATTTAAATATTTTCACAGATGTATTCTTGCAAAAGTTTAATTTAACCATGCCTGAAAGTATGCAGTTGCATGGAAAAATACATATATTTTTTAAACAGCCCTGCACTATGATCTGGTCATGTAACCAGAAAGCAAATAAATGATGCCAACATCATTGTTTCCCTAAATGCACAAAGGAAATTTAACTCTGAAGTAAATTTTGTTGTAATGCTAAGATAGCGACTTGTCTTTAAGAGGAGGGGGGAGAAACAAGTCCCTGACATTTCTCTCTTGGACCACTAATAATTTTTAGAAAAAACCAATAATGGTTACTTATGCTTTCTTGTAGCCATTCCTGTAGGAATCTCTGATAAAATTCAAACCGATATCGCAATATTTGGATTTATGTCTCTCCATATCAAGCACAACATTTTGCCGCAACTTGCTTTTCTACTTTCTCTTACAGTAAATTTGTCCTTTTTGTAGTTTGCTGTTTTCTTGGTCTTGGTGGTATATCCTTCAGTTTCAAATGAGAACTAAGCCTACCAGCATGTATTGTATCATCAGTACACATTACTGCTGTAAAAAACACCCACAGCTATAGTCCTTCCAACAAACTCATTTTAAGACGTATAGCTATGTCATCTAGATATCAATTAGTGATCACCAGGCAATTAGGAGTGGTGTTTTGGCCATCAGTGATGCGATCAGTCCAGAGAAGAGAGAATAGTCTTATTCTAATGAAATATTTTCATGGTTATGCTAACTGCCCTTAGCATCTCTGTGTCATGCCCGCACCTTGCTGGCTGTTAGTGAACCCTCCTGCTGTCATCACTGCCTTGGAAGACTCTTGTTCCTCTCAACATCTGTGATATCTGCACACAAACCAGTTTATACGATTTCTGTGGGGAAACACATTTTTATCAGTTGGGTTCATCTAATAATACACAGGCTTGCAGGAGTTATATCTAGGTGTCCCAGGTTATAGATTTGCTACATAGCTGGGTAAGAAAAGCCTTGTTAATAGTAATTTGCTTTGAACTTACCCTTTACTTATTCCAGGGGGAAATACTAATAAAAATATTTGTTTAAAGCATTGTGACTAGCTGATACGCTTCCAGATATTCATAAAAGACACACGCCATCTACTTGAAAATTATAACTGAAATGGGGATTATTCCCCTATGCCATCTGGTTTAGGTCTTGGTCAGATCAGCAAACTGAGCTGACTCACACCTCCAAGCTCCTAGGGGAACCCTGGTGCCAGCAGAGAGGTGGGAAACATGTGGCCAGTTTTGGGGGCACGGTATTTTTTAACCAACTGGCCCAGCCCTTTATTTGCCTCCGAACCATTCAACTTGCTACTGCTTGTCAGGTATTTGCTACTGCTCTAAGAGAAGGATCTGGCACTCCTTTAAACAGATTAAATTTGGGTGTCACTTTTTTGGAGATGCAACTGTTGTTTTGTCAAAGCAGATGTCTTTGCACTTGACTGGCCAGTTAACAGATGTGGCTCTGCAAGAGGTAAGACTTTCAGTTTTCCTGACTTGCTTCATATTGTTCCATACCTTAACAGGTAGCTCATTATTAGGTCTTAATTAGACCAGACATCACTTTGATGTTAACAGGTTTGGGATGACGATTCCCCTATGCCCCTCTTCTGGCATTATCGTATCAGTGATACAATCTGCAAAGCAAAGCTTTGCAGTAGGGGTAGGTTGGTTTTTGTGAGGCAGGGTTGAAGGAAAATTATAGGTAAAACGTATGTTAAAATAAAATAGCCCTCCAGATATTCAAAACCATGAATTTATCTAGTCCTGTTCAAAATCTGAATTGGTGTCCATACAACAGGACCAAACACAGGATTAAAATGTAGAAGCATCGCAAGCTAAAATCTGTATCATATGCAGCAGGGCTGGGCAATCATCCTCAAGAACATCTGGTTAACAAGCAAGGAGGAACAGAGGAGCAGGCTGAATTCGCTCCTCTCTTCATCCTTAAAGGTAACCAGAAGTCTTGAGCAGATTTGCCATTTTTATCTGGCATCTCCAGATAGAAGCATGTGCTATGCAGCACACATCCATGGGGAGCCCGAGACATCCGACCTTCATGTGTGTGTTAAATTGAGGAAGAACTTTAACTAGTGCACACATGCTGTGTCATCAGTCTGTGCATGTGTAAAAGCCACTGGTGTGAAATTTGCATTCAGGACAAGAGGCTCGCACGAAGTGGGGCAGCCTGTAAAAACCTAGATAAAAGGACAAAGCCTTTGTATCCCACCTGGAGAAAACCTCCATGTAGAGAAAGCAAGCGTGTCTGGGAAATACGGACAGTCCTACTCGTGCTACTGTTAGGGCAAGCATTTCTGTAATCCCTTAGAGACAGACTGTGCCTAAAAAGATGCTGTTATTTTAAACTAAACCTAAACATCTACTTCTACCATTAGATTATACCTAGGGTGCTGCAGCTCCAGGGACTGAAGACAGACTGGTGTCCCTGATCATACCATGGAGCTTGGTTTTTCTAGCTAGGATGCAAACACACTTTTTAGAAATTGTTTTCCCTAGAGAATGAATTTTATGATGTAAAAATAAAAGGAAGAACATGTAGTTTTTGCTATGTAATCAATATAGATTTAACTCTTTAAAGTTAAATGACCTAAACAAAATAAAGCTAGCTCCCTGTTCTGTTTTGAACGGAGCAAAGAAAGGGCAAAAGAAATATATTTTTTCCCACATGAACACATCATGAGAAGCATTCAGGCAGCGAGATCATGAGTAGCATATGCGACAACATAATAAACTAGAAAAATAAATAAAGGTGGATAACATCCTGTTTCATTTATGGTGTACTGTACTATAGAAGAGAGTGGCATGTTCTGTAGTTTGAATTCCAACAGAACAAATAGGTATCCTATTTGCACATTGTTTAGTGAGATACAGACTGTCAGAACGTGGTGCGCAGAGGCAGTCACCTCTTCTCAAGTGTTTTGGTTTGCACGTAGAAATAGTGGCAGGCACTTATGTGTTCACTTACCTACTGGAATTCATTTGTGAGTATGTGCATGAGAGAAGGTACGCCTTACTAGGGATGCTTTCAAAATTGTGGCTCTGATTCTCTGAGAAAGTACTAAGAACAGGCTTCGCTTTATTATGCCAGACAAACAGAGATAGGCATCATTAAGCTACCAAAAAGTCAGAGAAAGAATATAAAATCATCCCGAATCTGGTAATTTTCTAATCACAGGGACTCTCCAAAGAAATATGAACTGAGGGAACAATTTTCTGTCAAATGTGCTTAACTGTAAGAGTTAACAGGCACCAGTTTTTCACTATGGCACATTTACCTGCTGTGAAACTTTTACCTCCAAATTAATAGCAAAAAATACCCTTCTTTTTTTTCTTTCCTTCTTAAAAATAAACAAAACAAATGTTTTTTAAGGTTTATGTTTTAAAAAATCCATACCCACAAATATTGATAGTCTCAGCCTTTTCACTACTGGCTTTTACTGCAGATTAAGGAAAACCCAATGGAAGTCCCTGCACCAGTAACTATTAATATAAGTCACATTTTCACAGCTCTGTTAACAACAGAGAAAAAGCATTTATGAATTTTACCATATGAAAATTTAAAGAATTTGTGCCTTTTTCTACTCTAGTTTGATTCTAAGCTCTTTCCTAAATATATGTTAGGTCATGTTTCCCAAATGTATTCAGCCATGTGATACGTAGCACCAGCTCATTCATATCAGATGAAGTGTGACTGGAAATAAAGCTGGATCTTTTTAAGGAGACGCAGTCCTTTGCTCTATATTTCCAAACCAAAATAGCGAAGATCATTGTATTTTTGCCTACATTTCATTACTGCTCTTCTTCCTTCTAAGTGAAGACTAATGTACAGACAGTCACTAAAGAAGCTGCAATCATAATACCCTATACTAACTAAATTCAGACTTACGGCTACCCACAGGAGAAATACATGACAGATCCATTGTTCTGTATTAGCAGGATATTGTCCCAGTATATGAACACATGCAAACTTTGAAGGCTTTGAATATTTAAGGCAAGACACTAGTGGCTCATCCCAGTGGGAACCACAGAAAAGGGGAACCTGATTAAATTTAATGTCATTGTCACTTTTTTTTCCATTGCTAAGAATTATATAGGTAGCCATAGCTACCACACTGTTCAGACACCATGACCACAATATTCTCCCTCAGAGGTTGGCGTCAAGGGCTGAATTATTCACTCCAAGAATGTGATTCATTACTAGATGTGATTCTTGCAGATTAAAAGATTTGTCAGTTTATAAAATACATGTACATATTCTAGCAGCTTATTTTAAAATCAATTGTTATGCCTTTGCTAATGTTAAAAGATACCAATTTTGATTAGTATAATTTAAGTTTGGAGCGCATCTGCCCCTGCCCCACTCAGAAAGCTCTGAAGTAAATGAGCAGCTTTTTACTGTTTACTGTACAACAAATTATGAAGCTGAAAACTACCGTAGGAATATGTAGGAGTCTACCTATAGACCCTGTAACTAAAATAAGAATGTTTTCAAACTAGTTTCTTAGAAATGTTTGCCTGCTTGAGCTGTCCCCTTATCTATTGTTTATTCTGTCACATGAAACCTCAAATAAATATCCTGCTTAACTGTGGAAAGCACATAACTCTTTCTCCACTGCTGTTTCTGTTGCTAGCTCTCGTCTTCCCCAGACTTGCCTCACAGTGCTATCCCTAAGTTCGATAGACTAATTAGACTCATTTCCATCCCAAATAACTTCTGTGAGCATGCCTCATTTACCACTCACTGAGATACATGAATAAAGAAACGTCTCTATCTACAAGGATCTGCCCGCTGTAAAACGGGTGGTTCCTCTAACGTGTTTAGAGAACAACTTTTTTCCTACGTGCAATACTAGTAACTGATTTTATCGGTTTTCCTTTTTACTCACAAGGAAAATCGAGTTCTAAAATAAATCTCCAGCTCACGGTGCTGACAAAGCTTAATGCTGCAGGAATCCTTTCACATATGTTGATTACTTGGACTCAATACCACAGAGTTTTGTTGGGTTTAGGGATGTAACAATGACAAGCACGAGACGGGCCGGACCATTAACATTTATGCAACTTGATCTCAACAGGGAAGCTGATGACAGGCAAAGTGGCAGAGAGCCCTATTCTATCCCCACTAATTGTTTCCAGCGTGTCGTGTATGGCAGGATTATTGAGCAGAGCTGGTAGGTGAGCAGAGAACTGCTCTGTTCCGAGTGATTTTCTCAAAACCCTCAAGCGCCGGGATCTCTGCTCGGAGTCTGTGGGAGCATGAGCAGGATGCTCTCTGCGAATCAAGCCATAAAGCTACACAGGGCCCCCAGAGCCAGAGGCAAAATCGGAGAGCTGAGAGAAGAAATATGGATATGAATACTAGACTTGTAAACCATTCCACTCACCAGAGTTCATTTCAATAAATGAACAAAAGAAGTTTCTTTTTTTTTTTTTTTTTTTTTTTTTTCATGAAACTAAAGAAAATGTGTCAGTTGCAGAGTGGCAATTATGATGTGCTATGCGGAAGCAAGCATTTATTGTTACGTTTTAGTAACTCCTGTCTTCAAATTAGTGTTTTGTTTTCCAGAAAGATTTTGTATCCGTTATCCTATTTTTAATTCAAGAAAGGGCTTTCTAATAACGTAGGTAGGCATTTTTGAGTGGTTAAATGTTCTAGGCAAGCAATAAGTAATTCAAGTATTCTAGCTTCTAACTTGCCAGAGGCTCTTACTCAAATCAGGTATTTTCTTCTGCTGCAAGCAGTTCTTTGAGATTAAGGTCCCTGCTCACAGCAGACCACTGCTGAGCTGAGCTAACGCTTCTGAAACAGTGTGGCCAGCAGGAGCAGGGCAGTGATGGTCCCCCTGTACTGGTACCGGTGAGACCAAATCTTGAATCCTGTGTTCAGTGTTGGGCCCCTCACTGCAAGAGGGACATAGAGGTGCTGCAGCGTGTCCAGAGAAGGGCAACGGAGCTGGGGAAGGGTCTGGAGCACAAGTCTGATAAGGAGCAGCTGAGGGACCTGGGGGTGTTTAGTCTGGAGGAAAGGAGGCTCGGAGGGGACCTTATCGCTCTCTACAGCTGTTCTTTCATTCTAATGACAAGGGAGTCAGAGCACTAGACCCTCCATTTAATAAGACAATAAGCACCACATAACTGCTCTCTTCAGAAACTGGAGCCAGCGTGGTTTCCGTTCACTGTGCTGTTTTCTTAGAGGTAACCCAAATCCCAACAGTAAAGCCTAAATTTGGGTCAGCATGAGGGAGTAGCACCATAAACAGCCGTGACCTCCTGGAAAGGTGTGTGGTCCTGCTGGAGCATGGTGTCCCACGCTGGTGCTCTGGCTGGTCCATCACGTGAGATGGAGCATGCCCTGCCCCAGGCACTGCTGGTGGTGGGAGAGCTACTGGCACGTCATCCCCTACTCCCCCTGTGCAGAGGGATGCTTGCACTTTAGAAGCCTGTCTCAGCTACAGAAGTGAGATAATCAGAAAGCAAATATTGGCCCGATGTACTTTTAAGTCAATATTTTGAGCTGCTGCCTGGCCTATTTGATGACAGCCAAAGGCTGGAGGTCACCTACCTGTCGCTGATGGCACCAGGAGCACAGGAGGCAGAGTCAGCAATCTTCCTTGCCACTGTTCTGCTAGGATTGTTTGCTGGTTATGTCAGTCACGAAACTCATCCTGTTCTCTTCACTGGGAGCTTTCTGCTGATAAAGAGGGACACAGAAAAGCCCCGATTCTTCTTATTGGTAGCTCCTATTTTTAATCCTTCCGAAAAGTGGTTTGCCACTCTTGGAAACTTCTGGGAGACACCAGAGAGAAATCCGGAGGGTTTGCTATGAAACCTGAATGAGATCAGGATTTTGGTGCTAAACACTGAAGCTTCTGTCCACTAGACCCGTGAGAGCATGAACACAGAGGCCATCTGTACCCAGCCTGTGGAAAGCGGTGCTCTGCTCCGCTCCGCAAAGGAAGCCTGGCATCTAGTGGACACTCAGCTGTTGCATCACTTCTAATTTTGGCTGCTTATACACCACTCCAAAACTGGTCCTGACCCTAAGTTCGTGTGCCTGACCACAAGCTGTAGACCCCAACTGAGGTTAAAATTCATGCCAACTCTTAAATCTGACCAGTTGCCACTTCAAAAGGTGCAGCTGAGCTGTGTTCTAAATAGCTCCTCTGAGGAACTTGCTTTTGTGCCATACATCCTATTTATTGTGTTTTTATCCCCATAATTAATGTAAACATGTGGAAAAAACAGTGTCAGAAGATATATGAGGGAATTATTCTGAATACCTGCTCAGAATGGGAGATGCAAAATACCATATCCATCAAAGATACTGCGGGATGAACTCACATTATTGTCATTTAATGTCAAATATGCTTTCATCAGTTGTTCTGACAAAATGTGAACGCTGCTAAATTTCTTCTTTCCTTACGTTCTGAATTTAATGTGAGCACACATTACTCTCTTTGAGTATCAAGTTGACATCTAAATGAGTTGTTTCTTTTTCTTTCATGTTCTTATTCAGAGTTTATTGGAGGCTAAGGTGTAAGTATGCGTTAGGCTGTGTAGTTGCTTTGAACAATTTATTCCTTTCACTTAGAGCAATATTTTTCTGTATTTAATCATGCTAAAGTATCTTACTATGCACTTAGTCCTATGAAAAATAACAGGATTCGTTTTGAAATAAGGTAATATACATCATTAACAGAAGGGAGGGCCTGACCCATGTAATAATTAAATTATTTTGTATTTATTAATTAAGTAAAAATCTATTACATGGAGGTTTTACAGTACTTTAGAAAAAACCTGAAATGCGCCATTTTCTCATAACTAATTCAGTAAGACTACTA
This sequence comes from Falco rusticolus, assembly GCF_015220075.1. NCBI lineage: Eukaryota > Metazoa > Chordata > Aves > Falconiformes > Falconidae > Falco > Falco rusticolus. Next base: position 53,574,264 of record NC_051187.1, read on the forward strand.
CTACAATTGATGGACCCAAGTTTTTGCAAAGTCTTAGCAAGAAAAACCAGTGCATCTTTAAACTGATGCAAGCACCTCACAGATCCCCACGGCGGGTCCCCCCGCAGCGGCCAAGGGACCCACGTGTCACAGCTTCTAAATCAGCAGCAGCCCTAATCCTGCTCTCCATGCTTAGGCACTTGATGACCAGATTCCTGCTGAAAATGAAAATTGCTAGTGGGCCACTGTTTAGCATAGAAGTCATTCTTTGCTATAAGTAGCAGTGGTGAGAGGTTTCTCCAGACTGGCACTCAAGACATGATGACACAGTAAGGAAACACTTGATGCATGGGTGATGGAGCCTGCCTTGCTCCAGTAGAAAATTCTGCCATGATTGGATTGTTTAACCAAATAACCATAGAAAGACAAAGGCCTAAGGGTATGTATTTTATTACTTTTACTCTTTTTAAAAGAGAGAATGTACTTGAAATTCATTTCTTTATAAAGCTAAGAGAAAAGTGACAGAAATGTTAACGGCTTCACTTAATAAGTATTTGAAAACAGCTGTCAGCATAGCAGTGAGTTAGAAAATAAAGCACTGCAGTACTTCCTAGGGAATACTTACCAAATACCATCTTGGCTTTTGCTATGTAGGCAATACAATGCGTTTATTTGTGTTTAATGTGCCATGACAATTAAAAGGCACATTTGTTTTCATCCCAAAAGGTTTATTCTGTTTTAATTGAAAATCTCAACAAAGCCTTAAATGTGAAGCATGTCTTCAGAAACACTAATTAAATATTCCTCTTGCCCTGTCCTCGAAAAAGAAGTGACTATAAAAAGTCAGAAATTGAAAAAGCTTTGGAGATCAGTTCTGTATGGTACTGAGCTTATTTTGTGCTGGTTCTCACAGTGAGAAAGGGACCTTTTACAAACGTGGTACAGGCACAAACCAGGGGGGACACTGCATTTATATGGAATTGTGTCCATTAGTCGATAGATGCTTTATGTACTGCTATATGAGCTTGATTTCTCGCATCTCTGGGACTGGAGATGCATTAGCTGGGTGACCTCTGCGCTCCAGCTCTTGGCTTTGCTGGGATCACAGGAGGAGAAGGAACGTTGCCCTGTTTCCGTGCTGGCCGTGGTTGTCTGTCTGTCTTTCTGACATTCATCACAAAGTGTGGTTGGCAGCAGTGATAAGAGAACTCTTGTCAGGCCCGGCCCTTCACAGCCCAGCCGATATCTGACCTCAGCCAGAGCTGCAGTTACTGTAAGGGGCTTTGAAGTCTGCCCAGAAAGTCATGGCCCGTCTTGTTTTGTCCCTGCGTTACAGAGAGGCAGATAGCACGGTGGGAAGAGGAGACAGGTAGCTAGAGGCAGGAGTATCTATCTCGAGGAGCCGTAGTTCAGTTCATCGTTGCTTGAGAACCAGAGTCCTTACTCAGCATTTGCCTCTTCCCTGTGTTTGTTCTTGCCTTAAACAATTGGGGTAGTTGACTCCAGGTGTCGTGGACACCCCTCCAAGTGAGAGCGAGCTGTGGCTTGCACTCTGCTGCCCAAGGGACTGAGAAAAACGCACGTGCAATATCAAGGGTGGCATACCACCTGGCTGCCTTTGACTCCAGTCAGTACTGCAGATCTAGCACGCTTGGTACGACAGCGCTCAGCGGCGGTGTGACTTCATGCAGGCCGCAATGATCTACTGTTACCCACTCTCCTTTAGATGTTTGCACTGGCTGTATGGGGCTGTTAAAGGGTGAGCAGGTCCTACTGATCGCTCCTTGGCCCTCCACTCCGTGAATCAGCTTATGGATGGGAATCGGGGAGTCTCGGCTGGTATGATATTGCTGCTGGTGCACCGCTGTGGTAGCGATTGGCACCTCTTGTTCTTTGACCTTCAGCAACCTCAAAACAGAAGGGTCTTCTGAGAGACCGGGCAAGACAGACATCTGCATAATTTCCTCCGTCTCCAAGGCAGCTATACTGAAAGCTCCACCGATACCCTTTTGGGTCCTTGAAATACCCTCTCCTGAGATAGTCTATGCCAAGGATACATGGAGCCTCTGGGCCAGCCACAACAGGGTGCCTTTGCCACTCATTCCCAGTCAGGCTTATTTCAGCCTCCAATACAGTTATCTATTGGGATCCCCCTGTCACTCCAGAAATACAAATGGGTTCTGCTCGCTGTATAGCTTGATGGCATTAGGGTACACTGTGCACTGGTATCTACTAGAGCCTTATACGGGTCTGATGTGCCAGGTACAGTCCAGTAAACAGTCATCCCTCCCCTCCACCCAGCTGGAGACAGGGCCCCTCCAGTCCTGGTCATAGGATTCTCCCCTTATTCTTGTAAAAACGGATTAAATTTCGCTTCCCTAGGATCAGGAGTAAGATCAGCCTTTGCACTCTGTATAGGAAACTGCCCACTGGAGACTGGAGCAGCAACCTTCCTGGAAGAATGCCTATTTGTGATTGTTTTTCTTTGCAATTCATGTACCCGTGCCTCCAGGGTTGAGGTAGGTTTTCCATCCCACCTCCTCATGTCCTCTCCGTGGTCCCACAGGTAAACCCACAGGGTACTCCGTGGTGTGTACCTCCCGTATTCTCCCTCCTGAGTGGAAAGCACTTACTGTTAACAGCTGAGATGTGGGTCTGAACAGATGGCGAGTAGGATCTATTGAGTCGCTGGACTAGTTTCTCCACAGCTGAGATGAGGGAGGTAGAGATGCTACCTTCATATTCCTGGAGGTGGCGAGCCGCTTCATCTCTCCGGCTCATTACTGCTAATGAATTGGCATATGACTCTGCAAATTTCTGCCTCATGGGTCATATGCATTGGACTTCACTGGGATCTGTGGGTAACTCTGCAATGTTCTGGTCACAATAAATCATCTCTTTCATGGCTAATTCCCTCAGGTACCTGATAGCTCGCTCTATTGCAGTTTACTTGCCTGGACAACCTGTAATGAAGGGATACCTTTCCTTCACACTTGGCAGGAGTTGCCTCCAGAGGCTGAGGACTTTTGTCTCTCTTCCACTTCCCTTGCTATTGCCCCCTTCTCTAGAAAGTGCTCCCAGCTGCTTGGCTTCCTTACCCCCTAATTCCAAATTTATTTTTTCATATATATGGATATCCATCTATATATCCAAATCTATTAGCCTCGTTATCCCAACATTGGAGCAGCCAGGTGATAATGTGCTCACCTGGACGATGGGTAAAATATTTTCATATATCCCGCAGCTCATTCAGGGATAGGGATTGAGTGGTTAGCTCTTGTTCTGCCTCTGCCTCCTGTTTCTGTGGTGGCCCTGCTTCATTCTCCTTTACTAAACAAGCTGACTTTCACGTCCATTTCTTCTCATGTATAGGGATGACTGACAGCGGCACAGGTTGGGTTTCTGGTTCAGCCGCAGTGTCTGTCACAGGAGTTGGAGTAGCTGCAGTGCCTGTCGCTGGGGTTGGAGTAGCTGCAGTGCTACTAACGCAACAGAGGAAGAGAGACAAAGAATCGTTTAAAAAATGTAGCTGGAAAGGGCTGCAGGAGATCATCCAGTCCTTTCTCTGCCCGAAGGCAGGATCAACTATACCTGTGTCAGCTTAACAGATGTTTGTCTGAATGGTTCTTAAAACTTTCTAATGATGACGAATTCACAACCTCACCAGATGTTCTACTCCAGTGTTTAATTATTTCTACTGTTTGAAAGAATTTCTGAAGCCTAATGCAATCACTACTTTTTATGTTTTTCATTAAAATAGGGGACAGATGTTTCTCTACCTCTTGCATTATCTTTCTGTGTACTTGCAGACATGTTCACCTCAGTATTCCCTGCTTTACATTCAGCACGTTACATTTAATTAGCCTTTCTTTAAAGGTCTTAATCTATCGAAATGAGAATAAACAGAGGTCTTTTCTGAAATATTCAGTTCAGCCACAACAAAAAAAAGCTGTATGTCCCAAACTGGACACAGTGCGCTTGCCTTACTGGGTGCTGAGTATAACAGTTCTACTCAAACAAAGAGCAGGTTTGGGGATGTTCTTTTTTTCATACAACCAAACATGGTGTTTCCATTTTTCATAGTGGCATGACCTATTGTTCACTGTATTTGTGCCACACTTTTTTTTTTTTTCTCCTGTGTGGAACCTGTGCCTTTTGCTGTTGAGTAATGTGCAATTTTTTCAATTTCTTTAATTTGCAATTTCACATTGAATTTTAATCCTGACCACCACCGTGCTTACCGTCCTGTCTCTGTTTGATATAATCTTTAAATACGCTTTGTGTGGTGTGCAGCCCTTGACCTGGGTTGTAAATACAAGGATTGGACAGAAGCCGTGTGAACACACTCCATTTGATACATTCTTCCATTCAGACCATTCACTACTGAGCCATTAACCAATTCTGGAGTTTGATCTGGATTGTCTTTCTATGGCTTATGGGTATGCTATAGTATACCTCAAGTTATGGATATGTCATAATGATACACTGCAAAAAGCCTTACTGAAGTCAACATATATACCAAATAGGTTTGATACTGCTTTTCCACAAATCCATGAGGGCTGTTGCTCCTTAGGTGTGTGTTATGTGCTTATAACTTCTTGGCACTTTATTGGCATAGTCATTTCCTCTCATTAAAAGTGTTTCAAGCTTCAGCCACGTCGTTTTGTGGCTCAGAAAATTATTGTTCACTTTAAAGTAACTACAAAATCTCACTACACAGATACCAGCATCCTTTCCCCAAATGTGTGAAGCTTTTACTGTGTGCAAATAGTTAAGTGCAGCTTAATAACAATAATTGTTACTTGCGAAGTTTCTAACAATATGACAAAATTGATTTAAAAATCAGTTACTATCAAAAAATGTTACATAAATCTTGGTTTCCAACTACATGAGCTTTTTTAAATTGCAAAGTTTTAAAGATAGCTTCTTAACAAGATTATCAAGTTTGATAAGAAGTAAAAATATTTCTCTAATATTAATATATGTTTTTAGGAATAAAGCTTATTTTCCTGGAAAACAAAATTAAATGTAACAAAATTGAGCCAGTTACAGAAACAGAAATGAAGGAAGCAACACTGATCGTAGGAGTGGAAGCGTATCCGTTATTTAATCTGTATCTGTATGCAAAATAAGGCATTTACACAACCCAATACTCAAGTTCTTAAATATAAAAAATTGAAGCAACAATTTATAGTAGGTTATAAAGAAGCTTGAAGAAAGTACAAAAATAGTGCAAAGCAGTATTTACATTTTTATTTTAGAAAAAGAACTGGTATAAGTATATTTAGAGCTAGCTAATTTTTTTTATCCAGTGAAGGCAAGGCTTCTTTTAGCACCCTAATTGAAGTAAAAGAAGGTTTTAGAATTTAAAAGCATGAATGAAAGACAAAGGAAGGGGCATAACATAACATGTAAATGTATCTAACAAAATACTGTATATGCCTTGCTCCAGTTTCCCTGAGATTCAGAACAATACATGATAGAACTGTCACTCTCATGCATTAGTAATGTGCCAGTGCATAAATTTTATTTGCTTAAAGCCAAATTCTGCCTGGAAAGATATTTTTCCTGAAGTCCAGTTCAGTTCTCCTCACTCTCAAAAGCAGCTGGGTAAAAATAGCTGGATCTCATTTTACAAATACAATTTGTAAAAAATAAATAAATGTGTATTGTGCAAGTGTGTATTTTTTTATATCTATTTATTTTTGTTGGTATTTATTTATGCAAGCCCCTGTGACATTGCTTTGGTGAAATATGGGGTCAGTTATACAAATGCTGGGCTAAAGAACTTTCATTTCCTGTTCATTTTTGCTCTCTCAGTTGATGTATTATGCAATGTCAAAACCGCTATGGTATAGGAGAGTTACAGCAGTGTAGCCTGACGACAGTACGCCAAAAAGGTAAGCATGTGAGCATACACTGGAAATTTTTTTGTTTCACTTGGGTCAGAAGGACTAAAATATTTTTTATTTTGAATATATATATCATAACTTCATATATATATATACACACACACCTATCTATATCTATATCTATCTATCTATCTAACTTTTGAACTCGTGCTCCACACCAAATTGTTCCTTAAAACAAAAAGTGATTAGTTTGTGATTTGCACATAATACGGAAGGTCTCAGCTGCAGATGACCAACCCAAGACCTTTGAGAACGATGTGTGTTCGTACCCTTCTGAACCCAAGTTCCCTTCAAAGCCCTGAAGACTGGCAAACTGATGTCCACAAGTTTGCTATCACCTGTAAAACCCAGTTTCTCATACTGACTAGTTTGCTTCTAAAGCCTTGTTACGGTTATTCAGTCATCAGCTATTGACTTTTACTGATGGCCTTAAGATGCTAGTAGTCTTCCTCCTGATGTACTAACTATGAATATAGTACAAAGAGAAATAAACCCCCATGTTTATAAACAATGGAAACTGTCTTGCTGAAGAGCTGTAACTAATTAATCAACTGTGGGCATATTTTGCAATGTAATGTAGCAAATCAAGGTGCTGTGTAGAAAATTATCTTCAAAAAGTCTTTCTAAGGTTCTCATTCTGGGTTCATTCTCAGTTTACAGAGAGCAGCTTAAGCTCACTGCCATAGCACCCTGTAGTCATCTGGTGGAATAAAACCCTAAGCACATGCCTGGGTTTTTTCAGTTATGTCAACTTTCTAGCAACCAAACAATTTAGGAACCATTATAGCCAGTTTTGTCATCCACAGATCTGTATTAAAAGAAACTCCCCCAGCTATTACAGCAGGTTTTGTCGCACAAAGATCTATAATGTAAGAAATGTTCCTGGTTATTAAAATAACATCTTAACCTTAGAATAATCTTCAAAACGTCATCCAGTGTGCTTCCTGACCAGTGCTGTTTTAAAAATAATGGGTAGGGTTACTATTGTGCTGTATATTTCACTAGTTAATAACACCAGCAGTTACTTACAGGAATAAGTCAGGTATGTCTCTTGTTATTGTTCCAAAGGTCATGTATTCAGCAGTTCAGGCAATTAGATTTTGATGAAGCTGCATTTTCTTCAAATGTATTTTAACTCCTTAAGTATTAAATAAGCAGTAACTACTGCTTTCCTTTCTAGCATCATTTTCTGACCCAATATTGCTTAGGATACGTAGGATGCCACTAAATCATGGGTGTTGAGGGAAGGCAAACTGCGCAGTAGATGATCATCCTTGACTATGCCCTATCAAGAATGTTTTAAATGATCTAAAGATAGTCTGCAGTCCTGTGGTGAACTCCACATGGGTCATCTGCTTTGCCCAAAGGCAAGTACAGCAGAAGCAGAGTGAGATGTGAAACTCCCTGATTGTTCCAATGAAACTGATATTCCAGCATCAGATAGATTTACTCAGCACGTGCTTGTAAGGAACCGATCTGGACAGAAGAAAGTCCTCTGGTATAAAATATAGATTTAAATGTATTTCAGGAAACTGAGCTTTTCATCAGGTGGCCTACAAGGCTAGCTCAGACTAGCCTGCTTTCATTTCTTAGAACAAAAAGTGCAAATGTCAACTGTAATATCATAAGGGCAACACTTTCAAGAGGTACATAAAATAGAAGTGGTACCAATCTTTGTAGCTACCACTCACAATAAAACTGCTACTCCAACAGATACGGAAAGCAGTAGTATTTGTTGGGTTTTTTTCCCCTGGACCGAATCCCCTACTGAAGGAATTATTCCAGTGCTGGTATTGCACACAGTTTGATTATTTAAGATCATTCTTGGCCTTTGAGAAAATATATAGCACTTTAAAAGTAATACATCTTTGTAACCAAACAAGTTATAAATTTCTTCATATTTAGATAAATGTTTTCAAAATCTTATTTCATAAGTAGGAAGTATTTCTGGAAAATAACTAGTGGAATTCTACTCTCTGTGCTATCAGTAATAGATTGGCTTTTACTCCTTTGGATCAGTACCATTTAGCATGCTTCAAGAGTAATTCCTGCTTTGAGGAGAATGTTTATAAGAATCGTATTACATATGAAGACCATGATAGAGACAATGAGGAAAGCCTATCCAAGCGTGCAGGAGCATTAATAGGCAATACCTGGCCAAAGAACTACTCCCCTCATGCAGGCGTGATTTTGTTGTGTCTCTTTCCAAGACCTTGCATACGAAGGCCAGAGGTGATGCCCCCAGGGAGCTTGACAGTGCAAATATTCCAGTTTGCACTCCTAACCATGGTATGCTATCATGATCCTGTAAGGTACCAAGTGCTGATGCAACTTCTCAGCACCTAAACAGTCCAGAAATGCCCTCTGGGCCTTTCTTTCAGATTGCTTTCTGACAAGAGCCCTCTATTGCTCTGCTCCTTCCAAACACATACCCAGCCCTCTCTCATCCAAACAAAGTTAGTTTGGACAACAAAAAGCCCAAAAACCCACAAAAAAACCCCCAGCCCCTCAAATAAAAAACAGTTTGAATGGAAATGCCTAAAAATTGAAGTCTCCTAAGAGCTTAGAGAAAATTTAGCACCTTTCTCCTATAATTATTATTGTAAATAAATAATTTCACAATTGTCAAAATGGCATCTTCAAATGACTGTAGTTTACAACGGGGGACTGTTTGGCTACTGTAACATTTAACCTGGTTTCCTAAGGAGGACAAGCTTCCAATCAGGCAAACCCTCCCTTTCTGCTCCCCACAAAACCTTCTGAAATGGACATCCAAGTTTCAACCAGATTTGAAAGAGATGCAGAAGTCCTCACATGAAGTAGAAATTCCTTGGAAGTGAAACTCTGAGACAAGGCAGGACTTTTCCTTGCATGGTCAGCTGCTCAGCACATACAGAACGTGCTGCGGTGAGGTGGCTCTTTGCTAGGTGCAGGTATCATGCGGGACTTCAACGGGGAGCTGGGACACTAGGTAGGGAGCAGGAGCTGAAGGACAAAGAACTAAACTATTAGGAAACCAAGCTTCATTAGCTGTTACCAAACAGTTTCTAATCTTTATAATGGCTCAATGAGAACATAAAGTAAAACAACAGCATACAAAACATATACAAAAAACATACTTAGAACACATGCAAGACTCTGCAGGAGGAGGGCAGTGCAGTGCACAAGGGTGGAAAGTTGGGCACATCAGGCTTGTGAATGCTGGAATGCTGCCCTTCAATCTCTCGAGAAACAACCACCATCTTTACTGGTACAAAATCCATTTATTCTATGACTAAGTACTTAGTTTCTTCTCAAGTATCATGCTGGAAAACACATGACAATAAATCTCAAAATACTAAAAAAAAAAATATGGGTGGAAGTATCAAAGCTGCATAGTTTCTGACAAGACAGAGCCATCTGAAAACTAGCCAGTTTTAAAAATATATTTACCTGGGTTTCTGAGATAGCATTTGCCCAAGTGAGTGAAACGGGTAACAAGCACAATGTCCTGCACTCTACAGTCAGTTTTTCTCTCTCTTGTTTCTTAATCAAATACATATAAAACAAAAAAGAGCAACTGATTACTTCAGAGAAGTGGAGGAAATTGAAATAACTAAGATGTGTTTATTTTTTTACAGGTAGGAAACAAAAAGTATTTTCTGTAAGATTAATCTTGACATAATTGTGCTTGAAATAAACTATCTCAAATAACCTCAGATGAGAAAAAAAGATACCGGAATAACACTTTCCTAGTAAACATGAACCACATTAGATGGTTTTAAAGTTATCTTCAGACGCAAAATAATAAGACTCATGTAAAGTAATACCAATACAAAACCAGTCATACTACAAAACCAGTCTGACCCTCTTATTCTTCCCCAAAGGATGTTCTTTTTTTCAGATGTTCTGCTGAGCAGAATAAGCTGTCTATTCAATGGACAATAAAAAGGAACATCCCCTTGGGCAGGAGAGGAAAGAGACAGCTCTGGGACAGTTCCGACCTGTAGTCACTGTGCAGCTCACACACCAAATTAGATTGGTGTCCTGGTTTCAGCTGGGACAGAGTTAATTTCCTCCTCGGTAGCTGGTGCAGCGCTGTGGTTTGGGTTCGGTGTGAGAACACTGCTGACAGCACACGGGTGGGTTTGGTTGCTGCTGGGTGAGGGTCAGACCCAGTCAAGGGCTTTTCAGTTCCTTGGGCCCTGCCAGCGAGAGGGCTGGGGGGCACGGGGAGCTGGGAGGGGACACAGCCAGGGCAGCTGGCCCGAACTGGCCACAGGGATATTCCATACCACAGAATGTCACACTGAGTATATAAGCTGGGGAAGAAGGATGGGGAGGACGTTCGGCGTTACGGTGTTTGTCTTCCTGGGTCACCCTTACACATGACGGAGCCCTGCCTTCCTGGGGATGGCCGAACACCTGCCTGCCCAAGGGGAGTGGTGAATGAATGCCTTGTTTTGCTTTGCTTGCATGTGCAGCTCTTGCTTTACCTATTAAATTCTCTTTATCTCAACCCTTGAGTTTTCTCACTTTTACTCCTCCGATCCTCTCCCCCATCCCATTGTGGGAGGAGTGAGCATGCGGCTGCCTGGTGCTTAGTTGCCAGCCAGTTAAACCACAACATTTAGATATTCATATATTTAGGTACTGTGAGGTTGCTACAGCAACATCATGTACTACATACAACTCCCATCACTTTTCCAGCTGCAGCTGAACTAGTTTCAACATTTTATTAGATTTTTTGTCTTCTTTTTTTCTTTCCAATTTATGATCAAGTACAAACACATCTGCATTTGACAGCTTGTTTTGTTGCTCACGATTTACCACAAAGCAGAAACACTTCCCACCAATCGCATACAATATGTGGGGGCAAGCCCCAACAGATGTGCTATGAGGATCTATCTGTGTCACAGACCCTGTTGATTTTATACCACAGAACAACTTTAGTGTATTCTCACATTGTAGCTAACATAGGCTCCCCCCTCACTTTTTCTTTTTAATACAAAACAGCACCCCTACCAATATTCCTTGAATTAACAGGGCTCGAAAAGGGAATAAATCAAAGATGAAAGAATAGTTGAATCAAAAAAGACTTGTTAGGAATGGCTATGGACACAATACCATGTTAGTTAGTAAAATGTAACAAACATTTGTATCTGGACAGATTTTAACTCCTAACCCTTAAAACTGGGTTTACTTTTACTAAAGAAAAATGCAAATTCAATTTGCATCAAATAGGGTAATTTTAATCTGCTATTTTTGTTTTCTTTTGCTCTTCTCAGTGTTTGGGCCATTGTTATATATCACTGCTCTATAAACTTTCATAATTCTCTCAGAAGGCCTACATACCATCTGGTATGCTCCTCTATCACTGGCACAGCGACAAAACTATAGCTTAAGTAAAAACAAATCAAATTTAACAGCTCTAATGTTGCATGTAAAGCAATTCTGTATATAAATAGATTCTTTTCAAATTTCTGCTACCATAATTCCAAAAAATCTCACAAATCAGCCTTCAAAGGAATAGCAGACAGCAATCTGTCAGTTCTCCAGTAAGCAGGAGCTGTCTAACTGGTATCATCAGCACCTCAAAAAAGATGTTTTGCCTGCTTTGCTTGCCAGGAATTCACGATAGCTTGTTAGCAATACTAATACCCACCAATTACCTACTCTTTTCAAGTTCAAAGCACTGTAAAAAACCCAAATGATTTGCTGCAGCATTTTCTAGGTCCATGCTAACTCCTGTTAAGACAATGCTTTTAAAATGTGACGTTCTGGAGCGCTGAATTTAATCCCTCTCATTTTTACTGTTTTCTTAGCTTATACTTGCTTTCTTTCCCAAGTTCTGGAACTCATGTATTTTTCTTTTTTTTTTTTTCTTCCCACGACTGGTGGTCCCAACTGCCTTGTTGAGTCACACAGACTGACCTGAGTATATGCTCCCCTTTACACTTGCTTTCTCCACTTTCATATTTCTTTTCCCAGCTCTTCTATTATTACCCTTCCAGTTTTTCAGCTTCACAGCCTATTCATCTCTGTACATTTATCATCATTTGACTGTGTCCTTGAAGTCACTCAAGCAATGTGGCTTAACATCTATCATACATGTATTCTGTTATCCTCTCCTCATGGAAAGAGTGGTCTAAATCTTATCCGGATTCTTAAACTATAGATGTTTATATGTGTTACTGTACATTTCTGTGAGGCTATCACATCAGAGATGCTAACACCAGTTACTAACACTTTGCAAAGGAGCTGATGAGCTTTGTGATGGTTATCGGGTCCCAGGAAGGAGCTAAACCCACACGCTCGAGTCAGTGTCCTCATGGTCCACCCTTTTTCCTCCTATAATGAGCTTAGTTTCTGATGTACCTATGAACTGCTTTATTCGCATTTGGGGGGGGGAGTAACTTGATCTTCAAGTGGCTGAAATTTCAAGCTGGCAGTAGCCCGACCCTGCGCTCACAGGCAGATCCCCTCTCCCCTTTTCAGACAGGTCTGCTGTTTGTATTATTTTAGATAGGACTTGCAAAGCAGAACTCTCCTGTGAGAGCCCTAGGCCAGTTGCCTTTTTATATGTCAGCAGTATCTAGGCCAGGCACTCATCCTTCTCCAGCACAGTTTAGACCTCCTCCGAGGATAACCTCAGATGATCTCTGCACCATCTGCTTTTTCACCACCAGCTACTTCTGCAAATCCACCTGTGCCTTGGCGCCCACCTCTGCAGGGGAAATCTGTCTTCTGTTCAATTTACACATTCAGCTATAACTTATCATTTGAATTTTGGGATTAACACAATGCAGCTTCCAACCAATTTCAATTAATCTGCTGTCCAAATATTATATTAATATTTGATTTGGAGGCAAGACGTCTTCACTGAAGCTTGATTTGAAAAGGGGCTCCTCCAAAGCTTTTTTGCTCCTCAAAACCTATCTGACTGTTCAGTGCTGACTTTTATGTTCTCGCTTTAGCACAGACCAAAATGACAAACGGTTCTGCCACAGCCCTGAGGCTGGAGTAAGAGGAGACACTACTGATAAATGACGAGAGGTGGCTTTGTCACTTAGATGTGAGATGGAAGAGTCTTTTGAAGCCCATACAACTTCTCCTTGCCATTTGCCCAATGGAAAGGGCAGGATAACTGAAATCAGGCACAAAGGAGCTGAACCAGCTGCTCATGTTGGGTGAGCCTGACTGTTGAGCACCACGATGCTTTGTAAAAGGCACAGTGGCAAAGGCAGCGCTGGACAACTTCCATGAGTCTCCTTCAGAAAACCAAACTTTATGATAAAGATGATTCAGTGTGAGGTTGCCAAGGCCTAGATTTGCTGACTACTGGTGATAGAAACTAATTTTGATAGAAATTTCTAGGTAGAGGTAATGTACGTGTAGGTGGCATTTCTGGAAGTACCTGGATCACCTCCAGCTTTCAGGCTCTAGCAAGTCTCGCAGACAACAGTCAGCCCTGCCTCCACGCAGCGTGGTAGTAACTCACGCTGACAGCAGCACATAACCTAGCCCAGCCCAGCCATGACTCTCGCTCGGACGCTTGGGCTACTGCAATTTAAATGGCAAATAATGTCATCGGTGAAGAAGCTCTCTGTGAGCCCAGTGCTACAGAACTGGTGCGACGGATGGGGAAGTGGCTTTTTTTTTTTGTTTTCCTGTTAGCTTACACAACCTCTCCCAAGTGTTTTTAATAGCTACTGCACCTGGTTCCCCAGTACAATACTAATTTCTGCCAGGCCTTGAAGCACTCTATTTCACAGGTGACTAGTGTTGGCAGAACAGATGTTTAAAAGTAGTTTTGGTAACTCTTTGCTGCTTTCAGTGTTTAAGAACACCCCTTCAGCCCTGGCAACACACTCAGTGCAATGCCAGCTAGCCCCACAGGCCTCTGCCTGTGCAGACAAGCTGCCTGCGCACCGCTGCCACGTAGCATCAGCTGAAAAGCTGAGCGTGGCAGGCGCCCTGAGCCAAGGCTTCAAAAGGCGGCGGTTTTCCACCCATCCTGCCAAAGGGACACAGCTCCAGAAGCGTGCCGAGGAACCTAGGCTGAGACCTGCCCTAAACCCTGCGCTCTGCAGCTCCACAGCTTTTGCCATGGCCTCTTCGCCGTCCCCTGCCCAAAGGTTTCAGCTCGGGGAGGCTGGCAGAACACCGCACCGCTCGGCACCAGGCGGCCCCAGGGGCTGGCAGCTGCACACGCCGGTCACCTCAGCGCCGGCCCCGCCGCCGCCACAGCCCCGCGAACGCGGACCGGCTCGAGGGAAAAGGCGCGAAAGCGCACGCGCTGGCGCGCCGCGTCCGGGCGAGGTGATTGGTGGGGGGGGGCAGTGACGCCATATCGGAGCGCCGACGCCAGCACGCATAGATTCCGAAGGGAGCGGACCGCGGCCGTCGCCATCGGGGAGCGTTGTGCTCCCCGCCGCCCGGGCCGCCTCCCGCTAGCGACCAGGAGTCTCGGGGGCCGGCCCGGCCCGGCCGGTGCTGCTGTCGCTCCCGCCGCTGCCGCCCTTGCCCGCCCGCGGCCCGCCGGTGTCGGCGCCGGTGAGCGGCAGGTGCGTGCGCAGCCCGTCGCCGGGGCCCAGGGGGCGCCGGCCGTGGTGGGGGGAGGAGGGCGGCGGGCAGGGGTGGCAGGGTGCCTCCGCGCCGCCTGACGGCATCGCTGGCGCCCGCTTCCTCCCCGGGAGCGCCAGGTCGGTGGGGCCCCCCGGCCGCTCCCGCCGGTCACTTCAGCGTTTTTCTAAGGTGCGTCTGATGAGCCCTTCCGCCTCTCTCCTCTTCGTAGCTTTTCCCGCAGAGCTGCCCACTCGAGCCCGTCTTGTCTCCTTGCAGACAAGAGCGATAGGTTAAGAACATGAGTCTCTACAACTTGGACCGCTTTCGCTTTGAGAGGAAGAGAGAAAAAGCGGAGCAGGAAAATGTGTCTCCTTCGGCAGCCCAGGCAGCTGATTCTACCGCAGCGGGTGGTGCTGCTGGAGGGGATGAGGATGAATCTACAGATGATAGCAACAGGCCAGATACTCCAGCTTCAGATGTGACAGAGATAACTGGTGAGTCAGGTGTTTTGCATGTAGCATAATAACAGTGCAAGTACTTTCTAGAAATAAAATAATTGTTGCCTTTTTTTTTCTTTTTGCTTGTTTTACAAATGTGCTTTTTTATGGACACGTATTTCACAGCAATTCCCACAACAGTATCCTTATTTGTAACAGTGCTTGCTCCAATTGAACCTGTGTATTTACAGGCAAGTTGGAAACTTGGTAGCTAAAGCTGAGATATTTTTTTTTCAGTTGTGTAAGCAAGCTACAGTTTACATTTTTAAAGTATGTTATGTTTTCCCATGTATTAGTTATCTTCACTGATACCTATTTTACACTAATATAGTATCTCAGGTTTTTCAAAGAAAAAAACCAACCTTTTAGTTGCCTGATAAATAACGCTACATAGACAACTTTTTCACTAGAGTCCTAGGCTAATGGAGTGTGGAATATCATGGATAAAACTAAAAAGAAAGAAAACTGTTTCCTTTCAGTTGAACCAGGTTTTGTGAGGAGCTGAGAAACCTGCTGCTGATTCTCACAAGGTCATTGTGTTAATAGTTTTGTAATAGTGTTTGCTCTGTTTCCTGACAGTAGCTAGTGGTTTTCATGGAAACATGAAAAAGTTGCGAGTGTTTTTGGTTGGTTTGGCTGATACACTAATTATGTGCTGTTTCTGTTTGGATTCATCAATCAATACTAATAAACAACTGTGAAGGTTGTCAACTGCATAGTCATGTTCACCAGTGGCTTTTCTGTTACTGAAGGAGTAAGAATGGAAGAACAAAAATCATTTGTTGCTGATGATTTTATAAATTCCAGATATTCCATATAACTTCTGATACCAATGTCAAGGTACAGGTGTTATTGGAGAGATCAGACAACTTTGTGCGTTTAGTCAGTAATGGAGCAACAGTATCCGTTGGTGTGGTTTAATGACATTTGTTTTGCATACTTTTCCCTGGTGGAAAGCAGTTTATCATAGTACCTTATCTGTGTGATAACAGGGAACCTTTCATGTACAAGGAGGCGTTCCACCTTTAAAGGTGAGCCGAATAAATACTAGAGTAGATTCATATTTACTATTCCATGAATTTCAGTTTTGTGCAGGTTGACTGGAGTGCGCTCACATCTACGTTAGCAAATATCAGTTGGTGCTTTATGTCTAAAAAAAACCAAACGCACCCTCTAAATCTTGGCTTGAGAGTTGCCAGTCTGAAGTTAAGTAGCCTATCCACTAGCAGAAAAGATGTTTTTGGTGGCAGGGAGAACTTAAGCAGTAAGCAACTGTCAGTTGTGGCTTCTGCATAAATGTACTTTGTAATGGATTGCATGAAGAATCTGGCACTCTGAGGAAGTGCAACTTGGAACAGGTGTCATCTTCCTGTTTGTGGTAAGTCACTGTCTTGTGTGGTATAGGAGCTACTGAATGCAGGTACCCTTCTTGAACGGTGAACACAGGTGTCATATAATGCGTGGTGCTACTTTTTTTTGTGGCTCACTTGTCTTTGATTTATTTGTTTTTAATATTGTATTCCTTTAATCTGCCTGGGGACTTGACTTTGTCAGTGGAAGCATGTAGCTGGACCAACAAACTTTGGAGCCTGTTTTTCAGAATCCTGATCTCCCTTGGCTTATATTGTACAGCGGTAGGACTGAGGTGGAGAAGGGACCTAATACCCCATTTAGAGGTATGAGTTTAGATAGGAGGTGATAAAAGGAAAGATGAAGGGCCACCTAAAAGAGGAACTGTTGTGGAAGGCCGAGTAATTGCGAGGAAAACTAGTGGGAGATGATGGTAGCTACCAGTAGAACAGAGAAGTGCAGACAAAATTGCAGCAAGTGGCCAACGTAAATAAGAGTCCATGGACAGAGATGCTGGTGTGGAACTGGGACACTAATTAACATTATAAATTGAGATGTAATTCCTAGTACATTGCATTTACATTATGCTCATCTTTCACAGATACTGTTTAAAGGTGATAGAGTGGTTTGGTGACTTATTTTTCACTTATTTACACATCATGTGTAATTCATTTAAAGGAATAGATAAACTATTTTAAAAATCAAATAACACTTTCTACATTTATAGATGTTAACTGAAAATCACTCAAATTTTGTCTGCAGAATATGAGGCACTTCAATATAAAAGACAAGATTGGCTTTCATTAGCAGATGCCTGTCGCTCTTGTTTCCTAATTAGCCACAGGAAGACAGAAGTTTTCTTGCGTTGAGTCAAATGGAATGGATGGCTGTTTTGTTTTTTTTCTTGAATTATCATGGAAAAGGTGCAGAGATGACCAGCTTATGGCACTGTGTGCATTCTCTGCTGCTGAATACGTAAGTCAAAAGTATAGAGTTCTTTTGTACAAGAAGCAGTTTACACCAAGATAACTAAAAATAACTTGCCCTGATGCTCCATAAGTCATGTGAGGACAACAGTTACTCGTACTTCTTCTGAAGGCAAACACAGTGGATTCACAAAATATTGGTACTTGAAACTAGGGAAACGAGGAGAGTATTCTTTTTCACTTACACAAACAAAAAATATTATTAAATAGCTGATGGCGGTTTTTTGTCCTATTTCATTTGTTACCATGCAATCATATTTTTTATGTAAAAAGACTCTTAAAATCAGAGTTTTCCCTTCAGGAGTGCAAATGGTTCAGTATTATTTCCTAGGGATTTCTTTAAATTTCTGTTTTGTCGAGTCCCCTGAAATATGTGTTTACTGAAAACATACAATTGTTTTGTTTTCATTCATCTTGGAGAAAATAGTCAGATGTCTATTGCATCATGCAACACAGTTACCTTTGTAGCTATTTTTTTTGTTTTGTTTTCCCAGAACAAACAAATATTGGTAGATTGTTCTGCACCTTGGGTAATGCTTCTTGTTGGTTTGTATTGGACATGCGTGTCTTATGTTTTTAATAAGCTATCTGTAGAATAATGGCCAGAAGAATTGGTGATCTCTATGCACCTGTGTGTGTTCAAAACTATGAAGGCTTGCAGTGACTTTGCAGCCAAGTTGCAGGTGGTAATTCTGAACATCACATAACTGAGGGGTAGAAACCAACTACAGGGGCAGTTAGGAAATTATACCCGAAATATGTCTCTTTAGAGAGTGGGAAAAATGCGTTGGAGTGACATATTAAAATTGTCCATAAAAATTACTGTTATTGACTAAATATAATACATTTGGTTTTTCTTAGCCTGTTAAGAAAACAGTGAAGCTATCTTCTTATTTAAAAAATCTAATTGAAAATTTATGTAAATAGCCTGATGTATAAGATAATGAGATTATTCCAACTGTAGAAATAAAGCAGAACTGTATTAGAAGTATACGAATTAGGATCTTGAATTTGAAAATTACATTTCTATTCAAAAAGCATGCTCACAAAGCTTCAACAGTGAATTGAAATTAAAGTTGTAGATGAAAATAAACTACTATATATATATAATCCTGTTATTGATGGTTGATATTGTTCATACTGTCTGTACTAGTCAAATGTATAACCCAATTGACTGCACTTCCAGGTTATGTTGTTGAGAGTATCACGTCATGCACTTTTCTTATTCTCATTTGTTGTCATTTTCTT
Organism: Falco rusticolus; assembly: GCF_015220075.1. NCBI lineage: Eukaryota > Metazoa > Chordata > Aves > Falconiformes > Falconidae > Falco > Falco rusticolus. The sequence goes on from NC_051187.1 coordinate 53,592,783, forward strand.
CATGATGTGAAGAGGTCATGTCTCTTGCATATGTCACGGTAGAGTATAATTCTACTTAAAGCATTTCTGGAAAAAAGTAATGACTGCAGTACCTAGTGAACTGTTCTCAGGATTCATGGGAAGATAATGTTAGAAGTAATCATAATTTTAAAATAGTGTCTTTGAGAAGCACCTTAAACTGACACTGATATGTAGGATTATTTTAGCAGATGAAAAAGACTTTGCTTTGAAAATGGAGTATTAATTAGCTTTTAGACTCGAGCAACCTGCATTTGATACTGCTTTCCAAAACTAGGTGGAAATTAATTTTTGAATGTTGTGCAGTGTTAGTAAAGGTGTTAAGTCTCTAAATAGTATCTCAGTTTGGGTTTTATTTGGGAGAGAAGAAGCTGGCTTTCTTGGAGTGTGATGTATAGTTTGTGTAGGAGGTTTTATTTAGAATTATAGGGCAATGCATTGTGGCTCTGCACAGGTACATGGCTTCCGAAAAGACTCTGGTGAATGATTTAAAAAAGCATAATAAAAAACTTTATAAAGTTTTTCAAGAGCAGTTGAAGCTGTGTGTTTGCTGACTAAACTAAGCAGAATACTTGTGCTAACATTATAGAACAGTTGCATCTGAGTACCTTCATCCATAACTTAAACACTGTCTGCATATAACCATAGACAGTTTGATCCAGTTATTTCCATGGAGTCTCTTTGTAGGACAGCAAAAGTCTGTTGTTGTGGGTTTTTTTTGTTGTTTATGTCTCCAGTTAGGGATGCTTCTGTGTTTTCTTACTTCTGGTGTTAGACAAATACTGGTCTTACGATCGCAGGTATTCCTTAATAGTCCTTTTTAATTGCCTATAATCAGGAAATTCTGCCTTCAATAATAACATGCTGTGGCAATAACTGTTTAATCTGTTACTACTATGCAAGGTTATAATTTGCTCTAAATATGAGGACTCCTTATTACATATGTGTGTTCTACTCCCTCCCACCTCCCTGCCTTAATAAGGGATTCTGTTCAGTACAATAGGTGGAGGAGGGGGAGAATTCTTTTCCCAGACAATGCAGCATTTCATAGGTATAGGAGTTAAGAGCTGTCATGAAGACTGGACAATGATTGCTATTTAAACTAAATATAAAATGAGAAGTCACCAAGTGAAACAGTAAATACTCTTTATTTAAATGTAAACCTCATTCAAGGTTTATATTGTAAAGAATAAAACTATTTTTTAAACCATGTTATTTTGTAAACTTTTTTAAAATTCAATAAGGATGCTTCTTAACAAAGCTGTTATAAGTGCCTGCCATTTGTGTGTCACGCTACTTGTGGTGGCAATATTTGGAATATGGTCTAACCTACAAGGCAAAGATCTGGAAAACTGGCTTGATGGATTCTGTTAATTTGGTAGAGATGTGAACTTCTTGTGTTTCTTACAGACCTGTTTTGATATTTCCATTCACATCTCTTTATACATTTTGTCTTTCTGTCCTATTGTGATAGTCCTTGCCTGACTAGCCCAACTTGATAACCTTCAGAGTTTTTCTGCTTTTTTTTTTTTGTTAGAGAGGAATTGCTGAAATTTGCCTGCATCTTTAGGTCTAAATTTTAAATGAAATGTTTGATACATTCCCAGAGGTTTCTCTTGTATTCATCTTAAAACTTAAACAGTTTCAGATAAAGCAAAGCAACTGTGTCAAGGGCAACACATCTTCCAGACCTGGATAGATAGAAGAAGATCCTGCTGAGGAACTTTATACTGCTGGCATGTTGGTCTTGGTTGTAGTGAGGCCTGTCTTGGGACAGTATGTTACTACTTCAGAACTAGTACTTTTCAGGCCTTCCTAAGTTTATTAGGAAGCACTATTACATGCTTATTAAGATAACAAGATTACTTGGCAAAGTGAGACTTTTGTCTCTTGTAAAAATCATTACTGTAATCCTCTATTGTGTCTTGAAAGTGATAGAAAAGGTTTAGATTTTTATGACTCAATATAAAATTGAGGCCTTTTATCACAGATGAAGGAATTATACACAATGTAGCTCACTTCTGCATTTGGTTATTATATGAATTTATTCTAGCCTCTTCTGTGTCTCTAGTGCGTGCTGGTAAATCATCGTTGAAAACTGGTGTTACGCTCCGTAGTAACTTGACTCAGCAAGTTTCTGCATTAATGAGAAGAGACAGAAGGAACTAATTTTCTTTCCAGCCAAAGTTATGGTTCCAGAGTTAGCAGCTGAGAAAGCACCACCAGTGTTTGGACTATAGCCGCAAGAGATTGGAGAAGGAATTGATGCGCTAGAGGGGAGAGGATGCTCGTGATGCTGTATTTGCATTAGGAGGATGTAGAATCCTTTTATATGAGGACTTATACTGACAGTTGTATTATTAATACTCAACTCTTTGGGAGTTCTGTAGCTGACTCTCCTGCACCTTCCCTGTTTAATTGTTTTGGTCTTATTTTCTTATTCATGATTCAGAGCTCTGTCTTCTAGGAAATAAAGTGTAGAGATTTTTATTTTTTTTTCAGCCATGCACCACCCCAGTTCAGAGTGTATTACTGTTTTTTTATTCACTGAGACTCTTAATAAACCATAGCTATTTTTTCTCAAATCTCTTCTACCTGTTCTCTTGTTGTGTGTTCTCACCCATTTTTATAAAATGTAAATCAGATGCCATCAACAGTGGAAACCTCCAGTTTCTTCAATACCAGTCATGCAGGTAGGGTTTGTGTTGTCGTGTCATGGGTAAACGGCTTGTCTTTGCACAGAGGTGTGGTGGTGGGTGGAGGAGCCCGAGTAACCTGATAGGAGGAATGACCCCTGCCCTGGCTTCTCCCAGGGCTGTCACAGGAGGGCCACCAGCCCTACGAGCTGAGGGCTGAGGCTGGTGCCCATCTCCATGAGCCAGCAGCAAGGCTGTTGGGAGCACTGTTCAGGGTGAGGAGGGTTGCTGCCTTTGGGGTTATGGAACTCGCTATGAGATGCAAAATAAGAGCTTTTTAGGCTTGTACAAAACTTGTGATGAATGTTCAAGAAGAGGAGCCGAAGGTGAGAGAGGAATCAGGGTGGCTTGAAGAGGAGCAAGTGTGGGGAAAATAGAGAGATAAGGGGGTAACAGGGCTCAGTTACCCATAGACAGGTCAGCATACTTGTCTGGCCGTGCTTGGTTTGTGATGACCATCGTCAGTCCTGTCTTCTCATTAAAATCCTCATTTAACTTCTTCCCTGGGTGACGGGGATCTGTTCCGTGTGCACAGGGAGGGGTCAAAGTGCCAGCAGCTGGAGCGAGGGACTGGGGTCGCAGTGGCCCATGTGTCTGGGGTGCCAGCAGCTGGAGGGACCAAAGCGAGTGTAAAATGAAGTGACAGCCAGCAAGGGTCTCTGTGTCTGTGATGGCACCCCCCGTGCAGCCCCTGCACAGGGAGTGGGGGTACCAGGGCACCAGCCAGCCAGTGTGTGAGGTGCTCTGGGAAGCCAGGGGGTCAGTTGCCCGTTTGTGCATGGGGTGGCCCAGGATGAGGGGACCCAGCGTCAGCCACCAGGTAAAGGGTGGGGAGATCATGGTGTGTGTGTCTGAGCCTGTGCAAGGGGGCTTGTGCTGGCAGCCGGAGTGGGGTGCAGGCCCTGGGGGCTCCTGTGCTCTGGTGACAGCAAGGGAGGAGACCGAGGCTCCCTCCCGGGTGGACCGGGTGTCTTAAGGCCAGCAACTGAGAGGGGGTGTGTGTGTGTTTGCTGCCGGCGGACCTTTGTCCTGGTGAGCCAGGAGGGGAGCGGGACGTGGCTGCTGCCTGCATGCCCCTGGTGCTGGACCAGAGGTGAGCGTGGGCCTGGGTGGCAGCAGCAGCGGGTCGGAGGTAAAGCTTGCCAGTCATCTGGGAAGCAAATTCTTTGGCATGAAGAAAGGCAAACCCCTTATTTTACCTGGTAAGTAAGAAATATGGAAATGGCAGGTTATAAAGGTTTGTAGGTGGAAATTAAACATGGGTTTCTCTGCTGAAACAGGGTACTGAAACAAGACAATTCTCCTTTTTTGTAACAGACTCTCTCACAGGTTGTGATCTTGTGTGTATTGAAAGCTGAGATGACGATAGCTGTTCTTCTCGCTCCTCCGTTTCCAAACGGATGGACTAATACCTGGTTAGAAGTTATTTCATATTTTTGGTAGGATTTTTTCAATGTGTAGCTGAGGTGATCTGAAGATGTAAGGCTTCAATGGTTGCTTTTTTGAATTGTCACTGAACCTAAGCTCCATTTTCATGTTCTTTTCTTCCTTTTCAGTAGTGCGCTATGTAACATTGAGTACTATATTTTTGTAGTTTATTTGGTACCTTTCCCTTTCAAAGCCAGTATCACCAGGTAGTTTCCTATGTCAGCAATTTGCCTGTACTTTTAGGATTTCTTTTTGTCTCCACCAGATGTTGCCACAGTAAATTATTTTGAGTTTATTTTCTGCAAGATTACTTTCTTACAGAAAATGCTCTCTGCAGCTGTCGTGTGTTCTGTTCCACACATTCTTCTTTCTCTCTTCAGTTGTATGCCTCCAGGGTCCATAATTTGTCTGATCTTAAACAAAACTACTTGGCTTACCAACTATTCTTTCTTTCCAGCACTGCCTGTAAAAATGGTAAAGTGGTAGAAAGGAATGGAGTCTTGAATGTGTGGGACTGTTGCACTAGGTCAGGCTGCGTACAGTTCTTGGCTCATACCTTTTGCAAAACGCCTTGAGTGCTTTTCTTCAATTACTGACATGAAACAGTACACTTAAGAGGTGGCAATTGCATCCAAGTATTCAGTTCTGTTTAATGCAGGTTTAAAGGTAGAAAAGCTAGAAGCTGCACGTTCAAGTCCATATGTATCAACTAAAAATTGCTGTGATTTGTTTTCCTTGGGATTTTCTAAAGATGATAGCAGAACAATTCTTGCCTCTGCAGGCAGTAGATTGAACCATGTGTTTTACCTTGCCCAGGCTTATATGGGAGCATCAGAGTTTTAGTTAAAACCTCTTTCAAATATACAATATATGCACTTAGAGCATACTGTGCCTTAGCTGCACTTGGTACTGTGCTGAAAGAGGGCAACAGGGAAAATTTTATTAGTATAGGCTTTTTGATTTTGTTTTACAGTGTTCTAATCCTCTCTCGGCTTCAGGTTCAAGACCCACTTTGTATGTCAGGTTTTGTGTAGATTTCCCTGTGTGGTCATGCTTTACCCATCTGGATATGTACGTGGAGCTGGTTTCACGTGTAGCTGACACCGGGGGCACTTGGTCGTGTTATTCATGACTGATTCAGGAATTATATGAATAGAGTGGCTGCTTATGTTTTTGGTTGTCTTAGAAGCACGTTCAGATCTGTAAAGTTAATACATGCTAACGCGTGTGTGGTGGGCCCATTTTGAGAATGTCATTGAAGGTATTATATGATTCCTGAGATGTCTTCACAGTGATAAATCCTAACTATAGGTTCTGTATATCCTGATGCTTCGTATGTAACACAAAGTATCCTTCCATATGCTATGTTTCCTTGTTAAGAATGATCTAGATCATAATGTGGAAAAGACTGGCTAAACAGATTATATCTCTGTAAGAGGTATAACCTGTTAAGTTCCTTGGTGTAGCTTCCTGATTTTCTGCAGTATAACACTCATGTTCCATTTTTGAAAAGCTGTGAAGACCAGCAGATCAAAAATCAGCCATTGGATATACCAGGACGTTTCTATCCATGCCCTGAGCAGCCTGGAAGTTGGTCAGAGGATTTTGCTGATTATCATTTTTTTTCAAAAATAAAAATGTATTTATTACTAACAAAAAATACATGATCTCTTAAATTCCTTGTATACAATTTTTTTGATGTAAGAGGGGTGAGGATATTTTGCCAGGTAAGTTCCCACTTTAAGGAATACAGCTTACAGGAATTTTCCATACATAAGGGTGTGAGTTCTGTTTAAATGGTTGCTGTGTATTAGGAAGAAATCAGCTGTCTCATGCTCTAAGTACAGATAAATATTGGAAGTCATAAGTTGTAAGTCATTGTCTGTCTTTTCTCCTATTGAAATGGCTTGCACAGGGTACTCTGCTGTCCCAGAAACTCCTGAAGCCAAATGGACAAGGAAACAATCTTATTTCAAGCATCGAAGAGGGGTACAGTTCCTAGATGTGTCTTCAGATAGCGAAGATGAAGAACCGAGAAATTTCAGTGCTGTGAAAGAAAACAGAGCTCCAAGGAGAGATGCCGTTGTAATGTAAGCTTTAAGACAGCTTTCTGTAATGTTTAAGTAACGTGATGTGATGTTCTAAATTGAAATACTGAATTGAAAATCAGAGGCTAGGTTCCGGTGTACTGGTTTGAGATTTACCTGCCCCTAACTAAACTTTCCTGGATTTTCAGGGAAGAAGAATCCAGCTCTTAAGCCATGTTCTTAGAGAAGACATGAGGGACAGGTTCTGTGATGTTGGTTATGTGATGTTCATTATACATCTGTGTATTGGCCCTACTGAAATGCTTTTAATGGCATTTGAAAGCTTAACCATAAAATACTTGCTTTATTAGTTTAAAACTGTATTGGAGTTGATTGTAGCTTGTTGGTTTTTTTGGGTTTTTTAATGAAACCGTGGTGGACAGGAAAGCAAGTTGAGTTTCAGTATATAGCATAAGAGTTCCCAAGCTAAAGTTAAGTATTAGTTGTATGATGTGTTTGCTGTGCTTTGTGGAAACTTTTTTTACTTAATTGGAAATAGATATTTTTGAATAAGCTGGGAGGGAAGAGCGTGCAGGAGTCACTTGTGTGGGTGCTAAAAAGGCAGCATTGAGAGTGCAGGAGAGAAGAGATGTAGACAGACATGTCCTGCAACTAGTTGGAATGGTTTAAAGAAACCCCTGCTAGTTATATGTCTGTGTGACTTGAGATGTGGTAATTGTCTGTGTCCCTTTAAGTGTTCTTGTGCTAAGCAAAGCAACATGGCTTAACCTGGTTTTTTTGATAGTCTGGCTCAACTGATCTGTGGAAAAACTTTTATGGGAATAGCAACCTTAATAGGTGTAGTCTCTTGTCAGATTTTCAATCCTTACATAGAGCATGGAGTTAATGGAGCTTATCAGCAGAAATGAAATAAATATTTTCCCTGCTGCTGTTATCTGAAATGCTGTATTTTTTTTAATGCATCTTCTCCAAAGTTTAGGCAGATACGTGGTGAGAAAGAAACAAAAAAAAAATTGTAGTTAGCAGTGTGGACTCCTGTTTCTATCTATAGTTTTAAGTTGTAGATTGTGCAAGGATAGAGAGACGGCGAGCTGGTTGCATGCATTGAATTGGCTTGTGTGGAGTGCTGTATAAACACAGTTACACTTCTGGGACCAACCCTGTTTGGAAGCAGTACAAGCTGTTTTGTCCCATGTGGAGCTGACGCTAATAAGCCATGCAGGACCCAACTTGCAGAACCACAGTTTGCTATTTCTGTACTGTATTCTGATTACTAGGAGTGAGAGACGGGCAGAGTGGCTTCTAGTGGGACTGCTGATGAGCATAATCTACGTCCTCTTGTACTCTTCATTATTCCTGTGTAGCCACTGGTCTCTTACGCACTGGGCACGCCAGTGCCTGACACTTGGGCACACGGTGTTGGCTCAGGTGCTAGCTGATGTGTACTGAACCCACTATAAGCTGTCTTACAAGTGGTGTTATGGTTGAGCTAAGAAACGATTGAGAGCGTGGCAAGAGTTAGCTTGGATCTGGCAGGTGTTGAGTTCAGCCTAGCTTTGCACAGAGTCAGTCAAGTGTTTCTGCACTGTGCATTTTAGTGCATGTGTTACCCAATGTTTCAGGGTTTTGTGAAATTTTTTTTTTCTTGCAGAGTATCCCAGGCCCCCTTATCCTGAACGAGGGACAGAGCAGAAAGCAGAAAGTTGAGAACAGAAAGCATGCCTTTCCTAAAAGGAAGTGTGCTGCAAGCTTCACTGCCACAGTCACTGTCCCTGTCCTGTCACTGTTTCCTTTTGCGGAAAAAAAGCAGAACTCTAACATGAGGTTTTGTGGGTCGGCGTCATGCTCGTTTAGTGGTTAAATGAGTGTTTCTTCTTGCTTGATAAGAATGTGTTTGTACAGAGAGGACAAGATATATGGTATGTGCAGCTCAGACTTTGTTGACAAGTATCTAGATGTTAATCCCTGATAAAGTATAGGGTAATTGCAGTGTTACCATTTCCATTTGGATTGATTGCCTCCTTTAAATGCAGTTTATAGTGAAACCTTTTTCCTTATCAAGGCAAAAAGATCTGAAATATGCTAATAGAATTTTAATATGCCATTTCATGAAGCCTTTTTATTTTTTTAAGTGGATGCTGGATTCACCTTCTGAAGCTTACAACTAGATGGCTTGGTGGTGGACTGAAGAGGAATTTGGGCTATTTTCTGTTCTGAGGATTTTTTTTGAATTCTCAGGCACAACCAGACAGTCCATGTAGCTGTATGTGCCTTTAGAACGGGATAGGGAGAAACGGATTTTTTTGATACACAGTATTTTGAGACTACTGTGTAATCTTACGTAGGTGGCATGTACTACTTTTTTCAGAATCGTATTGCAGTCTGCCTATTGCAACTGCTAAATAAAGATACAGTGAGGAAAATGGGGTTTATTTTTAGTCTTTTACCTGTATCTGTTACCTGTGTAAAGAGACCTGCAGGCAAACCATTCTGGTGGTAAAGTCCCTATGAAATGGCAAACTCCGTAGAGTTTGTTTAATTTTTATTCAGGAAAGGAGGTTTTTATGTGTGTATGGAGGGCAGTAGGATGGGAGACGTGTGCTTACGTTCAGTCTTGTCTGTGCAACTGAATTGTGAAAAATATATGGGGACTGGTTTTCCTGCACGTTAGCTCTAACAATTAATCCTCCAGTAAACTCAGGACTTTGTCTTTTTCAGAAAGGTTCTTCCTATCTTAAGATGTTTAAGACTCTGCACAAGGGTATTTGAATTTTCTTTCTTAGTTAGCTGAGAACTGGGACAGAGTTGATACTGCACCTGGAAAGCTCTTACAAGGAACTTATCCATGTCTGTTTATCTGTTGGGCAAATAAATATATTAGCAAGACAGATAAACTCGAGATCATCTGTAATTTGGGTAGCTGAAATGATGAAATGTATGAAGATGGCTGTTGCTAAATTTGCAAGTAATCTTTTACAGCACAATACCAGGGTAAATTGTGGTATTTCCCTTGTCCATCTTTTCTTCTTTCCTTTACAAAGTTGAAATGCGTTCACTGCGAACAGAAGACTGTACTGAATCTTGCATGCTTTATTTTTTCCTGAATAGGAGGTATCCCTTTGGGTACAAATTAATTCAGTATTACTGAATGTATCTTGACATATTTTGTATGGTCCTGTTGGTTTTGGTTTACAGTAATGTTCCAGTAGAGTGAAACGTTGATAAGCAAAAATAAATTCTAATTCTTTTTCTCCTCTCCCATACATTATAGCTCTGAACAGTCTGAGGATGACGAACAGCCTGAAGATGAACTACCCCAGTTGACATATGTAAATGGTGGGGATCAGCTGCCAGTTGTGAAGAAGGGTGTAGAGGAAGACATCAGAGGCACAAAGCTGCAAACACTGAAGGAACTCTTTCCCCAAAGAAGTGATCATGAATTACTACAAGTAATAATGCTCTGTTCTTTACATTTCTGTAGACAGTATTCCTAAACCTCTGGCTTTAATTAGAGGAGCAGCCTTGGGGTGGGTTGACCCTAGCTGGATGCCAGGTGCCCACCAAAGCTGCTCTATCACTTCCCTCCTCAGCTGGATAGGGGGGAGAAAATATAACAGAATGTTTGTGGGTTGAGATAAGGACAGGGAGAGATCACTTGTCAATTACTATCACCGGCAAAACAGACACAGCTTGGGGAAAAAAAATAATTTATTGCCAATTAAATCAGAGTAGGATAAGGAGAAATAAAACTTAAATCTTAAAATGCCTTCCTCCCACTCCCCCTTCTTCCTGGGCTTAACTTCACTCCCAAATTCTCTACCTCCTCCCCTCCAGTGTCACAGGGGGACAGGGAGTGGGGCTTGTGGTCAGTTCATCACACATCTCTGCCGCTCCTTCCTCCTCGGGGGGAGGCTCCTCATGCTCTTCCCCTGCTCCGCTGGGGAGGTCGCTCCTACAGGGTGTAGTCCTTCAGGAGCAGGCTGCTCCAGGGTGGGTCCCCTGTGGGGTCTCAAGTCCTGCCAGCAAACCTGCTCCAGCGTGGGCTCCGTTCTCCACAGGTCCTGCCAGGAGCCTGCTCCAGCCTGGGCTTCCCACGGGGTCACAGCCTCCTTTGGGCATCCCCCTGCTCTGGCATGAGGTCTTCCATGGGCTGCAGGGGCACAGCCTGCCTCACCGTGGTCTTCACCACAGGCTGCCAGATATCTGCTCTGGTGCCTGGAGCACCTGCTGCCCCTCCTTGCTCACTGACCTGGGTATCTGCAGAGATGTTGCTCTCACATAGCCTCACTGCTCTCCTGCTGCAGTGTCCTGTCCCATTTGCATACACCCCCTGTCCCTTCTTAAATACATTATCCCAGAGGCGCTACCACTGTTCCTGATGGGCTCAGCCTTGGCCAGCTGTGGGTCTGGCTTGGAGCTGGCTGGCGTTGGCTCCATCTGACATGGGGGAAGCTTCTAGCAACTTCCCCCAGAAGCTACTCTTGTAGCACCCCCTTGCTACCTAAACCTTGGCACACAAACCCAATACAAGCCTTAATTCTTATCAAAAGGAATATCTCCAAGTAATCTATTTTAGGAGAGCTGCAGGCATGTAATGTTTCCATATACACCTGCATACGTACACAGGTACTTATGTATATATAAAAATGAATATGCACATGCTTTTTATATGTGTGGATATATAAAAACCTTAAGATAAGCTCAGCAACAGTGCATTCTAGTGTATAGAAAATTCTTTTTTTTTTTTCAGTTGTGATGTTTAATCTTAGTTATAGCTGTCTTGGTTGATAACTGCCCTTGTTGGAGTGCAGCTAACTGATTAAATGCAGAATGAGTGAAATCATTGTGGTCTTCTTCAGTAGATGAAATGTTGCACCCTTGCGCTTATGAAATGTAATATGCAAAGCCTATAGTACTTCCAGTGAGGCAAAAAGGAGTAGGTTTGAACTTACTCTAATTTATTCTGATTATACTGATGTGTGGACCTGAGATACTGTTAGCTATTGTCTAATGTACAGTACAAATTACAGTTGCCATATTTTTAGTGAGGTTATTTTTCAGTGCTGATATGTAACTAGGTTTTCACTAGGTTTAGTTTGCAAAGCTAAATGAGTTTAAATTAATCTGTTAAGTTTCCTGGTTGTTGACACTGTGTTAAACAAATACAGAAGTCTTACTAGTGCTCCTTGTTGAGTGTGTTTTTCCCAGTGCATCAAGCTTTGTGTTTAGACTTCCTACTTTAGGAAGAAAGAAGGGGTTGCAAATAGCAGTTTGGGAATTTTTCTCCTGAGCATTGTAATAAAATCTGTATTGTAGATGTCCGGTATTTAGAAAGTTTTAATTTTTGGCTACATAGAAATTATTTAAACCAAAGAGTTCATTGTAGCTTAGAAACTAGCTAGAAATGACTTGTGATGTGTCTTGACTGCTGCTTTGTGATTTCAGTGGTGCTTTTAACTACTCAGTGGTATGTAGTGCTGACAGTATTTATTCTCAGGAGAGTGTGAGGTAACTCCTGCGTCAGCAGAGCTTTGTAGTACATGGAGGCTATGCAAATTTTTGTCTGCAGTTATGTATCCATGATATTTTTGAAGGAAGACGGAGGAATATTAGGCAAATGTATATTCCTTCATGAAGGATCTGGAACAGTCTGTCCTGAAAAACCCTATGCAACTGTTGAGGGCTATTAAGAGAAACTCATGAGCCTTTTGAAAAGGAAATTGTGTGGCTATAGCAAAATTGTAAGATGTTTACAAATGTGGACAAAAGCTTGGGAATTGGGATTCCTCAAACTTTTTTTTTGTGTGTGTGTGCTTCTTTTAACCTTTAGGCCATTTGCTTCTACTGCAGTTATGTTACTTGCAAAAAGCATTCTAAAAGTCTCAACATCCAATTAATTTGTAAAAATTACCTAGTTTGAGATTATACCTGGATGGAGAAAGAATCTAGGACTGCAGGGAAGTATAGATAAACTTTGATGCATATTTTAAATTGCGTGCGTGTACTTTCAGGGAATCGACCAGTATGACATAACAGTATACAGACATTTTGTGAGTTAAGAAATCTGTTTTTGTGATAGTAACATTAAATAGTTCGGCTGGGGGGGGAAAAAAAGCGCTTTTAAGTAAACTTGCACAGTGTGTTTGTGGAGACTTTTAAAATGTTTCCAAATACAGCTCATGTGATCAGTCTAGCTAATTTGGTACCTGTTAATTTTGGTGTCTTTTAAAGGGTATTTCAATCATGCTGATCTGTCATTGTCCTCCTCTGTCCAACACTATTAAATCTCACCACTTAATTGACTTTTTTTTCCCAGTTGATAGAATCGGCACACACTATGGATGAAGCAATAGCTGCTGGCTTGAAGTTCAGTGACGAAGGTACGTTTAGCAAAAGAAAAAAACACTCACAAACTTAAGAAGCTGTTGCTAATTCAGTGAAATAAAATTGGTTGGGATGTATTTAAAAAGTGGTAAAGCATATGCTGAAGTTATTTTTTTTTATTGTAATAACACAAAACTGAAATTACAGGCTTTGGAAAGGGAAATATAAAAGTAGGATGCGAATCAAAATCTAAAAATAGAACAAAAAAAGCGGAATTTGTTCTGTGAAGCTCAGGATTGCTTTACATGTGGGTCCTTAAGTGATTTCTGTTCTTGCTGGTTCCTTCTTTGGCCAGAAGTTGAGGCAAATAGTAATGGGTTAGCCACAGTAATTTGCAATGTTGTAGGTGAGAAATCTGCTGGTATGAAAAAAATATACTGAAGTATGTAGCCACTTATAACTGGATGTTTTTTGTGTTGAGGCTTATCACAATTTTCTCTTCAGCTTGACATCAAAACTTTCTTGTAATTCTGAATAAGAACTGTTAGTCTTAGGCATTGGATAGATCCTCACCGTTCTTTAGCAAAGCATCTCTCAAACCATGCCTTCGAGCCCTCAGAATGTATTTAGGGGGTTTTGTTCTGCATCTGATTTTATGTAGTCTCATGCTGTTATGCTCCAAAAAAACGCCAACAACAAAAAACCCAAACCAAATCAAAAGACCCAACGCATGATGTGGAAGTCCATAGAAAGTGGTAAGTGTGTAGCAGGGTCATACTTGGGCTTTGGGTTTATTTCTTGACATCACCTAAGTCCAGAGTTAAGTCTCTTACCTTTTTAACTGATTTATTGGGATTGGTGGGGGAAATGGGGAAGTTTGATATGAATATTAATGTAGTCATAAAAAGCTGATCTGTTTCAGCAGTCTCCCTCTGCAGTTCAGTTGTCCATGGTTTTCCTGAGACATCTTCATGGTTTGGGCATGATAGAACAATTAAAGCATTCAAGAGTGACCATAAATAACTTTTTCCAAGTGGCTCATGTGTCTTTTCATCCTACATGCTGTGGATTTGGAAGTGGTAGGTCTAAGAAGCTTATGTGCTGAGGGAGAACAGTTTCACTCCCCTTCTAAAGTAGGAAGATTTTTTGCTGATTTGGTTCCCCCTGTTGTAGTTAATTGTATTTTCATCTTCTATTTTTTATGTACAACTCCAAAGATCTTTAAAAATCATCAGAAAGCTTTGAAACATTGGGCTAATTTAATGAAGTATTGCTTTTGTTTGTTAGGTTTGGTTTTTTTAACCCAACCAGACCAACATTTTGAGGTTATCACTATATGCATGATCAGATTCTGTAGATAACACTTCTTGGATGCTGGCAATAAGAAAATAAATCTATTTTGTGAGGAACACACTACTTCTCAGTCTTGTTCCCTTTTAAACCAATTGAAGCTAATACACATCCTTAAACTTTGTTGCAGTTCAATGTTTGAACTGAAACACTTTGATTTCTGGTATGTAGGCCCTGCCTTTTGGCCATTTGTGTTGATCTAAGGATGCTGTTTCACATCCTTTCAGTACAAGCCCACAGAAGAATCTTCTTGGAAGCAAAATTCTCACTAATCACAGCTGTTGTTTAAAATATTTAGTTAGGAGTAGGCATGCCTGAAAATGATGGTATAAATCACCTCATTTTGGACACATTTTTTAAAAATGGAAACATTACTGAACATCTGCTTACCTGTGTCAACTTATGATACACTTGTGAAGTGTTGACTCTGTGAGAGGTCAGGGACAAGATACGGTGTCGTGAAGCATGGCTTTGCCAAAAAATTGTGGCTGAGTCGTCCTCAAATTTTTCTGTCCTTTTAGAATGATGAAAAACTTATTTATGGCTTAAATCAAATTGTATACAATTAAAACAAGAAGCATTGCAGATGACTTATAGGTATGAAGATCAGATGTGACTCACTGAAAATATGTGTATGAACGAAAGTTATAGTAATACCTGCTGCTTGTAATTGGCTTCTGGTGTTGTTTTCTGTGCATCTTGAAAACCATGGAATTGTAAGGGTGCTTCTGAGCTGAAGCCCATGGAAACCTGGCTGATGTTCGCTGCTTTTTGAACAGACAGAAATGACTGTTTCTGTTGTAACAGCCAGGGAAGTCACAGTAACTTTTTTTTTTGTAGTGATAGCAGCAAGTAACAGTAGCAGTAATTAAATGTGCCTGTCTAAATTTTGAAACCCTGGAGCTGCTTTTCTCATTGTCATTAATCATAAAATTTATGGAGAGAACGATTCTTCTGGAAGGCTTGATGTGCCCTGCCTCCACTCCAAGGATGGTTCCTGTCTAGCAGTAATAGTTTCTTCATCCCCTTAGCTGTATGCTTCCTTAGTACAGGAGTGAATGATGAAGTGTACCTGTAAAGTGGATGTCTTCAGACAGCTGGAATTTTTATTTTCATTTGCAGATGTGGAGGGTTTCAGAAGACCACAGATTGATTTCTGAATAATTCTATGTTGATATGTTCCTGAGACCATGGTTATCCAGATCCTTTCCTACAGTTTAATTGTTTCTAAAATTGTTCACGATTGGGCTTTCTTCAAAGACTATTGAGTGCTCAGCACATGACTTCAAAGCGGGGAAATCTTTCAAGTACTCTTATGTGGAGCCCGTGTATTTTTTAGGGCAAAGAGGTTTGCAGGGTCACTGTATTCAGCATTACCTATCCTGAATGCAGTTTTAATTGAGCTTAAGCAGTAATAGCATGAAGCCTCCATGACTTCTAGTGCTTTACCCAACCTAACAACCCTTAGCTTTGGTGTCCAAAAAAAAATGCACATTTCTCAGACTTAAGCTAGTAGCGTGGCTTTTCCTGGCAATATTGTTTAAATGAAGTTCTTGGGCAGATAGGTCAAGGTCTGAATGGTGAAGGAGGGCTACCTCCTTTCTCTTGGCACGTTCTCTGGATGCTTTGAACTGTGCTTCTGGTATATATTTATACCTATATATACGAATACATAGACTTTGAAAAAGTCTTATCAGTGTTTTCTGGTAATTATTGCCAGATCCTTCATTTAAGGGAGAATTACTGATGCTTTGCTCTTCTACCTTTGGGATATTTTAGTGATTTATTTTTTAAAAAAATATATGCCATATCTCTGATGTCAGAAAGAGCGAATGAATCTAGTAGAAAATTTATTTGAAAGTATTTCAACACAAAATGATTTTTTTTGTGAGAAGATGTAGCTACTTTAATTTTCCACAACTAAAACTGTTTTGATCACCCAGGCAGTCTTTTGGATTGGAAAACAAGTGTACTCTGTGTATGTGTGCTTGTTCGCTGGGGTCCTTGGGCAGTCTGGGAGGGGAAGCTGGCCAGAGATGCTGATATCAGACATAGAATTATAGAACAGCCCAGGTTGGAAGGGACCTTGAAACATCATGTGGCCCAAGCTTTAGAAAAGGTTGAAAGAAAAAAAAAAAAAAATCTTCTCATGCAAATTGCTCAGAAGTATCACTACAAAACAAAGTTCTGCAAAAGTTCTGCAGGCAGTTACTCTTCCAAAAAGGATTTAACTTGCAGGACTATTTCAGATCATGGTCTAGGAATTTTTGTAATAATTTGGTCTTGTAACAGCTGCTGCTTCAAGCAAAGCCTGTGTGGAGAAATAGTGGTAATGTCTTCTTGCCTTCATGAGGTGTGCACAGTGGCAGTCAGAAAATGCACCTGACTGGGCAAGTCTTAATCTGATAATCACCAGGGCCCAAAGATACTCAGAAAGTTCTGGCTAATATGAACTATTCATAAGTAATATGGTTATCACTGATATTTTGTTACCGCCAACTCTAATGTGCATAGTTTTCTTTCAGATATTTGGATTAAATGTTGACAACTGTTTGGTGGTAATGTCTCTGATGTGCACCTGAGCCAGAAGTCAGTCATCAGTGCTTGCAGATTGGCAGTGATGTACATATTCCACCTCACAATTGCAGTTCAGCCTTGATTAAATACTGGCTTTCCAAAAGCAGTCAGCTTGAATAAAACCAAGAGATACACATTTATGCAATTTGTGTGTAAAACAGTTGTCAATTAAAAAAAAGCTATTTCAGTTGTTATATATGAGAGGTAATTGATTAATTGCCGGACTGCTAAAAGAAAGTGAAGGTAAATAAACATGTACTTTCAAGCAGCTGTTTTGATGGAAGTTTAAATGTATCTGTGGACTATAACAAACTATTACGGATACTAGTAAACATCTTGTGTGGTTAAAAAGTAGCTACTATAGGATCGGTCTGAATAATCCTACTGTTTTGGGTGAATTTAATGAGAGTAATTAATTCTTCTTTTCTGCCTTGATTCTTTTTAAAGCTGCCTCTCAGAAAAGGAAACGAAAAGGTTCTCCCACAAATGACAAAACCAGAAATGAGCAAGTCACAAAAAAGCCAAAAGCTCATTACGTAAGTAATGGTTTTTCTCTCTGCGCATTGTAACATAAGTGGAATTACCTGACTTGGTCAATGACAGTGGCATCATGAATTTGGTGTGTTCTGTCAGAAAATCCAATCAAATTCAAATCTTGCCATCTGAGGTTTTTCTGTTTTCTTCTCCTTGGCAATTCTAAGTGGAATTACCTGCTTTGTTCTTTAGTGTTTGTAGGTTTGTATCCCAGTTACCGCTGCTTGCCACCAACCACTCCTTTGAAAGCAAGTGAACAGGCATGTGAAGCGCTGGGTACCGTTCAGTTCTTGTGAAGCGCTGGGTACCGTTCAGTTCTTGTGAACATCAGTGGAAGTTATAGCCTATGGATCACCTTGCCAAACTGCCTGTTCTGTGGTTCTTACAGGAGCAGTGTTGTTTACATATATGTTGGAACTATGACTTAGGGAGATCTTTAAAAGGAAATCATGGGTTACCTGTAAAGGAATGATTACGTTGACCTCTGTTAATAAATAGGAACTATGTAATGATCCTGGTGCATTCAGGTTGGTATTTTACAGATCTTACGCATGGTCCTGCAGTGCTGTCATGAGGCTGGCTCCCAGCATCCCATTAGACCTCCTTGAATGCCACTTAGGGTAGCGAAAGGGAATTCTACAGTAAATACTGGAGGCTGGATGGAGGATGGTGTGACTTTCTTTGGGTTGAAATTTAACCAAATGCTCTCTTCAGGCAGAAGAAAATGAAGAAAACGCAGAGTTTTTCATAAATGCAAAAATAATACTGCTCAGAAGCAATAATACTTCCTGGAGGAGAGCTGTGAATTTTGTGAGGCAAGATTTGCTGGTGTTTGGGTTTGTTCCTCTTCACCAAATGCCTGGGTTAGGTTACAAAAGAGATTATGGAATTTCTTACCCAGCCAGCCTAGCAAACGGTGCTTCACTGGACCTGGTTTCATGCAGCAGCTTGATTTCTCTGCTTAACAGTTCTGCTGCAGTCAAAAGGGGAAGGAGTGGGAAAAATACAGCTGTAACGCATGGGGTTATAGAATTTGTAATAAAGAATTATAGTGAGAAACCTTGCAGGGATTTTTTTTCTCACTCTTCGCTTTTCTGCTGGTTTCTAAGACTATAGAGTGCGCGTTGCCAGCTATTACATGTACTGTGGCCGTACTCTTCATGGTACCATAGGCTCACTGAGGAGAGGAACAGTGCCCTCTGTTACTCGGAACGTTTCTTGGTGATCTGGTTTGTGCTGTTTCAGCAAATAGCATCATTCCATAAAGTAAATATTGATCAAACCTGTTGGCATCCCTGCTGTAGATAGGTATAACCACTTTGCATTTAAAGTTCTGTGAAGAAACTTGCATAATTTTTTGTGGTGAATATGTATGGAGTAGTTTTTGGCATGTAGATGTTTTGGCACTCGTTGATAAGAAAACCTCCCTTTTTGCAGGCTGATAGTAGCTATTAATGAAGCTATTATTGATGTAAACTTCTTCCAGCTTTTGATGTGACTCCATGGTGCTATGAAATAGTACTTGTGGAATTTTTTTACCTGTAAATTTTAATATAAATACACCATTTACCATGTTCATAGGCTCTGGTGGATTAAATACTGCATGCTCGGTAATCTAACTTAACTGACTGTTAACCCTGCTATCTTCTGCCTTAAATATTATTCAGAATTAGTACTTTTTACTTTAAAGAAATGCAAACTGGATAGTTCTATATTATTTGCCTTGTGGTGTGTAACTTTGCACTGTGTATGCTTATCAAGTAAAGAATATCAGTCTTTCATGAATGCACATTTTTTTTGTGCTTATAAAAGTTTGGGTCTTGTTTTGACCATTGAGTATGTATTAAAAATCACTTCTGCAACTTGGGTTTGTCTTTAAGTGCTTTTGTCGTTTAGACTAGCTCTTTAAGAGTAACAATAATGATTAATTTGATTTTTAATTATTTTTTTCTGTTTCTGTGCTTACAATTTATATTAAACCTAATGGATTTCTTTTTTAATGGTAGCTGGATGAGACAGATCCCCAAAGACAATGGGAGAGGCAAGAGATGCTTGTGAAGAAGCTGCAGAACACATTCCCTGGACTGGATAAGGAGGTGAGCTCATGTCCGCTGATGGCACATCAGGTTTTGACTGCTTAAGAAAATAGCCCACATGAAACAGTCCTTACACCAGCAGCTCTCTTGAAAAGAGTCCAGGGTAGGAAGGTCCTTGCTGTTGCTGCTTTTGGAATGTAACTTGCCCTGAACTGGGAGCAGTTGGATGTAATCAGGACTATATGGAACTTGTCATCCTACTTTTTTGGTCCCATGACAAGGCTGACATAATCAGATTTGATAACCTATTATAAAAAAGCATGGGGAAAGTATTCTGCTTTCCTTCCTTACACTCTTCTCCCCTGGATGACTGAATGTACTGTGTGCTATGTATTAGTTTAGCTGATCAGGGCATTTTACTACTATGCTTTAAATTGTTGGAAGCAAGGCTTGTTTGTGTATGTTCTTACCCTTTTGAACAGTGGGGTGCAGCTCTGCCTAAACTTGGGGTGTAAGGATAAACTGAAGGGTTTTCTCCTTTTGATTTCCTTAATTTTGGGTCAACTGATTCACAGGGGGTTTCTTTGCCTTGTGCAATTTAAACTTAGTGCTGTAATGTTGTTATCCACAGAACTTAAGGTTTCGTTTATCTTACCACAATACAAAATTTCTCTTCTTTTACTAGGAACTGAGAGATGTGCTTCAGGAGCATAACTGGGTGTTTCATGAAGCACTGGAGGCCCTGAGAGTTTTTGCAGAAGATGATGAGGGTAAAGACAGATTTATAATCTATTTTATCTCGAGATAAAACAAACAAACTTGTGATACAAATTTTTTCTAATGTCCAGCAATGACAGCCCTGACAGCACTATGCCTAGAAGCTTCTAATGATACTGGAAATTAGTATTAGGGGGAGTATAAAAGAAGGAAACTATTTTTTCTTTTTTTTTAATTTTTGTCATGATTATTTCATCTTTTGCTTTGTAAGCAGAGATAAATACCTTTGCCTTGCTAATTCAGATTTACATAAGAAGTTGTAATTACCTATGGGTGTATCATAAAATATATTTAGAAATGTGTCAAAGCTGACACCTGCTCCCCTCCCGATAGTTGAAAAATAAGTTTCATTTTTTAACTAGAGTAATCTGTAAATCCAGTAATTACAAAAAACTGCATAGGTGACAAGTGACATATGCTATTTTATCCTTTTAAAATATATTCCATGAGAGGAAAATACTAGAAATAGGCCTTAAATTATGTAACCAGGTTATAAATACCAGTGCATTAAATGTGTTAAGGAGCAAAACTAGTGATTCCAGGTAAATCTGTGAGTTAGACCTTAAATACTGTTTAATGAGCTGATTATTTTTCAGTGTTACACAGCTGACAGATACATATATGTTTTGCTGTATCAGCTATTTAAATATTCTTGGAGTAGGACAGTATTCTTAATTGGATTCTTTGCAAGTGGAGAGAGCCATCATGTGCATGAAGTTGGGTCTTTGCTGCTGCTTTTGAGAAGTTAGATATTGGGGTTGGAGTCAGTCAGCAGCAAGCTGAGATTGGGCAGAGGATAGTGTTGCGAATGCTTTGTTCCAAAGAGAAAACAAAACACTATACAAGTTACTTCCGAAAATAACTTGCTCACATTCTGTTAAATAACCTCTATCTTATTTTAAGACAATAGGGTTAATTTGGTCGGGAATACCACATTCTTTGAATGTCTTTAACAAGTGCATGTTTTTGTTGTCCCACCTCTAATGCTGTACTGAGACACGTTAAAATGGAAAAAATAGATAATTTTTTGTGGTGGAAGTAGGCTTGCTTTTCTGACATCAGCAGAATTAGTATCTCTGCAGTTGGGTGGAGTGGGACAAGTCTCTCATCCTAGCAATACATACATCTTAACTATCTGCTCTTACCTTGGAGCTTTTGCAGCTCACATAGTGTTAATCATCTGTATTTACTTAAAACCTTCTGCTATTGGAGCAGTATACAAATTAGCACTGCTCATCTTACGTTCACAGTTGGTACTACTTATGTGTTTTAAAAAGGCTTGCATGGTGTTTGCTCTTTTCTCTTAGTAACACCTGCTGTTGAGTTGTATAATAAATACTAGAATTGTGGTTTATATCTATATAGGTTTTATTTGGGAAGAACAGTGGATTTTAATTCACCTTTAATCGGTATGTGTTGACCTGTTGCCTTCTATATTGCATGCATAGGCATGGAATTTCCTCCCAAAAGTGAGGCTTCTGACTGGACTGAAGACTCTGCCAAGAGCAGAAGTGACGAGAGTAAAGAGAAGCCAAAGCAGAAATCTTCTAAGAAAGAACAGAATGGATTTCAGAAAAAGGACAAAGGCAAAAGGAGTGTTTGGAGTACTAAAAGAGACACAGAAGACTCGGAGGACGAGTCAGCTTCTGAAGATGGTGGTAGCTCCCTTGATGAGGACTACAGCAGTGGCGACGAAGTGATGGAGGATGGCTACAAAGCAAAAATCCTCAGCTTCCTGCAGGATGCTTCCCCGTGCGAACTGACTTTGATTCCCCAGTGTTCTCAGAAAAAGGCTCAGAAGATAATAGCACTCCGGCCCTTTAACAGCTGGGAGGCTCTGGTAGGTCTGCATTCTTTTCGGATCCTTAGCCTGCCTAGAGTCAAGGTGGCTTCAGCCTAGGGAGGCTTAGATGGGTGGCCTTACCCTGATTAGGCTAAAAAGCTATGTTCCTCCTAAGCCAATAGCATTTCAAATAGTGTCATATGACCTGATTTTGAATGAATTAAGGGGTGATTTTCCTGGAAAACTCAAGCTGATTGGCTGACATTACTGTCACTCACTCGGTAGCATAGAAAGTTGGTTGATTTCGCTGCAGAAGAAGAAATTAGAGCTTTCACTTGGGAAGGAGGTGTTTGCTAGCCTGTTTTGAGCTCTTGTAGCTGAAAACCCATGCAGGAGGCAAGAACGTGGCAGGACCTTTACTGCAGATACTTGAATTGCAGCAGCAGCAGCTTCCAGGGTAGCTCCATGAGTGAAGGTGCCAATATGGATATTTTCAGTTTCACACAAGAAAGAGTCGTTGTCTTTTTTTTTTTTCTTCTTTAATCTACTGCAGCTTAATCTCTAGCATGGTTTTTCTAGCTAAGCAATGCAGCCATTTTTAGTGGAGCAAGCTGCTGTGTTTTTATTAATAAAGGGTAAAGCATCAGAAGACTAAACCACAATTCACAACAGAAGGGAAAACGGTATCTCTTGGTAAGTAGATCATCTGTT
This sequence comes from Falco rusticolus, assembly GCF_015220075.1. Taxonomy (NCBI): domain Eukaryota; kingdom Metazoa; phylum Chordata; class Aves; order Falconiformes; family Falconidae; genus Falco; species Falco rusticolus. The sequence continues at coordinate 53,615,065 of NC_051187.1, forward strand.
GTCACTGGGATGTTACTTTCAAATGTTTCCCATGGTTGGTTTGTTGCCTTCACATTTCATGCAGATTCAGTTAAATGCAAGATACCAGACCCGATAAGAGCAACGTCCTGGTAAGAAATCTGAAGTGCATTATGGCAGTTTTCTTTGGTTTAATTTGTTAGTGCTTTGGATTTAAAAGCAGTTAACTGTGCGTAGGCCCTCTTACACAGTAATTGTTGTGTTTTTGCATCAGTATGTGTTCTGAAACCTCCCCCACTGATGTACGCAAGATCCACTTGTATTTTTTCAGAGCACAATAGAACTTCTTCAATATGTGTAAAACAGTAACGTTTATTACTCAGTGTGAAATGTTTTACCGCAAAATAGTAAGAGATACTAAACAGATTTTCAAGGAAAACAAAATGATCTTTGTTTGGTGTGTTGCAAGGGGGGGGAGACAGGAGGAGGATACTTGAAAAAAAATAAAGGTGCAGGTATGCTGCAAAAGAAATCCGTTTTGCCCCAAGCCTTTGGCTTCTTACAGAACATCTGTCATATGGCTGTGCCTTTCTAAACTTGTTGGATTATGCCTGAGCTTAATTCTTCACAGAAATATTTGCTACAGGGCTGTTCTCCTTTTCTGTGTAAAATAGTTAACAGTTAAAAAGCTGCATGGGCCTGTTTGCATTCAGAATTTCTCACATAAAGATTGCTGCTGTCAGCAACCACATGTTTATGTAGAATTGTGAATACTTGCCCAGAGTAGTTGTTTGCAACCGATTTTAGCAGATGTTTCATAGCAGTGTGGATTTAATTGTTTATAAAGTTCCAGTAGCTCAGTGACCAACCTTTTTCCTGCTAATTAATAAGAGTGGTAGAATAATGGAGAGAGGTGATTCAGTTTCAGCATTAAAGAAATTGGCTTAGTTTTAAGGTCTCCCTTTCTGTGACCTGATTCCCTTTTCGTAACATAACGTACAGCACTAGAAGTTGTTACCACTTGTTTGTTATTAGAATCGAGGAAGATCTTGAGGCTCTCAGCCCGAGATTAAAACTAAAGCCTACTTATTTGGAAATGGAATGTCTTATTCCAGGAAAATGTAAATTAAAAAGGCTTTTTTATTCTAGACAAGCTTTATAAGTTGGACTAAGATTTTTTTTTTTGTCAGATGGATTTAAACAAATGTCAGGCTTGTGAAGTTAAAGAACACTTGAAAATGCTTATTCTTTGGAGCAGATGTTTAAGACAGATGCTTAACTTGATCTAGTAACACTTCAAATACACAGAGGAAAAAAAAAATTTAACAGTGTTCTCAAAAAATAAATGGAGAGAGCTGAACATGTCCTTGCTCAAGGGGACTAATTCCTCTGCCAGTTTAGAAATGCTCGTACTGTAGATCAATTACTTTTTCCAGGAGGGTAGTTTTATGCACTCTTCAGTGCTGGAGATGACTAGCTGGGAGTGCCTCCTCTCGAACACTTAACTTGCATGAAGAGTGCTTGGGTACGTCCTTGAGGCTTTAGTCCTTTTTATGTCGCCTCCTTTGGAGAAGCGATGCTTCTCTGTGTGAGGACCAGTGGCCTCTCTCCAGAACACATCGTGTGCATAGGGAGAGCAGTAGGTACAAAACAGACTGGGGTGTGTGCTCCAAGAGAGTGCATTTCTGAGTACTTGTCATATTCACAGCTTAAAATTGCACGTTGCTTTCTGAGGGCGGAAGGTTTGGAAGGGTGGTCCCAGGTGCCTGTAGAAGCAAGCCCGAGTGTGGAGCTGAGACAGAGGAGGAGGTGTGATGCCCAAATGGGAGATGCCGGAGCAGAAGTTCATGAGGAGCAGCTTTCTCCTGATGGGAATTGGGGATTATATCATAAGGGGAGAAGGTGGAAGTGCAGGGGTAGGCACATTATAAAAGTGGGGCAGTGAGGGCTAGGAGGAAAGGGAGGGAGGAGCATCGAGAAAGTGGCTGGCTGTGGAGGACAGGGTGAAGACAAGCAGACTGCAGGGCAGGTTGAAGAGGAAAGGCCACTTCCTGGTGTCTTGGTCTGATGTCACGTCAGGTGGCTTTTTTGCAAGGGATCAGTGTTCGCTGATGTTTTTCTTTCACAGTGTAGGCTTGCTGCGTACCAGCTTCGTGCCTTGGGCTTCCTTGGGGTGGACATGCATTAATAAGCCAACAGATAGATAACAAGCTGCTAGAGATACCTCCCCTCCTGCTGGGTCCTTTGCTATGTTGGGTTCCTACTGTCCTCCTCTGTTTGCTTTGGGGTCCTGGTGACACTCCACTGGCACACATTGCGGGCCAGCAGTCAGCAAGATTGCTTTCCTTGGTGGAAGCAGTTCTGGGCACGCATTGCCATTCCTCCTCACCCTCATCTCTCTAAAAAACTCGTTGGTGCCTAATTATATTTTAACAGCCCTGTCTTTTGCAAGCTATTGGAATTTGCTGGTGTTGGAAACGTCAGCTCTCAGTGCAGTTTCCTCAGCAGACAGGCTGTAAACACTGTCACGTAATGGCAGTACCTGCCTGCGTTCAGTGTGTGCCAAGAAGCAAGGGCAGAGCCAAGACTGGCTCCAGGAGGAGCCCCACTGAGCTTTTGGGGTCCGGGGTGGTGTTCTGTTCCTTGGCCAATGCAATTTCACACTGCCTCTGGCAAATGCAGGGGTACAAACTGGAGGGAGTTTAATGCTATTTGGTTTCTGATGTTTAAGGCTTATAATTATTAACTGCTTGAATTCCCTTTTAGTGTAGAAACTTATGTATCTGTATGAGATTTTTCTGTATCTGCTCATTTCTCTCGGTATTATCATGAAATTGGCCATCTCCTGTAGCACTTAAAGACTGTGAATTAAAACATGTCTATTGTTTTAAAAATTACAAATTCTGAAGGAGTACACACAAGTTAAACAGACACAGAATATTACATAGAAATTCTGACATAGCATATATTTAGCTTATCACTTTTAGGGGAATGGGAGAACTGAGCAGTCAAAGATGGACTTACTTGCACATCATGTTCTGTACTCTGCAGTAGTGTACAGAATAACTTTGGCTTTATTATATCTCATCTTTGTTTGGCTGCACATGTACAAACTGCTATGAAGACCAAAATAGCTGGAAATGCAGAAATACCTTGCACCAAAGCAAACTGAAGGGAAGCAGCAAATGTATCGCATTAGAAATGGCAGCTGCTTGAAGTGCAACTGGAATTTTTTGATTGAGGTGTAGGCTGAATTTGGCCCTAAGCAGTAAAGTGAAATCCTAAATCGCCTTCAAGTGGTGTAAAGTATGGCTGAGCAAAGCACACTGGTGCAGTGGTTATGTACCGTGGGGCACTGCTGCAGCCCGTGACTCCAATGGACCTTTCTTCAAAGTGTGCTGTGGAAGCTCATGGGTTCAGCTGTCTGTGATGGTCTCAGATTTTCTGGACCTCACTTGAAAAAAATGAACCTGGGAGGATATCAGAACCTCTAGTAAACCGAAGGCCCCCCCAAGGATCTGTGTTGTATTCTGCACAACAGGGTAACATCGTGTGTTTCACATGTAAACTTGTGGCTAAAGTTTTTCTTGTTCTGACTTGGGGATGAATGTTTATGTGCTGACATAAAACAATACTATTTGTTAATAACAGATGGCTTCATTCTCCGTGCCTTTATTTGTTTATTACAGGATTTATAATCATGCCAACCAAAGCTTTAGGCATCAAAACAAGTGTTGAAATTTTTTCATGGCCTATTAAAAATCATGTTCTTTACATCCCTCTTTTATTTCTAAATAGGGCTGTCTATTTAGACAACATCTTCACAAGTGTTGACATTTGTGCCTTAGCCTGGTTTAACCTGTATGTTGGTAAACTTTCTAGGTTTTGTTGAAAATGGAACAAAACTGCAAACAAACCCGAAAAAACCAAAACCATAATGGCAGGCTGTCAGTAGAGGGCATCACACATTTTTATTTTTATTTTTTTTTTAAATGGGGGTGGGTGTCAAATCATAGCCTGCTCGTACAGGTCAGCTTAACAAAGCTTACTTTTACTCTACAATGTGGCAATATTGATCAGTTACTTAACACATAATGGCTGGATCATATGACCCCTTCTTTTTTTTTTAAAGGAAGGAATCCTTGGAGGATATACGCCTGTGGAGTCTTGTACTAAATTTTAACTGATCCTTGACTTAAAATCCAGAAAAGTCTGTGTGGAAATTACTTCTGTTTTAATAAAAGGATGGCAAATCTAAAGGATCTTGTATTATTCAATTCTTTACATCCACTAATTAGAAAGGAAGATACCTGTTTTTTACAGTGAAATAACTGTATGCATAAATACATGTGAAAATACTATAATTACAAATATGACCCCAGTTACTGTAGGAAAAAAAATTGAGGAGGTTTTACACTTTTTGCAGATGGCCCAGTGTGGAATCCAGGAGAAGCTGATGGGCCTGGAGGGCCTGTTTTGACACGACATCAAGCTTCTTAGCTGTAAAACAGAGAATATCCATGTTCTAGTGAAGTTACTTTATATGTCCTTCTGCTACGTTTTGGAACTAGTGTGGACTTAAGGAAGCAAGTAGTGGAAGTAAGGTTCCTGTGTCAAAACGAATAGTGCTTTATGATTTAAAAGGAAAAAGATTTGGAAAATTGCAGGTTTTAAAGGCGCAATATCACGTGGTAGGTGTGTGGCCGGCACAAGGTTGTGAGAAAGACTTGTGAGGAGCAATTACCACAACAAAGATCAAGAGCTCTTGGAGAAGCATGCATTCGTGATTGATACAGGAAGGGTTGTGACATGGAGCCATTATTTAAAAAAAAAAAAAAAAATTGCTAGATTAGATGTGTATCCTAGCAAGCATGAGTGAAGCAACCTCTGCTTTTAGTAGCAGACTGGGAGTACAAAGCAGAGGAGAAAGTCAGCCTTGGACACGGTGGGAAGACGTTTTGAGGAGGTAAGGATATGGTGGCAGAGCAGTTACAGTGCTTGCAGATCTCCTCTCAGCTGGGATAGGAGGGAATACCCTACTGAGGGATAGGGAGCCACAATGATACTGAATATGGTCTGTCAGCATGGCTCAGCTGCTGGCGTTTGGTGTGATCTTTGTAAATTAGGCGTGCTCAGGAGTGGCGGGCAGGCCTTATGTTAGTATTTACACTGAGATTCTGGTGTCTTGACTTGTTCTCTACTAGCCTGTTTGCCATGACATTTAGAAAACGTATTTGCGTGTTTTATCTTGTTTGTCCCTCTGTAAAATGAGGATAAGGCTCACTTGAAATATGCACATACAAAAATTGGAGAAACGGAATGGTGCTAACACCTTGTGGGGATGGCGGTACTGCCAATGAAAATGTATCTGCAAGTGCTAATTGACCTGGTGGATTTGTGCAAGCTCATGTTTTATAAGTTTCACAGGAGGTTGGGCTCATTGCAAGAGTTTAGGTGAATGCTAGCTTGGTAAAGAAAATCTTCTCCAACACTGACATGTGAAGCACTGAAAAGTAAGAACCAGGTCTTGCTGGTCTCTTGGGCTTGTCAATACTTGGTGACCACAAAAAAACTGACATAGTTTTGGGATGTTTCTTATCCCTTGATAATTTTTTTTTTTTCCAGTCTGCCTGAGCCCAACTTGGTGTCATTTGTGGTGCAGTTAGAACTGGGACCGAGTAATACTGAGCTCCAGACAGATTTGTAACAAAATCTTAAAGCAACCTATGAAGAAGGCTATTGTCTTGATGCCTACGTGATGCTTACATCTTAAATCTTTAGTATCTAATAGGAATTGCTTAAAAGGAGATCTAACGATAATCGGTTTGGGGTTTGTTTTTTTTCTTTTGTGGTTTTGTTCTGCTAGTGGGCCTGGCCTTCAGATTTTACTTTGTGCTGTATGTTGCTTCCCCTTGAGGATTTTAAGAGTTTAAAGCTCCTGTATGAAACTCTTCAGAGAAATTGTCCCTTTTATTTTTAAGGTATCTTTGACAGTGCAAGGAGCTGTAATGATGACCTTTGGTGTGGATTGCAGCAGGCCAAGTGTGTAAAGAATAGTTGAAGTTTTGAGAGGAGGTCAAAGTTGCTGTCTGCTACTTGAATTACTTGCTGCCTGCAGCAGCTGTGGATATTCGTCTTAGCACCTTTGCTGCTGTTAACGGTGTTCATAATTTGGGTTTTTGTAATGATTTTGCAGTTTACAAAAATGACGAAGACTACTGGTTTGTCGGAAGACATAGTGTGGAACTGCAAGATACTGCTGAAGGAGAGGGATGTGGTTCTAAAGCTCATGAATAAATGTGAAGACATTTCAAATAAACTGACAAAACAAGTAACGAAGATTACTGAAGATGGAGGATGTGGATGGAACATAGAGCAACCCTCCATTCTGAATCGGAGGTATCTTTCCTTTTTGTATACTTAAAAGGCTGTTGGATAATAAGGTATACTTGAAGACTGGGATTTTTCAAAACTGTAGCCTCTGAAAGTAGTTGCAAATGTTTTGACACTTTCCAGCTCTCAGTGGGCAATATAGTGATGTGCAACACTTGAGGGAATCAACAAATGATTTAAGTGTATCAGGAAAGCTGGTAAGAAGGGTAAGAATGTAAAAACCAAAAAGATAAAATGGTTCTCAATACCTTCTCTTACTTGCTGTATTTTTTTATGAACGTAGAAGCCAACCTGGAGTCATGGAGTCATGAGTTATAAACTTAAAACAAAAGGCCAAACAAAATTGTTTCCATAATGGGGGACCTTATATTGCAAATATGCCAAATTGAAATGAATCTGAGCAAAGGTGTAAGCTTTACGTCAGCCAGACTGAAGAGTTTGGTCAGGATGTTGAGATGTACAAAATGACCTAGAACACTATGTTGTGCAAGGGGCACTGGGGATATGTTGGGGGGAAGGATTTTTCAGAGAGGTAAATTGGTAAGGATCTCCAACTGGATATTTGGAATAAAAAGAGAGCTTAGAAGGAATGAAAATGCGTATGCTGGGTGGCAGTATTTATTGTAACATTCATTTTGATCACTAGGGTGTACGGAAGTTCAGATAAACTACTTTAAAAGTCCAGAAATGCTCTTTGGTATTAAGATGACGTTATAAATTTCGTGTTTTTCACTACATGAGGAGATCTGGAATACATTAAAATATAGGCAACGTTAAACTTAGCATTCTGTGATTAACATTAAGTGTGAAGTTGTGTTTTGTGGAGAAAAAAATAAAAGATGGTGACATGTTGAGCTTGATGTCTTCACAGTTTGGAACTCAAGCCATATCAGAAGATTGGTTTGAACTGGTTAGCACTGCTACATAAACACGGATTGAATGGCATATTGGCTGATGAAATGGTAAGTGTGAAACTGATTATTTAAGAAATGTTAAAAGTATTGGAGAAATGACTTTGTTAAATTCTTTCATTTCCTAGAAACCCCAAGCAGTTTGTAATTAATTTGTTTTAGCTAATTTAGCTGAAATTGCAAACAATTTCTTCAAATGTTTAGAAGCTGCTGAGTTCATACTTTAAATTTGAAAATTGAAGGGAGCCTAAGATTCGTGGAGACCAATAACTATAAGTTACACAGTATCTTCTGATGGAATGGAAGCAGTTTCTACCACAGCAGACTATCCTCAAACCATTCATTTTAATAGCTCCTTGCCCGTAAATGGAACTCATTCTACTTGTCCAGCATTTAGTTGTAGTGAGCCCCTGTCTTCTACATTTTTCCATCAGTTTCAAAACAGGTAGTTAACAATACAGAAAAAACTAAGTGGGCAGAAACCTTTTTCCATTTCTGCAGCATTTGAACCATCACTTGTCATTGTGTTCCCTGTAAGTTTTGACATGAGAGAGAAGCTTATGGGTTTGAGGTTTTGCTTGGTACTGACACCCCCAGCAACTGTACAACAGAACAAACTTGGTGAAGCAGCTGCTAAATTGTTGTCATTGCTTTTAATCCTGGCTGCTGTTCATCTGGTGACGAACCATGAGTGAATGGGTAGGTTTACTTCACTAAGACTTAGTCACATTTCTCAACTTCCATATATTTCATATTTGTTAGAAGTACCCTGTGTCCCTATTGTGTGATAGATAAGATGGATTTTTAAATCCATGATGCAGAAGACTGGAAAGTGAGTACTGGTGGATACACAGGCTTATCTTAAATCTCATTTCCATATTAAATTCCACTTCAGAAATGGCTGGAATACCCTTTGTACAACTGGCTCAAATAGAAAGAAGCAGTGAGTTTTCAAGTAATCATTTGTCTGCAGTACTGTTTCAGGAGGGTAAATTTTTGGAGATTTGAAGGATGAATTTGAACTAAAATGAAAAACTTCATAAATGGAAAAGGTGGAACTCTCATGCTCAAATGTTGAGCTGGACAGATGATTGAGTTTGACTGTGATGGTACTTAAGGAATTGTCTTCTCTAAAACAATACAGTTAAACAGAACAATTTTTCTATGCAGATGTTAATTGTTAGTTAACATTGACTGCACTGTAATTGTCTTATGAGTACAAAGCACTGTGTTCTACAGACTGTAAATTTTGTTTAAATGGCTTTGTTTTCTCTTAGGGCTTAGGAAAAACAATTCAAGCTATTGCATTTCTAGCTTATCTCTATCAAGAGGGCAATAGGGGTCCCCATTTGATAGTTGTGCCAGCTTCAACATTAGGTAAGTTACAAGCTTCAAAATTCTTTTATTTAAGAAAAAAAAATATGTCCAGACTGTGAAACAAAGATAACTTTGTGAAAGCAAGCTTAACTTATTTATGGTGATATTCAACTCGGGTAATTTGAATTGGAATGAAAACCATACTGAAGGCATGCTTGTTCTGAATTAGACCCACTGTGGAAATTTTTTTTTTAATATACACTGTATGTGTCACAAAAAATAAAGCTGCTAGTTAAAATTCGAACTTGTTTAGCAAAGTAGTCTTTTCGGTTACTGAATTTTGGCTGAAATTCCTAGTTTTTAGGCTGTGTTTAGGGTTAGGTTTCGTGGCATTTGAGGCATTTGTCCTTTTTGCTACACAGGATCTGTCAAAGCAGATCAAAATCCTAAAACGATAAGGCTGCGTTGTCTTTTAGTACTTTTGATTGTTTAATGACCTCATTTGAAGGCAGGAAGAATATGGTGGAATGAAATATGTCAGGGAGGCTGATGAGTTAGAGCAGAAACTAGCTCTCTGTAGGGTTCAGTTTGGTTTTGTTGAATGATTATAGAAAGGAGAAAGTAGCAAGTTTAATTTAGAAAGAAGATGCTGGGCTTCAAAAATTTCTCCTAACACATCAGAAAAGCTTCTGGTTCAACATTAGTTTGAAATTGCTGTTTTCAGTGTGATTTTAAAATCCACTAGAATCTTTTTTTTTTTTTTTTTTTTTTTAGGTAACTCTTAAAAATGCATGTTACTTAAAACACAAGGTGTACATAAAGGTGTAAAGAAAGGTGCTTTTGCAAAGTGAATCATAGAGGCTCATGAATTGTGGTGGCAGGTTGGCCTGAGCCATCCAGCACAGAGATGCCTGGGAAGCATGGTCAGTCTCCAGCTTTTCTGACTTTTCTCCAGAGGTATCTCCTCAGCCCTAATCTGGGTCTGGCCCAGGTCAAGTGGCATTCAGCAGAGACACCTTTCTGATACGGTTTGGGGTCAACATTTGTGTCGGCTGTCAAACAGTGTCCCCTTGGGCACGATAACATCACCAATGGCCACTGTGCTGGCCAGACACCTGGAGCTGGGGCGAGTGTCAGGCTTCCTTACCTGCTCCCGCTGGGGGACAGTCTGTCCTGACAAAACGCCTCTGGATGCAAGTACTGACAAATGAAGGGATTTGCTTTCTGAGGAATTAACTATCTACGGAAGAAATCGGGCTGAGAATTTGTGTGTTGTATTCTTTTTACATAGTGGTTACAGACCGTGCAGGGTCTGTTGCTGTAGGCGTTTAAAGTGCAAGCTGGCTGAGTTACTTAAAGCCCAGCTGGGGGGTTGTTTAATTTCCCTAAATATTATCGCTTTTCCAGCATTTGGACAGAAAGTTTCTTAACCTTGAGGAGAATGGAAACAGCTTTGCTTTAAAATCAGCTGTTTGGTTTAATGCCGAGGTGTGTCTGAAGTTAAGTAAGACGTAATAAAGTATAAATTACTTGTTCTTTATTTTAATGTCTTACAGATAACTGGATAAGAGAAGTTCATCTGTGGTGTCCTGAACTGAACGTCCTTTTTTATTATGGTGAGGAATCTAATTTAGAAATGAGTCCCATAATACAGTTGCCTGCACGGTCAGCCTAAGAAAAGATGAGTTGCTTATGGAAGCATTGTTTAAGACAGTTGTTTAAATAAACATACATATTGAGGAATGCATTTCTGTGTACTGTCTTAATTTTTTATATGTATATAGATCTACGTAATAATATTCATTTTGTGGTTTGTCCTTTTGTAGGATCCCAAGAAGACAGGAAACATCTCAGGGTGGACATTAATAATAAAGTTGTCGACTTCAATGTGATTGTAACTACGTAAGTACGGTAATTAAATAACAAGCGAGCTTTAGTTAGCTCCCGCTGACCTCTAGCGGCACAACAAAGCACAGTGTGTTTGCAGTTTGGTGAGACGGGAAGGGAACTGTACTTTTCAGGTAATTGTTATTTAGGGGTTTATTCGTGTGTAACAGATACTATGTAACAGATGCTTTGTCTATTGTCTAGTAATAATACGTGCTAATAGATACCTACTACTTTGTAATAGATTTGCACACTTTTTTTGGAACGTGTTACTGAGAGCGCTGGCTCATCAAGTAAACTGTAATTATCTGCCAGTAGAAAACTGTGATATGGTTAGTTACTTCTAGGCAGTTTTACTTACTGGCCCTCGCACATTCTCTCCATAACTCTTCAGTATCTTAGAGAACCTAATTTGATTCTGACAACAGCATGTTCATGTTGAATTTGCATTTAATGTATCTTTTGTGGTATTTTTCTCTGACAGATACAACTGTGCAATTAGCAGCTCAGATGATCGAGGACTGTTTCGCAGGTTGAAGCTTAACTATGCAATTTTTGATGAAGGTCATATGCTCAAGAACATGAGCTCTGTACGCTACCAGCACCTTATGACAATTAATGTAAGAGGTTTAGTTACTGCTGGACTGGAGGGGACAACTCCTGTTTTTTCTATTTGTAGTTACAGAGTGGGGGAAATGGATTACTAACTGTAAAGTTCATATACACATAATGTTCCAGAAACTAGAGTATGCAAGTGGATGTAAGTGGTGTGGTCTTAGGAGCGGATCCTGCATTGTAAACTCTTTCAGGGAGACAGGCTCCCAAATAAATGTAATACGTTTCCCATAGCGTCGTTACAATGATGGAAGTGGTTCTGTTTTGGTATTAAGGGATTTTCCAGTTTTATCCCACAGTAGTAAAGACTGCAAAGATGCTAGTCTGGTGACTTGTGCTGAAATATTGTGGTATTTAAGGATCTACTTTTGATAGGACTGTGCAAGAAAAGCTAGCTTTAAAAAATTGTTTCTTGTAGCTTGCAGCCTGAGGCAGCAGCATTTAGAAAAAGATAAAATTTGAGTACAGCTCTTTCTCTGATTATGATTTAGCATTGTATTATTTATACAGTAATAATGTACTTATGATCACTTATTGTGACTTATTGTTCAAGATAATATTTTCATCAAAAGCCTTTTTAAGAAACTGATCTTTAAGCAATTAGTGTGACTTGTTCTTGCAATTCAAAACTTCTGTGCAAGTACTGTATGATGTTAGAAAAGATATGATATGGGAGCAACAATTAGCACATTAATTAAAAAAACAACCAAAATAAACAAGAAAAACTTCAGTAGGATGCAGGAGGGCTTTTCTTACATCTAGACTGAAAGTTTTAAATTGGTAGGTGCTCAGTTCCCCACAGATCTGTAAACTGTTTTGTAGACTTCACGAGGAAATTATTAATAATTTAAAATTTTAAAATAAAATAATTAAAAATGTAAATATATGTGAAGTTTAAATAGTTGCAATTTAAGCCAAGCTCATTTTCTAACTTCTCCATATCTCTTTTGTTTCTGCCAATGTATATTTTTAACCTGTTTGACTAATGTTTCTCACTCCTGTTTTCCACTTTGGACAAACAGGCAAAGAATCGCTTACTGCTAACGGGAACTCCAGTTCAAAATAATCTGTTGGAATTGATGTCTCTCTTGAATTTTGTCATGCCACATATGTTCAGCAGTAGCACAAGTGAAATCCGAAGGACATTCTCTTCAAAAACAGTAAGTATTATATACTGTAGTCTTGAAAATAATTTAATTTTTTTTTGCTAGAACACTCCTGTTGCTGCGTAACTCTGCTTTTATTGGTATCTTATGGAAACAGGTAATAAGATTATGAAAATTTAGAAAAGGAAACAGCAAAATAAACCTTTTAAAGTAAGAACGTGTTGTAACAGGATATCTTGGAATACTAATGGTCCTGTTGGATCTGTCTGTTCTGGCTGGGTTTTTCATCAAGTTAAAATAGTTAATATAGTGTTACTGCTGAAAATTTCACATTGTAATTAAGTTCTTGCAATATTTTCCTTAGAAGAGTGCTGAAGAACAAAGCATATATGAAAAGGAGAGGATTGCACATGCAAAGCAGATAATAAAACCATTCATCTTAAGGAGAGTAAAGGATGAGGTAATTTTTGCCTTTAAAATAATGGCTTCATATTATTAAAAGGCCTGATAATCTTTGGGACTAACAGTAGAATTTAAGGTCATATTTTTTCAGTACTTATTTTAGCTGTTTATCTAGGAAGAGCAAGAAACTTGAGCTATTACTCGTATTATAGAAGTTGCGAGTAAAAACATGACCTGCTGCAGCATCAGGTTTTGATGCTTATTATTTGCTGACTATTTACAGTTGAGAATTTTAGTAAGGAAGGATCAGCAAAAGATGATTTAGTGCATGGCAAAGTGATGAGAAGTGAGAAATCCTCCATGTTAACACTAAAATATTTGTGTAATGATGTTTTAACTGAAATGTGCTGTAAATGTGCATTTATGTATGTGTGTATATGTATGACTAGAAATGTGTGTGTTAAGTTATTTTGCTATCATCAGATTGTTTTTCATTCTAAACCCCAAAACCCATTTAAATTCTCTCTAGAATTGCATATATAAAAGAAAGGGAAAACTTAATAGTGATCCAAAAAGCGTTTCTGTGTAATTGCATAATTTATTAATCAGTGGTTTGAAGAGGGTATCTCTGATGAGCAGGGGAGTAGGTTCTGGGTATTGCCTGTATTACTATTTTTTGCAGTTTTGGAGTGTGCAGACAGTGTTACTTGATGGAGGGGGTGATGTACAATCCAAATCAAGTTATGAGTAAGTTAAACTGCTGACTTAGCCAAGTTGCAGCCAGTGAAAGGAGTTGGGATGTGGAGAATGGAGTGCCTTAAAAGCAGGCTTGTACAATAGTACGGAATTACTGACCACTCACTACAGTACAGTTTTTACCTGGTATGTTTTCATTTTGTCAGGTCCTGAAACAACTACCTCCCAAAAAAGATCTCACTGAATTATGTGCCATGTCTGAGAAACAGGAACAACTATACTGTGATCTTTTAAACAAGCTCAAGAAAACTATTAACAGTAATGGTATGTGAGGATCTTGTTTCCTTTTGCTGGATTTTTTTCATGCCCAGACATATGTTGAATGACCTTTGAAAGCCCTTGCTTTGTAGAAACGCCTGATAATCCTAAACTGACTTTATCCCTTCTGTGAAATTTTTGTAAGTTCAGGTAATGGGTACAGTGTCAAATTCGGTTCTTACAAATGAAGTTCTCCTGAGAGATGAAGATGTCAGGTAGGCATCTATGTACTACTGCTGAATCTACCTTATTTTTTTGTTTACAGAGAAAAACTCAGATATGGGAAATGTAATGATGCAACTTAGAAAAATGGCTAATCACCCTCTTCTGCATCGTCAGTATTACACGACTGACAAGCTCAGGACAATGTCCATGCTTATGCTCAAGGTAAGGTGATGAAATTGAAAAGCAATCATTAAATTCTCAGAATTCTTAATGCAACTTAAATAGATTTATTTTTTATTTTTTTTATTGTCAGTCCTCTGGTCAAAAGTGTGTCTTCACAAAACTTAATTGTTGCTGCTTTTTATTTCTCTGCATCTATCCAGTGCTCTTATCAAGCTCTGTATGTGCTTAACACTGATTTTTTGGATCAGATACTAGAAGGGAGGGAACAGTTGTGGGACTGCAGTTAGCACCTTTTTATTAGCTCCCCCGTAATGCCTCTTCCCTCCACCCCAAAATTTAAAACCAAAGTAAGAAAAAAATCATGGGTGGGCACTTGAGTTTACTAGTATCTTCTGAGTAGCAAGAAATCTAGGCTGTACAGAACTAACATAGGGAAGGCATAAGTACTGAACTATTGAGGACTTTTTTTTTGTAATTTGGCTGGGGTTAATGCCTGTGGAGTTTGGGGAAAATTGTTGCTTCTTTCTAAAGTATAAAAAAAAAACCACAACTGAATATGCAGCAGGTGCCCTAAGAAAGTTGCAGCTGGCTTTGAATATCTTCAGCTTTGTTTTAAAATAAAGCCAGTCAAGGCTGGGGGGGAAGGGAAGAAGTGACCCATTGGTTTATGAAGGATTTTTGTCCCTTTTTATTCCTACTCATACCATCGTACTCTCCAGATGTGGCTTTTCTTTTCCTCTTTCTTCCAGGCATGACATCCCTCTACCCACCCTACATCTTGGGCTGGGCTTCCCATGTCTTCTACCATCTATCCAAGGATTGGACCTCCCTTTTAGGGAATGTGCCTTCAGGGGAAGAGGTCTGATACAGGGGTAAAAGGTCGTAGGGCTTGATGGGTACTAGGTAATTGCTATGGAGGTTAAGCATATACTTCATAGCTTTTGGTAGTACAAATTCTTGTAAAAGCTAAATTGCGAAGTAATGATCCTCTACTATAAAACCTGGGGTTGCAGAGTTCATCTTTTGTTGCTTGCATGAGCCACGCTCTGGCATTTGTCCATGTCTAGTTGTGCTACTCTGTTCTTTCAGAAATTTTGGATGTTATTGTGTGGTGTCTTTTGTTTTTTCTTGTCTGTCTGGTGAGACTGTGTATTGCATTATTTCCCTTGATTTTTTGCTAACAGGAACCCACGCATTGTGATGCTAATCCTGACCTTATCTTTGAAGATATGACAGTAATGACAGATTTTGAGCTGCATTTGCTTTGTAAGCAATATTCTCATGTCAGCGACTTCAAGTTAGACATGGATCAGATCTTGGATTCTGGGAAGTTTAGAGCACTGGAATGCATTCTCTCTGACCTTAAAGAGAAGGTTGGTACTACAGATGGCTGAAATACCTTTTCCTGTCGATCTAAAGGGTGGCTCTAAGTAACTGGTTAAATTAACATCTGCTAGTTTTATATGCAACCCAGTTGCTATTCTGTGGGGTATTAGAGTGTGATTTAGTGCACGTGTAGTATTGCAAAGCAATACTCACAGCTTTTCACGTGCAGCCCTGCATATGCATGTTACTGGAGACACAGCTAAAATAAGCTTTCCCATTTTTTCCAAGTTTCAGGATATTCATCGCAGGTTACCACTACTTTCTCAAATGTACAGGAGGGTTAGCATCATTTTCACAGCTCATGAATTTTGACCCTCTTTTGGCAGTTGAATAAGACTGTATTACATCAGAATAATCATGTATATGTTAAGGCAGCATGAAGGTAAGAAGAGGTCACTGTTAAAGTCATAGATTCGAACCAACTTACTTTACAAATAAGCACGTACCATAATACTTCAGTGTATCCTGAATTTACATAAGTGTGTGCTATGTATCTGTTCAATTATTTCAGATAACACAGAACAGTAGCACTCTTTTATATAGAATATAGCTTAAATATAGGTATTTAACGAAAACATTTTGTTGACGTTTATAATGGAGTAGATCTGGCATTTATGATTTTGACGTGATTTCTAGATTGCTTGAGTCACCTAAGTGCAAAGTAACTAAACTATTGGACAAAATGTGGGTTAATGCAGCAGAAATACTGGATATGGTATCTTCACTGAGAGTCAGTCCTGACTTGATGAATTTCAGCTTAGTCTTTTAGTTCGGAAAACAGGAATTCAAAGTAAAAGCATGTATTTGCACCAGTAAAGTATTAGTATAGTTTGTTATTTGTAATTGGTGTGGTTTAAAACTTTTGTTTTGCTTTGTCATTTCCAGGGTGACAGAGTTGTACTGTTTAGCCAGTTTACTATGATGCTGGATATCTTGGAAGTTTTCCTAAAACACCGGCAACATAGATATATTAGGTTGGATGGAAAAACACAGATTTCTGATAGGTACGTGACACTTGCTGAAGATGAGAGAGGAAAAAATGGATGTGTGCATGGAGGAGTGGGGGAGGTGGCTTAAAACCCTTACCTTTGTTTTCCAATGTGTGGAATTCTGTGGTCACTGGGCATTGACTATAGAAGGGGTTTAATGTTGGATTTCAGATTGCCTTAGTAAGGATGAGGCTGAAAGGTGAGTTTTAGATGGTTGGATTATAGCCCTAGCCGTTGAAACAGACAACCTGAGTCTTCAGCAGTTCATGGTGTGTTAGTTTTGCTTGTGTCTCAGCATCACGAAAGCTCACCTGTAGATATTCCTTAGAAGTACAGTGTATCTCTGTTACAACAGGCAGATAAACCCCTATGTTACTCTAGGACAAACCATTTACTCTGTCCTTCACAGCTGAAAATGTTGCTATGCTTTTCTTGTATTAGAGCTGTGCTGGTTTTCTGCTGTTTCCTGTTTCATGACTACTTCAAATTTTTTTTAGGTGCTCTTTTTCTTTGTTTCAAAAACCTGTCATTCTTGCTGTGGTATTAATTTCCACTTACAGCTGAAGCCTGTACAGAAAATAATCATGACACTACATTCCTCTCCCCCTTCCCATTTGTTTCATGCTCTTCAGTCTTCCCTCATTCTCCAACTTGCTCGTTTTATTTGATGATTGTCCAAAATCTTTTTTCAAGCCTCTTTTCTTTGCTATCAATCTGCCACTCTGAGTATGTTTCTCTGGTCACTGCTGAGGACTGTTAGTACCCTTTTTTTCTGTCTGCATAACATCTGTACTTTTGAACTGCTTTGCAAATGCCCTTTTAGAAGATTATTGTCCTAACTTCTGTATTCAACTCTGGAGCCAGTGTGGTGTTTTGTCTAAGGCCTGATTGCATGTGTTCTGCAGGATACATCTAATAGATCAGTTCAATACAGATATGGGTATATTTGTATTCCTCCTGTCAACCAAAGCTGGTGGCTTGGGAATTAATCTGACCTCAGCGAATGTTGTTATTCTTCATGACATTGATTGCAACCCATACAATGATAAGCAAGCAGAAGACCGATGCCATAGAGTAGGTCAGACGAGGTAAGACTTTTTCATTACAATGCTTGTTTTTTCTTGGAGGCAAGCTCTTAAAGGAGGCTAAAAGGACAGTATTCTATGATTGTAAAATTCCATTTTACGGAGAGACTTCTGTAAACCAGCTCTGGGTTGTGTGGGTGCTAGGTAATTGTAATTGCCTCGCCACATGTTGCTGCCAGAAGAAATGTTACTTACTTTCTCCTCTTTTTTCCGGTTCTTCATAACTCTGAAATTATAATTCTCAAATTTCTGGTGCTAGGAACTATTTCAAGGCAATTCTGAAGTCTTTGGGACTGTTAGGCAAAGCTGTTTGTTCTCTTCAGGAGGCTTCAAAGCTCTGAAGTGCTACCTAATCATAAGCAGTGAAACCATGGACTGTTTTAGAGTCCTCGGTCAGAATAAGCTAATGTGAGCAACAGAGTATGTTTAGTAACTTATGTTTCAACTCTAGTCTGTGATGAGGAGGAAGTTGGGCTGTTTCTGTTAACAGATTTTTGTGACTGTCCAGACTTTGTGGTGGCTGGGAGTGCAGGAGAAAACAAGTTTTCTGGCAGTACAGAGCACGGCTGGTTCAGACAGAAAAACTAGATGCGCTTTTTATTGCTCTTTTTGTTCATGTTCTCCTTGTTTTAAACCACTGCTAGTTGAGCAAAGGCATGGTATCCTTCCCTTTTGCATGACTCCAAAGAAAATATAAAAATGCATTTATCCTGTTTTGTGGTTTTCAGGGAAGTAAAAGTCATAAAGCTAATCAGTAAGGGGACTATTGAAGAATCCATGCTCAAAATCAGCCAGCAGAAACTGAAGTTAGAACAAGATATGACTGCAGCAGATGCAGGTAAGTCTCTTGCACATAATGATGGCCATTTAAGTGAAATAAGGTTGCTGCAATATATTATTCTCAAAAAAACCCAAGGTTCTTGATGCAAACGAGCCTTCTTATTTTGGGGGTTTTTTCATGTTCAATAGATCTTTCTAGTTTATTTGTGCTGATTATTGTTTAGTTTGACACGAAGTGTCCTCTGACTCTGACCCCCAAATCAGTGACAGACTCCTACAAGTAGGGGATTTTGTACAGTTTTGGGGATCTAGGCTTTTTTCTGTTTGTGAAGTATTTTGAGCTGTACTAATGCTTGGTTTGATTCCTCAGGAGAAGAAGGAACCATTCCAGCTGATATAGCCACACTACTAAAAGCTTCATTAGGTCTCTGAAATGTAAATATGTTGTTTAATTCAAGGAAGAAAGGTGATGTTGTACCCCAAGGACTCTTACATTATTGATGACCGTGAGTTTTATGAACATTTATAACTTTTTGTAGTTTCTTTATTGTATTCCTCATGGTATTGAAAATTTTTAACACTGATAGCATTCTTTTGATGCTTAAAACATAAGTGGCCCAAATGTGCCAACATCGATGCTGATATTATTTTACAGATTGCTTTTCAAAATGGGGACCTAAGTAGTAACTGTTTTAACAAACCTGCTACTGCTTAAGATTTGTCAGTATTTTTGTAATTATTTCTACCTCCAAATTATATATATATAAACTGTCTGTTTCACTGGATTCTGTGTGTAGATTTTTATGTGCCTTATTTGACAATGCTCAAGTCTGTTTCTGCTTGTTTTGGTTCATTTGATGTACTGTACTGGTTTTGTATCAACTTGTTCAAATAAAATTCCATAGATTAACAAAATATTTTCATTTTGTGGTTATTGCGGGGTTGGATCATAACTTTCATGTTATAAATCAAACAGGCAACTTCCAGACTAGCTGAAATGTTACATTTGAACTGACTTGGCTTTATCCAGCAGTAGTTAATTACTAATATTTCATTATGCTCTAATCACAGGTGTGTTAGGGTATTGATTATAAAAATAGGATTCCTGCCAAATAGAACTTTCCATCCAGGTCACAAGTTTTTTCTCGGTCCTCAGTATAGATACCAGGTTTGTGCTCTGCCAATGAAGTGCCCTAACCTCAAAGCTTATGTCTTACTCTTTTCTTGAAGTTTGTTAAGTTTGAATTCATCTCAGTGAAATGAAGAGCTTCAGTGGTATCAATGATGAGGTACGCCTCCACCTGAAGTTTATAATCTGCTGGCCAGGATGTGATTTGAGGAGGTAGGAGAGGGAGATGTCCATTTACTTGGATCGAGGAAAAGACTGGAATTTGGTCTTTTGAACTCAGAGTGGTTAAGGTTCAGATTGGCACTCTTTTAGAAGCTGGGGAAAGGCGAAATATGGGGAAATCCTTACTGCCCCTGCCTTCTGTTACAACTTTGGCTGCTGTATGCTCTGTGCAGAGCTCATCAAATTTGTACCAGGCTGAATCTGAGGACTGCATCCTAGAATTCACTCTTGCCTTTTAATATGGGGCTGACAGATAGCTACCACTTTTCTGTTTGTGGTTATTACAGTCAGAAGAGTCTTCTTGCCTCTTTTGAAGGAACTTAAACACTTTTATGTGAAGAGCAGGGAAGGGGATCTGGAGTCCGTGGTTGCCCAGTGTTTCACCTTGTCCAACTCACAGATCACTTCACTGACTAATGACTAGCAGTATCTGAGGACATCTGGTGTGTTTTGGTTTGGTTATGGTTGTGGGTGTTTTTTCCAACTGTATGTGATTTCTGCAAGTATGAAATGGATGGAAAATAAAATCTTTTAAATTTTTTCAAAGCATGAACTAAACTTTACTTGCCTTTTACTGGAAATTTTCCATGGCTGTGCTGCATGTTCCAAAATGCACAGCTGAAATAGGGTGAAGGAATATAGTATTACATGGAATGGGAAAAAGGCAAGAATCCGTTTGTCTGCTGTGCTGCTTTAATTCCACATGTTTTGTGAGACTAAATAGTGGGATTTAACACACAACCACAAGTGTTTAATGCTACAGTTAATTAGGTTGTCTGTTTCTGTTGAGCATGATCCTGACCCAACTCTTACCCCCATTACATTAGCACATTATCACCTGTTTGCTTCAGATATGAAATGAAACAAAATGCCTGCCCTGTAGGGTGTTTTTGTATGGTGGTTGGGTTTGGTATGTGCATGTAATCAGTTAAAGTATTCTAGCAGAGCAGTGGTTACTTCTTGAACAATCATACATCAGCAATATTAAACATCATAGACCCCCTGGGGTCAGTATCTGTCAAGCGCTATGAAGCTCATATGTTTCTGCCTTGTTTGTTTGTTTATTGGAACTGTTTCTGCCTTCTTTAATTGGGGGTCTTAAGAGTTTGTAGAGTCGCCATCCTTGGAGATGTTCAGAAGCTGTCTGGACACAATCCTGAACAGCTGGCTCTAGGTGGCCCCACTTGAGCAGGGGGTTTGGACCAGATGACCTCCAGAGATCCCTTCAACTTCAACCATTCTGTCATTCTGTGTGACTGGTGGGGAAGGATGTACAGGGGGGGAAAAAAACCCTACAGCTATTTGAAGACTGGTGGGGAAGGGAGGGAGTGGGAGCTGAAGAAGGAAAAGTCTGCAAAGAGCTATAACGAAGCATTTGAGGAATTACAAAGCAGGTGGAGATACCGTACTGGAATGAGCAAAAGATTGGATCTTCCTTGCTGTTCTGCCAGAGCCTGGTTTGTTGCTGAACTGTTAGCGGTTGTTTGGCATTACTAATGATTCAATGAGATAATATTTCTGGTGGGAGGGAAAAGCAAGTGTGAAGGGAAATACGCTCCCAATAGTGTCCGTTTTCAGCCCAGAGGACTGCCCATTTGTTGTGGTTTAGCTGCTTATGCCACACAGTGGAGTTGTCTTGCAAGCACTTGTCTCCCCTTGAGTTCATGTAAACTGCTTGCATCTACACACTGGTTGCATTGCCAGGATTTCCACCTACCTGTTTTCTCCAGTGCTGGAAGAACAAACTGTTCATTCATTTGTTCCAAACCTGGTTTCCACCCCTGCCACTCCCCCCCGACTTGTCTCCTGCTTACTGGAAGAGATACTGAGCTCCTGAGTGTTTCTGCAGCTGGTGTGTTTATGGAGAACTGGTGCTGTTTTTTTCTTTTTGTTTTGGGGTGGGGGAGGATCTTCGGATGCTTAGCACAAGATTCAAGAGGCTAAAGAAAGTGCTTGAGAAACCTGAGTTTGTTGACTAAGTGGGTCTTTTTCTTGTGTGGTGTCCTTAGTACTCCCACATGTTTATCCTCTCTGTTAATTAGCCTACTTTTTCTCCAGACTGAAAGTCTACAATAAACAAAGTATTGTTGAGATTACATCTCTGCAGGAAGCTTTATTCATCTCTTCTCCTTTTGAGAGCCCACAGAACATTAATTAGGTTGATCAAGCACTTTATTAGTTGTGAGGGGGGAAATGTGGCTGAAACCACACCTCTCCTTCAGGCTCTACCCTACTAAATCAGATTTTTAGTTTTTCTCCTATGGCAGATGTTGAGTTTGTATAGCATACCCATCTGAAATTAATTTAAATGATTCTAAAATTAATAACTTAGGGTGCTTATGTTGAAAACTAAACATGCATTTGTTTTTTCCAGTCTGAACAGCTGATCTACATTATAGTCTTTGGTCTTTTCTGGATCCATGCTGCAATAGCTGGAAGTGCTTGCACTCTGTCTCTGAGAGCCAAAAGCCTGGGGTAGTTGTCTGCCAGGTCAGGTTTACAGGACAGAAGTGTAGTACTGCACACATCCCAGTAGAAATCGGCCCATGTTACCTGGTGGAAATGGGAGAGAAAGCAATAAATTTTAGTCAGTAATCTCAAAAGCGGGGGCTAACATTTTCAGGAAACTGCAGAAATGAAACATGATCTGTTTGTGTAAGATGGTTTTATGGGTTTTTTTAGGCTGTAATTACAGAGCTAGTAATTAGGTTGCAATGCAAGGCTTGAATTAAGTAAAAACTGGTTAAATAAAGCCCTTTCTATGAATATTAATTGCATTATAATATCAATATTTTCTGCTGAAACTGTGCTGCAGAGAAGTGTTTTAATGGCTTCCAAACAGTTCTGGGTAAAAAAGGGGATTACACTTTCATGGAGTTGTTTTTCATATTGTCCTGTAAATTGGTCAGTGGTTATAAGCAGAGTTCTAAACTCCCATCTGTATTGACTAGTACAAAGGCATTTTGTAATGTTTGGAGTCAACATACTTCTAAACTGGTTTAGAGAAAACGCAAATCCTCATCCTGGTTTGCCTTGCTCTTCTAATAGTTGGAAAACAATTTCCACTTTGCAATTGAGCAACCGACTGTATTGGTAAGAACAAAGAGTTAAAAAAGCAGGGAGGAGTTGTTTCATGGGCTGGCGTGAAGTCCAGAAATTCAACAACAGTCACTGATTTTATTTTTCTTGCGGCCTGGTTGGAATGGGAGAAACAAAAATTATACTTACAGACTTCCCTACCAGCCAGTTCTTATCCCCCAAGAAAGTATCCAAATCTTTCAGTAACTCGGGTGCTTTGTTGGTGAGGATATCATCAAATGCTTTTTTCTGAGGGAAGGTTGAAACACAAAGATGCATACCAATGCGTAAGTAGTCAGCAAAACTGAACTTTTGGGGCTTTCTTACTTGTGAAAAAGAAAGCTGAAATCTGGAAAAGGTGACGGTGGAATCGTTTGATCCGATACAAACTTTGGAGTGCTCTCAGTTCTTGGAAGGAGGAGTGTACTAACATCCAAGTCAGGATTTATACAGCAATCAGCAATTATTTAAGATAAGCGGATAAATGCAGAGGTAACTGTCATTTGGATGCATTCAAAGGGGCGCTATAGAACTTAGGAAAGCTGAGATAATTACCCACGAAGTGGGTGAGATGTCCAAAACACGACATTTGTGGCTCAGTGAGCTGTGACTTAAGCTAGTTGCTCCCTTAATGAACACCTGAGATGCTGTGGCACTGCGTGGGGGGTGATGCTGCTTGTTTATCTGTGCTAACAGCCACCCAGCTGTGGCAAGACGGGGGCCCTGCCATAGATTTAGAAAGAATCCATCTATAAAATAACATTCCTAATGTCTTATGGTCATTTCTTTGGGACTTTTTTGGATGTTACGTTTTCTAGTGTACAGGGTCTCAGGCTTCCAAAATCCCTTTAGCTCAGGCTCTCCGTGCTGTCAGTCAGGTGCTGCTCAGTTATCCTTCCTTATCAGCCCCTCTCGTGTGAAATGTGGAACCTGGGTTTGGGCTTTTGCTGTGTTTATCTTTGAATTTTTGTGTTAGCAGATTATTCTGCTTTTTTTTTTGTCTCTGCAGCAATGAGATTTTAGGTGGCTAAAAGACTGAAGTCTACATGGAAGCATATGCGTGTTAGTATTTGTGTGAAAACGATAAAGTATGAGGGTATGTATATATCTCCACTAGGTGTTCCCCACAGCAGAAAGTTTTAAGGCTGCTTTTAGATGGTTAGGTGTTTCCTTTGGACAGGGAAACTGTTTCTGGTTTTCTTTTCTCACCTGCGGGGAAGCACTTGAGATTGCAGACTGTTGTGATCATCTGGTCTGACTAATGTGGCACAGTTTGTGCACTTAATGTGCTTGGCCTGATTTTGGAGGAACGTACTCAGGCTTGGTTAAGTAAGCACTGCTATACAGGAATGGAATGATTTCAACAGCTTTGAAATTCAGGTTAATAAAAAAATAACTCTAGAAGAGGCAGCAGCCTAAATGGCCCCTCAAAATGCAGGCTGAAATCAAACCAGTCTTTCTGCAGAACGTGTCTGAAGATCTGTCATAATTTTTTGCTTTCTGTAAAGAGCTTAGTAACTGTGTGGTGACTGCAAGTAACAGCCAGAAGTTTTCAGTCCAGAAACTTTATATTTGTACACTGTGCTGTAACATTTCCTTTGTTTAGGTAAGTTCCCCAGCCTGCCTTGCAAAAAAAACCTCCAGACTGTTCTATGATCATGACAATAGCGAACTCCCCCAGCTACAGAAATATGTAGTCATCCATGAAGCTGATGGGGACATGACCAGGATCCACCTTCAGGAGCAGCATGACCTGCTTGTCTCAACCCTGGAGCTCCCCAGCAATGCCTGAAAAAGCTGTTGCAAGGCCAGCTATTTTTATTTTTTTTTGGGGGGGGTGTAGGGTGAGGGGAGTCTGTGCCTGGCATAGAGGGAGCTTCCATGGGCAGCTGCCACCTGTGCTCCCTGTACTTTGCTTGGGTTTCTCTTTGCTACTGGCTAGATAGCATTGCATATCCTTTCGTCTTTCTCTGAGGTGTGCGTTCCTGTAGGCACTTCTCAGGGCTGGGGAACTTTTCTGACTTTACTGCATGTAAATTACTTAAATCTGGTCTTCTGAAACCATGAGACACCGCTTCCACCACAAGGTGGTGGCAGTGGACCCGGGAGGGGAGAGGGAGAACAGCTAACAGTGAGAAAAATGTTAGAGATTCCCAGAAAGTAAGTTTTGCCATCTTCCTTGGCCCTAGAATGCTCCCTTGCATGCATGCAGGCATACAAGGCTTTCATGTAAACTCTTTCCTTTTAAATTAATCACTGGTAGCATGATCTGGGTCCTTATTTTGGAGAAGTGCTTGAGTATGAGCCGGGACACATGCAGGCATTACAGGAGTTTTCCTGTAAGGGAGTAGCAGTGCTGTGGCAATAGGGCTGCTTCTGTGCTAATACATTAGCAATAGCGTGGCTGTTCCGAAATGATTAAAAATCATGAGTCAAACTCCCCTCCCCAAATGAGGAAACTTCAGTAAATCACTAGGAAATGAAGTAATTCACATTTTTCAATACGAAAACCTCCAAATACACTTTCAGGTTTTCCTTTGCAAGCTTTTAGAGTGCTTTCATACAATTTCATTATTTATTATTGCTTTTGGGTGGTTCCTATAGCGGATCTGAAAAGTTACCTTGGATTAAATGGAAGGTGGCTGCACTGGTAGTTAATGGTGAGACCTGTTGTTATACTACCGCTTTCCTCAAAGGGCTGAGCCATCTGCTTGGGTCAGAGCTGCGTGGAGCCATTGTAACTCTGGAGTTAACTCATCCATCAGCCTGTTCTTGTATTTGAGGCTCTGGTGAGAGGGACTGGACCAATGCCCCCCGCCCCCCCCCGCCCCCCCCCCCCCAAAAAAAAACAAACCCCCAAAAAACCCCCCAAAAACACCAAGCAAACAAAAAAACCCCAAACCAAATGCTCTAGGGCTTCGCTGTGACTGTGCGTTAAGGTAGCCATGGCAGCGTGTTAGCCTGGCATCAGTATTTGCAAAAGCACGCGGAGGACCAACGTGGGGTCGCAGAGGTCTGAAGAGCACAGTGACAGTGAGGGATGTGCTACCTCCCCTGCTCAGCAGTACCCGCTCTCTTACGTGGCTCTGGTCATGGAAAAGTATTTGTCCCTGGCAGCTGATCTTATTGAAGACTGATGTTTACTAAAACCCAAAAAGAAATCAAGATGCAGAAGTGCAAAAAGAAGATGGGCAGGGCTGTTAATCTTGTTGAGTTAGCAGAAGGAGAAAGATTTGAGCTTAGTCTGTGACAAGATACAGTTATTGCATAGTGCTGGCTGGGTGGGAGTGTCCTGTCTTTCCCCTTTGAAGAGCAGTTTGATGTATGCACGTATGGCATCCTCGATTCAAGGTGAACTAGTGAGGGGCAGCTCGTGATGGCCTCAATTCCTCCAAAGCTGAAAAATCAGGCCGCCTTGTCTGGATTAGCCTCGAGGAAGAACCACAGAACTCCTCCAGCTCAGCTTTGCTGAGCTGATGGACCCAGGGCTTGATAAATGGCACTGTCTTGAGAGAAGGTGCTCAGGTACAGAGTTATGCCTGGCTTATGTGTTATCTTTGTTTAAATTAGTGATTGTCTTACTCTCACATCCTGGTTTTTCTCAGCCCAAGGGAATAGTGTCATGAAGTCATCTATGGTGTCCACAATAGCATCAGCTAGCGCCTGTTCCACAGGTGTCTGACCTGCCAGACCTGTGAGAAGCAAGCATATGAGGGGAGGTTAGAGACAAGCATCAGCAGGAATTTTTGATACCCCAGAGGTAAACTCTGTTCTTTGTGAACACTTCCATTGAAATACGATCTCTGCGGCTGTTGTGGATGCTAACAACGTGCAGTTGGCTCCTTGCATCCAGGTTCAGTCTCATCTGCCTTTGCTTTTTTTTCCCCCCTCCAGCCTCATACAGCCGTCTAAGGTACAGTTGTTCTTTCCATCACCTGAGCCCACAGCCTGACTACTGCTTCTTTATCCTCTCTGCCATACACCATCCCACCACATTCGGTAAGGGTCAGCACCAATTCCTTTCTGTTAATTTTTCCTCATCCCAGCTTTCAATGTCTCAATCTCGTGGTCTTTACACTTGGGTCAACACAATCTCCAAAAGTGCTTCTGTGAAAGTCTACTGCTCTTTCCCTCTATCCTGCCTATTCAGCCCCATTTAGGACCTTCTCATGACATCCTGCTTCCTTTTGATTACTTCATTGTAATTAGGCACCTTAGCCTGTCTTGTTTACAAATTTGCTTTAGTTCTCTGTTACCCTTTGGCTTGCCTGCACTTCTTTTAATGCTACTGCTTTTTTCCCCTCTCACTCTCGTTTCATGCTTTCACCTCTGTGCAAGTTCAGGTCATTTTTATCTTCCCCTCTGTACTTTTAAGCCTCACCTGGAAGCTTTGCGTTTCCCGTAAACTGTGTGCTCTCCCTCTGCCAAGTCATCTTCCTTACTGAAACTTTATGCTTTTGAAGGTGAGAGGTGTGCCTCTCCTTTTTGGCATCAAGTTGTCTGAGCCTTCAGTAAAGAGTTGTTGGTGATGGGCACCTACAAATGCTATTTCTTAGTTTTAAAGCATTAGTGACACATAATACAGACTTAATGGCAGACATAAGAAGTTTTGGCTATGAAGTCAAAAAGACTTTTTTCTCCTTCCATATATGCTTTTTCCTGCTGTAGCTGGCAGTGTGACTAACACTGGAAGGAGAACAGCATGGTCTGAGTGTGCTCCAGAACCCTAGCCTCTGTGGCTGTTGCAAGCCCATGTAAAAGGTGTTGGGGGAATGCCGAAGTCAGATCTTCAGACCGTAAAAGGAGCACAGCTCCAGATCAGCCTCCTGACAGGGGAGGGGAGGGAGGCAGCGTGGGTGGAAGGCAGGCTTTTCTCAGCGTTTTTCATTAGCAGGTGGATGCTCGTCATTCTCTTCTCTTGCAAGTAGTAGATTGTATCAAAGATGCAGGAAGCTGGCAGGAACACGGTATTGCAGACATGCTTGAGAATATGTTGTGCTAGTGCCTTGAAGAATAACACTGCACCTCTGCTGGTTTCCTCAGAAAATGTGAGGTATTTTGAAATGCAGGTTACATCTCTGCTCAGAGTGTGGAGAAAAAAAAAAATACCCTCTTCCTAGTCCCCTTTTCAATTTCCTGATGTCAGTACACCATAAACACGCCTGCCTTCAGCTAGACCAGTTTTGCAGATGGTTTTGAATGACAGTTTGCTGACCTAAAGCAAGCCCTGACTACTCTCTTTGATTGCTTGCATTACTAAGTCTCATAGCACTTTATCTAACCGGTCGAGTACTTCCATAGCATGTAAGTATTTAAGGATGCAAGTGATGTCACCATCTGATCTAATCTCTCTGCCAGCTCTGAATTGGTGCCTAAATCTGCTTCAGAGTGCTCAGTCTGCTGATTGTGATAATCTCTAATGCTTCTCTAAACCTCCTCTTCCTGGCCGTCTCTCTGGTTGGCCTGGCAGCTCAAAGTTCAACTCCTGGGGAAGCTGCCCCGAGAGCCTCGGGGAAGCCACAGGTACGTGCTTTCTTGTGCAGCGGCAGGTGAATAAAGGTTGCTGGCTGGAGAAGCCGGCCCAAGTCTAGGTAATGTGTGCAGGGGAGAAACGCAATCACAGTAAACAGGGATTATTTCTGAGCTTTCCTTTAGCCATAGTATGGAGCTCAGTAATGCAACTTCAGCTCTGAACACCCTAGCATTTCATGCTACAGGTGGTTAATTTGAACTTTTTTTGTCTGTGGTTTTTTTTACTTCCTATGTGACATTTGATTGACTTTAAACCCAGTCAGACTGCATTCTAGCAGGTGTGCCTTGCTTGGTTTCTCCTTTCTGATGTTGGAACCGCAGGGCACGTAGCCTGAGACCTCATCAGGATTGCCGCAGCAGCCCCAACCCAATGAGCAAAATCGGCACCAAATGATGGTAAGGAGGGCCATGCCACCATACAGTGCTCCTCAGTGCTTTTTATACCATCACTCTATGAGTGGCACCTCTAATAGCATCCCATTTGGTACGCTGCATGTCTGTGGTCAGCGCTTGGCACTGGCAGACAAGCTACAGATGCAACAAGAGGCTGATAACTATTAACTATGCCTGGGAAAATACTAGTACCGGTACTGCCACACTGGTGTTGACTTCTGCTTGGTGGGCTTGCCAAGCTGTTGGTTTGCTTCTATTTTTGCTGTGGATGTAATGTGGAGCATTAAAGATGGGTGCAAAACAGAGCAAAGAAAGAGTCAAATATGTGTTACCTGATTCTCTGGCAAGGTATCTTGCTATCGCTAGACTCTGGTGAATGGTAACTCCGTCTACTTCCAAAATGGGGATTTTTCCAAATGGGATAGCTTGGAGGAGAAAGAAAGAAAAAAAAAAAAAAAAGAAGAAGAAAAAAATACAGCCAAAAGTTAAATCATAGCCCTTAAACAGTGGCAGTCTGTAATAGTTGCACTTTTACCACTCAGAGGGTATGTGCCGTTATAACAGTTTCACAGTATTTCTGTAGGCAAACGCATGAACAAAAAAATTAAATAATTTTTTTAAAAAAAGGTAGGGTTAGAGAGATAACCAGATCGCTCTGCAAGAAGGCAACTATAGAGTAGAAATCAGGTATTGCACTTCCTATTTCTCAGCCTTGTGCTGTAAAGGCTGAACGTGCTCTTACATATCGTGAATTCTTTATGCAGGGAAACTTTTCAGTGGAATCCTAGGGTTTCTTTCTTTTCCCTGCTTTTTCCTCCCCAGCAGAGTGACTGCCAAGGTTAAGCAAAGTACTACCGAAGATTTTGTAGTGCAGCATCCAGCTGGGGTGTGAAGCAAGAGATTGGGTAAAGACTTGTGAAGGTGCTTTTTCATGTACACTTGGATTAAGTTCCGAAGCAGTGACTCAGAGAAGTATCTGTATTTCAGAACTTACGTTGTTATGAGACATTTCACTTGACAGTCATCACCAAGAGACAAATACACTTTCGCACTCAACTGCAAATGCGAAGATACTCAAATTTACTTGACATGGCTTGCATTAAAATAATAATAGTTCAGTCAGTCATGGGGAAGAAGCCTCCAGATTTTAAGTACGGGGAAGACAAACTAAGAAGGCATCAAGAAGCCTCCAGATTTTAAGTACGGGGAAGACAAACTAAGAAGGCATCATGAATATCTGTAAGAGTTTGAGATGATAAATCAGTGTTTCAGTTACTAATTTAGTAGCATAATGTACACGAAAACTTGGACTACTGTTCTATGACATTTTGGAGAAGCTGCTGGGGTGATATCAAGTGGGGCTGGAGCTTTGGAGCAAAGCTTAAACTGGGAAAAGCTGTCACATTTAGGGTGGTGAGAATCCACTCATGGGAACCCTTTGCTGTTCACCAGAGGTACTTGAAATATTTGCATTTCAAAGCATGCTATTCCATAAATTCCAAGTACATGACTGCAAGTGCTGATCATAGCCAATTGCTCTGTACCCCATTTTCATCTGGATTACACTTTATGTAAATCAGGTGTATGCCCATCTTAAGGCTGCCTTGCGATGTAAGAAGATGGTAGTGGAAAAGTGAGAATGTTGATTACTGGAAACATGCAAAGTGCTTTCACACCCTGGAGAACTGTCTGTATGGGACAGCTGAAATGACACTTCTATTCCATGAGATTTTCTTTAGTTCTTATGAAGCCTCATGCATTCATGACCTATTTATCAAGGCAGCTTCATCAGTGATGAACACTGCCACACGGCTCTGTGGTTTAGCATGCAGTATGTGAATCACATTAGGTGCAGGATCTTGGATACCAAATCTGTATCTGCAAAATTAATTTGGCAGTTGCACAAAACATCCAGGACTCCTCTGTGCATTTTTTTCTCTGCATCTGAAGACTGTACTCATACCTGCGCCCCCCTGCAATCCTCCACCCTGCAAAGTTCAGCACCCTGTCAAGCTGGTATAAATTTTGATGCTGATGACCCACAGAAGTAAGAGAACTCAAAGATCATTTGTTGCTGTACCCCAGGGAGAAAGCAAACGCTGCTACTTGTTACTGAAACAAGAGTAGACTCTGCACAGAAGACTTTGTATGTTATCCAGAGAACAGCAAGGTCCAGGCAAGTCCATGTATTGCTTCATTGAGAATCCAGAGAGGAGAAGATGCATCTCTGAATGCTAAACTGAAAAGGTCTTTGGTTGTACAAGTGAGAGGAGCCTTGGTTCTGTGCTGTGGAGTAATGGTGTGGAGTGCCCTGAGCATCACTGCCTCCAACGCCGCAGAGCTGTGAAAATAACATTTGCTTATGCAGAGTATCAGTGCATCTTTCGAGCAAGTGAGAGTCGAGGGGATGAGAGTGTGCGTGACTGCTGGGCATGCCAGGGTGGGCAGCTTACAAACATCTCCAGATCCTCCCCAGCCTGCCCAAGGCTGCACACCAGTGCCTGACAACAGGTAACAGCAGAAGCGTGGCCAGCTCAGGAGCAATAATTGCTGTCCGTGGAGGAGTGAACTGGCCTTTCTGGGAGGCCTCAGTGGGAGTGCTGCTGGGCTGATGCCCTTTTGGTTCGGTCAGTGTGACTAACTGGTCTCTGTAGCAATAACTGTCAAAACAGGATGAGATGATCGCTGCTCAGGTTGGGCAACAAAAATTGCTTCATCTAGAAACTGAACTGTCCATTTTCTGCTGTGTTTACATACGGGCGAAAGTCTAAAAGCAACAGCTGTCACTGGCATTTCACTTTGTCAGTCACTCAAAGGAAAATGAAAGCCTGTTTGTGTAGACACATTATTTAAGATACCCTTGATTACAGCAGAAGGAGGGAGGCATCTTTCTGACAGCTGAGGAACATAGATTAAGGTGTGAAAGGCAGCTGGGTGGCAGAGCGGTAGTAATCACTCGTGTTCTGCTTCTCAGGAATCTGGCTGTTTCTGGATTCACTTTTGTTTTTTCTTGCAGTTCACAGAATTCAAGGGTATCGCTATTCATGCCTTGAAAACATCAGTAGTGCCTACATTGTGCTTCCTCCTCAGTGCTGAACTATTTTCATTAAGATCTGGTTATTTTTTCCTGGAAAAGAAACTGATTTTACAATTAAAAGTATACAAATACAGCTTTGTGTGCAATAGAAATAATCATGCAATTGCATGATTCACAGTGCAAGTATAAAATTAATAAATGAGCGGATTTTATTGCACATCGTGCTGCAATCCTTAAACATCCAAAAGGCATCATCCATTTGATTTATAATGAGGTTTGGGGTTTATTTCTTAAGAGGCAGTGTATCTATTGCCATCATTACTAAACAATGAACTATTTAAAACATAACAGATGGTAAATGGGAGATGTTCCTTCCTTTCTTGTATATTCAAAATGCCATTTGATTTTTTTTTTTTCTTATAAAGAACAGGGGGAAAAAATTGTGATTTGAATGTAAATGTGGATTTTTTTTTTTCTTGCTGATGGACTGTTTTGTCGAGCATTGAGTTAATAAGCTGTAAATGAGTGTAGTTCTGAGCGGTTTGAAGAAAGCACACTTGTGCTGGCCAGATCATCATAAAAAACTGTTTTCTTTTTTGGTGTGGGGCATGCTATTCTTGCACACCAGAAAGTATGGTAGACTTCCAGGCTGCTTTACAGCTGAAGAAAATAGCAACAGGCAGAAAATATTTATAGTAAATCTCCTTTGTATTGGAGGAAAAGGTATGATAACTTACAAAGTTGTACTTTCAGTCTGGAAACACATAGGGAAAAACAAATATCTCAAAAACACTATTCTCCAAAATTCATGTAAAAAGACCAAAGTTTTTAGTAACCTGCAGTGAATTATCTTTCTTGCTCCTGTAACTTCAAAGAACAATTTCTGATATTGATAAATTCATAGCAAAACCAGGAGATTGATTGTATAGAGAAGTTTGGTTGTTGTGGGTGGGAATGTGTTCCCTGTGAAAACTGGAGACTTCATTTTCAGAGTGGAGAGGAGGTGAGTGAATTTGTCACACAGTTCATCCAAAGGATGAATGCAAAGAGCCTTCATGCTAGATGGGCGCAGTTTTATTGCTGGAGGCGAGGTCAGGGTTTGACAAATAACCTCAGTGTGGCATCT
Organism: Falco rusticolus; assembly: GCF_015220075.1. Lineage (NCBI taxonomy): Eukaryota > Metazoa > Chordata > Aves > Falconiformes > Falconidae > Falco > Falco rusticolus. The sequence continues at coordinate 53,647,773 of NC_051187.1, forward strand.
AGACACCTTGCCCATAGCCCATATTCTTTGAAGCACAGCGAAAACCACAGCCAGACAATCTACTCAGGGGCTCCAACCTACAACAGAAAACCATCTGTTTGTATGTGAATCTAAGCGGCGTTACCCCTAGGCTCATGGATATGGGCTTCTGTGGCTTGCTCTGAGCCTCCTGTGGTGCTTTTGGCCCTAGCTTTGTTTGTTGATGATGCACGTTCAAGGAACCTCTGGGGGTGTCCAAATGTGCCATGTGTATAAGCATTGTATTAAATCTGCTAAACTGTACGTGTGTTTGGCGAAAGGCATGGTTGGTGCAACTCCAGATGAGCTAAGTGTGTAGGTTGGTTTCTGCCAGGTTCCTATGTTAGATGAACAAGTGAAAGAGGTGGCATGTGAAGCTGGAGTGTGAGAGGGATCTCATTTGGGTAGAATGAGGGTTTTGGAGGCATATGATGAAACAATCTGCATTGGAGAGCCATCCTGAATGAACAGTTAAGCCACAGCAGTGCAGACTGGAAGGATGTGCGTGCTACTTTGCTAGTTTTTCTTTAACCTTGATCGGCTAGGGGGCTGCTTCATACTTAACGTCAGTTTATACCCTTGTGTATCCACGTGAATGTCCTTCCCATGTTTTTCAAAACAGTGTTGTCTTGCAAAGTTTCCGGCTCCCACTTGAGCGATTACATTTTTTAAGAAGGAAAACTAGAAAAATCTGTTGCTGTCATTGTACAAACAGCGTCATTTCTCAGGCATGCACAGAATATATGACCTTTCCCTTTCAGTTTCTATTTGGTTTGTTACTTATCTGAAGTAGAAGGCGCTGTGAATCTGTGTTGCTTTCCAGATTTAGACTGAAAGCTCACTGAAAAGAGGAACAGGGTTTTTTGAAAAACCATGCTGTTTGGATAACTAAAGCTGTAGTAATCTTTAAATTGAATTTCCATTTAGCAAATTCTTGCTTTTCCTCTTTCCTTGGTTGTTCGTTGTTTTTATAAATGCTTGCTGGAATGAAATCTGCAGACTTTACGCTCCCCATGAAGAAAACCTTGACAGAGGGTGAGCGTAAGTTTTCGGGCTGATCTGCAGTCTCATTTTAGAAAGGACTCACTGAAATGTCTGTACAGTGTTTAGGAGTTGGATGAATTCCTTTTGATACTGCTTTCATTTTGGTTGGCTTTTGTGACTGGAACAGTGATGTTTATATAGTCTCTGCTGGGTACTAGCCAGGGGTGATGAGGCCTGATGTGTGGTAAAAGCAAGGACATGTGTATAAATTGTCTCCCTCCCATGAAGTCTGTAATGGCTGTGATCACTCTTCCCAGCCTGGCATGCTCATAGGTTCTCACTGTGGTTCGGGCCTTCCCTCTGCCTGTGAGCTCCTCGCTCATTCTCTGGGGCACGACCCGGTGGATGGTGCTCACCTGGGCCTGTTTCCTGGGAGGGGACAGGGAGGGGACACCCAGCCCAGTGCTAAGCACAGCTCTGTCCTGGCAGCTGGGCTGGTGGGCGCAGGTGTGGAGCAACCAGAACCTCGTGCTGTGCTACACGGCACACCGCTGCTCTCCCCCTGCCGTGAGCAGCCCCTCTGCGGGCACCATTTTTAATTTTCTCCTTCCCTTAGCTCTTTCTCCCTTTTCCACTCTTCTTCATTATTCTTCTCCTCATCATCTCTGTTCTTTCCTCCCCACACTTATCCAGACTCACCTCAGCTTTTCTCCCAGAGGTGAGTGCAGATTTCCCTGTTCCCCCCAGGCTGACCTGCTCTTCCCCTTGCTTCCTCCTGCCTGTATTGAAACTGCCCATGATCTTGATGCTAAGCAGCCCGTGTTTAAGCATTTGGTTGTCCCTCAAAACCTGAATAATTAATGGTTTTGCAATCAAGCACCGTAGGTTGATGTCATAGTAAGACAGCTGGATTAATCAAAGGTGGGGGAAAATAAGTGTGACAGGCACACTTCCTACTATGCTGTCTCTGTCAAAGTAAGTTCTCCTTTGCCTTGAAAGCTAACGTAATTGCTTTTCGTTTCCATTTATATTTAAGTTGGATCATGAGAAACAAATATGTGAGATACTTTGCATCTTCCAATAAGAGGCACATGAAAGGCATTTTTTTGTAAGGCTGCCAGAGGAGCAAGGCCCCTGGGAAGCGGTTGGCCTGGAGCTGGAGGCATCCAGAGTCTGTATCTTCTAGAAAGGGATGGCCAGGATGGTGCTCTGATCTCACCGTAGCCCAGCTTTAGTGCTATAGCTATTACAACTCATGTTCTCCTTGGAAGTGGTTGCTAAGCCCTACTTCTTACCCAAATAGCTATTTACACATCTCATGTAGAGCTACATAGCAGCAAGTCACTCTGGCAACATGGCAATTGCTCCCTCCAGGAATTATTGTCTGCTGCCAGGTGCCTCTTAAGACTTACCTTGGAAGTATTTTCAGTGCAATGACTAGTCTGTCAGGTTTCCTGAGGGCCTTTCAAGCACCATGCCACCCCTCCTAAACAGGTTATGGGATGTGTACAGGAGTCAGCGCAATGAAAGTTTCCTTTGCTATGGTGATAAAGTCTGTGTAATTGCCATTCCCTGAATGAGCCACAGAACAAAAGCTGTTACTGCTTGCTAGCCTAATATCTCAAGAGGATGAGGATGGTAACTCTGTGCACCATTACATTGGAATTTTGGCTATATCATGACTTACATCAGCGTGATGTTTTTTTGTGAGGAGCCTATTTTATGGCAATACAGATCTCAAATGTGTCTATTATGTGCTAGTGTATAGATCTTGAGTTGACTCTGGTTTAAATGGTGGCATGGTCAAGTCTGTCTGTTCAAAAGGAAATGTAAAATGTGAGTTTATTTAAATAATTATTGACTTATATAGAGTGAAAGGTCATCTAAAGCTGCCACTTGATACTAAACTGTTGTTTAAAATCCTGTGTTAAAGCTAGCCAACACAGATACTTACATACTAGCTTGCGTAAGCTTGTTTATGTTACAAACTACAGTCCCTGCCTGAAATCAGCAACTAGAAAATTTACCAAAGATGATCTGATTAGTGACAGAAGGGGAAAAGAAGAAACGTTGAGATACAGAAATTCTAATTTCAGAGTGTATAAGCCAAATGACATAGTTTTTTATGTTATAATATGACTTAGTCTTGTACAAAACAAAACACCACTTAGGTGTAAACAGAATCAAGCGGGACAGTATTTCGAGAAGCAAGGAGTTACTTATTTGCCTGAAGGACAATTAACACAACAGCTTCCTGGGGAAGCCACATGAAAAGCACCAAAACAAACAACAAAGCCAGTCACACTCTTCAATCCAGGTTAAAATTAAAATTGCAGCAGCTGCAAGTCTGTTTTCTAAACGGCCTTTCTGCACATCAATCTTAATGCACACATTTTCTGTTTTCCTATCAATTTTACTGGAGAACTAAGCAATAAGCTTTTTCTTCAAATAAGGACAGTATTTTCTGGTTTATGTGGATGATTTGGCTGGGAGGTTAGTATTTTTGTAAAACCCTACTTTAATTTTGTGAAAACTGATGAAGCAAACCTATCCTTTGTGCAGAGGCCTGAATCCTTGTGCTCTTAGACAAACTTGAATTCTCTGATTTGTTCCCTTAGTGGCTCAAGAAACATGAAGTGCTGCTCCTGTCCAGACTTATTCCCTAAGTATTTTTTTTCTTTATCTTATTTTATCATGCTGTAAGTTTTTAAAAAGAAGGACATTATGTTGTGTTTGCAGACTTTACAGTCAAAACTGGTTTCAGATTGTTCATAGGCAAGTGGGTAAATGTGAATATGGTATATGTAAGCATACATAGCAATTTTTCTGGTATTTCTTAACCTCACTCCACTATAGAATTGTGTAATTATTCAATTAATTGGACCAATTTTAATGGGTTTTGAGGGTTGCAAAATAAGTGGTGTACCAAACTGCTGTTAATTACGTTAGCTGCTGTTACATCAAATGCAGGTGTAATTCCCCTTATTGCTAAACACTTATCAGCCTTTAGTTTTCAGCAGGATGAGACTGGAATCTGCTAATTTATTTTTTCTTTCTTTTTTGAGGTAGACTCAGTGCAGACAAAATAGGGAAAAAAAAATTCCTGAGCTTCATAAGAAAGATCTGAACACAGAATATGAACGATAGCAGTGCAGAAGATCTCCCAGCAGAGTCAGCTATGCCTTTGTATGCATAATAGGTTGGATGGGTCCCCTCATTTCATATTTACGATTAAACACAGCAGTAATGGAAATTTTTTGGCAAGGATCCTGTTACCTGCTTTCCTGAGGACTAATGTTTTGTAATTTTCAATCCCTGCCTCCACAGAGGGAGCTGAGGCACATTTTGAAAATTCAGGATAGGAGAGAATGCAAGCGGTTTGTTTTCCTTATGGAAAATGGTGCATCTCTGCTGTATACAGTATTGTTGTACTGTTAAGATGCACAAATTCTATATGACCTAGTCCCAAGCCAGGAGGAAACCTTTTCTTGTGTTGGGTCATGGCCTGCAAAGTCGATGTTTTGGTACCTCAGGGCAGATAGAAGCTGTGGCTATTGGTCTTGTTGGCACAGTGTAAGGCTCTTTACTGCAAAGCCTTGTTGCTGCCTTTCATTCAGGGTTTTGCTGATTTCCCTGTGGGAGATAACTTTATCTGGAAATGCCATGAGTAAAGATTGCTTCACAAAGGCAGTGGTAGTCATATCCAGGCAATTTTTTTACCAACATTACGTTATCATGCATACAAATGAGATACCTTTACTCTTGTTTTAGTTGACAAACCACTTAACTTGGGTATTGTCTGCAGCGCTGATTGTCTGGCAAATGCCGCCATTACATTGGTGCTTGAGCTAGTAGTATTCAGGGAGCCTTCCAGAAGCAAAAGTTTAGCATCCTGGTATAAGATGTAATAGCACTTCAGACATGCGGCCAAGTATTTCTTTCTAGGTGTACGTTTTCCTGGTCAATTAGCATGATATGTTCCAGTTCCCATCCACTGACTGACTGACTGGGTGTCTAAAGAAGCCTGAAATTCAAAGAACTCTTAGGCCATAAATTTTGTACAGATGATTTCACAAATCTGAGGGCAGCAACTCCCACATTTTACTAAACTTCTTATCTGCTTTGGAATTTCATCTAGGGATCAGTCATAGCAGAGGCTGCTGTGAAAGGCCTTTATGCAGGGAAAATGAAGTATCTTAATTAACTCTTGGCAATAAAATTTTCACATCAGAGAAAGAGAAACAAAGACATCCAAAGGTTAGATGACTTAACTAACTTCATTAGTGTAGCAGATACGGGTACAAACCATATGGCTTAGGTTTTCTAGGGAGCCTCTGCTCCCAGTGTTTTGGTGGTAAAGGTGTTGTAGCTGGGCGTTCACAGTAGTGAACAAGTATAAACATATAAAGAACATATAAATCTTCACTGGGAGATTCACAATGTGAGCAATGAAAAAAGCATAGGAGGGATTTTCCTCCCTTGTTTCTTGCACTAGCTCAGACATTGGGAACATACCAATATTCAAAGAGAGGTGCAACTCCTTTACCTTGTCTAATAGATCTGCTGTTAGAACACCTCCTAGAATGCGAATATCTCTGTAGCCTTTAAGTCGCTATTCACGCTTTGCATTTTTAATTCTTTTAATTGCTTAAAAAATAAGTATGCAAAACTCTATGTGGAATTATACTTTGCTAATATTCTCTGAACTTTGTTTCAGGACATAAGGTCTGTGTACATGTGAATATGTGCATAGCTAAGTATGAAAAAGGCCTATGCAAAGCTTTCCTCTGTTCATCTGAATTCTCAGTCTCACCTTTAGTTTCTACCCTGCATCCCTGAGAAATGCAGTGGAAGAGAAATAAGCTATACCACATGGTCAACAGGCTTAAGCTCTTACAAAGAAAAAGTTTCCAAAGACAGGCATCCTTAACTGAAAATATTCTGTTTCTACTGCTTCATTTACACGCCTCTCTGTGGGTTATTAGCCAGTGTTTTCTAGATTTGAGCACCACAGATGGCTTCAGCTGCCACTTGGAGAGCAGTGGCGCTTCAATATTTGTTATTCAAGTCACTGCGAACATTCTGGGAAAGACCAAATCTGACTGCACCCTACAAGAATTTGGTAGCTTACTGGCTGGGTTTGTTAAATGGTGTGAAAGCCTTTCAAGAAATGTCGCTTGGTTTCTATTAATCACCTTGTGCATTAGTTGTGCTTTTCCCCCAAACTTAAGATATTATTCTTCATTCTGGATGTGAAGAGTCATAGCCTGTGTAGCAAAGCACAGGTCAAATCCATTAAAAGAAGACACAAGTATCTCTGACTTCATATTCCCAGTCTCCAAACTCAAGATCTGTTTCATCTGAACGAAGTCCAATTTAATGAACAGAAATAACAAATAGTTTGAATAGCTGGGAAAAGGTTACTTTAACTAAAACCCATGAGAGAGAGGGGGTGCAGTAGCCTACAGAGTACTCTCAGAAGGGCTGGTAGGGCTTGTTCTTAGGAATTATTATTTTCTAGCACCTCTTTGATCCTTTTATTTTCTCTTTGCTATATCAACTGAGTTCTTTTTGTTTTTTCTCATCACTTCCCCTCTCTGAAGACCCTTCTTGTTGCAAAGGAGTGTCCTCCTTGACACTAATTTCCAATTTGGCCTTCTAAAACCAGGGTGAATGCTGCAGTGGGGTCTTTGAGCAGGAATCCTCCAAAGAAGCTGAAAATACGAGCATGCATTTGGTTAGCTTTAGGCAGACAAAAGCTGAACTGAATTGATAAGGAGTAAAAGCCCATCTGGATGACAGCAGGTAAGTCACTTCTGATTTTCTGAAGATTTGTTTCTGGACTTCTGTGAGAGCATTAGGAATGACATTTTGACTGCCTAGACAATAACATTCCCATAGGTTTAATTAAAGCCAGGAATTAAATGTATTTCTGCTCACAAACCATCAGTACCTCTTAAATTGTTTTGCTTTTTGACAGCATTTCTAGCGAAGCTTTAGTTCTGTGCTACTTACTCGGTTTGATTTTGGGCCAGTCTGCTGCTTCTATTCTGTAATCTTCATACTTCTTGCCTGAATAGGCAAACAGGTAGCGGCTGATTTCTGCTCGTCCTCGCAGATTGAAGTATGTCAGCTTGTACTGTGGCATGCTGGATCCCTAAAAGGAAAGACACCGCGTTGCTTCAGTTACTCGTAACGCAAGTCCTTTTTACCAAAGTGCACTGTGTGTTTGTTTTTTTGAAAGAGGTGCTTGTACAATGCAAAGGGCTTATTACACTAAAGCATGATGTGTTGTACATTGCAATCATTGCATTAGTCACCTTTTGTTCTGCATTTGTCAGCCACAATATTCAGACATGGACAGTGACAGTTAAACCTGCAGTTCCTCCTTGTGTATCTCTAGAAAGATGGCTTGATATTTTTTTCAGACATACTAAGAATTTTTATTTTTTGTTTATTTTCCTTGTGACTCCAAACTCAGGCCATTTTTATAACGTGTTTTTCAGAGTGCAGATCTAAAATCATATACTATGACAGAAGACAGTTGCTGTCTTGAGCAGCAGTTTTGTTCAAGCCTGCCCTGCTCAGCCTCTATTGCTTATGGACACCTTCATCCAAGAGCAAATCATGTGAATGACCAAGCTGTTGTGATTTTTCTTGTGAACTGTTACCCTAGTTGCATAGGCAATCAATCCAAACTATTTTAGAATGAGAATTTGCTATGGAAACCAGTCAATGCTGTTGTTTTGAGAAAATCATAACAGAATTCTCAGTTTCTTGTTCAGAAACCAATAGAAAACTTGAAATTACTTTGGGTTTTTTGTGATTTTTGTTCCCCCCCCTCGCCCTTCAGTTCTAGTTAGGTATCATATAACAGGAAGGCTTCATTTGTCTGTTGGTGTAATAGGCAATAAAAGAAAATACTTATGAGTTTGTACAACAAGGATGGTGCAGGACAGGTGAACAGCTAAGGCTGCTTGAAGCCAAAAGTAAATTTTTAACCTCTGCACACATGCCACCTTAGTAAGAGAGATCTGTGAGCTCAGCTGATATTTAAATGTACTGGCCAAAGGAAACTAAAACCACTATCCACCTCCTCACCCAAAGCAAAAGCCTTGCTTTGGCCTTAAAGCAGACCTTGCAGGTCATTTACAATTCTTTCATTTCCATCAGATTCAGAGTGTTAGTAATAACACATGCAACACAGATCATCTGTGCTGGGAAGGAAAGGGAATGTTTTTACTGAGGAGTGCTGCTCCATAACCTTGCAAGAGAAACAACCCCCTATTTAGTCATCTTGTCTTTGAAAACCTTTGCTTGAGGGCAGATGTATCATCAGCTTTCACTTAGAGGGAGCTGCTCTTTCTTCAGAGACTGGGAAAGCTTGCCCTTAACTCATGCTGAAAAGAGCAAAATGCCTTTGCCACTTTTTCCTCAAAAGGCAAAACCATCTTCTTTCTGTCCTCAGAGTAGTGAAGGCCAAAAAAAATTCACAGCATATGAGCACATTGGAGGCTGCTTAATTTATTGCTAAGGTTACCCGGTTACCAATGGAGATATCTCCAAGTGCTTCAAAAAAAAAGATACCACTATTTTTTTAAATTTATTTTCTTTAGTCAGGCAAGTGTGTTCCTTTGCACTGTATAAAAGAGGGAAGCTGCAGGCAAATTGGGTTAAATCAGGATGTGATTCGTTTTCTAGATGTATTAATTACCAGAAAATATGTTTGCTGCTTGGCAAACACAACTCGCAGACTACAGGTGTAACTCTTTTTCTCTCTAAAGAGAGAAACTTTGACAATTCCAAGTATTTCAAGCATGTTTTAGATATCTGGCAAAACATTTCTGTTTTAGCTATTATATCATAATATTATACATATATAATTATAGCTATTCTATTTACAAATTTTGTGCCCAGATTTATTACTACTTGTGTTTTATTGTGCTTGTATAATAATATTGTCTATTATTATACTTTACTATTTATTTATGCAGGATGAGTTTGGATGACATGTCTAGAAAGTTAACGTACAAAGAATGGAGGAGATTGTAGCTTTATTTTCCCCCTGTTTCTGATTTTGTGTGGTTGTTTAAGAGCAAGGAATGGCATTTTTAGAAGAGCATGTGCTATCTGAATTAGATATGACTTAGTGATTTGGGAGTTAAAAGAGAAAAAACCCCACTTGATCCTTACTTTCCTGTTTTTTGTTTTTGTTTTTGTTTTTTTTTAGAGGCAAGCGAATATGACTGATGCAGTGCCTTTGGAGAGGATAAAACCTTTTACATGCAAAACCCACAGTGACCGCTTCCCTTTAGGGGTGTTTGCAGAGCTTCGTCATGAACACCCTGTGCTTAACGCGCTGCTCTCACACGGCTCCAGTATCTCACCTACCTCGAGCCTGCTTAGCCCTGTGTTAGCGGAGAGCTGTTGACAGCTGGAAGGCATTTAAAAGCACCAGAATAGAAGATTTTAAGGTACTGTCATGAGGAAAACAGTAGACAACTATATATAGAGCGGGCTGGAGATGAATGAAGCATAACGCTTCTGGTGGCGAGTATTTTGGAAGAGTCTAATTCTTACTGTGGGGGAACTTTATATACAAAGACATCTATAATCAGGAGTAGCGAGATGATGTAAAGAAAAGGGAATTTTGGCTGAAGATCAGAGGTCCTTATGGCTGTTGTAGGAGGCTGTGGAATATTTTGGTCTGTCAAGAAAATGGCGGAAACTATTGTTTGAAATGTCTAAAGCAAAACTAAACAAATTTCTAATGAATACACTGTGAAGAGTAATCAAATATTTGCAGTGCTGATGCACATTTAAGCTTATGAATTTTTATCCATCTGTGAACAGCAAACAACCACCCTACGAGGAGTTTACCAAAACTACTTGACATTTTAAAGGTCTCTATAGCTTTATTGTAAGCATGTTTTTGTAAATGTTTGTAGATTTTATTTTTTATTTATATTTATTGTGAAATGTCAGTAGTGCTTCCTTAAACAATTGCAGATACATTTCTAAATGAAAGAAATGGTTGTGTTTGGAATAGCTTTTTGCCAAACATACGAAGCAAGTTGTTGGCTTTTTTCCTTATTCTTTTTGCCTCATTTTCCCAGGAATTTTGTAAAGGAATAGATGATGAGAAACAAATCAGAAAAACTTTAAAAATGTCCAAAATTATTAAATGATTGAAAAATATCTCTTCTAGGGGGAAAAAAGGTCTATTTTGGGTCTTTCAATTCATACTTTTGTTTTGGGGGGCAGTGACAAAAGGGGAAACTATTTAACATTATTTCTTTTTTTAGGTTTAGTTATGGTTTAAAAGTACTGGAAGATGTTGGGGGGGGGGGGGGTGGGGGGGGGGGGGGGGGGGGAAGGACCTCAGTGCCCAGACTTACAAACATTTAGCCAATTGCTTAATGTTATTAAATCTGAGTTCATTGCAAAGCCAAGTGTGCATAAATGCAGGAGGGGGCTGTTTTACCTTCCCCCAATAAACCTGCCATCTAAGCAGCATTTTTTCAATTTCTAAAGTGATGAATACACAGCCAGGGCCCACCTGTGCATCTGCCCTGCCCTACTTTGACAGTGCCTGTGGAAACCTCTGCCCCAGTTTTATTGCATACAACTTTCAAGCGAAGTCAGCAAGTCGAAATTTACTAATAAATGTGCTTTAATACTTCAAAGTTGTTGACCCTCTTAGCTGATTTTCTAGCTTTCGTCTGTGGCTTTCTTAAAGCCAGCTTAACTGGCTTTAACATACCTTTAAACAGAAGATTAGTGGATCTTGTGATTAAATTCAACTTTTGGAGCCACTCAGTTTCAAAAAATCAAACAGAAAATCTGAGAGAAGGTCAAATATGTGTAAAAGGTGGCATCCTCTACATTACAAGTCAAAATTCAGGTTGAGGTTACAAGTATCTCAAACATCTTGGGACAGATTTAAAATAATTTAAGACTGTCTTTACGGAGATACTGTATTATCTGATGAGTTTGGGATGTTTTTATTCCAGTTCCGAGCAGGACTAAGCAATCAACTTGAAAACTTCAGGCAAGATTAGAGTGAAAAAACAGATTCCAGGAAGGAATCAGCATCATTCTCTGAGAACTAAAATGTTGAATTTCAGATAGTACTAATACAGAAAAGAAAAAGCACTGGCAGACTGGAAACGGTATGAACACACTGGGAGAATACAGAAGCAAACAATCCCAGTACCTGCAAGGTATGCTATACTCTTGCTTTTACTAGATGATAGCGTATGTGTCCCTGCTCTGTTTTAAAGGGTAAGTCACAAGTGCATTGCCTGCATTTTGTCTGCTCAAGATGAGTTTTGGATATGCGCCCAGAGCAGGCTGCCTGTGCCAGCCTGTGTGCAGTTCTGCACACCCAGCCTGAGCCTTTGCACCATGAAACTAAACACCAAAACTCTACTGGACTTTGTAGATGAACAGTGTTTCATCTCTATTTTGGAAAATCCAGCCCTCAAAGTAATACAAGGAAATGTTCCTTTGGCTAGTAACAGACACCAAAACCTGGATGCAGATACAAAGTATGTGAATTCAGAAAAAGAAGAATGAAAAAAAAACAAACCCTCAAACCCACAAAAGGCAGGACTTCATTTCATTTTCTTGGATAAGGTTATTAATATTTGAGGTGACAGGCAGCAAAGAGCTTTTCCCTGAGCTGGGGGTGGAGGGGGAGAAACCAGCCAAGTTGAGCCATTTGTTCGCATCCATCCAAAGTCTGAGAAAGCACCTCGTGGTGCAAAGTCCCCTTTAATTGTAGTTTGCACTGTGAAAAATTAAATTTTCTTGCCTTAAGGTTTAATTATTGTTAGAGGATTTAAAAAGGCCAACTGTTCCCTCTAGCAAGCAAGTAGGATTTTGTTAAGGCTCATCTGGGTATTTCTAAAAATTTGGGACTCAAACTGTCTGCCTGGAAGAGATGATGCATTGCACTGTTTGTATATTTATTTAACATCTGGGTCCTTCATTAATTTAGGAGTCACTTAACAGAAAGTACCACAGCTAGCACCTGACGCGGCGCTGCCTGGCCATGGGCCTGCCATAAAGGAGAGGCTGGAGGTCTCAGCTGCCTGGTACCATTGTCCTGGCTTGATTTGCAACCAGACCAGGACATGGTCCTTCAGAGAGCTCCATTTCATTTCCCTGTGCTAATACAACCTAGGACTGCATCTGGGAACTCTGGGCCTGTGATCGGCCACCGGGAGAGCAGGCTGGACCTGTGCTTGCTGAAGGGTGTGAGAAAGGAAGGTGCTGCCATGTCAGATGAGGAAGGAGAAAAAGTCCCCCCAAGGACTGCTGAATGATGTTTCAGTCAACAGATACCTCTGTTTATTTTATTATAAGATTAAGCAGTTATAGCAATTCAGAGTGTTTGGGTTGCTGGAGCTGATATTCTAACTTTCATTTTCATGACTTTTTAAGGTGGAAGTATAACAACAGATCAGCTTCCACTCACATAAACCTCCAGGTATCTTTCTGCCAAGGAGCATCTTGCTAAGTGTGAAGCAGAATTTGTGCCCTCTCTAAGCAATAATCTAGTCCAAGTTGAAAAGCTTGGTGGACTTTTTTTTTTTTTTTTTTTCCTCAGCGCTGCTTTTAAAGCAGTTGTTATTTCTTGAAAAGCTGGTGCTGCAAAGTTGGCTTGGAAATTAGACTAGTAGGTGTGAAATAGATGTATACCAGACAGCTTAATTTGAGGTATCGTACTGGGGTGCAGGGGCACTGCAATTCCAGCCAACTCGTATATTTACTCATATATTTCTGTAATGTGCCGTGCCACGTATACATCTTGATGTTCGTATCACCAGTATCAGCTGAACATTTTCAATTAATGGTAATGCTGGCAGTTCAGAGGGAAAAATATTCCTTCTCTTCCTTACTCCCAGTCACAAGGCCCAGTGGTGCTAATGTCAATGAGGAAACTCCAGTCAAGAAGGGAAAGGAAAGAAGCTGGCTATGTCTATGGGGTTTTTCCTTTGTATATGCAGTCAAAAGAATCTTTACACATTAAAGGCGTTTTTCCTTAGGCTATTGTCTCAGGAGTGACCTATCCAAGTATGAAGCATGGATTTTTGGTTCTGATCCTTGGGGGCTGGGGAGAGTTGTGTTACTTTATGGAGTACAAAGAAAGAGTTTTAACCAGGAAAGAGACTTACACTGCCTCATTTCACCTCAGAAACAGTAGGGATATTACATTCAGTTTTGCCTGTCTTGCTTACTGTCCTTCTCAGATAGGTGAATTCCCCCACCCTGGAACTGGAGAGCAGAGTGTCAAAGCAGCTTTCTCCTTCCTCAATTTCAAAAAATATTTTCCTGTCCAAGTGAGTCTTCCTGCCTTCATGTTTTGCATGTTCAGTTTTTGGAGGAAGGAACCAGAGAGACAAGACTTAAATAGCTCTTGTAGAAGGCAAGTAAAGAAAAGTTTTCACAGCTATAACTTTATAAAATGCATTTCACGGTTTTAGTAAGGTAAGAAAAATAGGAAATGTCTGTTTCCAGTCTGTCTTCCTTTTTATTTAACCAACCTAACAGTCATAAAGGTTTTGGGAAAGGTGTTCTGGGTTACCTTCTCCTGCTTGAGCAATGATGAAAAAGCAGGAGCCAACTGAAAAGCAGCCTTGCCTTGTCTGCAGGGCATGGTGCAGCTCTCCTGGTTGCCGATCAAATCAGTTGCTGCAGGAATGCCTTATATTCTTCTCCCTCCGATGAAAAGTTACCCTCTCTAAAGACTCTCTGTGTTTATACTGTATGTCTAAATTCAGAGCTGAAATTACAAACAGAAATAGTGATGTATTGGCCCTTTTGGGGGCAAAAAGACTTTGATGGTAAAAAATCTGTCCATGCCAGCCAGAAGCAGCCACAGGGTGGGTGTTGGTCCCCTTCTGCCTCCTCGCTTGTGAGGAAGGTTGGCACTCTGCTGGTGAAGGCATTGCCTTAATCCAAGCTGTTTATCTGGATGTAAGTAACACTAAGAGAAATACCTTTTGCCTTTCCCTGGAAAAAACTGAGGGGGTACGGTGTGTACCTTATGTGACATACTCCCTGAATGGGGAAGCTAATAACTTTAATATTCCGGTTAGGAAAGAGAGAGTTGAAGAATCAGGATGGTCCTCTTTTATTGCACAGCGAAAAGGAAAAATGCTCATTTTCTTTTTCTGGAGCATAAATGTCTCCTGCTTTTACGATGGAGTAATTTAAATAAAATCAGGGGTTTAAGAGAGAGTTTCACCATTTGAAAACTAAAAATTGTAATGAATGGTTGGTTTGTGGGGTATTTTTTTTGCCAAAAGATGTCCTTATTAATTCTTTTTGAGGGTGAAAGATTGGAGAATATTGGCAGATTAATGGAAGACTGCAGATCTTCCATTGGAAAATTTCCACAGCAGTCTGTGTTTTGACAAAGAATAAAATGAAAAGCTTTAAGTATATCTAATTCCTGTCAGCTCTGTCTGACATAAACTCTCTTTCTGAAGAACAATAGTCTCTTTCCCTGCTCTGCCCCAATTATAGAATATAAACATCTTCATTTGATCCCTTCTTTTTCTATGCAAGATAGCAATCTGAACCTTGGAGAGAAAAGAGAAAAAAATGTGTACACTCTTTTCTGTTTAATACACAAATCATCTGAAGTAAATGCTTTTGCAATTTGAGGTAGGGTTGAATTTTGAAATAACAAATCCCAAATGTAATGGCTGTGGCTTGATACTTAGCATGATTTTTAAGATTAGATATATGCATGGCTTAAAGCACATATGTATGTGTTGTGTGTGTATATATATATATATACACACATATATATTTCGTGGGATTTTGCATGTCTTTACCCATTGTACTGGTTATTTGCAGCCTGTGATGGAAATGAGCCTCCTAACATGAGAAGAGTTTTTAAGGCATTGCTGTGGGATTACTGAGAAGTACTAATGATACAAGTATGTTGCATGACGGGACGAGTGAAGCTTTGCTGTGTGCGTGGGGGCTTTTGAAAGCCTGATTCGTCAGTGCACAGCTTTAAAGAAGAGGCTGTGTGAGACCTTAAAGCATTTGTCTGTCCAAGGAAGCTCCAGGGTTGGTTTGCTGATGTGGGAAATCAGAGCTCTAGAGAAATCCTTCAAGAACGCTGGGGGAAAATCTTGGTGAAAGAAAGAGGATTAGAGAAATACTTATTCTGAGAAATTTTTTTTGAAGGTGAGAGTCCAGCGAGACTGGACACTGAATGGGCGGTCACTGCCAAGGCTGTTGTTGGAGGAGAGCACCAGGCTCCACTGGGCTTCTCCAAGCTGATTTCGTGGTTGCTGCTCTTCATGTGACTGCCCCTCAGACAACTGGTCAAAACAGTAAGAATTCGGGTGTTTGAAGTTTACCCCATTCATTTGAACTGAAGTGAGTGAGGGAGTGCTTGCACGTCAGCAGGTACAGGGTGGCAGAGAGGCTGTGAGGGGCAGGGCTTTGCTGGGCTGCTGCTGCAGTGTGCTGCTCCTGCCAGGCTCTTTGGTTTAGGGCCTGAGCATCTGTGATGACTTTTGCTCTCGGTCTGATCCTCAGTCTTTTGATTTGCAGCTACTTGGCCCCAGGTTTATGTAAATAAATTCTGAGCTTGTTTTGTGCAGCCTCCCAAGGTGTAATGAACTTCGAAGGAATAAATTGCACACCTGAGACTGCAAAATACTGGTAAATAAAATTGCAAGAGGAGAGATCGTGGGGAAAGACACAGACTAAGGAGTGGTTAGGATAATTTCTCGGGAGAGACTATTTAAGTCTTTCATTTCCTCATCAGATGTTTTAAGAATTCCCTGAAGCATTTTGTGGTAGAAAAAAAGCCTAAATAATCTTAATTCTTGCCAACACCAGTCATTCCTGTAAAATTCATGGCTTGCATCTGTCTCTGTAGTCTTCAGATAAATCAGCACCCCCTCTACAGTATCCCTAGGAAGCAGAGCGCAGTGAGTCATGTTGCTGTGTGTTAAGTGATTTAGCTCTCCCAAGGCAGCTGCTGATTTTGCCAGGATGGTTTCATGTCCATTTCCTCAACTCTCAAGCTTGTCCAGTGCAGCAATTTGTATAACAGCTGTCTTCACCACCTAGCATCTTTCCTTGTATGTGAAAAAGTTAGCTTTGTTTCCTGTTCCAGCCACGTGTGTGTGTATGTACAAGGGGGAGTAGAAATGCCAGATTCTTACCCCTGCTAGTCTGAACTACTTTGCTCTTCAACTGTTGCATATTGTGAATCTTCTGTACCACTTGCCAAAAATAAACAAAATTATGGGCATGAAAGAAAAAGAATTAGGTAGGTTTTTCAGCACAGTATATGCTCACTTTAGCTGGCAAGGGTGAGACCAGGCAGGGTTTTATTCGCTTTGCAGTGTTCTCCAGCACCACCCACCAGGTCTCCTGGTCACACATTCCTGGTGTCCTCCTGCTCTGCCCTGGGGTGCCTGGCACATACCACCCTGCCCAGGAGGCACCAGCACGGTGGGCTGGGGCACAGATTCCATGCATTTTCAGATATTTTGAAATTGTTTTCACAGCCAGAATGAGTCTGAAGAGATCCAGGACCTCGCTAAAGTGCTCTTGGGACATTGCCAGTCTTCTTGAGAGGAACAGCACTGGCAAGTGTGGACCTACAGCCCTGAGCAATGCCTGGCCAGAAATCTGGGGACCACCATGAGTTAGTTACAAACTGCTCGGTATGTAAAACCCTAACCTTGAGTCCCTACACTTAAGAAGAAAGTACTTTCTGAGCAGCAGTTTCTGGCTGATTTTGCCTTTGTTCATGGAAACGCCAGGCAGAGTCTGGCTCTGGGGCAGTGTCCATTGCTGCGGGTTCCTTGCTCTGCCCTGGGGTACCCCGGCACAAAAAAAATGCTTGTTTACCTGAGGCATACATTTACAGGGACTGGTGTCCCACACTAGTTCTTTCCTGTTGTCAAACATCAACTAAAGATTGTGAGACAGTTCAGACCATCCTTTCTGTAGACCTTTCTTTGTTTCCCTTCTGCCTTTGCCATCTGCTACCCGAATCCAAAGCACAGTATGTCTGTCTGGTATTGCTGAATGTCCCATTTCATGCTCATGATTTACAGAGACATTTCAGTAATGTTTTTAGTTACTTCTAAAGAGGTGCAAAATGAAGCATTTAATTTTTTTTTTCCAGTTCACTGTACCTTATTATATGAGAGTTTTAGCAGATTGACTCCAGATAAGTGAGGTTCTTCAAAGTTACAGCATTTTAAAATGTATATGTGGGATTTGGCAGATCCTTCCCTCCCCCCCGCGCCCCCCCCCCCCCCCCCCCCCCCCCCGCCTTGGACTAGCTGGCAAAATGGTGAAAAATTCACGTGTTTGAGATTTGCAGCATATATGATAAGTCCTTGGCTGATGTGGATAAGCATATCTTTTAGTGGCATGGTATGCCACTTGCTAATCCAACAGCAGTATGTCAGTGGGTTCTAGGCAGTGTAATTACTTGCTGGTAAGATTTTGATCAAAGATATTTTGAAAGCGAGCACTATCTTCAATTACTTCTGCTTTCTAACTGCTTAGAAGCAGGTTGTGTGTGGCAGACAGCAACCAGAAATCTTAAGAGCAAACCCTTAGAGAAGCAATGTGTTTGTCAGTGGCACAGGAATGTGCGGCACTGAAGATGACTGACTGATGTGCTTGTGTGTGCAGAAACCCAGAACTCTAAGAATTACTTTGTGTGTATTTTTGGTTTAAAATTTGGATTATTCCAGTCTTCTTTCTATCTAAATAGATTTGTGTATCTGGGTGTGCGTGCATCTGCAGAAGAGAGTAGTTCACACTACGCATGCATTTGTAGGGAGAGGTGGTTTCTATTTTGGATTAAAGAAAACAAAGTGTAAACAAAAGTAAACAAAAGAACTCTATGTCTTTTTTTTTTTTTTCCTGTTCTTTGCAAAAGTTGCAACTTTTCAGTATGAAAGTACCAGTGTTTACAAACAGTCCTAAGGAGCACAGCAGTCCAGGAAAAATATTTTATAGCTACAGTTTGTTTCCTTGGATAGTTTGAAATGGGCAGGAAAGAAAGGATGGCTTTTAACAGAGGAAATGTGTGCAGGAGGATCATGCACACAGGCAAACTATGGCAGTGAGAATTTGGGGGTGTGTGGGGTGTGGAAATCCTGAACAGCAATTCAGAGTATCATTCTGAAGCAAAAGACAACAAAATCAACAGCAAAAAACCCTGTGAGTTTAATAAGGAGAAAAATGGAGCAAGTGGAGGCTGATTGCAGTAGGTTTGCCTCTATAGAATAATGCTGGGAATTAGAATGAGAGTGTGTTAATCCGCTGGTGAACTAGAAGACAGGAATTTGGAAAATGGACAGAACAGTGCACAAAAATGACCTGGAGGAATTATTTGGTACTGCTTAACATTCATCTAATTTCTCTCACATTAGCCTAGATTTGGCTTGGTTACATAAATGAATGCATATAAATCAGCATTTACATCTAATAGCATATTGCTTTGAAATTATTTTTCACTGAAAACTCCCTGCAGAAGGCCAGGAGCTTCTCCACACCAGCCTTTTGCTGTTATGATGATCTCTTTGGAAAGCATCTCTCTGACGTGTACCCTGATTATCAAAGTAGCTCAGCACTGATAGCACCAGGCACTGGTGAGAAATGGGGGCTTGCAACAGGCTAGTGATCTGCCTTTTTGCTTCTAGAAAAGCAGTTCATAATTTCTGAAATCTGATTGTAGCGGCACATGTGATTGTACAGATGTCTTAAGTACAGCGGGCAGTTTAAAGATGCCTGTAAGTAGCAAAGCAGGTATATAGATGGAGTACTTGAGTTACACTTGTGTAGAGCTCATGGTTATCCCTCGCTATGCCAGTAGCACTGGTCAGAGACTCATGTTGAATAAACCGAGCAAAATTCTTAGAAATTAAATACTCTCAGTACTTAATCTACATGTAACATAATTTGATGAGACTTACCCCCATGCATCTGGTGTAACAGTAGCCCTGGGGAGGGCAGAACAGGATTAGAACAAGAAAGGGGAAAGAGAGGAACCAGACCGAGGCAGTAAGCAAAGCCAAAACAGAACTCACGCTGGTGCAGTGATACGTGGTCCCTTCCTCAGTGCACAGGAGTCCTGAGTGCCAGCCTCAGTGGAAGAAGCTTATATATACACTGTTTATTAATATGCAAACCACTCCCCATGACAAATATGTCATCATGCCTTTCTCTCTCTCCCCTCTCACACACAAAACAAATGCATCATTTCTTCAGATAACAAGCAAGCTTTGTGACTTTTAGGACTGCTACAGCAAATTGAGTACTAGAGTTTTTCAGCTTGTGCTCAAGGGCGAGAAGTACTTTCAAGTGCCATTTAAAAAAAATAGAATAGTAAACAGACACTAGGGAGCTGAGTCAGGTGACGGGTGTTTTTTTAAAATGTAAGAAGTGTCGAGCAAGCCAAGAAACATCTGTCTTTTTTTTTTTTATACTTCTTTGTATATAAAAAAGATTATTTCTATGTGAAGCCCTACAGCATCTGATCTAATTGTAGAACAATGCCTTAAATAGCTGAAACCTCATTAAAACAGAGGAATGAGAAACAAAAGCAACCAGAGAAAGAAAATACAGGTTCCAAGCCTTTGTCATAGAGAGCGAAGCGATTTATTTTCCTCCATTGTCAGTGAAGAAGGGGAAAGAGTACTTGAGCAAACTCTGTCTATGAGTAATGCACATTAGTAGTTAGAGCTCTGCAATGTTGCTGCTTCTTATCTGTCGTGGATGTTCTGCTTTTTGGTCTGTTTCTTTTCTTTTTTCAATTCATTTGTACTTTGACCTTAACAAAGTCCATTCAGCGTTGCTGTGTTCTGCTTTCTTCTTTGTGTGAGATCAGAACACAGCAGCGTTGGAGCAAAGCTTACTAGTGCTAAAGACATAGGTGTGATGTGTATCAAACAAATCTGAATCTTTGAGGCCTCATTCACTTTGTATACATAAATTGTTATGGGTGTCCTTTTCAGGTGCAGAGAGCAGTGCTAACCAAAGTGCTTTCCCCTCGGATGTGCCAGATCCTTGCAGCTTGCACCATGACTCATTTGCCGCAGGCTGACTCATTTCCACGCAATGCATGTTTTCCCATGGTATGAACAGCTGAGTTTTCAACCACTAGAAGCATTTACAACTCTCAGAAAGTTTACAGAAAATCCCGAAGTATCTTCTAATTGGGACTGGAGTAATCAGAGTTGTGAGCCAAACTGCCAAAGCTTACCTTAATGATGGCCCTTCCTTGCTTTTGGATGTGCCTTTGCTGCAGATTTATGCTTTAACATTCCTTTTCTCCAGTGTATCAGTGCAGGGGTGGTGGTTTTGATACATCCCAAAAAAGGAAGTATAAAGTAGTTTAAGTAAACCCACATTTCACCAGTTTTTAATTGCTGGGTTTACATAAAGCAGTATCTGTGGGGTATGACAGTTCCTTCAGTTGCAGAGAAGCAGATGAGATTTTTTTTTTATTTCATCAACAGAAAGCTGAAGCAATATTTAGGGTTCTCTAAAGCTTTACTCTTGGACACAAGTAAATGGACTATGAAATAAACCTTTTTTACAAATATTTGCAAGATTTTGAGACACAGAGAGGTTTATTTTAAGTTGGAACAGAGCAGCCTGGAAACACAAGCAGTGTTGTGGGATCCAGTTCTCAACCTTCTCAAAAGGAAGCAGAAGGTAATTGTTTTCAACAGACAGCAGTTTAGTCCTACCTTGGCAAGGTCAACAATGATAATACATGGTAAAGCATTAGTAAGAACATTGTTAATTTTGCTTTTATTTTTGATGTGAGGTGGTTAATGAGTTAAAACTCTACCTTCACTCCAAGAGTTCTGTTCATCGAGTTGGTGTGAAGCACAAGCAGTTATTTGTGCTACGACTCTGCCTCAAATGATTGAGGAGGTAGTAAAGAGCCCTTTTCCTCTTTGCCTGTATAAAATCTTTAACGTGGATCAGGGAGAAAATCTTTCCAACCTGTGGCAGAACTGCACTGGGACCAAATTTTTAGCTTCATCTTTTGAATGCGTAGCTCAGCCTTTGTTCAATGGCTCGGACATTGTGCGCAGGCGTCATTCCCACTGCTCAGCACTGCACTGAACACCTTCTGGTCTGGTGGGAAGCACGGTTATACAAACAGTGGGATTTACAGAAGCTGTGCTCAGGAGTACCTGAGGTGAGTCCAGTTCTTTACGAGATCAGTAGGTGTGTTTCTTCTGAAGAAAAAGTAATTCTTCCTTTCTGCCAGGTTCTATTCAATGTGCATGTGAAAGATCAAGTAAATTCCTGCGCTTCCTAAAATGGGAAGTGATTTGTGCCTGCAAGTTTAAAATAATGAAGTTAGTAATGCGCTGAACTGATTTAACCTTAGCTCCCTCTGTTGATGGTTTCTTACAGATTAAGCTCTCCATTTCTGCTGCCCTTTCAGCCTGCAACAGCTGTTGATGGCATGAAAAATTTGCTGAACTACCAGTTGTTTGCAGTCAAGCTGGGACTGTGTATCGGTTGCACAAGGCTCTCCACCTAACATGCTTTTTGCTTCTGTGCAACTTAGGGAAGCTTTAGAGCTGTGAGAACAAACTGGTCAGGATCATGATGTATGAAACGAAATGTGTGCAAGGCCTGAGTGGAAAGATCCATTCAGGTCAGACACCTTCCCCTCGGACTGTGGGATCTTCACGGCAGGATCTGCAGTGAATCACCCCATGGCTCAGCGGTTTGCATTTTGACAACTTTGCCCTTTGGTCATGGAGCAATGCCAAGTTTTCTTGCAGTTGGCCAAGACCCATGGGCAGCTTTGCGGGCATGTGTCTGGTGTTGCGTGGAGTCACCAAGTCAGTGAAAGGATGTTTTCTGTGCATTGCATACGGGGATGTGAAGACATTAACTAAATGGCATATTTTCTTTCTTGGTCAGCATGGGCACTCGCCTAGCAGTTTGAAAGCCCTGATAAATGCAGAGGAAGTCCCATGGATTAAAATTAAATCCAAGATTTAGTCTGGCAGATGTCCCCTTCAGAGCATTCACAGGCTATTACGGGATGAGTACACTACAGGGCAGATCTCTTGCTCTGTGATTCCCTGTTGTGGGATCACTCTGGCTATTTACTCGTGGCCAGCCCTTCTCCACCTCTTCTTTCCCAGTTGCTGCTCCACCTTGCAGCCCTGAGTTGACAATTAAGCAGAAGATTTTGAAATGGGACACAGCATCTCATGCTTTTGCCTGTGTTCCGTTGTAAGTCTCTACGGCGAGATAGCTTGCTTACTGTGTGTGGAAGCAGAAACATCTGCAGTAGAAGCATTTCCCGGCAGCTTGCTTTGGGAACAGCAGGCGCCCAGCTCTCCCCAAACTGAAACAGGAGTAAGTATGTGACCGCACTGGGCTTTTCCCTGCTGGAAGGGAAATCCCCAGGCTTTTATGGTGAGCCAACTTTTGCACTGCACAAGACATGACCATGTTATAGAGACTGGTAGCCCGCAATTAGGGCATCTACTTGTGTGTGCAGGAGAATAAATCTACTGAAGCACTAGAAGTTTCACTATTAGTTTAAATATAGACATCACGTTCACTTTGCCATTTCCTCACCCCATCCCTGCCCTTTTATTTTTTTAATTAGTGCTACGCTACTATCACAGACTTGAGCAAACGAACACTTAGTATCAGATATAGGAAGTGAATAATGATACTTCTCATAATTTTTAAGCCCCTTATTGAGGAATATTAGGCTTATATCTAGAAACATGCAAATGGAACAAAGGTGCTTGGCCTTTTATGTTTGTCTAATAGAGGTCAGCAATTTGCCTTCTCTCTTAGCAAGCAGTAGATTCAGCCAGAGAAACACAGCTTCAGACAGACCTAATGTTTGGCAATTTCAGCTTAAGTTTACAAACAGCTTTGCTCAAAGAAGTGATGTGGTAGGGATTGAAAATACCAGGTCTTTAATTTTGGAAATATTGTCATCTTTAAACTTTTTATGGTGAATTGATGTTCTTGTTGCTTTTTTCTAATTTGAAATATAACCATTAAAAAAAATTACTTTAAAAGCACCATCTGTATGAGTAAAAGCACATTCTAACAATTGTGGCTTGCTTTGCTCATGCATATTGCATTGCTTTGTTTATGATATTTTGTAAAAAATATACAGAAAGGTCATGAATGCATTTGAAAGAAATTATCCATTCTTAATCAAATGTTCTTTCAGTGTTACTGTAGCTCTAGTAAAAGGCAATGTTTAATGATCAATGAGATCATTAAACGAGCATAATGAGATTTGCTTTTGAAGCAGAGCAGCTTAGAGAAGTAATCAACTGCAGACAAGCCTGCAATTTGGGGGTTTTGAGTTTAGCTGAGAACTTTTTTCCTCTGCTCCTGGCAGCAGGGACCTTTTGTGCATAGAAGAATGAAAAGCATCGGCTTGAAAGATTAGTCTTCAAATTGCTACATGGAGAGCAAAAGTAGTAAAAAGCAGACCATTTGACAGTTCTTCATGTTTGGAAGTGGTCTCTTGGCTTTATTCATAAGAAGTAGGAAAGTTCCTGGGTGCAAGTGGTTGCATATGAAAGACCCTGATCCAACCCCCAGTGAAGCTGGCTTAAAGTGTGCTAACTTCAGCAGGCTCTTCTCTCAGGTGCTGGTTTTATACTTTAGAATTTGGGCAGGACCATAATGGCTCATTTGTTCAAAATATTTGGAATTACTTTTTTCTAGTGCATTTGCTTCAGAATTTCTTGTAAGTAACACTAAGTCCTGAGTTAGCTGGCAGACTGTTTACTTTCTGTATCTTAACACCCCTGCGTATGAGAAACTGGCCAAGGTAACAGGAAAACCCAGTTACCCTATAGAATGCATTTATCCTAATAGCTTCTCCAGCTTGGCAGAGGAGCAATGACAGTCTTCCCAACTCATAGGGAATCACGCGCATACATGGTATTTAAGCACAAATTCTTGATGAATTGCCAGAGGACCCATCTGTTCAGAAGATGCAGCTCGGCATAGAAACACAGAATACTGGTTCTTGCCATGTCAGCTGACGGGTGACCCGTACCTGTTTGTGGTCTCTGTACTGATGCTTATTTTCCCATTACATCCTGCAGAAATTCCCTCGTGGAACTGAAAAAAACCCACATGGCCAAGTCAGGCCAGTCAGCTGCTTTTCTTATTTCAATTAATGTTTTGTTGTGTCTCTGTAAAAGGGAAGTAAGAGTTAAGAAATAAATGTCTGTGTACAAGTTGCAGAAGATAAGAACACTTTGTTCCTCATTTCATGCATGTGGTCAAAGCATTGATGAAAATTGGAGATGGAGATGCTGTTGCTTATGTTTGGATAGTTAAGTCACAAGCTTTTGTCCCCTTGTGGGCTCTTGCAATTGTATCACATTGCATGAATGACTACGTAAAGGAATCAGATGTGCTGTATGAACAGGAGACTAATCTGTGATTCACAGAAGTAGGCCAATGCAATTAGTAAGATGTTAAGCCTCATAATGTAATGTAACATGTGCTGTCTGACTGATTCCATCCACATCAGTTTCAGCAGGGAAAACATTACACAAACATGTTATTTAACAAGCAAATATCAAAAGCTTTTAAAAGAAGCCTTAAAAACATTAAGCTGCTTCATCTCATGAACAAGAGAACTGGATGGGCTCCCTAGGAAGCCACCAGGGAGTCCTGAGCAGTAGGACCTGGGCAGGGAAGCCACATCCCTGTTCACAGATATGCACTGAAAGGCTGAAGGAAGAGAAATTCTTCACTTCAGCCTTCTGAAATGTGAGAGTTCCCCCCAAAGTAATCTCTCCACGTCATCCTTATGATTAAAAAAAATATAATAATGAATCATTCGATATCACAATCACTTTCAAGGAAACTCAAGTGGATTAAAAACAGGGTTTAAAAACTTTGTGGTTTTTGGTTTTGGTTATTTTTTGTGGTAGCTTTCCCCCACCCTGACTATTGCTATAGGAGAAGTTTTCAGTTCCTGGAGGTATGTGGGTATGACCTGCCAAAGTAAGCAAGACAAAAAAAGCAGCGCCTAAGCCTTAGTTTTGCTACCATGCCATAAAGCTGTAGGTGTCTTATGAAACACAAGCGAAATACTTCACCCTGCCTAAAATGCAGAATTCTACTTTTAAAGGAGCAAGCACACACACACATACCCACCCCCCCCCCCCGACTCCAGTAGTGACTTTCCAACAGCAACTGCTCTAATCACGATAGAAAGCAGTACTAGTAAATCTAATGTAAATGCACCAGAGGAATACTTGCATTTGTTTCCAGATGACGGAACTTACCCAGTTCTGTAGCTAGCCTACATCTAGAGCTCACTGTGTCCGTGGTGTTTTGGTATGCTGAAGAAGCTCAGAGGAAGGAGACATACAATATATATAAGAAAACCCTATTGAAAATATTAGGTGAGGAATGGACAGTTTACCTCAAGCACTGGATGTCTTTGATTAATGGTGAATTTTGAGGAAGAATTAACACCAAGGGGCTGAGGTGATTCTTGGAACCAATTGCAGAGACAGGAAAAAGAAATGGTGAGTCTCTTTCTGAGCACCACAAAGAAAGTTGAACTCAAAAACCAGGGAAGCTTTGACTGTGGAAGTCAATAGAAAAGTAACAAACGAATAGAAAATTGTCTTGGATTTATAAGCAAGGAAATCATCCGTTTATTCTTTTATGCTTAAGGAAAAAGGGACTCATGTGTGTTCTGCTTTTAAAGATCATGGCAAAACAAAAATAATCTTGTATTGGATTACCAGCTGTTCTCCTTCCTCCCTGGATTAAGCAATAATCTGAAGTTCTTAAACATAAGTTACTCAGGTGTTCTTTGCTTTTTCCATACCCAATATAAATTCAAATTAAGTAGGTAAAAGGGATTTAGCTGACTCTGTTCTTCACCCCATTTATTTGTCTGATGGTTTCTGAAACTGCAGACAGCCAGCTCTTGCCCAAGCGCAGCTTGGTCACACAGCTTGTGTGTTTCCAGGCGAGGTGGATGCACTATGCATGTGCCACGTGCAGCACGTGGTGGTGCCTCTGGCTGGCCGAGCCTTGCGAGCACTTTGGCTAACGTGTGCTTCCCTGCCCTGTGGCGCAATCGCTTGGCCTCCCAGACTTTCATTCACATCCTCTTTTAGTGCGATGCTCTGGTCAGGCCTATAGGCATGTCTTTAATGGTACTTGCTTCCAGTTGCTTGAAGCTCTGGGCGCAAAGCCACAGGTAACCGGGTGCAGTAGGCAGCCGCCTTCCTGAGTTGCCCATAGAAAGTGAAGAAGCACGAAGCTAGGTGCATAGACTAAGAAGCCGTTTCTAAATCTAGCCATAAATATTTTACTGCTTTATCTCTGTCTTGGGCTTATTTGCAGTTGTTGAGGCCCAGGGGCTAAATATATTAAGGCAGAATCTTTTGTTGAGTGGCTTAAAATGCAGCAGAAGGGGAAGGGAGCTAGTATTTGTCTGATGTTAGACAGGTGTAAACTGAAAAACTAATTAAAAATTAACAAGTATCAGGCATGGTTAGAATGAGAAACAGTTGTGAAAAGCTTTGCAGGGAGAGCAACAGGGCTTCACACTCTTGTCTCACAACCCTGAAGAATAGAGGGACATCTGCCCTTTCCCTTTTTCTCAGGTGCCAGACAGAATAGAATAGCCCTGCCAGCATGAAGCATGGAAGGATGATCTGGGTCAAGATGCAGTTTCAAACAGCAGCTGTGCTCTGTGTTCCTGTTCTGATAACCATGTGTAGCGGTAGTTATGAAAGTTATGAGCAAAGCCGGGAACACTCTGTCTTTACACTACTTCTGTAGAGGCAAAATGGAAGAAATAATATATTTTCTGGCAACATGCTCGTTTTAGCTTCGGGGAGATATTTGGAGGTACTGCTAAGTGCCTTGCATGCATTTGGGTAGACATATCCATCATCAGCAATCGTCCATAACTGTACGGTTTCCAAAGTGACAGAGATGGCTCTGAGCAAAGTGACATAGCTAGAGGGAAGACACTTTTGGGTAAAATGATCTTATATAAAACTAATTCAATTACTTTTTTCTGTTAGTGGAAAACTATTCATCAGCTTCAGCGATTTGAGCTTTAATTCATGTGAAGACCAGAGCTTGCCCTGTTAAGATTCCTGGATTTGTCGTCTTTTCTCCTCGTTAAAAAATAATGTGAAATGCCTCCAACTTTCCAGGGATGAGACTTTCAAGGTCAGTATCAGTATTTCTATTGCCTTGCCAGAGTCAAAATACATTCCAGTTTCCAGCTGCTTACCCTTGCAGAAGTCTGAAATGATAAAGATTCCTGTTTAGTGAGTTGTTCCTAGGAGGTTCCTGGTTTTGAATGGTTGGTCCTCCATCAATCATGATTTCATTAAAATGTTTATTTCTGCCCGTTCTCCTCCTCCCAAATTTCTTTTCAAAAGATGGAGACAGCATAAGTCTGTGAGAAATATTAAGACATTCAAATGCCCACCAACCTTCACTTATTTGTTCCTGTCCCTTTTTTCCATAAACTGCAGACTTTTACAGAGTGAAAATCAGAAGGGAGTCTCCTGCTTTTGGCAGATGCTGCCATGTACCTGGCTTCACACATCCAGCAAATACTGACTGTTAGGACTACATGTATTTTTCTGTTAAATTTATAGCTTGTTGTTGTTGATTTTAAAATACAGAAAGTCTTAGTGGCAAACTGCAGTGGTATTTGCACAGCAGCTTGCTCTTCATGTTTGCTGTATGTGCTAGGAGTGTTACTACCGCACTAGTTAGAGGGTTAGACAAGTAAAATTGGCACTTCACCAAAAATGTTTCTGGGTTTGGGTGCAAGTGGTATTTGAGAGTCCTTTGTTAACAGAAAGGAACAACAACAACACCCACCACATTAAAGCACGCCATGGCAAAAGACCAGGTTCTGCTGTGTTGTAGACATTAATATTTTTGTCGTTGTCTACCGTGGAAAAGTACTTGGACATTGATGTAAAACATTTTATTTACTTGTACATCCTTTGGACCATTCCATCCACCCTCATAAAATCATAGGAAAACATAAATTGCTTGAACTACAAGTATTTTGATGTCTTATCCAAAATATTTACTGTAATCTTAAGGCTTTCGCAACACCATCTTTATCTGTGTGTTTTTCTCAGGAAAAACAGATTTTTCCAAGAGCGTCAAGTACCTGTAAGTACAACCTGTAAGTTGTCCTTGTCTCCATGGTGGCTTTTGTTTTGTTTTGTGGGGTTTTTTACTGTTTTGATAACTAAAATAATTTCTTAACTGCCATTTCTTGTGGTTCTAACCTATTTAGCAATGTCTTACTACATGTCACATGGTTTGACATACAATGCTATTTTATACCAAGCATCAAAATGTGAATATACAGCAGCCCACAAGTAATAGAGGCTCCCCCCAGCCCGCTGTATGTTGAATGATCACTGCACTTCTGCAGTGGACTGAAACTGAGACAACATAACGTATCTGTCTGCTTTTTTTTTCAGTGCTCAGCTTTTCTGCAAGTGGTGATGAAACCACCCACCCCTTCAGACAATGCACCCTTTTGTTTCCACTAATTCAGACAGCAGCAGGAAGAGAGGAAAGCAAGTTGTAACACGGGGCTTGGAGGAGCTCGATGTTGTTAGGGTGGGGTTGAATATCACATGTACAGTTGCACCAGGCTGGTTACATGCCTAAAGATAAAGCAGAGGTATTTGTCCAACTCTGAATGTTATGCTGTTAGTCCAAAAGCTTGCCTACAGGCAGCTTTCTTGCCTCTTTACTGGTCTCCTGACCTGCCTGAATGAGTGATTAGGGAGTTTTTGCTCATCCAGGTAGTGTCCGGAGTTTGTTAGAAGTCACCCAAGCCATCCTCATCTCATTTCCATCTCAGTCTCCCTGCTGAGCTACATATAGCAAGAGCTGCTGCTTTCCCATCATGCAGCAAATACCAGTCGCGAGGTCAGACGGGGCATGAGATCTCGTCTCGCAGGGTGCTGGTTGGAGCTGGAGAGATGCAGTCTACACTTGGCCAAGTGAGAGCTGGGACATTTGAGCTCTCACAGGCTGAGTGCTGTGTCCTGCACGGATCCTTGCCTGTGTGCAAGCAGGCCTGAAGTCTTGGTGTACGCCTGAGAGAGACACAGACAGCACTTGCTTGGGTACCACTGTTTCTTTTCAGATGCTATTTTCCCCTTATTTTCTTTTCCTGATCACTACATTCCCCAGCACAAGATGATACTGAATCATTTCCTTCTGTGCTGAGTGTGAAAATCGTAGGGTCTCCTTAAGGGGTGAACTCTATCTTTTCACTGCAGAGTATATAATCCTGATAAATGGATTTGCTGCCTTCCAGCAGCAGAAAGCCATTACAGAATATGTTCACCACATTGAATATGGCTCTTCTTCCATACTAAAATGCTTCCTACTGAGTACTCTCTGCTTTAAAATTTCCACTTTTGTTAAGATGTCAGTAAACTTACTAAGTTCTTTTTAATTTTTCTTCTGCCCAAACTCTGCTATTACACAGACCTTCAGTAATACATTTCTATTTTTCCTCTAAAGAAACAGAAAAATTATTGGAGAGGAGTTCTGAATTTTTTGCCAGGGTATTGAAAGAAATGACGGTAGCTGTGTTCTTGATAGTTAATATATTTTGCAAACATTTGAAAGCTGTTGAGTGAAAGTAACTGAAATTGAAGGTGTACATTCATTTAAGGAAGTTGATATAAAAAACCCAACAACATTGCTACCTGCTTACACCCTGCACTGCTGATCTCTTACCATGAGGACAATTCTGGCCAGAAAGGAAATGAGAAGAGTCCGCAGATGATCAAATCCAGCTAGTGAGGTAAGTAAGGATCCCTCTTTTCTGAGTTGTCTGTGTAGATTTCTATCCCCAGTAGAAGCTGAAGAGTGACAATTCTCTTTCCAAGCTGAGATTAATCAGTTACCTTCTGGTAGAAATCAGGAGGGGTGAGGGCTTTGAGGACACCATGTGAGACACGACGTAGTGCTCTACAATGAAAACACAGTAAGAGTTTATCTGGGAGTAGCTATATGTGCATTTGAATGTTTGGTATCAAGGGAGAATTTTGTCACCTGCAGAAGTATTTGATTTTATTTATTTGATGAGTTTGTTGATTTGGTTTCTGAGTGGCTCAGGGATGTGTTTGCACTCTTCGCAGAGGAAAAAGTTTAGTAAGGTGCACTTTCTCACAAGGTCTATTTTACATAGGTCCTTCTACTCCTAAGCAGGGAACTGAACGAAAAGCAATCCCAGGCAATGCAAGAATTCTCTCTTTTAGCACAATGAGTTGCTGGAAAGAGGATTTGCCCTTTGTATGACTTTGGCTGCAGACACTATAGCCAACTGCTAATGCTGCAGATGACATCTTTGTTCCATTGCTGAAGCTATCTTTGACCTCATTTCCTCACATTGCCCACCAACTAGAGACTAATCAATAGAGATGATTTGCAGTTACTTGTAGCCCAATGAAAACTACAGAAGATGCAAAAAAAATGATGTTGTATGTACAAGAACATAGCAGTAATAATTTATTAGTATTGCTGCTGTGGATTATGGTGTTATTATTAGTCATTTAGGTTGGAAGGGACCTCTTGAGATCATCTAATTCCACTCCCCTGCTCAAGCAGAGACACCTAGAGCCAGTTATTTAGGTCCATGCCAAGTTGGGTTTTTAATGTCTCCATGACCTCTCTGGGAAACCTGTTCCTGTGTTTGACAGTCTTCACAGTAAAAAAGTGTATTATTGTGTTCAGATGGAATTTCATGTGTTTTAATATATATCCATTGCCTCTTGTCCTGTCCATGGGCACTACTGAGCAGAGTCTGACTCCCGCACCTTCACCCTCCTCCCCTTGGGTATTTATAAATATTGAAAAGATCCTTTGAGCCTTCTCTCCTCCAGGCTGAACAGCCCCAGCTCCCTCAGCCTCTCCATGTATGAAAGCTGCTGCAGTCCCTTAGTCACCTTTGTGGCCCTGGGCTGCCCTCACTTCAGGAAGTCTGAATTTTTCTTCTACTGGAGTGCCCAGAACTGTGACTGCAGCTGGTGAAGGTACACTCACCGGAACTGAGAACCTAAAACTGTTTGTGGACTTGTGGTACCCCCTGGGGAAAATTTTGCTACTTAGGTAAATTATGCTAATTTAGGACTTATTCCAGGAAGTTGATGTACAATCTCAATTTCTGTAGCACTTGATGTGGGCTCTTAGCACAAAGGAAAACACTTTTGAATCCTACACAACAGAAATGTGAAAACAGCCTGGCCTGTTCCTGATTAAGTTAGACTTAAACCCAGTAGTGGCATCCTTGCAGTGGCCATATGCAATAACTGAGTAGAGAAGACAGATAGTGGATGTCAGAACCACTGACGTGACGCTCTACAGCTTTTATGCTATAGCTCCTCTTCCCTATTGAGACACAGTCCTGAAAGTGGTCTCTTCCCTGCATTTGAAATCAGTTGACTATCTTCCTAGTCATAGGACGGGAGGGTTATTTAGCAAGTCTTGAATCACTCTTTGATTCTGAGATAGTGAAGGCAGAAACCTGGAAGCAAGGTTTTGTGTTCTTATGCATGACATACACGAGGAAATGTAATTCTCAGCTTATGAGTACTATGTGCAATCAACCTAACTTACAGAAGTTTATGAGAGTGCTGTTGTAGGTAGATTTGCCAGAAGAAATATTTTACTTAATTTGTAGAGATGGGTATCTCAAGCAAAGAGAATAAAGACTGCTGAATAAGTAATCCTACACCTCAGAGAAAAATTGGAAATTGATATTTAAATAAAAATGTCTCCTAGCAGCACACAGTTTAAATAAAAAAAAAATATGAAATCCCTCACCACGTCAATGGAAACTATTTGTAATCTGGTGAGGCCAAGTGTTTACCTGTAATATGGCACATCCTCATTCCAGAAGAGTAATAGTTTTCATCTTCCAGAAGCTAAAGGACTTATTAAATTGGCTTATCTAGTCTCAGGTGTTCAGAGTGCGACTCATTCTTTCAGACACCATTTTCTAATGCTTTCCAGCTGGCATTTACTACTTTTTTTATCATGAAAGTTTTGCTGCTTTTCTGCTCTGGGAGCCCATGGGATAGGTAGGGCTCTACTCAACATGCTGAATATGTCAGGCCCCTTGGAGAGTCAGAAGAGAGGCTGTATGTGAGCTGGTGGAACATGTCCTTTGAAGGCAGGCTCCCTAGCAGCAGCTAAGCATTGCAGGGGGCTCGTCCCCTTCACAGGGGCATATCTGCCACGCGACATGGTCCTCCTCATGTGACCTCAACTTCTGCCCTTGGGGTTTTCATTAATTGGACAAATTTGATTAAGGTAATTTCTCAGCAGTTAAGCAATGCAGGTAAGTGCAGCTGTTCACACTTTGTACTGGGAAAGGAGGACAGAACAGTAGTGAAGAAGCTTCAAGAAATATAACATCTGTGTAAGGGTCACTTTCCAGGAATGAACAGAAATGAGACCCCGACCAGCAGGCATGGACCTAGCAGGGAGGGTGTGAAGCACTGAGGGCTTCAGCTGCCTCTGTGTAAAAGACAGAGGAACACCTAAAATGTAAGACACTTTAAGCTGGTTTGAGATTAGTGTTTCTGCCTTAAACACTTGTGTTCTGGGTGAACATCACTTAGCTTATTGAACGTCCTCCAGTCACTTGTAATTTCAGTCATTCCCCTGCATTGCCAGTAGGGTACTTGCCAAACTGACGTCAAGTCTGCGGTATGGATCATGTTGACAGGCATGAGATATCCTGCCTGAGAAAGGCAGTGGACTGCCTTTGTTGGGTGTCCCAGAGTGGTCAGACATGCCCTGTTACACACCCAGAGCTTTAGGACTCCAGAAAAGGGTATGTGCATTTACAGATAATTCAGCCGTCAAAATCTCCCATGATATTGATTAAATGAAATAAAAGTGTAGGAGGAGACCTAAATCAGCTTCTGATTAATGGGGCAAGAAATTATGTCTGTAGACAGCAAGCTATTCAATATCTGCCTTTTGTAAGATCTGGTGGATGTCCTCTGAAAAAATCAGTGATGGTCAGTGTCAGAAGCAGGATACTGTGCTGGGTGAAACTCGGCTCTTGGCTGTGACTTGCATGGCTTCAGTATGAATAAAGAATGATTTCGGAAGAGCTGCAAGACAGGATTATATCAAGTATTGATGCCTCAAAAGTAGGGCAGGGTTAAAGTAATGTCATTGTGCCACTTCCAAAGAAAATTTGTAAATCACAGGAGAGAACACAACAGATTATTGACAAATAAGCTTAAGGAACAATGGATAAAACTACACTGTATAATTTAAATCCAAGGTAAAAAAAAAATCCAATATTTGTTATACAAGTACTTATTTAGGAAAGGTAAGGTGAAGTGCTCTTTGGAACATGTGCATGGCAACTGGGACAAAAGTTAAGATAAAATCAACCAGAAATACAGTCTTCCCCCACACCCATTACAATGACTGTCTGCAGTAGAAAAGATATATGCACGTTTTTTGCATGGTTGAAGCTTAGCAAACTCTTTCTTTTATTGCTAATGTTAGAATCCTCTTTGTCTGAGATGAATGTTTCTAGTTATATATTCAAGGAAGTGCATCATGGCCAAGTGCTTTACTGAATCTGGATGTAAATGAAAATATTGATAGAGTAAACTATAAAGAACTTCATTAAAAATAAACTTAATTTGGAAATTCATGCTTGAGTGAAGGATCCTATTTTCCATAAACATCCATTCAAATTTCCAAGTTGCTTGGAAAATAAAAAAAATTATTGCAAAGCAACAAAAGAGTCTCATTGTGGCTTACATTTTTCACAGGTCCAGCATGTTGTAATGTCTGTACTAATTAACTTGGTGTTCCATGCTTAGTTTCAGCTTCTGAAATACCTTGCTGCACTGAAGATGTTTCAGCTTTCGGCTCTATGCAGGTTGAGCTCTTCTGCGGGGAAGTAAGTGTGAGTGCACTGGCAAAAGGTGATGCTGAGGATGGATTTGTGAACGGCACTTCTCTCCTTGTCAAAGGCTGGGAAGCCTCTGTGAAAGCAGGGCTTTCAGGCATGCAGGAAATGCCCCCTGGCTGGTACAATTGATCACACCACTTTAGATCATCAAGTGAACTCATTCATGGCATTGGTTTACGTGTGCTGCATCTTTTAAAAATAATGCTGTTTTCCATGCATACTCTGTGGGACTTGTACAAAATATCTTGACTGCCTGCTGTCTTTTGAATATCAACACAATATGTTTTATAAATCACATATACAATGACTAGGCAATGAAAAATTAATTGATTTTATAATGAAGCATGAAATCAAATAGACTTTGAGATAGAGTTGGGAGATGCTGGTGTCTGATCTGATTAAGATCAATGTCATTTTCTGCTCATTAGAGCCCAGGCGCTGCTGCTGAAGAAGTCATTAGTCTTAGTTTAGCGGTTGTAGAACAGTTTGACAGGGTTTAGTTAGTGATACATGAGCAATGATTGAGTCCTAGGGCTCGTCAGTGCAAAAATGGGACTGCAAAAAAACTTCAATGGGCACTTTACCTTGTCATCAGGCAGTAAGTTCTTCACTGAACTGGAGTAGGGAATGTCCTTATGGGTAAACACAGAGAGTACTTGGTGAAAAATTTGGACAGGATACTTTAGACAGACTGCTTCTGAATTTCTTTTGTTTAAAATCATTTTGATGGACAATAGGTCTAAAGAAATTGAAGATGCCCAACGGCTTTTGCTCTGAGGTGTGGTTTTATTTAGTTTTCTCCATGCAAACGGTGACCTGGGAGAAGTAAGTTTGAGAGTGCAAGGATTCTCTACCTGGGAAAAGTTTTTCATCCACCTGAAACCCTATGGACTTGTGTTTTCACAATCAGGTTGATATTTTTTTGGTTTATAGAGTGATGCAAGAAATATGAGCTCCAGGAAACTGCAGTTGTATCATTGAGTAGTAGCCTGGGTGAGGAAATGTTCTTTACCTTGAAGAATAAGCAGAAAGTGTTAGTAGAAGAATTTATAGGAAAGTAATAATTACACTCACCTGATGCATGCTACAGAAATCTCTCAGACTGAAGGGGATTTTTATGAGCTAAGCAGGATCTGGAATTGCCCTGCACAAGAAAGACTGGTATTTGCTTGAAGAGTTTTGCTGATATGAAATGCTCATGTTTCAATTTTTTCCCTGGGATTCAAAGTCCTTAAAAATCAAGAATTTACAAATGTAGAAATATTTTCAGTCTCAACAAGATATTTGAATACTTCAAGGTTCATAAACTGCATGTGACTTGAATTACTGAAATCTCCCAAGGCACTTTGTAACCTCAGTACTTATCCACATGTTCCCCATTTTGAATGCCTTTGAGGGGTGGGTAAGGGAAAAAGTGTCCCTTAAAAAAAAATCTTTTATTATAGATAGGTTTCCCTTACAAAATAGTTTTTGTGTGACTTCCACACATCAAGGAGTTCAGCCAGAGAGGAACTTGTAATGTCATTCCTGGATGAGAATGGCAGTCAAGTGTTTCCTCTGGGGGAAAAAGCGAGGTGGTTTCCTGTTTTGGTAACTGCCAGAAAGTAAATCATGTCAGTTGGCTCAGCAAAACAAAATACACTAACGAATGTATGAGCCAACCTAAAATGAGATGATTTTTTTTTTTTTAATATTCTAAATTAATACAGAAAACTTCCTATAA
The DNA here is from genome assembly GCF_015220075.1 of Falco rusticolus. NCBI lineage: Eukaryota > Metazoa > Chordata > Aves > Falconiformes > Falconidae > Falco > Falco rusticolus. Next base: position 53,683,529 of record NC_051187.1, read on the forward strand.
AATCTGTGCTTCCTTGGAAGAAGTTAACTGAAAGTGCATTTCTGTTTGAAATAAGCCCAAAAAAGACTAATTTGGTTAGTTCTCTGTAATACATTGAAGATTTATTTAGTCCCTTACTGAGTTCTTGTTTTTAGCAAACTTTGACTATTAAGTAATATTAATACATCTCTGCAATATCACACTGATTATTTTTAGTTGCATTATTGAATTTCTAAGTTATAACTAAGAAGCAGTATTAAGTGTTTAAAAATTTTAGCTAGGGTAGGAAACGGGAAAAACAGCAACAGAGTAAGTTTAGAAAATATAAGCGAACACATTTTGGAAGACCACTTAAGACACTTCCTAGGCAGGTAAATCAGGGAAAAAATACTTATACAATCAAATACGGCTGCAGAAATCACTCCATTTAAATAATATATAGCAGGTTAATACATTTTTAGATGTGATAAACTTACAATGATTCTATCTTTCATTTATCCACAAGCTTCTAAAGCTAGGCTGTATGGGATTTTGCCACTGATGGACAAGAATGTGCCACTAATGCTGGGATGTGAACTTTTGCAGTGGTCTGTTTGCTAAGGTAGGATATCTGTCATCTAGCTATGGTTTTTGAAGGGCAGACCATGCGACATGTAAGGTGTCCATTCTTTTGTGAAAAGTCCCTCCTGAACAGTAACACTTTTATGATGTGGCAGATTCTTTACTATGGGAGAAGAAAGTGCTATCTCCATAACTCATTGTCTCTTTGCTTTTCAGAGGTTAATTAAATTTCAGCAGTTCTTTATAGCCCAGTGAAATCATCACAGATCCATTATATTGAACCAAGTCATATTGCTCTGTAGCCACATTTTGAGCTATGGGTGAGTGCAAAGCAGTAGGTGAATGTAATACCATTTTACGAATGTAATACCATTTGACACTAGACCTTACAAACAGAACAACGCTGGCTTTGTTAACGGACTTTCTCTGTTCTTTATACTAAGCAAGAACCCCGAGGCTAGAGTCCTAAGGGTTTAAAGTGTTCTGAAAATCTGTTAGCTAACATATGCTAGCATATTTTAAGACATATGGCTTTTGCTATAGTAGGAATACTCTAAAGGTCTAACCAACTTTTTGAATAGTTAATGTTAGAAGTAAACATATGGATAGTTTTTTTGCTCTGAGGCAAAATTAATTTCATTCTTAAAAAGGTACAAGATAAGTCTATGCAGTAAACTCATAGTTGGAAACTGTTGGTCTCTTTTTGGGAATCCTTTGCTTTCTATAAAATGGGAAGGACATGCATTAGCTAGCATGCTCGCATTCAGAAATTCTGCTTTTATACTTCTGTCCAAAATCTACCAAATATCCTTTTCTCCAAACCAGAGGTTTAGCAGTGCCTTTTAAAACCTCTGTTAACCATGAAATTTATTTGTCAGTATAAGGAAGTGGAAAAAACATAGTTTTGGAAACTAAATCTGAACCCCAAGCTAAGTTTTCTAGGTACCTAACTTCTCATACCTTGAAGCCAAAAGTTTTTTTGAAAATATTTTCATAGCAGCATTTGTAAATCTAAAATTATCAGTTTTCTGGAACCCTGGCTGTCAAGCATGCTGAGTTACCACTTTTAAACAAAAATACTTTATAATCATTAAAGTAAATTTTATAAACCAGAAAACAGTTCTATGGTTTTGGAGTTTGACTGTAGGACATCTTTAACAAGAGAACTATTAAACCAGGTCAGTGGCTGTGATTTTTCTGCCACAACGCGGGGGGGGGAAGCCTTCATCAACTCCTCTTCTTTCCTCTTCTTCATTCTTTTCAATTCTGCCTAAAATGCATTTTGCCTGCTTCCTTTTCATGAGATGTACGACATCACTAGGAAATACCATGTCCAGAAGCAATCATATGGTATCAACTCATGCTTACATTTCCTTTCCAGATGTGTCCACTTCAATTAGTTGGATGTAAAGCAGCTGTGGGATCAGATGAAAGAGTTAAGAAATCCTGTGGAGAAAGCAGGAGGCTCTCCAGGTGACAGAAAGACAGTGGTGATAAGGAGGAAGGGAAATGCTTGTGCCAGGAAAGGGCTGTAGAAATTGTTATACATGCCAAATCTGTCAAGACTAATAATTAGTATTAGCAGTAAGTTATGCGGTTATCATCAGATCACAGTGAAATAGTGACAGCAAATTTAACAAGATGTTTATGTAGTTAATCCTTTGGTTGATGTATGGTTTATAAAGTGTTACAATGGTAATGAAAATGTCACACCTTCCATGAGGCCACCTAAATGAAATGCCAACAAGTTGGTGCATGAGTAAAACCAATGTTGTACAATTTTGCCCTGTGCTGCACTATGGATCGTGCATCCTTAGACCAAAACAGGATCAGGGAGATCTGAAGTGAGAGGTGTTGAAAGAAACAAGAAACAGGGAGAAGATATCCTCAGCTGCATCTCAGACAATGCTGCCTGGAGGCAGCTGGGGCAGAGCTGCCTGCTACACTGCAAAGTCAGCTCTGAAAGACAATGCCAGGGAGGGAGATAGGTCTGGGGGCTGCTGTCTTGGCTCTGTGAGGGAGCAAGGCCACAGGTCGGCTTCAGCAGGCAAGACAAGATGGTGGAGATGGATGGCATGCTGCATCACCACCCTGCTTTCCCAGGCCAAGATATACCTTGGAGAAATCCCTGCTCAAGCTTAAAGGAGAGACTGAGGTTAGATTTGTTCTAAGTGTTGTCATGTCTGTGTTTTTCTTTTCTAGCTTTTTCATGCTTGTAAGCCAGAATGTAAACCTTGACTCTATTGAAAAAAACTTGGCTTTTTTCCCTTTTTTTTTTTTCCCAGTACTTATAGTCAGGTGACTTATGGGTTAGGCTTTCCCAAGCCCCAGGACATGTGTTTCTCATACCACTTACTGGTAGGAAAGCTGCTTTGGGGCTCATCAGTATTATCTACACACAATGTGAAACATCTCCCAACAGGAGACCTGGCAGTCAGCCGCTGGGAGAAGTTTTCCAGTTATTGGGAGGCTGAAGCCTGCCTGGGCAAGGACCATTGGGAGCTCCAACATTAGTCACTCGAGCAACCCTTTCGGCCATGCTCATACTCCCCAGGCAGAGGGGAGGAACCACAAGATGCACCCAACAGCAGATGGTGGGAACAGACTCTTAAGGGGCTGTATTGTGTCCCTGCCCAGACAGGGATGAAGGCAGCTGACCTGGTTGTTGGAGTCTACTACGTTATAATTAACTGAGCAGTTGCACCTTTGCTTCTAGCCTATTTTGGCTGCAAATTACCATGTGTGAATATCCACTGAAAAGGAGATATGGATATGCAATGGACCAGGAACAAAGGTGTAAGCAGCTTATGTTGCTCAGCCGAGCCAGGGACTCATGAGGCTGTGGTAACACTGTCAGGTGTTATTGTTTCCCTGTGTCCTGAGAGGCATTCCCGTGGCCAGATGGTCCTTCAGGATCAGCAGGTCATAGACATTCAGCTGCCTGCACAAGAACACATTTCTTCACCATTTGATGACACTGGGATCTAGAGAGCCTGGAATATTCTGGTCAAATCTCCGTTTATCAACTCTTGTTGCTGTTAAATCCCTCAAATCATTTTGGACGCAGTTTGGTCCTACCAAGCTACATCCTCAGCTATCATCTCTGTGATCGTTATGTGGTATTTCCAGGTTTTCCCTTGCCCATCTTACAAGCATATATGGGAGTATTTCAAATCTCTATGTAGTTATTCACAGCTATAAAGGAGACAGAAAGCAGAGGGGTTTTCTCTCATTCCATTATAAGCCCTATTTAAATAAGACCCTTTTGGCATATTCATGTCTGAGATGGCTGTTTTCTGAAGAGCAGCCCCATATTTGAATAGTCTTTGCCTGTTTCTGTGTTTGACCATATTCTCCCTGACCCCTTAGTTTCTTCTCCAATCTGCTGCTCATCTCTATTTCGTTGTTGTAGTCAGGCAGAGGTTGCCTTCTGCTCTGCTGTTTTTTTCTTTACGATTCTTCTGTGTAATGACTTTAATTTCTGTCTCCAGCCTGCCAGCCCAGCTAACTGGTAATATATCTCCTTTTTTCACTTCTTCCTCTCCCTTTTACCTACTTGGTAGCCTTTTTCTGGCTAGCTTTTCAAAGGCTTAATCATCTGCTGGCCATTTCAGCTGATGCTTCGGTTCCTTCCAGTTGCCTTTTGTAGCCCTGATCCTAAAGCCATGACCCCCTTCTGAAGGATTCAGCTGTCTGTGGTCCAAGACCTTGCTGTGATACAGCACAGGTGCAAAACCTTGTCTTGGACTTCTTTGAAAATTGCTTAACTGTGAGGAAGTACAGAGGTGAGAGCTATGCAAGATAAGAAAGGTAAAACTGCAGACAGGCAATATCAGAAGCTGAGGGATTAAAAAAAACCCCACGGTGATATGAAGAAGTATAAAACTGAAGCTGATGATGGGGAGCTGGAAGCTGGTAGGTCAGCACTATCAAGGACCAGCTTGGCCAAGGTGTGATGGCTGGCTCTTCCCCACCTGCCTGGCAGATCTGGCAGCAAAGGCTCAGCGGACATCTAGTGGAGAGAGGAAAGCATTTTAATCCTTGCTCTAGCAGCTCTTCAGTCCTAGCTAGCTACTGAATGTATTAGCCAGTACATAACCATTTTGTATTTTGAAGTTGTGTATGGGCTGCTCGCTGAGCTTCTGTGAAAAAGCCTGGAGAGGGAAGGGCTACATGACACTTGTAGGTGTTTGTCTTGCTTCTAAAATCGGCAAGGCAGTGCCATGAAACATGAACTGTAGCAATTTTTAATTTTTTTTTTTTTTTTCCACTGCCAGGTTGCCAAAGCCCTTCTCTCTCAGGATGTTGGTTGTTTACTGTGCACCCTCCATACAAAACCTGACCTGAGCAGATCTCACTGGTGATGGAATGAAGTACTTTTTGCCAGTCACTGAATATAGATTTAGGGCAGCATACTAGATGTCCCGAGGGATCCTGGGCTCTTTGGGCAAGCAGCAGAGGCTTAGGTTTACCTACCTTCATGCTGAAATTCAGAAGCTCTGAGCAAATAATCGTGTTTTGGGTTCCTAGTACAGCACATTGCTCTGCAATAACTTTTAATTGCTTTTGGTAGTTGACTGTATTAGCCTAAATCGTCAGTTTTGCAAGCATCTCAATACCTACTCAGGGTCTATCACATCCTGGAAAATTTGTTTCCTCCAAAGCTGTTGGCAGATTCTCATTTTCTTTCAGGACTGTTAGCTACTGTATCACCCAAAACCCCCAGCTAGGCTCTTGATGAGAACAGCTCTGTGTTGGGCAGGCTTTTAAATTCAGAAATTAGGCAAGGGATAAAAGTGAGCAGAGTGCAGAAGTTAGAAAAAGTAGTAAAGTCTAACAGTCAGCAATTTGTGCCGAGAAATAGCTCTTATTAGCAACATGAAAATAGAATAAGGCTGTGTTGCGTGTGATCAATGCTGTAGACCAACTTCTGTTTTCACTACCCTAATACAAACATATGAGCCCAAATGAAGCTTGTGATGTAACAGTAGAATTTGGTAGTGTGATTTAAGTGATTTGTTACTCAGGTCCCAATGGCTAAAGGAGAAATGGACAGGAGGAGTAACAAAACCGAATTTGTATGAACAGGTTTTGCTGAAAGACATCTTAGCATTTATTCTGTGTATCGTACCAAATCCAAATTTGCCATTATTTGTCTTTACTAGATTGAGGTGGGTGGAGTGACAGTTTAATTTCATTTTTATTTTATTAATAACAAAAAACCCATGGCAAATCTTGCCAGATGAGCACAGGACTTTTTCCCCCTCCTTGGCTTATGAAGCGACATGGTTGCTGTGATGCTGCATGAGGTGTCTTCATCTCTTTCCTCGGCATTAGCTGTTGGTTTCTGACAGAGCTGCCACACTGAACTTAACGGTATAGCTGGACAAATCCTACAACATTAAACATACCTGAGAGCTCACAAACCTATGCTGCCTGCCTGACAGAATCTGCATTAGGCACTAGCTGTTTTCATTCCTCTGAAGCAAATTTGGTAAATTCTTCTTGTATTCCATGTATAAAAATGAATGCTTCCAATCATTGCTTGAATGATGGCACTACACAGTTTTGACTGATGAAGTGGGTAAGAGATATTTAGATGATATAGCTGGACCTTTTCCATCTCTGTATTTTTTGGTTTCTCACTGTTCTACTCTTTTCTTTTCATCTGGAAATTAGTTTGAAGTATAGCTGTTGCTGAAGTGTGTAAACCTCAAAGACACACGCCATGCTGCCAGAGTGTACCTCTGACAGAGAAACATTTAATTCCTGTTCTTTGTATCATTTGGGAAAAAGGTGGGGAGAATATTTGAAAGCATTGGGAAAGAGTAAGAGAACTGGAGTATTTATTTAATATTGTTTTGCTGTTATCCTATGCAGCTATATTTCTTGAATTTAGCTGTAGGAAAGCTTACTTTACAATCTAGCATCCCATTATTTTTCTGAAATGGCAAAAAATGTTGTTTTCTGTAGGCCAGCCTTTTCCTGAGCAGAACAGTCAGGTGGAGAGTTCAAAACTGCAGTTGCCAAAAGAAATAATTGGTAAAGGCCCACTTAACTTCAGCAAGGAGAATTTTTTCACTATATTAGGAAGTGTTTTTTTAATTGAAATGACTTTTTATCAAAGTGTTCATACAAATGCACACAGATGCAGGCACTCCCAGCAGCTTAGGGCATAGAATACGACCTGTTTATAGCTCTAATCCAAAATTTTCTGTAACATTTACGCATAAAATTGTGGTTTAAAAAAAAGCCACTCTATTTAAAATGTTTACAAGAAATATGAACCCTGTTTCAGATATACCTGAAATGGTTCTCAAAGTAGCATATTCCCTCCATCTCCTGACAAATATCTCCTTTTAGCCTTTTTTAATATCTTATTCCAATCTGCTTCTCTCTCTGCTCTGCAGTTTTGAGCTCTGGTGAAGTCTGTCCCTAAAGCCGCCTAGAGCTGATAGCTGCTTTTACATTCTGGCTATCCCTTATTCACTGTGTGTTTGGGGGAAAAAAAGTTTAAGTCATTTCAAAGCTTTCCTCATGAATTATTTCTAGAGGAAGCAAAGCTTCATCGCCTTCTCAGGGAACACATGCCTTTGGTGTTTTGGTTTCTGTGAGAAATGCAAGAAAGCAGCTCTAGAACTAGCTGTTCCTGCTTATGCCTGTTGCAAAGGGAAGGACACCAGCCTGGTCACAGAAGCCCAGACACCAGAGTCCCGTACCAGCTTCCTTCATGGTATTCATCAAGTCTCTTGATTTGTATGCCCTGCTCTTAGGAATAGGGTTTTATCTTAAATGTTTGATTTTAGTGATGTGCTGGATTTTCAGTAATATCTGGTTTTCTGAAGAAGGTAAGTGCACCTTGATGACTTCTGTACCAGATGGGATAGGGAATACAGAAACTCATATGACATTAGACCAAGAAAAGTCCAGAAATGGGCTCAGTCCATGACAAAGAAGAGATTATAGAGTGGAGATTATATGGTAAAGGGAAGAACAGTGTTCTTTTTTTCTGTTGTTTCTTCTGGACAAAATGTGAATTTAAGTATCAAATCTCTTTCTAAGGTGTTTCTCTTTTTCTGGAGCAGAACTGAAATTTGTGGAGATAAAAATCACAGAAGATCCTGCCTGAAAGAAAGATTAGATAAATGGAGTTTGTTTTTCTTTCATTTTAGCACCAGCATTTGAAAACCAGTCTCAGATTCACATGTCAAATTGTCATCCAGAGGGTATAACTGATGGGTTGTTTTCAGAGCAGAAATGAAAGTCAAGTTTCTCCTCGCTTCAGGATAAATGTATTATTATGCATCTAGTTCAGTTACTGTACACTATTGCTTCTGTTTTCTGAGGTAAGAATCAACAGTGGCTTTTGTATTCGCCATTAAGTCTTGATGATATTTAAGACAAGACTCTAAACAATTTAGAGGAGTTTGTAGTTTAAATTCCATTCCGTAACAACCCAGGACGCAAAGGCCTGGGTCAGCCTTGTTTTAAGAAAACTTTATGTGAAGAACAATTCAAAACACAGGACTATTGGGCCTAAAATGGCTGAAGAAATTGCTATGTGTTGGTCTTTGCTTCACAGTACATCTTGAGAGCTTCTGAAATTTATTACGATCTTATACTTTTAATGAGAACTGGATTTTTTAGTTTCCCTGGTTTGAGAGTTGGCTGGTGGGAATAGATCACAATGAAGGGACTTGCCGAGCCAGAGCTGGTGTCTGATCGCTGAGGTGCTATCTGTTGGGGCACAGCTCAAGAAGGTCACGTCGCACGTGCTCCCATCTCTGCACTCTGCAGAGTGCCATAGTTAGAACATGGCAGACCATTACCTGCGAGCTCCCCAGCGCCTGCAGAGCTGACGTCACCATACCGCTGGGGACTGTCAGAGCTGTGTCAGCTGCCATGGTGGGTCCCTTGGAGCAGACACTTAACAGGGCAGAGCATTTTCTGCTAAGTGGTCGGGGCTGGGACATCGGGGCAGTAATATGGCTGTTTCCTAACATGTATTCCTTCTGGATTTCAACAGTTGTCCCTCTGGCTCTTCAAGGACGTGCCAGTCACAGTTACTTTACATCCAAGGATATTCTTCCCTCATTAGCATATAGAAACTGAAGACCTATAAGGGCTTCCTTGTTTCAGTATATCTCTTTTTAAAACAGTGTTTGAATTAGGGAGCCAATACAAAGTTTGGATTTCTTTTTTTTGACCTTATTACCAAGAGCCCTTGTAAGTGTCGGTAGGACTCTGAGGCATTCAGCTTCCAGGATGGAATTCTCCAGGCCAGCTTTTTACACAAAAGGATTTTGTTTCAAGCATTTAAAGTGCGAAAATGTTTCCCTTTATAGAAATAAGTCACCTTTGACCAGAAATGGAAAACTTCAGTATAGAAGATGACAGTACAACAAAAAAAGGTCTGTGTGGCTGTCACTGCCATGACTTTGACAGCAAAAGTTGTGACTTTTAGGGTTTTTCCATAAGTTGTTGGAGAAAACTTTGTGATTGAATGGGGCCAGAGGAAAACTTGTGAGTTAGTAAAAAAATCAGAATGTCTTTCCCGTGGAAAATTCTGGTATCACAAAATGTGGCTTTCAACCAAAATGAATGTTAAAAGTAAAAATACAGTATTTTGTTTACTGAAATTTTGTCGAACCACCATAATCTGGAGTTGGTTTATATGACTGGTGGCAGCAAAGATGTTGATCTGAGGACCATGTTCCAGGACATGTCCATTTCCATTGCCATTCCAGTTCAAACAGCCTTTCTAGAGGGTACGTAACAGTGCCAGAAGCAGCAGCTAAGAGCTGGGAGTGTCTCCCCAGGGGACTATGAAGTTGAATTCCTCCCCCCTTGCCCTCTGGCCCTTTGACACTTGCATTTCTTCCTCTGCTGCTGTCTGCCTCCAACACAGGTAACACTGCTTGGCTGTGGCATGGTGCTGAAGCCCCTCTCCTGGGAGGCACGAGTTTCAAAGGCCATGAAGACTCTAAGACATGGCTAAAAATCTTCTGCTGTACCTGAGAAAATGAATGTCCTCCCCTGAAGAGTGAGACTGGGAGTGAATTTGGACTGGGTTGTTCTTTCCACAGAAAGGACTCCAGGAAAGGGTGAACCTCGGATGAAAAGTAATGGCTGAGTCCTGGTAACTCATTCCTGCTGGTGGGATATGGGGATAGGAGGGATATCAGCCCCTATGGGGAAAGTGGAAAGAGGCTGGGGGAAGAGGGTAGGAATTATGATAAAGCCCCTGTTCGAGCAGGGGCCACCACCTTAGGTATCTCTAGCTTCTTCCTCTCAGAGTGACAACATGCAAGGGTTTCTGTAGGTTTGGCATAGGCAAAGCAGAAAGAAAAAACCAAATGCATAATGAAATTACATTGTTGGCATTAACATATGCCCTCTGTTAGTGGGGGAGGAGAAGAAAAGAGTCAAGCTTGTACAGCTTTACAGTTTTGCTAGTGAGATGACCTTTACCTAAGATGTACCCTAGATAAGCAGTGCCATGTCGTCTTTGTCCCTTGTGAGCAAACTTTGATGATGAGACAGGCATTCTAATCCTGTGATTGAATCTAACCCATCCCTTGCTGTTAACTGACTTCATTGATATCCTAAAGCTTAGTCTATACTTTACATGTTCAGCAATTGAAAAATCATTGGTTTTCCATGATGAGTAACCCTACCTGAGAAACACTTGACCAGGCAATGCACAAGGCAAGCTAGCCTGGCCCATACTAACTCTTCATTTTCCTTTGTAATTAAAATGTTTCACCTTGTAATTGAATTTCATTTCACTTTGTAATTAAAATATTTCACGTCGAATATGTGAGACTTTTCAGAGTTGTCAGAAGCTCAGTAGGATGTCATTGAGTGTTTGCACTGCATTTTATAACAATCCTGAGATTAATTCCCGGATCAACCTTGTAGCTGGTTGATTTTAAACCACTGGAAGACATGGACTGCTGAATTAATCCATTTTGCTCATTGGCATAGGATTCCATTCCACTTTTTATTTCACTCTTCCTTATTCTGCAGCTCAAAACACATTTCCAAACGTGCCTCTGTGCCATTCCAAAATGAACATGTGACTGTAGATTATCCATCAATCTTTGACAGCCTAGCCTTTCCTTTGGTCTGACAGCAAATCTGGAAAGGGCTTTGGATGCTATTCTTTTCCTTTTAAAGCTAGAATATACCAGTTCAGTGGCCATATATTTCTCTTTCATTGCACTCTCTTCTTTCTGCCAGTTTTGGGTATTTTTTTTTTTTTTTTAACAATAATGATGTGCTCACCTTATTTTGCACTCTTCAGTGATCATAGCATCAGTGGCCACAAGTATGACTATAATTCCTTAAAAAGACTGAGATCCCTGACATGACTGTGAGAGAAGGGGAGTGTGAAACTCACCCCCATCCCACTGAATCTGTAGCCTGGTGGAGCTTTTTGGTGCAACTCTGTCTCCTTTGCCATTCTAGATAATAGTCCTTTAACATACACCAAATTTAGCCTGCCTTTCTACCCTGTTTTGCTAGTGTGCAGAGATTTCCAAGGACCTGGTCAGGCAGTCTGTTGTCAGACCCATGTGCTCTAGGAAGCAGCATGTGTGAATAGTCTGTTGGATGTGAAACACCTTTGAACCTCACTGTGTCGTCAGAGGTAATGTTTTTTTCTGGAATGTCCATGTTCAGGCTGCAATGAAAGAAAGATGACTTTGGTGAAGGCTCAGCTCAAAGTGGACTGTTGAAGTGTGCAGCCTCTCTTGATTGACCGCTGGATCTGTCTTTGTGCCTGGATGTTTACGGTCAAGCTCTGCTCTCTCCCTGTCTGGTGGATATAGCACTCAGGCACTGCAAGGAGTGGGGTTATGGGTTGTGAAGGCACCTCGTGCTGAGGCGAGAGCCCCAAGGAGCTGGCTCATAAGAATGCCTACCCTGAGCATGGCAGGTCTGAAAGATCTGTGATCATGTCTTCATCACCAGTGGTAACTGGAGAAATACTAGCAGAATCTTTCCCAACAACTGTTCAATCTAGGATTCAGCACAAGAGTTCCAGCTGTTGGCAATTATGCTCTCCCTGTGGTTTTCCTTAGATAATGGTGTTTGTCACAACAGATCAAACCTGTTAGACACTGCTTCTTGCTTCAGTGGGAATGCCTTTAGTGGCATAAAATGATTTCGGTGTACGGTAGATGATGTCCTTCAATCTGTTAAATTTGCCAGCTGCTTTGGGAGCTTGTGGGATGGAAGGTGTCATAGAAATGTAAAGTGCTATTATTCATCCTAAATGACTCTGCTCCATTTTCTAAAAAAAACCAAAAACAACCAAGCAACCAAACAAAAAAATTATGTATACTTCTTTCCTGCATTTTGTTCAGCGTTAGACTGGTTTCTTTAAGTCTCCACATGGAACTACTACTGTTAGTCCCTTAGCCTAGGATCTCAACTACTCTCAGAGAGGTCATTTTTCTGACCTTTGTTAGGCAGTTGTTGACATTACCTACTACTTTAGTTACTTGAACAATCTATTCTCAGTGACTAATTGTAAGGCACTGATTTGCAGTGGTTTTTACCTAAACAGGTCGTGAGTTTAAGCATGCAAATGCAGTTCATAATGCTCAGCGAGTCCGAATACTGTCTGGTTATACTCACTTGATTGATTTACTGTATTTTCCCATGTCCCAGGATTAATTACAAACAGCTGAAATAGAAAGGCCTGACAAAGAACTAATCTTGGTGTGAGAAAGAGGAAAGAGATGTGTGAGACAAAGCTCCAGTAAGCCTCTAGCTGGAGGCTTAGTTGCACTTAAATGCTGTCATTCATGGAGCCAACTCAAACTGTCAATCAAAAATCCTGTCAGTCTAAACAAGTCTGAAGTTTGAAAGAGTTTGCTTTAGTTGGCATTTAACTTTCCCTTGGCATCCAATTCTTGTCTTTAATTAGAATAGCTCACGCAAAATAGGGTTCATTTTGAGTCCAACTCTGTGAGGCGTTGTGTGTAGTGGCCTGATCTCAGAGAAGTTTCAGCTCCAGCTTGCAGATGTAGCAGTGAACAACAACATAAGCAAAGCAAGCAGTTCCTCATAAAGGACATCTGAACGGTTTGTCAGGTCTCTCATTTTTTCAGAAAGCAGCACTTCCACATTTCTGTAAGTAAAGAAAAGAGGGAACCCACCTGCAGGTGTTAGAGGGCTGATGACTTCTCATGTGGCCTCAGTTGCCTTAAAAATATTTAAAACTCCTCAGTGATAAAATATGCTGTCAGCCAACCAATTATGAATCCACAGGTTCTGAGACTGCAAAGACGGTGTACACTACTGGAATTGTGTATAATTTTTCCTCTGGAAGCTAATGTTTATGGAAAAAGTTGTAAGGTAAGCAAAAACTTTACCCCTCACAATACATCTAGAACATTAACAAACTATTTTCAAGGGCAGCAAAGGTAATCTAATGGATCACTTCATTTAGATAACACAGAGATGCAATGAACAAAGAAAAAATAACTATGTAACTGTTATGATGTCTAAAGTATGTGTCATTTGGTGGATCTGAGGTTGGAGAGTATAAAGGAATGGAGAGAACCGTAGTTTGCTTCCAGACATATCTGCAACCAGCACATCATAAGAGATCAAGTCAATAGGTGGATCTGTAAGAGACAGCAGCTAATACTGATCTTTTGTTTTACTGGGCATCTTCAGAGAAGGAAAGTAGAACCTCTCAAGTCAAATAATTCGCCAGAAACAAGGTAGTTCAACAAAGACTGAAAACCAAGGATGAAGTAATAATGATGAACATACAATACCAATGTCTAAACCTTTATGTATGACAACGATACCATCATTTTGTCTTTTATAATATAATGCATAACAGCATATTGTATTTTCACTGAAGCACTTTTTTTCCCCCCCCCCTGTTCTGGCAGATTATTCATTTTATTGTAACATATCCATCATGTCTTTAGGATATTAAATGCCAAAGCAAACTTTGTTTTGAAATCTAGGCCTCCAATTCAGGAAGTTCTATTGCATTCTCCAGCATTTACAAATTATCTCTGTGGTATAGGTTTGCCATATTTGTAAGTTTTGTGTCTGTAGTTGAATTTCTATAATCTTTAAAATTATCAGAGATAATATGTTGGCAGAAATAGGTTTAAGGTTCTCCTGCAAAGCTGTGACCTCTGTCATGCCCCAGATGGTGAAGGCATGTAAGTCCCTGCAACAGCATGTTTAGATTGCTGTTTCTGGCTCCTCTCTCTGCTACTTCGAGCCTTTTTTCTCTAGACAAAGCTCAATCTCACAAATCCTCTCCATTCATGCCCTTGAAAAGGGGAGCACTGAAACCAATTATGTTGAAAATATTGTGAATACACTGTAAAAAAATACAGGGATAGAAATGTAACTGTTTTTGTGATGTTTTTCTGGCCAGAGTGTAGGAGAAAGAGGCTCTTGAAGAGCAGGCCTGCTCTTCTTATCGTGTTACAGCATCTCTGAAGAGCTCAGCTTTACAAACATGACGCCAAGAGGAGCCTGTGAGGTAAGAAATTCCTGTGCCCCATTCAATGCCACTCACTTTATTTTCTGTGGTTATTCAAGCATCTGTGGGACAGATGATGCTTGAATCTCGAGGCATATGCTGCAGGTGAAATTTTGATAACTCCAGGGTGAGTTGCTGGGAAACGGCTACGTTTTATACCCAGCCCCTGTTTCTTGACAGTCCTGTAAGAAACCCAGCTGTGGGTTTCGGCACGTGGCTGCTGACGTGTGCAGCAGGCAGGGCCACTCTAACCTAGCCATGGGGGTTCACGGGCCATGGAGATGGAGCACAGAGCGTGCAAAGAGAAAGCCAGAGCTGGGTTTGACCAGCCAAGAGAGGCTGGGGGTGGGCGGTGGGGGCCGGCTGCTGTTTTCAGCCACCTAAAGGGGGGTGACAGGGAAGGCAGAGCCAGGCTTCTTGCAGCAAAAGCATAAGAGGCCATGGGTGTGAGTCACTGCAAGGGAAATCCCAGACGCTGCTCTCCGTCCCTGGCTACCCACACTGCCTGCACGGGACTGCAGGGAGGAGGTATGGAGCAGGCAGAACCCCAGGCGCTGACTGCCCAAGGATGCCTCGCCTCGGGGGTGGTACTCTTGGGGGCTGCAGATGCTCACAGGCTGGGCTGGGCAGAGCTAGCCAGCTGGGATGCCCTGGAAATGAGCTCCTCTGGGTGTCTATCCTTTAAAAAAAAAAAAAAAAAAGGAAAAAAAATGTAAAACTGTGGGGTATTTGGGTTTGTTGTTTTGTTTTGTTTTGTTTTTAAGTAATTTTCTTGTGCTTGAAACAGTCATGGTGGGGCCAGTCAGGCTGAATAACGGGATCGGTGGTTTGCTGGGGATAATGCTGCAGTTCAATATGCTTCCAGAGCTGTCAGGCTGCGAGCGGAGGAGGGCTTGCTTGCGAGTTGCTTTTTAAACCTTGGGATTTCAAATGCTTCTCGGGATGAGTCGCAGCTCGGCAGTCCCGCACAGAGTGGATGTGCAGAGGGAAGGGAGATGCTTTCGGCTGAACCCAAAAAGTACGTGACAAAAGGAAGGCTTCAGAAAGTGGGAGCTGGGCAGGGAGAAGGGAAGGGAGCATTTCTCTTCTGCTTCATTTTCTAAGGAATGGTTTAAATTAATAGCTTCTCCTTTAAAAGGGAAAAAAACAACCATCTCATTGAAGTTGTTTTGATGTAATGAATTTTGATTTATTCTTTTGTGCAGCTGACCCAGCTGTCACCAAAGGGAAATGTATTTTCTTTGTGCTGTTTTGTTTAGATTTTTAGGATGGACTTGGAGTTTTGGCTAGTGGGAAAACTGGCTATGCAGGGGAGGACGTAGCAGGTGATTGCTTATGATGGTACTTGTTGCATCATCAAGATCTAGTTGATTAAACCTTATTGTGATTTGGTTATTAATAGCAGGAAAATGTCAATGAAAAAGGAAATATATATGAAGTCCTAAAGCAGATTTCAGAGTTGTTATCCTTTGGTGGAGCCGATTAATGTAATGTAAAGTGACCTAAATGAAGTGCTGTAGGAAGGTTTGTCAATTGTTCATACGTTTATCTAGGATTATTTGAAAACATTCATAAAGAAAAGAGGATTTTCTTGTGCATTGCAAATTAGTTATGATGATTGGGGGCAGAAGTCTGAGGTAGGTCAGCAAACCAAATACAAAGAATTTGTGTATCCCTGTCCTCATACCCCCCTGTCACTGTATATCCCAACCTTATACCATTACAATACCTTATAAATTTTAGGATAGAAGATTTCCTCCTAAATCTTTGATAACTTGCTTGGACTTCATTTCATTATCCAGCCCAACCCAGGCATTCAGAGAATACTAATATATTTGTTTCTTTTTCTAGTCTTAAGAGAGTGGAAGAGAAAGGGTTATGGGGGAACAGTATGGAAGAAAGTCCAGCTTGGGAGGGAAGCTGTGGGTGTCATTTCATTGCAACAGGTTGTTACCCTGGAATAAATCAGAAAGAAAAAAGTTGGACAAGCATTTTATAGAGTCCTCTTCAGTAATAAATAAGTGGCAAGTGAACAGGTGTTTGAGCATGTAATTTATAACTCCAAATTATTTAAATGCACTGGGTGCATTCTGGCACTGCTAGAGGTCTTAATTTTTAATTGATTTTGTCTTTTTAATCATATATTTATCATGGTGGCTGTGTGGGCTATGTTTGCTGTTAAACTTTCTCTAAAATTTCCTAGGAAGTCCCAAGTTTTCTTTCCGTGTCATTATATATTCACCAAATTTTGAACTAGTTCACATTCTGTATTACTTTCTCTTGCCATAAACTTAACTGTACAAAAACATGTGTATGTGGAAATATACCTCAGTAAGTTGATCAAGGGATTTAAAGTTGAAAATTTCTTTCCGTTATTTGACTGCCTTCAGAGGCTGCAAATTATCCTCCCCAGGATGTCGTGTGCTTCCAGTGTGCTGGGGTGCCAGCCTGCCGAAAGCGTGCGACTGCCGAAGATGGTCCACTTAATCCAGCAGTCCTTGGCCAAGCAGAGTTTGAAGCAGAATTCATTGCACATGCAAGACTGGGCCCAGAATAGAAATGTGTCTGCATTATCATTGCAGGTGATTAAACAAGGCTGATGACATTCCTGAACTACCAAAGCATGACAAAGCAATGTTACTAGATGAGATGATTCAGCCTTTGGTATCAATGTACCCAAGGGTTTCTCAAAATTATGCAAACATAACAAGAAACATGGAATTGCAAGACATGACAACTGCAATACAAGCCAAGCTCTCTAAGCCCTGAAAAGTAGGAAATTTTAGTATACTGGTGCAAGGCAAGCTGAGAGGCAACCATCAGGCTGACTTGCATGAACTGATTGCACTCTGCTAAAGCATTCACAAATATGGCCAGTAGACACTTCTTATAAATTCTGTGGTGAGGACAGTCATGCTGGGAAACACTGAAATAAAAAGAAGTTGTTCAGACTTTATGTGCAGCTTTGGTAGATACCAGGATTTAGGAGCATGCTAACAAGTACATAACTAACCAGTCAGAAATGCCTGGTACTGGATGGTGGTAGTTCAGCAGAGGATGTGACACATGCAGAATGCACGGCATGGTTCAAATACGCAGACTTGGGCTGCTGTGCAGCTGGATATGCCTCTGGGGCAGGTTGTTGCAGTAAGGTCTGAGCCTGAAGTCACCAACTCTTTTGCTGACAGCAGACCCAGGGAATGGTGTCAGCAGCTTCGTGTGACAGCATTTGCAAAGCCCAAGAAATAGTCAGATGGACCTTTCTGATGTTTGCCGTGCAAAAGGACAGGGCACTGTGAGAGGCTGCTGAGTTTAATTGGAGGATGCAGACCAGAAGATTGAATGTCAGGTGGGGATATGTGCCTGATGCCTATGGAAATTTACTGACTGCCATCAGCATAGCTGTTCTGCCAATGAAATGACTGGCTAGGTGAAACCAAGCCCACACCGATTAGATGATGAACACGATTTAAACAGCTACAGCTAGTCTAGAGCTAAAAGAGCAACAGGAAGGAGCGTGTTTTCTTCGTGTCTTGTTAAGTCAGCAATGCCTGGAAAAGGACTTGATCTCAAGTGAGCAGGAAATGTATTTGTTTTTTTAATTATAAAAATCACAAAGTACTTCCTCTGGACTTTCTGCAAATAGTTCTAGTGATCAATAAATTACTTGCCTTTTTTTTTTTTTTTAGAAAGAAAAATATGCATCGTTTCTAATATACCTGATATCTTTTGCTACAACTTCTATACTGAAACTTGTGCCAATATTCAGAAAACCTAGCTGAGGAAACCTTCACCATGATAGAAAAAGAGTGATCATGGCTTAGAAACACACAGTGTTGGCCTCACCGTGCCCTCGCTGACGTAAGAGGCCCCTCCCTTCGCGGCATTGCAGTAGACCATTGCACAGAAGATGGACATTGGCAAATGAAGGTTAGCGGTGACAGCAAGAGCAACCAGGGAGTTCCTGGATTAATGCTGGTGCTTTGGAAAATTCTAGTGGCGCTGCTGAAGGTAAGTGCCAGTTAGTTACTCCTAAAGTAGCTGATGGGGAAGGCAGGTTGTCTCAAATGCTGAAGGGCTGCAAGATCTGCAGTATTTGCAGTCCCTCCTCAATAGTGCATGAGGTAGCAGTTTGATTGTGTCCTGGATGATGCTTCCAGACCCTTAGGTAATCCATTTGCAATAGAATTATTTTGTATTCAGCCATAATGACTGTACAAGTGCTGTGAAATTGCTTTTCAACACTGTTATTAGCTCAGTGTTTACTGTTTGGTCACAACAAAACCAACAGTAATAAACTATTGTTCAAGTTCAATATGAGCTTGCAATTAACAGTGCTTTCAATGGGCTCTTTACTTGTGGAGAAATCTTAAATGACCCTCTTACCCCAGAGTTTTTGTGAGTAGATTGTCCCTTCACCTGTTTTTCTGTGGAGAAATGCTCTTTAGAGCGGTGCTTTTCTGGAGTTGGATGGACTGAGAAAGGCTCAGTGTGAGCTTAAATTTGGTATCAATGTGACTTGAGACACATACCATGCTTGATTAGACTTACTTTTGTTTGTTTTGTGAGATTCTCTGGTGCATATTACTTTCCTGGATTGCTTATTTGCTTTTTAAAAATAAAGGTTCAGAAGGAGTTAGTTTTTGCCTGAGATGAGACGTAGGGCTCTGTAGAAAAAAATTTGTGGGGACTCCCTGAGGCTTTCTGATTTGACACAGTAAAACCAGGGTGTTTTTTCAGCTAACCAGATTGTGGGCTTCTCTTTTTGTAAAATGGCACTTCCTCCTTAACTCGAAAGAGGACGCTGTCCTGTGCTGAGATTTTCTTTTCTGGTAGCTCATCATGGTTCAAATCGGTGTTGCAAAGACCATCTGGGAGTTGCTTCAAATGTACCCCATATCTGGAGATTATTGTGAGGGTTGTAGAAGATGTTGTTTCCTAGTATAGATGTGGTAAACCTATTCTAACCTTTCATAGAGGCTTGAAAAGTGGTCTGCAGAACTAAAACAAGAGACCGTGTTGAAACAACTACATTGTCCCTATTTTCAGTGTACTACACACATCAGTGGAGAGGGAAAGAATGAAACTCCTTCACTATCAAGACACATAGTCGTCTTGATGCTTCTCCAGACCAAAGTAAAGGCACTTGCTTTTGTGTGAGATGTTGTTAGTTCCTCCAAGATGAGCACTGCCATCAAATAATTACATTTTCTGAGAGGTGCAGAAATTGCTTTTAATATACACACCTGTTCCCACCAAATGTGTCAAAGCATGCTCCATTGTTTTAGTATTTTATAAATTTGTAAGTCTTTTGATTGCTGTAAGTTCTCTCTAATTGTGAGTTTATGTTGCAGTTCCTTATTAGTTTGCTAGTGCTGCTTCAATCTTCCTCTGAAATAAATCTTCAGTACTGCCGTAGCTTGCTACTTGTAAATGGAGTTGCCAGTTTCACTTGTTCATTGGATGTGGGTCTGTTTGTTCCTTTAGCAATGCTAAGTCCACAAGGAATTTATAAATGCTTCCTGCTCCAGGTGGCTAGAAAAACAATTATCTCCTTCTTGTATGAGAGTATGTTTTGGTCTTGTTTTGGAGAGTTAAGGGAGGTTGCGTTACTGCCAAATGCTTTCGTTTTGCAATAAAGATTTGCCTTTTGCTGCAGAGATGGGTCATCTTGAATATATCTCACCTGATAATGTCCTCCTTTTCCCAGTCATCTCCATTACCTCTGTTAACTGTGGCAGCTATGTGCTTTATTCTAAACAGAGTATTTAGAGTATCTAGTGGGAATCTGTCAGACTAAAATACATAGGCCATTGGACTGGACAATGTATCAGTGATCCAGTTTAAAATGTCTCTAAAATTAATCATAAAATATTCCAAATCCAGATTTTCATCATACTTAGGCACCTACCAGTGCAGTTAAACACAAGGAATATTTTCAAAACCACAGAAGAGCAGTAGGTGTATTGCCACCAGTGCAATCATAGGTGTGATGTGCCTAAAAAACTCTGGAAATCTGCCTTTTCATGTAGGACATAGAGCCACAGTAGAAGAAACTGTTACAAATGAAGTGGAAGACTTATTGCAACCTTCTCATCCAAGAAATATGGTCCCTCTACAGATTATCTGTTGAAGTTAGTCTACAGCATCTGGGTGAATAACATGCATATAGGTTCATTTGGCTTTTGTTGTCTGACCCAGTTCCTAGTGGAAGTAAAATAAGATAGGCAGGAAGATTTTCAGTTTACTGAGACAGCATACTTGTCCTCAAGTAACTGAAATAATATTTTGTTTTCCTTATGGCTTAAATCAATAGGGTTTTAACTATATATTTTGGAGGATTTGTTCCTGGTGTCATGGAATATTTTGGGTTGGACGCATGGTCATCAAGTCCCACCTGCTGCTCCAAGCAAGGGTAACTTCAACGTTTTGTAATTCTCTGTGGATGGACATTGTGCATCCTCTCTGGGCCCCTGTTTCTGTGCTTCACCAATCTCACTGAAAATTTTGCCTGCTGTGACTTGTGACTTGTGCCTGTTGCCTCTTGGCTGCTCGCTGTGCCCCTCTGGCTCTGCCCTCTGCATACCCCCCTTCCATGCATAAAGGAATATTAAACAGATGGAAGCAGATATTGCAAAGGAGTAATCTTCAGTTTAGAGTGATTAGATATTTCTTTGATTTAACAGAAACTGAATGCTACAGTATTCATCTAATATCACAAATGTTCTTGAAGTTAACAAATGGAGAGTGCGCTTGCTGTGTTCCCCATGTTCTTCCCTTAAAAGCATCTGTTGCCAGATGCTGTCAGGTGTAAGATATAGTGGTTGGTGGGCTTCTGGTCTGACTACTTTTATCAGTTTTCATGTTCTTAAATCTATATGATGGAATGATTAAAATGGTGTCAAGAAGCTGGGGGGTTGCTTTTAATTGCTCTCCATCCCCACCCTACCACCCATGACAAAAATTTCTTGTTGAAATATGGAAATTACCCTAGTTGGTGAAGAATGTCTCTGGTTTCAGGCCTTCAGTTAAGAGTATTTCCTGCAGAAGAAAAATCTGTTTATTTATAAATAAGGAAATGTAGAGAGTGAGATGAATTCTTTAGAAACCTGCAATTCTTTACGCTTAGCTAGTAGAAATTGTACATAAAACTTCACTGAAATGTAGTTAATAGGGGAAGTGTATTTCTGTTAGCATTGTGCTTTCTTCATCATTCACCATACTTCATTGTAGGTGACAGACTAGAAAAAATATAGAGAAGAGAATCCAGCAGGAACCAGATGACTGCACTGATGAAAAATATTAGCTAGATGTATTTTTAAAAATGGCATTAGAAGGACTATATAGTATTAGTGTAAGTTTTTAACTTCTTGCCTTAACTGGTTTATTAGCATGTGTTTTCATTTTGTAATCACCCTTTGAAAAGCTGATGTCAGCTGATGATTTTTTTTTCCAGAGTCCTGTAAAAATAAGCACGCGTTTTCATGGGATCTATTTAAAATGTAAAGCCCACTTCTCAGAGAGGTTTCTGCACACAGATCTTCTGGCAGCAGCTGTGTGGGTCTCCCTGAGAAGCAAGGCAGTGCAATGAAAAGACTGCTAACATTTAGATGAGATGCATAAAGCCAAAGGTGGCTGGTGAAGGATTTGTTCTCAGTTATCAACAGTGAGGAAGAAAAAAATCAGGTTTTTTTGAAAACAAAGTATGAAAGTTAAGATGTCCAGAAGACAGAGTATATGTTCAAGCTCTTTGAAGGCTCAGGGCAGGATGTTATACCTACTGGCAGAGATCAGGATTTCAATATGTGGTGCAAACATCTGTGGACAAGCAAAGACAGTTCTTCATGTACTCCTGTTAAAACCAGTAATAGGTGAGCATCACTCAGCAGTTGTGCTCACTGCTGCTTGGGCTGAAGCCTGGGGCTGGGCACGGGTGAGGGCTTGGTGCAGGCAGGCAGTGCGTGCTGCAGCAGCATGTTGCTGTCAGCAAACAGTGGCAGCCCATGAAATTGCTTTTGGTGCATGGCGGGTAAGCGGGAACATCCTGGTCAGACATCCGTGGCTGGTGAAATGGGAGCAGCAATGGTCTGGCAGGCTGGGATGAGTGAAGTGGACCAGCGTGAGCTACAGGAGCTCAGAGGAGGTGGAGAGGGGAGAGCAGGTCGGGTGAAGAGCCCACGTTATGCCAGACGGTTACAGCACCAGCGAATTCAGAGCACTCTTGCCATAGAGTGGCAAATGTAGAATAAAGGGATCTCTTTTTTCAGGTGGACTTTATATGATTATTAAAGAGCTGCAGGTAGCATTAAGGCACTCAGAGGGAGAAAAACAACCTATGAAAGTATGATGAATGATAAGAGAAAAAAATGTTGTTGTAGTGTATAAATGATTTTTCCCTGAAAAATGCAAAATTTCTTATATTAGAGGAAATAACTCTGATATCATGTTTTGACTACACATGCTTTTTTCTAACATGCTTTAATGCTCTGAAAGATATATTCTGAGAGTTCTGCCTTCTGCTTTGTTGTTGCACTGTGCTAACAGTCATGCATTGCCTCATGGCCAAGCAAATATGCACTGAACTGTAATAGTCCAGCTAATTTGGTACAGTGTTAGCATTGATCAGATTTGTTCAGCGTGCGGCCTGCCTAAGCATGCCTAGCTTGTGTTGTAATTTGAGGTGCATTTGGACATAGCATCAGATAACTGTGGAGGCATTTATCCCCAAGGGGACAATATGGTATCTCAGGGGTCACATTAAGGAACTGACTGGGTGTGCAAACCTGTGAGAGATGAGAAGGTGACGATGGACTGAGCCCTCACCTCAACTGAGTATTAACAGCTTCTGGTAGTGGGCTTTTAATTGCTTGTTTTTCAAAAATGCCTAAGTCATGGTTGAATTTGGTTCTTTTAGGTTTTATGCATTCAGGTTAGATTTGGATGTGTTTAAATAAAAATAAAATGTATGTAGAGGAAAATGTTATGAAGATCTGGTTAATTCTACTGGTCTCGATTACACAAATACACCAGTACTGGAACAGAAATGTCCTCAGAAAACATGCCTTTGGTATCTTGCTTTAAAACTTTCAGGTCTTGGAATAAAAATCCATTGCCTCGAGGTTTCATTATAGTAACTTGAATTACGGCAGGGAAAAAAACCTGTGCTATTTCGTGCTTCCCCGTGAAAACAGTGCAGCAAGTAACACAGTGCTCCTCCCAAGGTCGGGTTGTGCAGGCACACTCAGCTCAGTACCTTGTACTGAGTAAGCTGTTACATTTGCTGGCCCCTGTCCAAGCAGCGCAGATAGTGCTGGAGCTGGCACAAGACAGCTTGTTTTTCAGTTGGGCTGATTTTTTCTTACTGAGTTATATTTTGGTGTTTGTGGTTTTGTTTTACTCAGAGAAGCAAATGTGTCTTTTTGCACTGGTTTGGGTGGTGTGGCTGGGGATGCACATAGCAAACAGTGTCCGTATGATTTCCAGAAAAGACTTTGCATTTTAAGGCTTTTTGTCAGTATCCAGAGAGAAGTAAACGTGCCTTTGAGATGGCTTTGTAACAAGGAGACAAATATTAAAACATATTTTCACTTTTATTGTTTACTTCTGATTTCTGTATTCTCATGTGAATAATTTTATATTTCCTTATTAATTATAAACATATGAATTATTAATACCCCTTGTTTACATTGACTCGTAAGGCTGGCAAGGTAGACATCTGGGTTTGCCTACCTTGTTGAGTTTCTGACTGGTTTAGTTTCATGATATTGAGAACCCGATTAGGGTTTGATGGTGTTCCCTTTGGTTTTTTTAAGATTTTCCTACCCCCCACCCCCGACACATGCTATTAGATTGCTTGCAACTATGAGAAGTTTGAGCACAGATATTGAGGGCCTGAAAGAAAGCATCTTGTCAAAGCAGGGGCTGTGCTAAACACGAGATCTTCAGGATACATACCCTAAATGAGTCTTCAGGTCAGACATTAAATGCTTTTTTTTCAACTATCCATTTCAGTAACAGCCTAGAAGCACTTGCTGGAATGGAATTAACTAGATACATATTTTATTATAGAAAAAAATTCTCAAGGTTTTTCTGCAGTGACCTCAGTCTGTATAAATACCTGCCTAGGTCTGAAGCAGATGCCAGACTTTGGTACCCAACTGCCTTTGCTGTTTGTCCTGTTCTACACAGCACTGGAAGTTCCTGTTCTTGTTTGTCGCTTTTGGGTGAACTGCATCAAATTCACAGTTCCATCTGCTAAACCAATTGTCTTCTTGATTAAGTGCATGCTATAAATACGTGTTTGAGTGCTCTTGGCCTTGGCGTATGAACTGGTTGGAACAAGCTGTGGAAGAAGAGTGTCATCCGGAGACTGATAAGAAAAATAACTTTTCCACATGTGGATGGTCGCGGTTTGATTTGATTTTTGAGGACCAAATTAATCTGTATTTAGTCTGTAGTGTTGTAATGCAGTACTGTTACCAGAAGTTGGTTAACAAGCGAAGTTGGTGGGGATTTGAGGCGGGGGGGGATGGGGGGAAGGCTTGTTTTTTTAATACCCAAAGGTAATAACAATGTTTTCAACAAGTATGCATTTTAAATAGATCATATTTTGAAAAATATCTGACCATCACTAGCTCTACTATGGTCACCACATAGCAATGGTCTTCTGTTTCCTGATTAAAAAGTTCCTACATACAAGATATTCATTAAGCCCCAAATTTCATCATTTCAAACCAGATGGTGCTGCATACTGAAATTACCTCTTACATTGACCATCAGTGAAATTACAAGGAACTTACCAACTACTACCTAATAGCTGGTACACATGGATTGCTCCTATTTCATCATACATAAGTATTGTTTACCATTTTTCTTTAAAATTTCTAAGTGTAACTGTATAGACTTCATTTTTTACTACAGTAAAATCAAACTCCTACACTGTGAATCCATGTAGCAGGTCAGCACAGGGAGGCTCCTATGCTGTTAATTCACTCTCTTGTTAGTGCTCATTAATCCCCTGTGTAAGCAAGCCCTTACTTAAGCTCATTTCAGTCTAAATAATTTCCACAAGATAAGCTTACATCCATGACCAAAATCAGAGCATAAATAAAGCTTCAGATACTCTTATATCCACCTAATGCCAATCATACGACCATTTTCCATTATTTTCTACCCCTACCCATTAAAAGGGATCTGCCCTTGCCCTCCTTTTTTAGCCACTATTTTTTTTGCCTTCTGCATTGCATTCTTGATCAATCTTCCAGTTGGAAAGCAGAAACAGATGGCTCTAATTATTTGGACATCATTTTGTCACTAAAAATCAAATTACGAAAGCTCTCATAGAATAACTTTTCTCATCTGTTCTGTTTTCCACCCTTATTTTGGGAGAAATAGACAAAGTTTATTTTTATATCTGGTGCCTGCTTCCTTTGCCAGCTAGCTGAGGGACAGCTGTTAATTATTTGTCCTCCATTTGCCTGCAGATCTGTTAGTTGCCCTGCCATGAAAACCCTCCAAGCAGTCACGTAGGTGACAGCATTTTGATGTTGTAGTCACATCGCATGTAATGGTAAGGCCATATCATGATTTATGAGAGTTGTCAGGTCCAACATCTCATAGAGTCAAAACACAAGTGATGGTAGAATTAATTTAGGAGCCAAACAAAGCAGGATAGCCAAGTATGCCAGAAGCTGGCCTTGCTGCAATTACTAACATCTTTATGGGCTGCTCGTTTACGTTGGTATTGTTGAGTGAAGCCATCAGGTTGTTCTGGACAGTGTCTTTAAAATCTTCATTTAGGAAGTGGATGTGCATTCAGCAGTGTGCTTGAGCTTCTGTTCCAGGAGCACAAATGGAGGGAGGCAAAGCCAATCTGAGGGAAAAATGGACAGGTGAACACACCTCACATGGGCCCTGGAAAACTTGCTTCACCCATTAAAGATTCAATATAGTGGTTGAATAAAAAGTAATGCCTGCCTTCATTATCTTTACGTTAAATCACATTGTTGAAGAGAAGGAGAAAGACTGTGCCTTATACAGAACAAGGTTTTCATTCTGCATTATGTGGCTGCAATGATACTGAGCACCCATAAACACAACTTACTGAGACAGCCGTGCTGAATCCAGGGCACCCATCCGTTACCATGGCAGTGTGAAACAGCTGAAGCTGGGAAAGCATCTCACAGCATGTCTTCTAACTTTGTAAGTTTTCCAATAGCATTCTCAAGGGGTCCAAGTTCACTGTTACTAAAATTAAAAGGAATAGACTGAAGTAAAGCTGCACAGTGTACTCTAGCATTTAGAGAGCGGTGGCATGAGATGGGTCCAGAATCCATGGTTTACCAAGTCTAAATGACAGGACCCTTCCACTACTATAAACTGATTTTTTGCTGATTCATACCAGCTGTCATTGACCATACATCATTTTGGTGCTAAGAGAAAAGCTAATACAGACATAACCTGGTAAGACTCAGCAGTGACAATGGCAAATGCAACCTGTTTTACTTAGCTGCTGCCCTGCTTAACAAGTCATCTGGAAAGATTTGTAATAGTTATTTGGGTTTTCTTGTTTTGGAAAGTGTGACAGCAACTTGGAATAGTCTCCTATAGTTTAATTTTATTCTTATTACTTGGGAGAAACTAAAAGTACCCCAAAAATGCGTGAAGTAACAGCTTTTGAGAACATCAGCAAAAAACAGCTTCTCATTAGAGCTCATCACCAAGCTTAGACATTTTTTTTCATATTTCCGGGCCTCATCTTCATACAGAAAAATATTGACGTTAGCGAGTATTTAGTTTGTAAATCAAAATTGCCAAAAAGGCCAGCTTCTCAAAGGTGATACTCTAGGAAAAGAGAAAAATCTTAGATGTTGTGAATATCTTAAAGCCTTGATGATACTGATGGTTTGTTTCCATTTTTGTGTTTTTCTGTCCAAGAACAGGTCTGTATTAGAAAAGCAGCATTTGTTCAATAGAGTAGATTTTAAATTCTCAACCTTAAGAGTATTTAAATCTTTATTTTTGTTTTTCTATTGTGAAATTATGCCAAAGTAGTGAAATAAATTGTGAGTTAAATGAGGTATAAATTCTATTTGATTAGCTTGCAGCTATTTGTACTGTTTTATGTAGAAAATGTCCACTAGTTTAAATTATTTTTTATCAGAGTTCAGGTTTTTCTGTTGAAATATATATATACACGCACACATAGATATGCACATTTATCTTCTTGGATCCAAATTGCAGTGTAAGAATGGTTTTCTGTCTTTATCAGCTTGCCACATTTCATACAGCTGGATGCCTGCCACATCCTGCTGTCCCAGGGTAACACCAACAGAGTGAGTAATAGTCATCTTTTCATTCAGATCTTAAAGCTGTTCTTACTGCTATTAACATTACAGCAAAAATTATCGTAGTTTTTTATGAACTCCGTTGAAAGCATGATGACTTCTACAAGGGCTGTGTAATCTAAACATCCCTCACTTCAGCTTCTCGCTGAGATTGCAGGCTCTGTGTAATCTCCGGTATTTATTGCTTTCCAAATTCCACTCTGTAAGCATCAATATTTTACATTTCAGCCAGTATTGCCAGCAAACTGTAATTTCAGCTTAGAAATGTGTCAGAAGACTTTTTTCAGCTTTTGACACAGCTTACCACCCTTAACTGAATAAACCAGGCCAAAACGTCCAATTCAGCTTCTCTTCGGCAGAGGGATAAAGCAAGACACCTTTGGGTGTGAAATTCATAGTCCATTTCTCAAATGAGTTTCTGCAGCAGTGAGTTCCCATATGGTGAAGTAAAGCATAATGCATATGACCGACAAGTACTGCTTGCCCTGAATTACATTTATATAATACTCCGCTACATAATAAACCTCTATATAGGGATAAATCCTGAGCATGCCTAACAGATAAGCTGGAAAGGAAGAAAAAAAGGGATCCTTTTCCTTTCTCTGCGGTTTAGCCTCTCTG
The DNA here is from genome assembly GCF_015220075.1 of Falco rusticolus. NCBI lineage: Eukaryota > Metazoa > Chordata > Aves > Falconiformes > Falconidae > Falco > Falco rusticolus. The sequence continues at coordinate 53,711,561 of NC_051187.1, forward strand.
GTATGCATTGCCAGAAATGAGGCAGGGTTCCGATGTAGTGCACGCGTGCTGCTAAGAAGATTAGGTTTGAGGGAAGAGGAAAGGAGTTTAACAGGGTTAATTTGCGTGCCCAGGCAGCCCCACTCTGAGAGCACAGCACCGTCTGTGCCTGGTGCCACTGAGCATTTCCCCTCTGGGCCACCTCTCCGAGTGCTGTCTGCCCTTATACTCTCACACCTTCTTCAAGGGTAAGTGCTACACAGGGTGACATTATTTCTTGCTGCCTAACCACTGGGAATAGCATTGACAGTCCTCCCGTGCAGCCAGCCACCAGCAGACACTCCCTTTCATTTTTTTCTGCTTTTACAGTGATGTTACCTTTGGTGAAGTGTCACATTTGTGGTAGCATCTGTCAAATGGCTGATAAGGCTTGAAATCAGCTTTCTGTTTTGAAGCCATAGCTTTTGTACCATTTACTGCATCGCTTCAGTCCCAGGAGCTTTGCTGTCAGCATTTCTGCTCCAGATCCACTCTTGCAGATGCTCAGGGTGTGTGATGCATCTCATCGGGTGCTCCCAACCACCGAATGCCAACCTGCCCTGGGGAGTACCCACAATGGGACCACACAGTGAAGGGGATAATGCCCACAGGTAGAACTGTTGTACAAGGAAAGACCTGTAGTATGTGCACTTCATAGGTGAGTAAGGTGTAATAGAAGGTAGAAGGAAGAAACTGCGGTATGGGAGATTAGGAGCTAGCAACAGAGCGGGGTGGAAAAGGGGGGGGTGCGGGAAAGTCTGTTCCCACCATTTTCAAATGGCTGCTTAAATACTACAGTGGGGTAATAGTTATAATCTTGAACCTATTCTATCACCTAGCTCCTTTTCCACAGACCCGTATCAGCCTTTTCCCATACCCCACACTGGCTGAGCTGTACAGTGGCAAAACATGGCAATGCAAAGCAGGTCCTCAGCTGTGACAAGGTGCCATACCTTTGACTAAGCTGTCCAGATCTGATCATGTGTGTGAGCGCTCTGCATTGCTTAGCTGCTTCTGACTTGGTAAATAAGGATCTCCATCAGGCAATTCAGACTCTTCTTGTAAATAATGCTAATGAGAGCTGAGTGGGTTAGCTGTAGGCTGCCCTGCTGCTGAATTTAGCCAGTGATAAATATGCATTTGTTTAAAAAAAACCCAAACGCCAATGTAGAGAGTTGGTGGGGTTTTATTCATGTGCTGGAGATAAAGAGCAGTGAAAGAAGTATCAGGACTATAGAATGTATTTGTTCTTACACAGGTGATGTTACTGCTGCTGTTTTACCTCTGTATCCTACCTTTTCCACAGGGATTCCCAGGTTTGCAGCACTGTAAATTAGTGGATAGGAAGCTTGGGGAGACCCATGGAATTCAATGTTTTTAAGTGTGGGATTTGATACCAGTGGTCCTAATAAAACCTAAGTATGACAAGCTATTCCATGTTGAATCCAAGTTTGTGTCATCAGCTAGCTCTGCACCCCGAAGTGCAGCAGCTACCCAGAGTGAGTTTTATGCTAGCACATCTTTGCCTTTTTCATATCATCATCATAACTGCTTTAGTACTTTTCTCCACTCTATTTTCCCTGTTGATGTTTTTAAAATATAAATATGTACTGTTAAAGTCATGAAGGCTACTTGAGGGAAACTTGATTACAGGGATGTGGAAAGAGCTCAGGGACGTGTATTTGATTTGCGTGAACTGTGGAAGTGAATTTTTTGCCTTGCTTCAACAGGCTGAGCCCATGTCCCCTGGAATGGGTCCTGAATGGGCTAAGCTTTCCTTTCCCTCTGTCTTCCATTCAGGTTTTGAACATGGGCACCCAGCCACACGCTGTGACCAAGGCAGAGATCCCTGACTATGTTCTTTACACCGTAGGAACATGTGTGCTCATTATTGGCTTCATTGGCATCATTGGAAACCTCCTAGTCCTCTACGCATTTTACAGGTACAAAACTTCCTTTTACGGTTAATCTGACTGGCCTTGAGGTTCATGTGTGCCTGTGTGCAGATGTTCTGCATTGGTTCCCTCTTGGATTATATCTCCAAGCAAAGGCTGATGGCAATAAGTAGTGGGGAAAGGCAACCATCCCCCCGCCCCGCCCCCCCCCCCCCCATACATCCATGCACAACACTGATAACCTCAGTGTAAATTACTTATGTTTTAAGGAATCAAAGAAAATGAGAAAATAAATACCTTGTTTGAGAAACAATTCCAAATGAAAGTTTAAAGAGGAGTTTAATACTTTTAATGGCAGAAACCTCAGTCTCCCTGTTGCAGGCTTCTTCACTTATTCTCTAGAATGTGCAGAAACACTTGACAAAAACTGATGCTCTTCCCAGCAGCCCAGATGTCCTGGATGGACCAAGAAAGCAATATGCTACATAAGTTCATGCCATCAGTGTATTCCCTGCTTCAGGCAGCTCATAGGATTTCTGTCAGTTTGTATGCTCGCTTGGCTTCTGACAGTGTAATAGACAGCCAAAGCTACTGCAGCTAGAGTATGCAGAAATCTCATGGAAAAAATAAATAGCCTCCTTCTGTCCCACACTCACTGGGATATAAGCTGGATTTTAATATCCTTCTCACTCACTGCTTGCTGTCATCATGCTTACAATGCTAGAAACACTGGTGGGGTTATGAATCAAGCATTAGCTCCCTATTGTTAAATGTTTAAGATGAATAGGTTAGTTTAGTTGTTTTGAATAGCTGGCTTTTAATATGAGAAAGAGGAGAAACTGAATTCCCTGCAACTGTAGATACGATCGTGGTTTTTGAAATGCAGTGCAAGCTCTCCATTTCTCTTGAAATTTGATTTTTAGCTGGTGTAATAAAAGCATTAAATTGCCAAAGTACAAAAACCTTCAGACAGGTGAGCACATGTAAAGGTGTGAACTCTGCACCCTCTCTCACCCAGTTGTTGCAGGCAGTTACAAAACCCAAGATTTTGTTAGAATTGCAACAGCATTAAGATGGCTTTCTCAATTTCTTTTTCATTATTTCTTTATCAGCTTGAGGAAAGAAATTCATGTTAGCTGCAGATACCAGTATTTTAAGGCACATCAGAAAGGCCTCAGTTGTTCAACTTTGTACACTGAAGGAGGCATTTGGGGGAAAAGAAACAATTATTTCTAACTATTGAGAATTACTACATGCAGGTTGCAAGAACAAAGCTATTTATAAAATTCGGCTTCCTCCCTGTGTCTCACAGGGTGTGCAAAGTCACCTCTTTTTGTATTATATGTACCTAACACTGTGAAAAGTCCTGAATTCAAACTCTAGGTATCAAAGGTCTGAACTTCACCATGCAACCAATACAGTGGTTAACACTGAGGTACTACTAGCTGAGTATTACACCTCTCAGTATATCCTTCAAAAATGCCAGTTTTAAGGTAGACTTGGGTGAGCCAAACTCACAAATTAATTTAACTTTCCTGGTGGGACATAGTATTTGATCAGAGCGACAAAGGCATTTTCAACCAAATAACACCAAGTAAAAGCAAGAGGTTCTTTATCATGTTACCAGTATCTTTATTCCTCTTAGCCAGAGCCAAGGGTAATCTTGAATGCCAGCTGAAAGTTTCCGAAGAGGTTGTAACTCCAGATATCCCTAGGAAGTGAGACTACATAAGGTGGTGAGATGCCGTGGAAAAAAACCTAGAAGTGGTGGTTTTTATCTTTGGATTAACTTTGCTTGCGGACTGGCTGCCCCTTTCGCATTCCTTGTTGTGGCATTTAATGTTGCCTGTTCATCTGCAACTGAGAGCTTTTGTTCTCTTATGAGATGTATATGAACAAAGGCATTGTTTTCAAATCTCTGTGCATGCTCTGATTGTGCTGTAGCACTTTGGAAAGGGTCATTTAGTTAGTGGTAATATGGCAACTCCTCAGCTCGGGGCTTTTAAAAATTCCCCAAAAGCAGGTTCTTTGGCTCAATACCCTGCTTCAGATCCTGATCTTGTGCAGTGCAGGACATGCTCAGTGTTACTGTGCTTATAGGGAACTGCTCTTCTGAACAAATCCACGTATTTCAACACAGCTGGAATTCTCCTCCGTTTGAAGAAAAAACAGTCAGTTTTATCCCCCCTGCTATTATCAGTCATTTTGAAATGACTACATCTGTAGCTGGAGTAATTGACTGATGATGAGCAATTGATTGACTGTAAGTAACTATTGATTCCAACCTGGATAACAGTTGTTTATGCTGGTGAGCAAAGTTATAAAGTTAACTGTTCACTTTGTCTATTTTATATCACTTATTTCTCATGTTTTTAAGCAACAAGAAATTGAGGACACCCCAAAACTACTTCATAATGAATTTGGCTGTGAGCGACTTCCTGATGTCAGCTTCTCAGGCACCCATGTGCTTTGTCAACAGCTTGCACAGAAAGTGGATACTTGGAGAAATAGGTACTTTTCAACATTAATACTTACATCACCAACTCTACACTGTCTGCAACCTATTTTAGGCGTAACAATCTTGGCTTGTGCTGTAGAGACAGCAGCACAAGATTCTTGAGTAACAGCCGCGGTTCTTGACATCATCAGTCAGCTTGATAGCGCATGTTTTGTGTTATAGGTTTGATTCTTTCATCTTACTTATTTTGGAAAGAGAGGAGTCAACATCAACATGTAATCATGTTACCGTTTAGCTTTTAAGGGCAGAGGTTATGGCTGAAGATGGCTAGAGAAGTTTTATTAAGTTCTAAATATTTTTCTTTGTATTAGTTTAAGAGGGAGTTAATATTTTTTAGAAATGTATGTTGATATCCATTAGCATGCTTCTAGGAATCTCACGTATGTTGATAGCCAATAGCATGCTTCTAGGAATGTCACATTTGATTCAGAGATTTAAATAACAATAACCAGTTGAGAGGTCTGCAAATTTAAGTTCTTTCTTTCCAACTGCAAGAAAGATACGGCGATGCATGCTCAAATTGTAGCTGAAATGTGGGTATAGCAAGTTTCTCAGAAGGCTTGATGCTTTGCTTGGTACTGCTCATCACATCATTGGGTGAAAATTTGCACCAAGTAGTGGCTGTGTATTGGTGGAGAGACCATGTATTATTTAGCGGCACAGAAGGGCTGCTCTTTAGTTTGAGGATATTTTTAGTCTTGCCCCAACCCCTTAGGTGCAATCAGTGTAAATTATTCTGCTGCCACAAATGATGGGATTGATTTGGGCTGAGTAAGATGTGGTCCTTAACTGCAGGTTACTAATAAAGGCTTATAAAGTAGAAGTATGCTTTAAGATTAAATTTGATATTTTGACTGCCTCCCATTCCTGGTGGGCTGTTGTCTATAACCACACAGGATGACAATGAGACATCGCAAAAACTGACTCAGGTTTCTGAATCAAATTAGGGGCAGTATAACTCTGCAAGTTTTCATCTCTGCCAAAATGCCTGAATGCAAAGAGGGGAAAAAACTAGTTTCACGTAAAAACTGTCAATTTTTTTAAAACTGCTGCTGTGAACTGTAGGAGCCAGAGCTATGTTTTGCAGCTGATCTTTTAGCCATCAAATTTAAACCACTTCTACATTTTAAGCTACATAAAACAAAGTCGTTTTTTGAAACATCCATCTGTCATGCTGCAGCCTGTTAAGATCAATATATTGGGCAACAGTCCAGGAAAATGTAATTTTAATTAGATTGGATTTTCTTTGAGGCAGTTTTCCATTGACAAAAGGTTCCCAGTTGCAGCCCGCAGTGGAGTAGGACTTTTTAAATACATAGGTTTGTATTTCACTAATATTTGTGGGTTTTCTAATAAACATTTAATAACTATGAGATTGTGAGGCTAAGAAAATTCTTCTAATGGGAGAGAAGTCCTCAACTCCTCAACCAGGAAAAAAATAAGAGGTTTATCTTGTCAGTTTCTGAGAAAAAAAATGCATGTGTTTTAAGAAAATCCCTGACATTGCCATTTTCTGCTTCAGGCTGTGATTTGTACGCTTTCTGTGGGGCACTCTTCGGAATAACCTCAATGGTGACTTTATTAGCTATTTCTGTTGACCGCTACCTTGTGATCACTAAACCCCTGCGATCCATACAGTGGACTTCAAAGAAACGCACCATGCAGATCATCGCTCTTGTGTGGCTGTACTCACTTGGATGGAGTGTGGCTCCGCTCTTGGGGTGGAGTATGTTGTCTGCTCTCTATCTTCTTCTAGTGTTCCCTACGTGGTCTGGTTTAGCCTTGCTCGGGGCATAAAAAAAATGGGGTTTTTGGTAAGTTCTCAGGGAAATGCCTAGCCAAACCTGATGGCTTGTCATTGTACTGTATATCTGCACCTACTGCAGTGCAGATACCCTCCTCCCTACCCCCAGGTTATATTCAAGCAGAATAAATTGCAGATGGAGTATTAGGTGTATCTGAGGGTCTGGCAGTCAGGACCTCCTCTCTGCATTCAGACCACATGTATCATATGGCCAGCATAACTCTTTAAGACTACATATACAGTACGGGGTTTATTTGAAGTGCTCAGTTGTTGGATCAGCAACTGCAGAAGCTTTGGGTGCATGTGCGAATAATGTATTCCATGTATTTCATAGGTTCCTATGTGCCTGAGGGCTTGATGATATCCTGTACATGGGACTATGTAACCTACTCCCCTGCAAACAGAAGTTACACCATGATTTTGTGTTGCTGCGTTTTTTTTATTCCCCTGATAATAATATTCCATTGTTATTTATCTATGTTCCTGGCCATAAGACGTACTGGCAGGTAAGCAATGTAGTGAAATAAGTAAATCTCCTTTTCTTGTATTAGAAGATTTTCTCAATTTCTTTAGCTGCAGAAAAATCTGAATCAAAAATTAATCTGAATTGAAATTGGAGGTAAAGTGGCAGATCATTAACAGCTGTAACTGCAGAAATAATTTTGCCAATGTAAAAACTGGAATGGATGTATATATTTTGTAGTAGGGAAAGAAGTCTCTGGTGGTTCTAATCTTATTGCAGACTGTGATAATTAATACTACATCAGGTAATTTAATAGTTTGGATTATTTGTATTTCAGATTTGCAATATAAGGAACACAGTCCTTGTGCATTCCAGCACAATTTTTGGCCCCAAGGGATGATAAACAGCATGTAGCAATGGGGGCATCATCTGCCTTTGAGCTGCTCCGTAAATATATTATTGTCCTCATATTTTTTGACAGTTTTATTTAAGGCAGGCATCCCAGAAAACCTTGTGGTTCACTCAAGCATCACAACTGCACTTACAATATCTGGCTATGCTTGTTAGGACAATTTTTTTCCAAATTCTTTGTCTATATTTGAAAAAAAGGAAAAAAATCAGCAGGTGTTAGCCCTGTAAAGTAACTTCATTCTGTCAGTTATTTTCTCCTCATGAGCACATGACTTTGGTCTGATCCAACACCAGCTGGAGCTGTGGGTCCTTCTCATTGCTTGCAAGTCATCAGCTCACATGATTTTTCTTTGCATCTGCCTGCAGGCACTTGTTGAATTCATTTGGCTTCACAAAGCTAAATTCCATTTTTACAAGCCTAAAGTGAAGTTCTTACTGAACTCTATGTTTTTGGTCCTGGTTTTTACTATGCTTTGGTTATGCATATTTGGTACCAAGCGAAGGAGCAAATAATGCATGCTTATAACAATGGTGTCCTGCACACCTGTGAAGCACAGTGGCCGCAAGATTTTTTTTATGCCTTTTGCTCTCTAATACAGTAAATTCACTTCACAAGTGTGTTCACAGTGCACCAGGAAGGAGTTTGTTATCCTGCTGGCTGGTAATTACTGTCTTCAGCCTGAAACATATCTTCATGTAACAATGCTGATATGCATAAGTTGTTATTTCTATGCCAAATTATATAAAACCATTTTTTTTTTAATAAAAAATGTTCACCTGATGTGAGAAGACAATTTGGTGGGACATTTTTTTGGTAAAAGTATTAGGACTGCCTGTTGTACTCCCCCCCTGAAAATACTAACATTCTAGTGAATAAATGTGCAAGTAAGTAAAAATGCCCCCATAAACATTTGGGGTCATGTTCCTCAGAGTATTCCAGCTCACGTTACCTCATCAGCTGGGATTTCTGCAAGCTGTTCCTCCCTTGGAAAGCAAGAGCCGTAAGATTTGATTTTTGCTTGCAGCTGTGCCTCTGTTCGCTCCACCTCTGAAAGCAATGAAGGGCAAGGGGTACCAATTTCTTCACCTTTCCAACACGAAACCTTCCTTGTGTTAGGATAAGGGTATGATATTCCCGTCCTCTAGTCCCAGGGGTTCTGGCTCAGTCCCACAGGTAAACAAAGCTCAGACAGAATGCCTGGGACCATTTTATTTCATTAATTACCTTCTAGAGTTTTAAATATCAGAAAACAAAAAAAGCATTAGAGCAAGGAAAGTTTAAATCCGCTTCATTTTGCGTATTGCTGAGAACATATTAGAGATAGTGCACCTCACTTTTTCTCCCTCCTGCTGACATATCTGCATTTTCCCCCCCTCTTAGAGATGTTCAAAGGCTGGGGTCCTGCAGCCAGAAATCCTACCTTTCTCAGTCCATGAAGAATGAATGGAAACTGGCAAAAATTGCTTTTGTGGTCATCATTGTGTTTGTCTTGTCCTGGTCTCCATATGCTTGTGTCACCTTGATTGCCTGGGCGGGGTAAGTGGACATGTAATCAAAAGAGCATGTATTATTCTAAAATGTAAATATGATTCGTACTGTCACCCACAAGAAGCAGATCTCCCTTTTGAAAGGGTTTTTAGTAGTTATTACGTTGGAGGTGATACTGCATTCTTCGCTATGTCCTTGTGGATAAAGCCAGAAAAGGGACTATTTGTCTATGTATTTTAAAACTATTATAATTTTCTACCTGCATTTTTGGTACACATTGTTTTCTCTCCCCCATGATACTTTCTTTGTATGAATTGGAGGAGTTTACCTCTTCTCTCCTGATACCTGTTCTTTCAAGAAGCTTACTCCGTACACTGCTGCCTCTGACAGAAGGCAGAAAAGAGTTTATATTCCCTCATATTCACCCTGAACTTCCATCTTTCTCCAACTGCTTTCCACTTCAAAGGGACCTGTTGTCTTCTCAGTGCATGTTCTTGATTTCAAGGTCGGTTTGGATGGGGCTTTGAGCAACCTCATCTAATGAAAGATGTCTGTCCCCACAGCAGAGAGGTTGGATGGTCTTTAAGGGTTGCTTCCAACCCAAACCATTCTGTTATTCTGTATTAATTGTGGTTATCCTGCACTGACATTGATCACATGTGATTGACTCTGGGAGCTTAATGACAAGAGGAGAATATTGGTTTCAAACCGCTTCCAGTCCTCTCTTCCTTCTGCAGTGTTTGCAGCTGAGTCACTGACACCCATTACTGTGCAGCGTGGAATTTTAGGTTTGATGCTGTTTTCTTTTCCGTTGACATTCCCTTTTCCCAGATGGTCACAACAGGGGTTGTTTTGGTGGTGTTTTGTTTTTGGTTTGTTGTTTTTTTTTTGCCTAGTGTAGAAACAGGGAAGGTGGTTCTTTGTGTTCCTGGTCATCCTTAAATAGATAACTAATTATTCGCATGCCCTTCATCTCCAAATGATTGAAACCAAGTACATACTATCAAATGCAAGCCTTTCGTCTGAGCAAAGAATGAATTTGAATGAATTAACATTTCAGGGGTATTTCTTATAAAGCGATCACAGCACAAAACCAGTTGAAAAGAGTATTATGTTTTAGCAATTTAATATTAATCCATGGCATAGCTGTGTGTGATATTTTTGCTTTGTTTTAGTCGAGGCGACACCCTAACACCATATTCCAAATCTGTGCCAGCAGTTATTGCAAAAGCTTCTGCAATCTACAACCCCATCATATATGCAATAATTCACCCAAGATACAGGTACAGTAAACATATAGGTATGTGTATAACTGTACATGCAAATGTGTTTCTTTACAATGAATGAACTACCCTCATTCCCTCAGCCTCACCCCATGCAGTCGGTGCTCCTGCCCTGGCCACCCCATGATGGGATCTGGGTGGTCAGACCCTGCGCCACGTCCACCCGGTACAGGGCATCCCAGACTGGACATGGAGCCCAGGGGTGGCCAACAGAGAACAGTCCCTCCCTTCACCTTTCTTCACCCTCACAACCCTTTGCCCTTTTATTTCCTTCTCAAGTGTCTTGCAGCCAGTGAATGAGTTTGAGCTGAAAGGTATGAATTCTGCTTTTCATCCAGGCCCTCTGACTGCAGTAAAGTAAGGGATGGAGAGTATAAAGATAACTTGTTCCTACAGAGTAGATAATTAGAAAGGTAACAATGTATTGTAAAAAAAGATTTCCATACCTTTCCGATGGGAAACCTACAAGATTAGGGGAATGTAAGACACTCCTCCAAAGAATCAGAAACCTTTCCCTTTGCACAAGAATGTCCTTTATAATCTCCTTTAACAACTTCTCTAGAATATCCCAGTTGTCCTCCAGAGACCAGCTCAGCCTTTCCCAACATGTAGGGAAAGCATGAGAAGGAACCACCTTGTGTTTCAGAAAGGTCACCTGCTCTTAAGGCATGCGTAGTACAGACACATGAAAAATTACTGTGTCTTCAGCTGTGTGGTCCTAAAAGGAGTTACAAAATACTTTTACAAGGGAATAAGCTGGCATGGTGTTCTGCTGAATGGTTTCAAGCAAGGACAAGCTTACCTTGCACATCCCAGATGCTATGCAAGCTAAAACTTTTCTGAAGTCAACATTTCATTTAGAAATGTCCTCCCAGCTTCACCTGAGAAATGTGTTCAAGTGCTGGCAAAGTCAGTCACTTCTGTTAAAACTTCTGAAATATTTGGTTTCTAAAAATCCAGCAAAAATATTTGTGTGTGTGTGTGTGGCTTTCTGAGATATTTTTTGTTTGTTTGATGTAAGGAAAGGGATACAACTCCGCTGTGTTCTCAGCTCTATCTCCAGCATTATGTAGGCTCCTAAATATTTTTTTTTCACCTTTATGACTCACAGCAGTATACTTAGAAGAAGCTATAGCTGACACAGAAGATACAGCTCAAAGCTTGCAATTTCCTCCCATAGCTGTATGTAATGTGTTTCTTAAACACTGGTGGTAAAAAAAAGACTTTATAAAAGGAGAAATGCTTGTAACAGAGCTGCTATTCAGCATATCTCTAGATTTTTCTGCAAGTCTTTCAAAGTGTATCTACCACAAAGGGATGCTACATCAAAAGTTCCGACAAAACGGCAATGCTGTGGTGATAAATGTATAAGTGCCACTAGATGGCAGGGTTAGTCGTTGGTATGAGGTTTGTCTCGCCCAAGAAGGGGAAAAGCTGCTAACTTATATTGCCTGAAGAATAGGATCTGGGAGCTGGAAGTTGAATTCATTTTTTTTGAATGTCTGATGAACAGTCGTGTGGTGGTTTAAAGTCGTAAGGCCAGTGGCAATACACCCAGAAATGGTGAAAATACGTATTTTGTTTGAATATGTCTGCTATTGTAATTAACACCATCTCGCATCCTCCAAAAACCTCAGTCCATCTTATTCTTTGAAGATTGTGGAGCATTTTGGTTTAGAACAGGGCAATGACTAATCTCTGAGAGCTTGTGGAAGTTGAATGACAAATTTTGCATGTCTGGCTGCTGCATTATGAACCTGTTATTTTTTTCTGATCCAAAGGTATTATGTTTGGTGATTCCTTACAGTATTTTTGCAAGGTCAAGTGAGTGTTTTCAAAGCAGCTACTATACATCCAACTGCTTCAATTAGTCTTTTTCCTATCAGCCTTGGCTTTTATAAGTAAGACTTTATTAAGAAAAAGGCTGAAGTCTGAAACAGGATTTCAGACACACTCTTAACAAGTGTTTTGTTTCATTTTTTCCTGCTTCCTAATTTATATTTCTAGACGTATCAACAAGAGAAGTGTTTATGGAGTTGTTGTGAAGGCATTTCATAGACTTAGGAGTCATCCAGTCAGGAAAAGAAGTAACATTGGGTGCCCCGTGATGACTCAAGCATGTGGTTTTAAAAGTGAAAAAGCAGCTACAGTACACCAAGAAATCAGCTGGTGAAAATATGTTGGCAGGAGCAATTTTGTTTGAACAGTGAATAATGAATATGTATGTAAAGATCAATGTTGCTGTATAATTTCCAAATCTTCTAATAATTCGCATTATGCCTTGAAAGTAATTTATCCAATGATGCATAAATGGGTCAGTCTGCTCAGGTCCAAGACTTAAGGGTTTGGGCAGGGGTTAAATTGCAATTTTCCATTGGAACTACTGAACTAAGTTAACTTTCTAGGAAAGGGCATCTAGACATCAGGACCTAAAATGTTCAGATATGGCTCAAACCAATGGCATGCCACTACCAAAGCAAGATACTTTTTGGCATAGAATTGCTGTCCCTGCATCATAACACCCCAACAGATCGAATAAGTCTTTTTGTGGGGTTTCTTTTCCTTAAGCAATCAAAAAAGTACATTGCAATGAATGTAACTGAAAATACGACAGTGATCTTTATGATAGTACTCAGTTAAGAACTGGTCTAAGAAGTTACCTGCTATACTACCCCCGACAAACCCGCTCCCCACCAGCACACAGGAGAAAAACACTTCTTTCCCTGACAGGTATCACTGGAAGTAACAAATGTAGGTAAGGAAATGTATGCAAAGTTTTAATTCACAAAATGCTCTTTTGTGGGGGAAGACAGTTTTCACTCCTTTAACAACCTGTATGTGAGAGAACATCGCTTGGCTGTGTTAGTTATTGCAGAAAATTCCTTACCTTTTGGAATTTTTAGGGTTTTTAATCATTTGTTCATAGCAAATGGAAATTCTGCATCTCCATGTTTCCAACTTGCTCCCAAGAGAAACACACTTATACAAAATGACTTATTCAAAATTGTTCCATCATAAATAACAGAATAATCATAAATAATTTTGAACTGCAGTATTTTATCAAAGAATTGTTTGCAATTACTACATATTTGACTTTAGGTGAATTTTATTTCAGTGGCTTATAAAAATATCATTAAATAAGTGCTTTAGTTTGTACCTATTATGTATTTCACACGTACAGTATTAAAACTCCTTTCAAAATCTGTACTGTCATCCCAGCCAACAAAATGTCCTTCAACAGTGCTCCCAAATGTTAGTAAAATTAAAACTCTGGTCCCTCAAGACATCAAAAATGTTCTTATGTTGTCCTTGAAAATATATTTCCTGAAATTCCAGCATGAGGAGGTCTCTGCATGAAATCCCAATTAATAAATGGGATGGTATGTTTTACACCAACTTGAAGTTATTGATTAGTTTCCAGCCCCAGGTAGACTGTGGCAGACATAAAAAGCTACATCTATGTCGGAGGGAAGTGGTTTAGCCTTCTCAGCTGGGGAAAAAAGCTGGCCGATGCTTTTTCAGCACCAGCCTGAGGTCTTCAACATGAAAATTAACTTATGGGGGCTTGGCATTTTCTTATGTCCTGTAAACCCTTGCTGATTCTCAAAACTTTTTATTTCCTGCACCACATTAGCTCTTTTTTTTTTTCTTTTTTTTTTAATCCGGCACCATATGGGCAGACTCCTGCACCTCCAAGCAGCTTGGTGGGGGTCTGCCAGCTCACTGGCAGGGGTCTTGGCAGAATCAGGAATGATGGTGCAGGTAGAAAGCTTTCTTCAGTACTTGTCTCCACTGTAGGCACAGAGTTGCTGTTCAGTTGCCTTTGAAGTTAGAGAGCAAAGACACACAGAAGTCTGGTATACTGAGAGTGCTGATGATGCTACATATTGGGGTGTGGTGGTGGCAGTAGTTTATTTTGTTGGTGGGTTTTTTTGTTGTTTTTTGTTTGTTTGCTTGCTTTTTTAATTGACAAACCAGTAATCTCATCTTGTGATCCCAGAATTAGGTCTCTGAGGCTATAACACGTGTGATCATTCATGAGAATAGAAATGATAACTTAAAATGTACTAGTTATTCAACAAACCTGCTATCTATAGAAGCAAAGATTTTACAATATACACCTACTTGACTTGCATCTCAGTGTAAAGTCAATATAGCAACATCTGTCACTGATCCATAAATCCTGTGTATCAGTTGTTTTCCATATGCCTCCTTGCTGCCTCACTTCTTGACTTGTTCACTTGGGTTTGTGCCATTATTAGCTTTGTCTGTTGGGCTGAAATAATGGAATGGGAGGCACTGGGGAGGTGTTATACCAAATGCAGTGCTCTGGCTAGCATTGTCCTGCCAGCTCTCGGTGACAGCAAGGAGCAAGGCCAGCTGGCATTGTGCAGGGGAGGCTCTTGGGCTCTCCTGCTCCATGCAGGGCCAGGCCTGGAGCCAGGAGAAGAACACTCATACAGCCATGACTGAGATTATTATTTGACAAATAAGGCAGGTTTTAATTTCTTTGGGACCTTCTCCTCTATGCTTGTGCAGAGTATTAATTCCTGATAGGAATTTACAGGAGCTGCCGTGATACAAATAAATAACAATATCTGATTCTTCTGGCCTTCTCCCCCTCCCTTTTTCTTCCCTTGTCCTGTGCCTTTGCACAGTGAAGACCTTCATACCTGCTAACCTGAAAGTTTTTTGGGGTTAACATTTTAATTAAATCAGAAACAAATCATGGTCTTCAAGATATTTTCATTTCTTACTACTTATCCATGCAGCTCTTCCATATGTGTTTTGACGCAAGGCCCAGAAGCCACCTGCTATTTTCCTTTCAGCCTGTTGAGTAGTTTCCTCTAGATATACCATGCTGTTTCCATGAGACGACCTCAATCAAAACAGAAGCCATGCTGAAGTTATGGAAAGAGACAGTACTTTCACATGACTTTCAAAGCTGCATCTTCAACGTGCCGTTTATTTTTTCTCTTCTCCTGTTTTCCTTCAGAAAAACCATCCACAATGCTGTTCCCTGCTTGAGGTTCCTAATACGAATATCGAAGAATGACCTCCTGAGAGGCTCCATAAATGAGTCATCATTCAGGACCTCTCTCTCCAGCCATCAGTCTCTTGCTGGCAGGACCAAGAGCACTTGTGTTTCGTCAGTTTCCACTGGAGAAGCTGTAAGTCTTTTCTTGTTTCTGTGAAGGAAAGGGAGTATAACGTTTCTCAAACTCCCAAAATAACCAGCTCTATAAATACATATTCAGAATTAGAGAATGGAAAACGGTGGGGGGTAACTACATTTTCGGGGTCATGTGAGGTCATTTCTGCAGCTTTTTGGGAAGTTTGTGCATGATTTCTCATCTCAAAAATTATCCAGGCCAGCATATCTGCATGGTTCAGATGCTTACTGGGACTATGGCTGTTCAGGTTGTCTAATATGAATAAAAAAGAGCTATTGTCAGGCGTTCCCTATGTCACCAACCACTTCCCATAATCCAGTATCTGAGTGGTCTATCCAAAAGCTTTCTTATTATTTTAAAGGAAGTCTATTTTCTGGAGGATAGGAAACTTTGATTTCCATCCCCTCCCCCCCTTCCAACGCCCCCCCCCCCCCCCCCCCCCCCCGGATTTTAATCATGAGGAGTTGGAAGAGTCCTGCACCTGGAGCAAGGTGGGGTGTTTTGTAAGCAGCACACCCCAAGTCTCAGTAAGGCTGGTGACCAAGGGACTTAGAAATAAAAGGATCCTTTGAGATTCTTCACAGCCATTCTCAGCCCGACCCTGCCTGCCTCTCTGCGTCACAGGAGGCTGGCCTTGTGTGCAGACAGAGGTGCTGGGAAGGGGGCTCCTGGGGAGGACTGGCAGCTGTGGGCCTGGGCTGCCCCGCATTCAGCTCAGCCGTAAGAAACCTCCCTGAACAATGGCTGCCATCGGTAACCTTTCACGAGGCTCTAAATCACTGTGAGGGCTGAGCAGCAGACCCTGGGCTGTCCCCACGAGGCAGGTGGCAGTGGGCGGGCAAGGCCGGAGCTGGGCTGTCCTGTGTGGTCACCTGCAGGCTGGCCCTTCCCGGGTGGCTTGGGAAGGCTGGAAGTCCTTCATTTGGGAACGGACTTAGGACCACCAGGAAAACCAGCACGAACAGTGCACCGCTCTCGAACAAGTTAATTTTGCACTGCATTTTCTGCTGGAGCATGGAAGTCGCTCCTTTCAGGCAGCAGCACCAGGGAGATTTCTGAATTCTTTTGTGGCTGACAGACAGTAAAGCAAACACACCTGAACGAAAAATGTACTGTACTCCGGGAAACCAGGTGTCCTAGACGCTGCCAGCGCTGTGCCCAGGGTGCTGGCAAGAAATTCAGGCCTTTGGGCTGTGAAATCAAAAAATAAAACAGAAAACCCACTTTAAGTGCCTGAACCCTAATGAAGCAAACTCTATCCCATTACAAAAGACAGTTTCCTTTGCGGTCCGTGCTGCTGCGTCTCTCGCACATGAACCATACGGCTGCATCAGGCAGAGTTACGATTAAAATGACTAATTGCACTTTACTGGGTAGCCTCAGCCATACGGCTGGTGACGTAGTGAGCTGTTGGGAGACAAGGATCCTCTTCCACTTTATCATTGTATATTATGTATCACAGCAGCATTCCTGGCCATCACTGAACAGCCTACAGGTTACTGTATTAAAGATGGGTAATAATGATGATACTTAAGTATCATGAAATCTCTTAAATGGGGCGTGTTTTCTCATTCAAAATTAGAAGGTCTTGAAATACCATGCAATGGACAAGCTGCTTCTCAGGAGAGGCCTTGTCCAGAATTGACAAGCTTTTTCAATAATGTTTCATAAAATATATCTGCCATAAAATTTATTTTAAATTAAACCAGTACATAGAAGAGTGAAAGGCCTCTCTTAGTCTGGGCAAAGCCTTTTTTAGCATTCTGTTGTTCAGGTTTGAGCCCAAGGGAGTTTTGAAGTGTGTGATGGGACTCTTGTGGAGTGTGATTGACTACTGTACCACACCTCACAGCACAAGAATCCCCAAATTTGCTCGCCTTGGTTCTCATAGTCTTCAGGGCATGGGGAGCACTTTCACGTTTATCTGGTTGTTGCTATAACAGGGCAAAAGACCTTAATGAGACAGAAAAAAAAGTGACTCACTTTGTATAGGCTATGAAATTTAGCGTTTGTCTTGGCTCTTGAAAACATAAACAAATGCATAATATTTCTGTGGCAACGTAAATAAGAATGAGATAATCTATCCTACTGATTTAATTCCATTCACAGACCACTGACGACACAATGATGCATGAAAGTATCAACTGTGATGATTTCATAAACCACAAATTACCCAGATTATCCTTGCAATACGAGGTTAGTATATGCAACATGCAAATATTCTATCATTAAAAAAAAAAAAAGAGTATATTTATATTTTGTTTGGGATTGTTTAACAGCTTGAGCAAAGAGAGCACCCACACACATCTGTATCCCCCTTGAGATCATGGGGACTACTTGGCTGCTTACACTTGTGCTTCATTCTCTCATTGTAGATAGCATGTGTAGCGATGTGGAAATGTGTTGACATAGTTTAAAACATGGAGGATCTTCATTTACTTATTTCCAACCTGTTTTGCCCCTTTTACCTTTTAATTTTCCTTGGATTGAAGTTTATTCCTAAATTTTCTCCCCATTAATCCTTTGTCTGATGCCAAATGAGGTAATTTCAGTTGGATCACCCATCCCGATTCAAGAAGCTTTCAGTTCTTCACTGTTGGTCACTACTTGGTTTTAGTTCATTGGGGTTAGAAGGTTATTGTGCACATTTGGTTGGGGTTGCTGTTTAAAGAGATGGGATAACGTGGGTAAGAGGCTTCAGCCTTTGGCACAACTTTGGCTTAGGAGTCTCAACTAAAACACCTGCTGTTAGCGATGCACAGCACTGCATTGTGCTGAGATGATGCAGCCAAAGGTAATTTTCCTTGGAGCAACTGACAGCTCAGTGCAGCTGTAGAGATTTTAGCTACAACAGCAGCTGCTGAAATAAAAGCTAAGCTCAATGGCCTTTGCATGACAGCAAGACTGAGTGCAATTTTGGAATGCTCCAATAAAGTATTGATGGGCAGGAATGACACCAGCACCATTGTAAAAGACACAGCTGTTGCCACGAACACTTTCCTCTGTGTGTTGTGCACATGTTAGTGTAGGGAGCCAACATGTTCATGAGTCATATAAAGTTGTATTTACAGTTTGATTCTACAAGGGAGAAGGAATAAACGGGCAGCAATACATAGATGTATGAGCAAGGTGATGCAGTGGAATTGTGCACTAGCCTCCCACTTGTGTGGAGCCCTATCTATTTATCCATTCATCCAGATCTAAAAGCTGGTATGGAAAACAGTGGAATGATCTCATCTTTGATATTCAACCAAAAAGTCACCACAAAGTTAGGGATGATGAATGGCCCCTGCCTAAGCTTGTAAGTGGAATGGCATGGTTGCAATGTCACAATGGTGCTCCATTACTGGCATGCTCCTAGAAAATCAGTGCAGAGGTCAGCCGTTGCCTCCCATTTCCTAATGGCAATTCAGAGAAGAAGCAAGTTCATGGGGCTTGAGAAGCCCTGGGTGTTCTGGGAATCCAGCCGGGATGTATATAAATGTGGGTTTGGACCTGTCCATGTCCATGGTGTTGTACCAGCTGATGGTCACACGGAATGCCATAACCCATATTAAACAGATTGATTGTACTCATTCCTATCTTTAGGCTTCAGGTGCTATGCAGCTATAAGCCTAGCACAAGCAAGGAGATAAAAACGCTGAAAAAATCCTAGTGAAAAGAGATTAAATAATTTTTCATTATTTCAAAATATTTTATTTTTGTTCAGAAAAACAGTCCAGGTTAAGCAACAAGCTTAAAAATCAAACGTCTCCCCAGGAGAGTTTTGAGTGTGAGCCCTGTGTAAGAACAGCTTTAGTTTTCTGTAATTGTGCATGGTTTCTGCCAGAATTTGTGAATTTTTAGAACTGGAGAAAGTATGTAACTGTCTGAAATCCTTCATCATTTGTGATTAGACCTGGAGCGATGTAGAGCTTGACCCGGTAGAGCCAGCTCATAAGAAACTGCAGCCTCACCGAAGTCATTCTTTCTCAACAAGTCTGAGACAGGAGAAGAAAGTCCTGCTCCCAAAGACCTGGAGCTGTGATGCAGCAAGTGCAGAAAAGGTAAGTAAAAAAAGTCTCTGCTGAGGACTCTCCATTTTACTGTTAATCTTGCTACAGTACATCATCTCTGGAATAATAGCTCAGCCTTTATACCTTTATACAGATGTTTCATCTGTAGGCTTCATTTATACGGATTCCAGTGGCCTTTTCATCTTTGCTGTTATTACTTTCTTTGTGACTAATAAGAATGCCAATAATGTCTTATTAACTTTTTTTCACTGATATGTTGCCTGGTTTTATTGGAAAGCCAGCATCAGCTCATAGCTCTAAAGCTTCATTAAAACCTTTAGTAGCATCAAATGTAAGCTAACGTCTTTGCCTCTTTGTTTGTTTATCTACCCCAGCTCTGGTTCCTCCCATCCTGACACTTGTGCCCACATTGTGGCAGCATCCTTTTATTACAAAGTCAGGGCTGCAAACCAGAGTTTGACATAATAGAAACCACCCTTTTTCTTCTTTTCAGTGTACATTACAATGTTTTACTTTTGTTGAGGGGGAAGACAAGAAAGAAACTCCCATTTCTCCCTAAGGGTGGGAGAGTCTGGCAGCTGCCACCCTTCCCTTACTGAAAGAGGAGATGGTGAGTACTTAGTGCATCTTCTGTGGATGCACCATGCTCATTGCCCAAACCACTGAGGTTTGGTGTCATGCTGTTGAGGAGCACCTCATTTCCTTGAGGAACTGCTGAGGATGGGAGCAGTAGGTCACCTGCAAGTCAGCTTCTGCCAGAACTATAACACAAGTTTCAAAATGACTATTTGTATGGCTGGCACAATGCCAAGCATATATAAGTGCTGCATTTTCAAGAAAAAACATAGACTTACAATCCCCCGATAGTGGTTAGACTGAGTAGCACCCTTTCTGATGGAGGCACCCTTTAACGGGATGACTCTAGTGTGTGTAATGAAACACCCACACCTTGGACAGCTACAGCATCTGCTTCTGTCTGTTGTGCTCCCTTCCAGCTCCAAGGCTAATTGTCTAGAGACAGCGTAGCTTTAAGCAGGAGCAGTTCCAGCCATCCGATGATCCAGTTCCTGCATGTGTCTGCCTTGTCTTCTTTCATGTGTCTCCTTAAGATCAAGTCCTGAGAAACCTTGGTCTTCTCCTGTAAGTGTTGTGAATAGTATTGATGGAAAAACAATGGCTTCAAATGTGGCAGGCAACATGGGTTCAAATCTACTGCCCTCCGTCACTAGACCAGTGTGCCCAAGGTTGTAGGCAAGTGCGAAAGACAAGAGACTGTCTCCAGGTTCTGGAGAACCACTGGCTTTTGGTCTCACAAGGAAGGAGAAGCAAAATAAGTCTGAGGTGTTCTGCATAACATTTTTTAAATTATTATTAAATAAATGTTCCTGTATTCTTGAATTTCTTGAATTTAGCAACTGTGTACCCCACAAGAAGGCTCAGACACTATACTTCGTCCTTGAAAGACATCTGTTGGATTAATTCAATAAACAGTCTTTAAACATAGTACCTTTGTGCTGAGGCTTTCAGTGGTGGTCACTTAGATGTGCGGAGTTTATTTACATTGAACTCTCAAAGCCTTGTTTGCTTTTCTCAGTATTTTCGGTGAAGATTCCTGTGTGGTGTGAAGATCCATTGTGTGTTAGCTAAATGCAATGCATTGATATTCATGCTATCAGAATAAATATTTGTTTGTCAAGCTCAGTTAGAGATTTTCATTATGATGCCACCCACTTATCCTTAAAAAAAACCCCAACCAACCCTAAAGAAACCCCGCTGCATTTTTATATATTTATTTTAGAATTTTAATAGCATTACTGGGTTATTTATGACTGAATTTCTATTATGGCACTTCCAAAAATGGTCAAGTATGGAAATCCAGGTGTGTTTTTGGTGAAGGGTCACCTAACTTTTTGATTTAACAAAATATACATTTTTTTTAGGAAAAGAATCTTATGCTTCCTTTGTTTTCTTTAAGAAGACCATCTCAACAACATCTAAAAAACTGATGTACCTCTGAATTCTTTTAACTGACTGAGATCAAGATTCTTAATGCACCATTACAGATGGGTTGTCAAAAAAGAAAAGACATCCCTCAAGTGAAAGTAAAAAAGCCAATTGGTGTCCCAGGCTTGGTGCTTTCCAGAGCATAAAAAACCACATGGGACTCTTTTCTGTGCTGCCACAAAGGTATGATCCAGCCCCATGATTTATTGCAGTTAATTAGGATGGTAACAGATTTGATGTAGACTGACACCTAGAAACCTGGCATGGCAGGGAAGAGGCCTTTTTGGAAGCATTAAAATGCAGGCATGTATCATGAGGATAAGATAGGTTTGGATACTTGATTTCAAAGGACAGTTGCCAAGTGTGCTCTGTGCATCCAGGTTTTGTGTCAAGGGAATTACCCAGCATGACAACTATTAAAAATACTTGGAAGTGGTGTCCTTCCCACTAAGCCGTATCCAAAAGAAACCCATCCTTCTGCAGCAGTGAAAACAGCACTTGAAGAAGGGAGGAGTGGTTTTGAGTTTTTTCATTCTGTTGCTATATTTGATTTGGAAAAACAGACTTTTCTTCTTTGTCAGATTGATTTAAATGACTTTTTTCAGTACATTGTGCTTGCCTGCACTTGGGTAGGTACGGCAGCTGGAGACACCATTATCGATGGGGACTGGTGAGTGATTCCTGCTTATGGAGCAGAATTACACAATGCTTCAGAGTATATCAGTATCTAGTTTTAAACCCAGATTGACAGAAACGTGGGGAGTGGAGGCAAGGAGAGACTAAAAATTCTGACTTTTTAACATAAAAAATGAAAATTTTTGTGAAAACCAAAAGCATTTGGGTTTTTGTCTGTAAAATCAGGCTACACCTATGCTATGCAATAACATTCTCTCAATCTACTTGCTAAGACTGAGATGATGATCCCTAAATCTTAAAAAATAAAAAACAAAAACCAAAAACCCCACCATCTGCCTTCCCTTTTTGATTTAAGGAACCGTTTAGTCAGTATAAAGGTAGTATCACAGGCCATGGACTAGGTGGAGACAAAGGGGACCAAGATTACAGCCTCTGCTGAGCTGTAATCATGCTAGAAACTGATCTAACTTTTTTAAAGAAGTTTCAGCACCAAACCCCTATAAATCCATGAGAATTAAATGCCTGAACACTTCAAGGAGACTGAAGTTGAAGTAAGGAAGCTTATGACTAGAACAGGAATATCTGCAATAGAGAAAAAAACTTTACAAAACTTGGGGTCAGTACTCGGACCGCTGCTGTGTAAGATTTTTGTCAGTGACATGGGCACTGGGATTGAGTGCCCCCTCAGCAAATGTGTTGACAACACCACAAGCTGTGTGGTGTGGTTGACACGCTGGAGGGAAGGGATGCCATCCAGAGGGACCTTGACAGGCTTGAGAGGTGGGCCCATGCGATCCTCATGAAGTTCAACAAGGCCAAGTGCAAGGTCTTGCATGAGGGTTGAGCCAATCCCAAGCACAGGTACAGGCAGGGCAGTGAATAGATTGAGAGCAGCCCTGAGCAGAAAGACTTGAGGGTGTTGGTGGATGGGAAGCTCAACATGGCCTGGCAATGTGTGCCTGCAGCCCAGAAAGTATGCTGGGCTGGATCAAAAGAAGTGTGACCAGCAGGTTGAGGGAAGTGATTCTCCTTCTCTACTCCACTCTAGTGAGACCCCACCTGGTGCACTGCCTTCAGCTCTGGGGCCCCCAACATAAGAAGAATGTGGAGCTGCGAGTGAGTCCAGAGGAGTGTCACAAAGATGATCAGTGGGCTGGAGCACTTCTGTGAAGACAGGACAGGCTGAGAGAGTTGGGGTTGTTCAGTTTGCAGAAGAGAAAGCTCCAGGGAGACTTTATAGTAGCCTTCCAATACGTAAAGGTGGCCTACAAGAAAGCTGGAGAGGGACTTTTAACAAGTGCCTGTAGCAATAGGACAAGGAGTAATGGCTTTGAACTGAAAGAGGGTAGATTTAGATTAGATATTAGGAAGAAATTCTTTATTGTGAGGGTGGTGAGGTATGGGAGCAGGTTGCCCAGGGAAGTTGTGGATGATCCATCCCTGGAAGCGTTCAAGGCCAGGTTGGATGGGGCTTTGAGCAACCTGGTCCGCTGGAAGGTGTCCATGCCCATGGCAGGGGTGTTGGAATTAGATGATCTTTAACGTCCCTTCTAATCCAATCCATTCTATGATTCTATGATTATGGGAAGCTCAAGCTAGAGAGAGACTTGGTATAGCTAGTTAATATGCTTTACAACTGCATTAAGAAAAACAAATAGAACTATAACTCTGAAAGGGGCTTTATAGCAATCTAAGTAAAGCTTAGTCATACTATGAATTTTATTACCTTCATGGGAATTCACATAGTAATGAAGTAAAAACTGTGTTTTACTTTAAATGTTGATTTTTCCCCAGGAAGAAGGGACTTCTAACTTCTCGCTGTATCTGGCACAGTGATTTTATAACCTTAACAGTCATTTTTTAAAGCAAGCCAAACCTGATCACTCATGCCTACTGTTGCTAGTGTATTTAAATATTAACTGACACTTTCAAAGCTTACTTAGTTTACTCTGGATTTGCATACTATTCACGAAGAGTTATGGAAAGGTCACAGGGGAGTTGTCATCCGGGCCAATTTAGAAATTAGCGTGCTCTCAAAATAGGCAGATGGGGAATGGTTAGCAAAGCAAAATCACAGCTGCTGTTTCTCCCTTCTTTGTTGGTGGAAGTACTGTCCAATAGATGAATGCAAACCCCCCGACTGCTCCGAGGCAGTACCAGAGCCATTTGGGGACACCATGATAGAGATTGTCACAAGGATGATGAAACATTAGGCAAATAAAGATTACAGTGTACTTGGGTCTTATCTGAGATGTCTTCCATGAGAAAGAGATATGTACAATTATCCAGTACTTTGAGATGTATAAAAAATGGAGAAATGTATTTTTTTAAAACATAAAATAAATCAGGTATAGAATGGGCTTTTCTTTTCTTGTTTTGTTTGTTTGGTTTTTTTTTTCTCTTTGATCTCTGCTGATATTTGAACATGTAGTCTTTTGCTTCATTTAACATCCTGCTTTCCAAGCTGTAGATGTTAACACATCATGAATTTCCCTCGTTCTAGTCAATAATTAGTGTGTTTAGAAAATATGACTGGTAACTCAAATAGCGACTGGCGGTAATGAAGATTTTTAAATACTGGTTTCCACAGTCATATGCTGCATGACAACACTAAAGCTTATGTCTCCACTCCAGGTTTCACTCTCCTCCAGCTGTTTGGAGAAGGTGTTTGGGCAGCCAGTCCTACACAGTCCCTCTGCAACACTCATGAACAGCTGCCTAAGAACAGCTTCTCTGCCTGTCCATTTGAATAGCAGCAGTGTCAGCAGAGGAGGAGACTCAGGCACTTCACATCTGGCAACTCAAGAAAGTCAAGTTAATGGAGTCCTGGGCTCTATCATTAGCAATATAGTCCCCCGCATCATCATCATTCCTACCTCAGAGACCAACCTATTTCAAGAGGAACTGGAAGAGGAAGAGACTGAATTATTCCAGTTTCATAACAAAAAGGGAAATCTGCTGGACTTGGAAGGGCTTAGCTCATCCATGGAGTTCCTTGAAGCTGTTGAGAAATTTCTATCGTAAGTTTGTCAGAAGAAAACTTTCCGGTAATTATTTTCTTGGCATCTTCTCCACTTAATTATACCAAATAACCAAAGCCTTGTAGGTTAGATCATCAGGCTTTTTGTATGTTTATACAGTAGTCACTAGGCAGCCTTCAGATTTATCTTTGTCCAGACCAGTTCAGGCGTGGAAACAGGCTTTCAGATTGTGCTGCAGGAAATGAGCAGTGGAAGATCTGGCAGCAAGATTGAGTGGCATCGGTCAAGTTGGCCGCCTGCTTTGGTGGGGCCCTGATTTGTAACCACAGAGAGAGGTGCCAGCAGAAGGAAAAATGACTGAGCAGGAGCAGGGGCAGCTACTGAATGTTTCTGCTACCTGTGCAGCTCTCTTCTGGGTGGTGATAGGAAGCCCCACAAGACCACTGCTTCCACCAGCCCCAGCAGTAATGCAAATGGCTAGATGATGTGAACTGTTTTTTAATCAAATTATTTTCAGCATTGCTTTTGTTGTGTTTTGGTTTTTTAAATAGGCAGCTTGCTAGACATAAATAAATTGATGGTATAACTGGGAAGTGACTGCTTGCCTTTAAAATTTAGTGCTAGAAGTCTGGATTTTACTTCAGTGTTAGCATGATCACCTGAATGTCCAAAGGCAAGGTGCTATACCCTAAAACATACACTACTACTTGTAGAAGCATTTAGAGCACCTTCAGAGTTACAATCTTGACTAAATATGGGTGTATCCTAATGAGTCTGTGATTTAAAGGGTGAATGTTCACAGCTGGCTTGACAAGTCATTGATAAAAATAAAGCCTTGGCTGCTACGTATCACTTGTCTCTCCAGAGGAGATTCTTCTCTTCTCTAAAACGACCCAGCAGATGTCTTCTACAGGTCATTTACCAGAGGCCTTCAGAGCAGGTAAAACATCATATCCAGGAGACAACTCCACAGTACTGTGGTGTTTGCTACAGGATTTGTGCTCACATCGTTACCTGTGGTTACTGATTGTGTTTATTTTATCTGTGCTTCACATTATGGGTCAGGTTCACAAGACTCTCATAGCATTTTATTCCCAACTGCATTCCTCCTTTTGTTACTCATTTTCCTGTGTTCTCCACATCCTCCCTTTCAGTCTCTGACTTTAACTGTAGATAACTTAAACTATGTTGTTCTCCACATAATATCAGTATAGCTTAGTAGAAAGCAGGCATTTCTCTGGATATAATAGTGCAAATGTTTGATCCAGCGAGTCTAGTAGCTTTCAGACATCCACGAGAGGGAGAGTTTATGTTCAGAGTCTCAGTTTATTCCCTTGACTGTATCCTAGATCACACAGAGACCACTGAGAGCATTTCCAAGTTTTGTGTATGCACTGGCTGGTCTTGAAAGGTAATTTCTCTTTTCCTGTTCTTCTGATGCAAAAAAACAGATGGAAAGCATAGCAGTATTTTTTAAAACAATTTCTTTGTTAAAAAATAAGACAGCACAAATCTTGTTTGCCGCTAGCTAGACAGGAACACCACTGAAGAACAAACTGAAATCCAATGCCTCCAAACTTGCAGACCCGAGGCTTTGCAGGGTGTCAGCACAGCAGACCGTCAAGAGGTCCGAGACACTTGCTTTTGGTACAGGCTGTGCTCTTTCTAGGGAAAAAAAATCCACTGCTGGGTTACAGAGGTGATTGCTGAGACAGGCTGCCTATTGCAATGCTAGCACTCTTAATGCTGCTATTATTTGAGGTACTCTGCTGTCTAGAGACCCTCATCAGAAATGTGGCCAACATACCAACATTCCTTACCTTGTAGAGAAGAGGGGAAAAGGGTGGTGGAGCCACATCATGTGTGTAGTCGTCTGCACGCAGCCCTGGTGCACGGGGCCAGGGCAGCACCGCGCTGCAGTACCTTTGGCTGAGTTGCCGAAAGCTGTGCCCATCAGGTGCCGGGTCAGGAATCACGCCGAGGTCAGCTGCAATCAGTTCAGCACTTCCAAAGGTAATTCCTGCATTTGAGGACTGGCACAGTGAGCAGGCAGCGGGGGGCAGCTGCTGGGGACTGCGATGGGGATGTGCTCGCCTGCAGCTCCTTGGTGCCAGGTGTTCATCCTGTGTGGGGTTTTGGCCACAATGAGTAATAAAATGTTAATTAAATGCAAAGTTCATAGAAAATGAAAGAGGCTTAATCCCAGGGTAAGCATACTGTCCTGTCATCTCTGATTCTTTTCATTTTGTTGCTGAACCTGTCCTGTCTGATTTGGTGGGTTTTTTTTCCTATGTCAGCTGTGCAGTGACCAACCTTCTTGCTTGTAATATCCTCAGCTGCTGTATCTCCTTTCTTCTTGAGCCAGATGTTGCTTAGCAAGTGTTCTTATAAGGCTTATACCTGACTTTTACTGTTGTAATTACTCCAAATAACAATAAGAAAATGTATTTGCTGTTCCAAGATATAAAAACATGCCCTAGAGCAGATTTTGCACTCAAGATGTTGACAGACTTGTACTGGTGAGGCTGTAGGCAGGATATTGCCGTAGTTTCTGATGGGATGAAGAAAGTAAGACCCAAAGTAACAGCCAACAAACTCCTCTTTACCCAGACAAAGTTTTGCATTCTACTTAGTCTACAAGATGACTTTCCAGTGATCTCTTGCATATGTGCTGGTACTAAAAAAGTGTCTCAGAAAACTAGTGGGCTTGAGGTACATGCGAGGAAGTGTTTCACTTGTACACTGTTAATGTCATATACAATTAGTACCACTGCTTCTGAAGCTAATGTCAAGTTTACTGTTTACTTCAACTGATGTACGCTAGAATGCCAAATGACATAGCGGTAGAGAGATAAAACATAAAGTTGTATGAAATACCAGTTAGACTTACTACGTTCATTGTGAGATTTTTGCAGAAACATCAGTCACAGAGTAGAAGAGTCTTAAATTGACTACCACAATGCAGAAAAACTTCATAAACTTCTTTGCTGCCACATTAGAATAGAGGGCACATAAAAATGTACAATATTAACTGTTGCTTCCCATTTCACAAAGGAATGTACTGGTTCACTGAAATGGAATAAAAATTCTTAGGAGTTAAACTAAACTATCCATTGTTTGTTTTTTTTATTCAGTCATTAATTTCAGGAATGAAAAGGTTGAGTCAAAGCTTTTGAAACCTGTGCTCTGATCCAGTGAACAGTAAGGTACACATATAACTTTATTTTCAAGTCATATAGACTGCTCACATGCAACCAAGCACTTGCCTACTTGAGTGCAGAGCATCTAAAATTAGAGTCTGCCGACCTGGTAAAATCTGAAGTTGCTCAGCAACTTTTGAAATATGATGACCTCAACTTGGATGTCAGGAATCAGGCAAACAAAAGTTTTAAAAACTAACCACAGTCAATACATTTGAACTGTGACAGCAATCTTTGATCTTTTTCCTAAATCTGAATGACTGTTAACCAGAAATGGTTTCTTTCTGCTAAATCTTTGTATAACACACTTATAGGATATGCTCCTATTTTGATGAGTAACAGAAATTTCAGACCATAAATGTAAACGTTTTCTTTTATAATGGACAAAGAATTTTTTTTAATAGTTAAATCAATGGTTTGATAAAGGTTTCAAATAAGAAGAAAAAAATTACTTACTTGAATCTTAATGAATCTTGCTGCCTTGGGTTAAAGGACGGACCTAATACCACTTTTTTTCTAGAAAGCTCATTCAGTTTCCAGACATCCATCCATTTACCTCCTTTCAGGAGATACCCCTGAACAAGAAAATGTTTCCACTCTGCTGCCTGAAAAACATTTATGTTGTGATGAGCAAAACTGGAAAATACTGGGAGGCAAATACCCTTCTTTTTAATTTCCTTAAATGTCTCCACCCCTCACTTTTCTTTTTTTACATCTGCTCTTCACTGATTCCCTGTGTAGGTTATGCTTGGTATTTTTTTTGTCTGGTTCTTTCACAAATAGGTGAAATCTGTGCAAGCTAGTGGGGAACTGGAAACTTAGGTGTGTATTATGCAGTGTTTTAAGCATGGACTCCTTTCTCGCATAGAAGTAGATCAAAACTGACCACAGTGCATCGGTATCGATTCAGCAAGTGCATGTACTAGGTAACTGCAGGGTGAAGTCAGACAAGGCAGAAGGAGCTGAGATGCAACTGTCCCTCCTGGGTCATCTCAACACAAGCTGATAATTATTTCTTGCTTTGCACCTCATCCATAACCTCAGTCTACACATCAATGTTCTGCCTGCACACCTTGAATAGACAAGTATTTAAGTGGAGAGTTTGGTGCCGGGACACCTTTGCTGTGCATGTCACATTTACTTGTGTATTAACATACACTATAGCTTACTAAGAATTCGGATGTCTGTCCATATATTTTACTTCCTTTAGGATGTGTCTGGCTTGCACTCATGTCTGCACTCTGGTTGCACTTGTTGGTGCTACAGGTGGTAGCAAGACATGAAAAGCTGACTGCAAAATGTCCGTCAGGAGTAAATCCATCGTTACTAATTCTCCTGTGTGCCAGTATGGGATTATATCTGTGTGCCAGCAATCCTAGTGCCAATACTTCGTGGTAAATTTTTCTGAGAGAAAATTTTTGTAGGGCATAGAGTCTTGTACAATACATTGACATATACATTTTTATTCTGAAACATTTTTACTCTTTATTTGTGGTTATGTATCTGTAGGCATTTTTACTTAAAAAGGCAGATGTGTTCTTCACCTTAAAGCAAAGCTTCAGAAGACCCTTGTCATCTTCAGGACCTTGTGCTGGACTGAATGAGCCAGACACAGAGGCAATAACATGTGAGGAGATGGACTGCTGCCATTACCAGCAGTGCATGTTCCCTTAGGGTGATGCACTCCAGCCCTTTCCATCCATGCTGAGGGGCTGGTCTGATCCCTATGGAACAGTAAGACACATGTGCTAGTGGGTGCACATGAAAATGGTATTTTCCAGAAATTTATAGGGAACTAAGAGTGGATAGATTTTCATAGGGACAGCAGAAGATGCCTCCCTAGAGTTTCTCCTTGGCAAATTTCAGGTTCCTTTCCACTGTAAGCAGGTGGTAAAGCTCTTCAAAGGAACAGATGGATGTATTTAACGTTAACAACTAATTTTCCACGGGTGTGCTCTTGGAAACAAATGATCCCTATTTCCTGAGATGAAGAAAAAAAATCCAGCCCAGAGCAGACTACAAGTGTGGAAAATGTGAGACTGAACGCATTTGACTTGGGTAAGCAGTCAATGAAAACAGCAGCTTATAGTGGAAATTGTGGAGCCACCAGGAGTGCAGCAAAATGGCCAACTCCATCTTCATAACAGATGTAAAAAGCTGTATCCAACCAATTAATGCATCCAAGTGTTTTTGTCTAACTCCATCTACGGATAACCCAACAGAAATTAACTTGGAGCCACCAGCAGCTTTGCCACGTTTGGGTCACTGTCACCAGACTCAACCATCTGGGCACAAGCATGTGGAGGAAAGGGGGATAAAAATTTTTTTTTATCTGCAAGAGCAAACTTAATTTGCCTTGTTAAGCTCAGCAGAAAAAGACTGAGGGGGATATGACTGCTATCTTTACACGTGTCTAGGGAGGAAAAGAGGCTGTTCAAGTGAGGTGTCAGTTTTGGCACAGTAATAAGTTAGCATAAACTGTCTGAATTAGTGTATTCTGAAAATTATATGGGGTTTTAAGTGTTGGGTTGTTTTGGTTGGTTTTTTTTTTGAGCCTGGGGCATATGCATTTTAGACACAAAAGGAACAACTGTGTTTTATACCGAGCTCAAGCCTCGTACAAGTGATGACATATAGCCAGCTGTAGCCCCAGTGGCAACCATCAGCAGCCAGTCTCAGACACCAATTGCTTCAGTAAAGTAATATTTTTTTATTTTTTTTAAAGTCCAAATACCCACAAAAATCAAATCCTGGTATTACAAATGTCTTGAGATGACCAGTTTGTTTGTGGTTTTAAGTAGGCTGAGCTTGTTTTGAGTTTCAGTGCACAGGTGACCATCAGGAGAGCGTACAAGGCAGGAGTCGCACTGGAGAAATGCAGCACATTTCTTGATGATGTACAGCCATCGAGCAAATAACCGCTTCCGATTTGCTGAGGGGAAAAATTGCTGAGTGACCAGTAGGATCTCTGTCATCCTTTTTGAAAAATTTAGCAGAAAATTGCCTGTCCCCTAAGGTATTTTGTAATGTGAAAGTAACTTGAGCTTCAGCAGCCTGGAAAGGACAAGCCTGCGTTTTGTTTTATTTCCCTCTTTGCTGTCATGCTGCCGAAAACCCACATGGTTTTCTAAGGCTGGGAGCTGACTTGGTTTGACCTTCTCCTCCTGCTCCCAAATTATGTTTACAATTGCAGTGTAGCTTAAGACCTTCTTTTGCAGCATCAGAGAGTCTGGCAGCAAGTGCCGAACCCTCTGACAGGCCTTTGGGGCTCTCCACTACATGCCTCGCCTTCCCAACCTTTAGTCTACCAGATGTGCTGGTCTGTGAGGCCAACAGAAATAGGCAAGTGAAAAGAAGTCTTCTGTAGTTTTCCATGGTTTCACTATCTTGCCTATTTTGGGAGTGACTGGTTGGCTTTTTCCTTTCTTTTTTTCTCACGGATGCCTTGGCATGCCTCCCAGCTGGCATAGGGTTCTTCCTCAGAAAGCCTTTGAGTTTGTGCTGGTATGGATTTATTTTCCCCACGTGATGATTTTTCCTGGAACAGCTTCTGAGTGCTGCTGTAGGTACCTGACAAATGGTCCTTCATAGCTGGGTTGTCTTGCCACACTCTGGTGCTGCTGATGCACTGAGCATTTGCTTTTGGGTGAAGCTCTTCCTGTCCAGCAAGAATTAACAACTAAGATTTCCAGAGGAGAAATGCCCACGGCATGTTTCCGTTCTGACTAAGGTGCTTTTCCAGATTAGTGTAAGATAAGAGCTGAAAATGGAATATCTGGAGGGTGCTTTTAACCACCCCACAAAGTTTGCTAGTTTGAATCTCTCTTCTTCACAGGCGTCTGTTTCAGAAAAGGCTGTTCTGCACTTCTGGAACATCAACGGTCTTAAAATACTGAACACTCTGATACCACAGCCTACAGATAAATCAGTGGTTTCAATGATACAAGGAAGAAAAAAGGGAGAAAATCAGTCAGTGGACATATCAAGGTTAAGGGCAGGTAGGAATCTCCTCCATTCAGCTCCTAGAGTCCAGATCTGTACTCTAGCAAACACAGTGAGGCTCAGAATGAGTGACTGCAAACACTCAAACAAGCCAGACCCTAAAATAATCACAAAACTGCGTAAAAAGTAGGGGTCCACCACAGTGAATATTCATGAGTTTTGATCTTCTCTTCAAGATTTGTTCTCCAGCTTGAATAGACAGAAACATGATTTTTTGCACTGAAAAATGAAAAAAAACCACCAACCAAAACCAACTCACAGACTTAGACCAAGGGTCCAGTTAACTTAATATCCTGTCTCCAACGGTGACCAGCAACAAGTATCTAGGAAGAGAAGAAAAACAGCTATCAATACTTTCCTGCTATGCTCTCCCAGCCTTCAGCAGTTCTAGACCAGAAATTGTATTTAAATAGCTTTCACAGACCTCTTTTTTTTTCCCATGGATTTATGGAATTGCTTCTGGGACTCATGTGAAAGCCTAACTACCAAAACACCCCACAGGCTCTGTGGTTTAATTGTAATTTACACAAAACAGAGCCTCCCTTTGCTTGTTTTGAGGCAATGCCTGGTAACTGCATTTGTTGCCCTCCAGTTCTCACAGAGCGTGGCTGATCGCTGCCTGGAAGGTACCTTCCCTGGAGCCCCACTGAGGCTGCATCAACTCCACTGATGGTCTCCTCTCCCAGAGGACAGGTCCCATCCCACCCACCTGAACCAGGAGCACCAACCCATTGGCACAGCAGTGCAGTGAAGCCACTGGATACCACAGGCAAACTGCAAAGCTGCTTTTGTTGCTTATTCTGGGAGGAGACGCTGCATCATTTTGCCTTATCCTTGCCCCTGGACACCCTGATCCAGACCCTTTCCCCCTCCTCTCCCATGCTGCTGTGCATCTGCCCTCTGCCTGTTCTTCTGACAGCATCACTGGTAAGATGGAGAAAAAGCCTGAAAAACTTGGAGCAGAAATGTGATGTGCTTGCAGTTAAAGAAGTATCTGCAAAATATTACAGACCATTTAAGCATTTGGCAAGCACTTTGGAGATAACTTATCAACAGGCTGTCTCCCAGCTCTTCTGGGAGGGAGGAAAATGTAATTATCCTCATCTAACATTAGCAGAGGCTGGGATGAAGCATGAGTGTGTGCCCAGATGGTAGCAGCATTGTGGCAGTCTCTTGCTCTCCCCAGCCCAAGCCAAGACACCAGAACCTTCAACCTCTCTAAGTGTAGCACGTGGTCAAAATCAATAAAATACTTGGGTTTCCTCTGTAGGTATTACATCAAAAATACAAAAGAAACCCCTAGATGCAAACAAGGCAACATCCATGAAGTTGGATCTCAACTGGGATCCAAGTTTTGCCACAGCATTTCTAACAGTATAATACAGTGAATTTCAATGATGGCTTCAAACAGCTGGAATTGTCACCAAAATGTATGCCTGAGACCCACTCTAGGACACATAGCAGGCACTGGATTAATATCTTCACTCCTTAATCTGGCATGCCTCACAGCAGTAACCAGGGATTAATATAAAAATGGTATTTCTAAAAGCAAGGTTTCCAAGCCTTCTCTCCCAAAGAATATAACTCTTTTTAATAACCAATTTGGAAAAACTGTGGCCCACGCTTCTATTTCAGCCGGCAGGATGTTTTCTTTTTTTGCATAGTAACTGAACTTTCTAGTCTTAATATTATAAAACATTGGCAATGACAGTGAAAGTCCCAGCATCTTTTGAATATGCTGCATGGAATGTCCTGTTAGAAAATTAATATTATGCTTATATTGTCTTTGAAAGGAAATAGCTATGGGTAGCATAAGGATGAGGGCGCACAACACATCTGTCTAAATGTCCTCATACTGCCCTGGTGAAGCACAAGGGACACTGTCACCCCCAGCGCCTGTTCTGCCTCCTCCAGTGCGGCGTGCCCTGCCAGAGCCACCCCTGCAGGCAAGCGTCGCCTCTCTTTGGCTTGCAGGCAGGTGGATGAGGACTATTTTTGGTGCAGCAAACCCCCAAAACCCAAAAGGTAAGTAGGTATAAGCCCTGACTGGTTTTCTGCAGCCCAGAGTGGCTGGGAGCACAGGGTGCCTCGGTGGGAGGTGTTTGTCTCCCCAGAGTCAGGGCATGGAGAAGCGATGCTTGCCAGGGGCAGCCTCTGGTCCATTCATGTCAACTAATATCTTGGGTGAATATATTTTCCCTGCCTGTCTGTCTGCTGCAGCTTAGGGAGAGGCCAGTGTTGCTTCAGTATGCATGACCCTTGTTTCCCTTTGCCGATGTGGCTTGCAGGACTCACCCAAACATATGCAAGTGAGTCAAGCCTTTCCTCCCACAGGCTGGACGGAGAGAAAGGCGGAGGAAGGCCACTCTATTTTTATCTGCCAGAGACATGCAGACCTCATGGTGATGGGGGACAGATAATTACATAAGAAGTCATGCTAAGATTTCCTATTTAAGTCTATCTGGCCTCTTCCTTATCTCAAGTGCTGTACTAGCAGTTCCCGCTCTGAATGCCCGTGATCAAAACACAAGGCATTTTCCTGGAATTCATTACATGATGTAATAGCCTATTTAATGAGCGTGTCTTTTCCATACGCTGTTCTTCCTGGCGAATGCTTACAGCTAGGTCCTGCTGCAGTGGCTATGTTGGTAGCACCAGACCTGTTGTAGCCCCACAAGCAAAACCATGGGGTGAGCAAAAGAGGGTCATTAACCATGGGGGGAAAAGGACTCGCTTTTGAGCAGACTGTCAAATATTGTGGTTGTTGCCTCCACACTGCTCCTGCCACCCCTCTTGAGGGAAAGTGTTTTGCACAGAAAATGCACCTAAAAAACCCTTTCAATCGATAACTTCAGCTTCTGTAGCTGTTAAGTCCTGGGTGCTTTCATGCTGCTGTGATCCAAAATACATCCACCTATGCATCACCTGGTGTCTGCAAAGACAGCCGGGGCAGGCAGGCAGGTCCTTGGGCTTAGTCTCTCCCCTTCGACAACAAGGGTATTGCAGATATTTTTAACTTTCCCCATGACTGATTTAGGGATTTTGTGTCATGCCTGAACAGCTGGCTATGTCCCACTGAGCCCCTCTTTACACAGAGTTCGTCATAGGTGTCTCCACAGTTTGCCAGTAAAAACACCTTTTCCCAGTTCCACTAGCAGCAAAAAAGGGGAGCAGTGACAGCAAGGAGGCTTTATAGCTAAAGGACAAGTGAAGCTGTGAGGTCC
This sequence comes from Falco rusticolus, assembly GCF_015220075.1. NCBI lineage: Eukaryota > Metazoa > Chordata > Aves > Falconiformes > Falconidae > Falco > Falco rusticolus. The sequence goes on from NC_051187.1 coordinate 53,746,679, forward strand.
TTTAGTGACATTATCGTGGGAAAAGCCACATATGTTGCTGCAACTCGAAGCAGCAATCTCTTTTAAAAATGTCACCTTTTATTCTCCTGCTGCTCTAAAGCACTCGGAGGAAACAAGCACACTAAAAACAAGGCAGTGGCCTGCAGCTCCCGGGAATGTCCTGGGCCACATGCCACAGGGGTGCTCTTGGATTTCAGGTGACGCAGAGGCTATATCCAGCTCCTGGGCACCGAGGAGGATGGAAACACTTCTCACCATGTTAAAAACGAAGGGCTAGACTCCAGCCATCTAAACACAAGTAATTGGTTGGTAGTTCAAGGAGAAACCAGAAACGCTTCCTGCAAAGGTTTCTGGTGTATTACACGTGAAACGCAAAAGATTTTAAAAGAAGTGGACGAAAGGTCTCTCTATTTTTATATAGCAGAGTGAAAGTGTTAGATATCTGTGGCAGTATTTAGTCTGAAGGAAAGCGAAATTGAATCTGAGTGACATAATGAGAAAGTGTCTGGCAAAGCCTGGTTCGGAGGAAAGCAGCACAGACCCATGCCTTCTAGAATTTAGTTTTTAAGATGAACATGCAATGGAACCAAAAGCTATGGTATAGCTAGAAGCTACTGTATAGTGGAGTCACACTTTCAGGAGGAAAGACAAAGGTGTTGGCTTTTTAAAGCACAAAATATATGAACTGAGAAATGAAACTAAATTTCAGCGATATGAGCTGAAACTTAGAAGACTTGCACAGATGAGAGCAGCAAGCGGGAACACAGTGTGTAAGAAGCAAGTGCAAAATAAAGGGAGGCAGGATGAAAACTGCCTAAAACTGGCACAGCAGGGTAACTTGGAAAATAATTCACAGTTTTTGCTCTTGAGCCTTCCTTTCAGGCGTTCTTCTAGAGCTCTGCCACCATGGCAGGTGTCTCGAGTTAATGTCAGGCAACACCAGAGTGATTTTGCTTCCCCTTACAAATTGGGGCTGGGAGGGGCAGCCCTGTGGAGAAAGGGTTTGAAGAAACAGCTGAGTCAGGTAAGACTTCTTTTTATTTCTCTGTGTTCTGACAAGAAATAAATAATGGAGTATTTCAATGTGAACAAAATAAGATGTGACAAGCGAGAAATCCTTCAAATATGCTGCAAAGAAAGATTCAAAAGAACATGCAGATTTGAGGGGGCAGATAACGTGATTGCAGATAGCACCCCTCCAGCCGGCAGCAGCCTAAGGACGGGCCTGCCAGCGTGGCCTTCACATGCTTATATACATTTATATGCTCAACTGATGCAAGGAGGGAGAGTTTGCTGGAGGGGCTGATTTCTCCCTGGTGCTCTGTCTGGCTGAGCAGTACGCTGTAGGTCATTTTACCATGGACTGGTGTTTTATCACAGCCTGGCACCCCCTCCTCGGTGGCCCAATGCAGGCAGCAAGGGGACCTGGGGGTGCAGGAGCCTCTGCTGTTCTCGCGCTGTGCCTCACGCCTTCCTCCTCCCACTAGGATTTATCGCCCTGAGGCCCACCAAAAATGGTGCTAAAAGGTTACAGAGCTCTTTTCCCCAGGAGAAAATCTCCAGTACACATCTGTAGTTGAGCCCCTTTTCTGTTGTACAAGAAGCATCTCTGAGGTTTCTCAGCTGCCTTTATTAGCATAGGTGATACTGAAGAGGTGTAGTAGTTTTTTCAGTCTCAGATACTCATAAGCTACAACTATGGGGCTTGAAAAAAACCTCCAGCACTGTTTTCCAGTTTGTTCCCTGGCCCTTGGTACTTCATTACACCTGAATGTTATTTATTTATACCTGGATTCAAAAATGCTTGATGCTGGCTACCAGGTGAAAATAAGATACCTGCAATTACAGGAACTGATGATGATAGGTGAGTTGAATTTCTTCCGCAAAATCACTGCTGATGATAACTTTTGCTGCAGCCAGCAAGAAGCAGAAAACTGGCTTCTAACAACCTTGGTGCTACAAAGCAGCTTGGGAGAAAATTATCATGAAAACATATTAAGTCTTAAAACGAAGGAAAAATACATATTTTTTTTTTCTGCTGTGGCTTTGAATACATGCCTTTGAAATCCTAACAGTAATATAAGAAGCTACTAATAAGTCAGTAACTGTGAGATGTATAGGCAAATTAAGCTTTTAATCAAGATGCTCCTTTATTGTCACGCTATGCATCCCAGTAACTGATGTGCATTGTCAAGGCTGTCTTGCCACTTATGGTGCCATTACCATATTATTGCCGGTGTTAATATATGGTTGCAATGTTACCAATGGGCAGCAAGTTGGCAGTGAGGAGGGGGAGACAAAGGGCAGATGAAGAAGATAGATAAACAAAGTTTATAAAAAGGCAGACAAGATACTCTGCCACTCCGTCTGCCAGCAAGTATGGATTTTTCAGTGCAGTAAAAAAATCCCAGTCTGATCAGTATTCATGGCCACCCATCATGCTGCTAGAGGATAATGGATGAAATAGAAGCAGGAGTTGCCACTGAAACAGTAGGTGCAGAAAATGTAACTATTAATAATACTTACTCATTTTTCCACTAATTGCTTTCAGGTTTGGTGTTTGTTTTTTTTTCTGGGAGAGGCTGCAGCTCACCATTAGTTGTGCTTAGAGGTACAAGGGGGTTTATCAAGAGACAAGCTATGTGCTAATTAAAGTGCAATCAGTCTTCTAAAAACAGACATTTTTGAAGTGGTGCTTGTCACTCTGCTCCTAGTTTCATGTGCTCCGACCTGCAGGAGAACTGATAGTGGCTGTGTAAAAGCCGACATCAAATTCCTGGTTCTGCACTGTGGTCTTCCAGAATTTTATTATTTATTTTTTTTAATATAATCAATTTTTCAAACATATTGCCCAAAGAGAAGCAGTATTTCCTTGGGGATTACCAGAGCTCCCTTCTTTTCCATTTTTAACTGGTAAATATGGAAACATTGCTCCAAAAGTGTCTCAGGATCCCATCTGTTACCTAAAGCTGAGAGATGGAGGAACTGGAGGTCAAAGTTTGAGTTCAGCTTCCTGTGAGAAAGCAGAGCCGAGATTCCTTAAACACACTAAAGCTTTGCTTTATATGGATCGTTTGCCTCCCAGTTCTCATGAAATTCTTCTAAAGGAAGTAGTTACATATTAAAAGCATTCCTCCTTGATTTCCACGCTTCCTTACTGAAGGTAACAGAGTCAATTGCATCTATGGCTTGGCAGTTCTTCCTTTTTTTCATTTTTCCTTTTGCTGTTTTCCAACACTTTCCTAAACATAGCCAAATTTTGAAAAGCTGCAGCATTACAAAGTGAACTGATGGAAAAGGATCTCTGGGCCACGTAGCAGAGTGAAGGGGGAGAGCAGGAAGAAAATATGCAACAGAAAATCCAGCCTTCTCTGCTTCGATGGAAAACAAAGCTGAAAAATCTCTTCAGAATACAGTTTTCTGCATTCTTTTTCATTTTTTTTTTCCTTTTTTCTTCTTTTGTGCAAAACTGGAATGAAAGAAAAAACAACAAAAAAATTTCTGTGGCCAGCTCTAGTCCTGGTCCATGAAATTGCAGCCCCCTTAGAGTTTGATCCAGAGCAAATTGAGAGGCAGTCTTAAAATGCTGATGGCCTTTCACGATCTGAGCAGCTGAACTAAGCTGCCTGGTTACATTTTTGCAGTATATTCTATACAGCATTGAATACTCAGTGACTATTTGCCTAATGGAAAAGAAAATGGAGAACACATGGGCCAGATTAATAGGGGGAAAACTGGACTGTTAATTCTTTTTCTTCTACTGGCTTGATTCCATGTACTTTGATGGAGTTATTAATGATTTATGTTGCCATGCAACATATAGGTCTAGCAGAGCAGGACTAAGGTAAAAGAACAATGGGTGTTTCAAGTGTAAAGGACAGTTTGGGGTGAGGAGGAGAGCTTAAAAAAATGTAATAGAGGGGAACACATGCACTAAAATTGTGCCTAAAGTTCACTTTTCTTTACATAAGAAAGAATTGAGCAGGTACAGCATTCCCTTCTCTCTCCTCTGCTATCTGAGAGGGGAGACCCTGAGGCATTTCTTCTTTGGGGCAGAGGTCCAGGGCACCTGGCTGCCGATGAAGAGTTGTATGTTGCAGGGAAGGGAGCTCTGGAGGGAGTAATTTCTCACATTTAAACGGCAAAAGTAGAAAAGCTACACTGAACCTTTCAGCTTGGATTTGCTCAGTTATGAAAAAAGACAGAGGTTGTTAATTGGCATTGATGGGTAACAAGACAGAACCCAATCTGGCTGAGTGATTTGTAAATTTATTTTCCCCCCCTCCCCCCCTCCAGTTCACTTGATCTGGAAATGAGTGAGATGCAATAAATAGAAAGCCATGAGGTTATCGTTCACAGAGTCACTTTTCCTAGTAGAACCATGTTTTAAATCAGCAAGACTGTCAGCCCCCCTGACACAGCCAGGCTGTAAATACTCAGTCATTGCTTCACGCAGTGTGCAGGGGAGTGGTGAGAAAGGAATGACCAAAAGCTTTCCCAGAAATATGCTGCCCTGACAATTCATTTGTTAAATAGAGGCTGTGCCAATGCCTTGCTCTGCCAGTCTTGTACCTCTATTGAAATGTCTCTGCTGATTTATTCTCAGCATCTGCATTCCCACATGTGATTCTGTATCTTTCTTTCTTTGCCTTCAAGATCTGTAGACCTAAGCTGAATTTTACTGGATGCTGTGTGCAACAGTACAAGGCAAGGACAAATTTGCTTTCTTCCCTTTTCAGCTGGTCTCAGTGCTTTTCTTTGGTTTTGGTTTTTGATTGGTTTTTTTGTTTGTTTTTTTTTTTAAAAAAAAGGTTGTAAAGCTTTATCCACTGTCTGTAACTGTGCAGGAATTAGTCTGGGTACTGGTTTTTTGCAATGCATGTGACTGGTCCTGTTTGTTTGGTCTGGTGTCTGAGGATTAAGAGATTTGGGAAAACTCATTTGCTCTTTCATTCTTTCATGATCCTCTCAGTTGGTTTGGCTCTTTGGTGGGCTTTCTGCCTGCCCAAAGGGGGACGATGGAAACAAAGGTGTGTGACTTTACACCGTGCTCCTCACAACCATCAAAACCTTCCACTTTTTGCTTGGCAGGAACCAGCAGGACTCGCGTATGACAGGCTTGCACCCAATCTGATTTTTTTCCTAGCTGTGCTTTTGGACTTTGTATTGTGATATCGATGTTGAGTGCTTCACATCAGCTGAGAAGTCTGACTCCAAATTTTTTTCTACTGTGCTATTGTACAGCTGTAAAATAGGCCCTGTCAGGAAACACAGTTGCATACTGCTGCTAAAAGTGCTCACTGTTAAATTCATTATACTGCTTCAAATGAATAAAAAGGGAAGTTTCTGTTCTGAGGCTCATTATACATCCACAGTCAGAAGTCCATTTCTCCTACTGAAGATCAGTAGAAACCACTTCTTGCACCCCGTGTTTTTTATTATTAGATGCTGTTACGGGTTTACAGCGAAGTTGGAAAGTTGGCAGTTGCATGTTACTCTGAGTCTGTGATTTGGTTTTCAGACAAGTAAACCTCCTTGCACAGACATCCTCTAGAAGAATTAATTGCCAGGCTGCTGGGGAGAGTGGCAAAGCCTGTAATCGGTGGGGGTTTGTGCTGTGTCAGCAGATGTGAATTCTTTGAGGTTCGGGCTCCTTCCCTCCTGACATGATGACAGTGAATTGGTTTCCGTAGCTATCCTTCATGGACGTGGCTGTAGAAAAGTGAGCCCCTGGGTATAAACTCCAATTTTGCCCACCCGACCCCTGGGGTACCCGTTAAAGTCGTCTCGGCTGTGACTTGGGAAAACACTAGGTGTCATCAGCGAGGTTTCTTTTTCCAGCAGGGACATCTGCACTTGCGAACCCACAGCAATGCTGTTGCTAAAGGGCTTGCCCAAGATCGTGATGCGTTATTATAGGAAAGCCAGGAAGAGTTTCTGAAATCCCTGTCCCAGACAAGTCTAGCCAAGAGTCCAGGTTATCCAGTAAAAAACATGTCAGGATTAGGTCTGATTTTTAGTGTATAGAAAGCTATTTTTTAAAGCCTACTTTTATGAAGAATGAAAACATTATTAAAATACCAAGTGAAATAGAATTTTCCATTTATTTGTTTTCTAGTTATCAGTTAGATCTTACCGAGGATTTTATTTTTCTTCTCTCTCTGTTGCTTTTTCTCATCTTTGCCCAAATCTCTCCCTGTTGCAGCACTGTGTCCCTAAAATAAAACGGGAATTACCTTGTTCAGAGAGGCTCTCTTCTGTCGTTGAGGTGAACAGCCGTGCACCTGCACAGCCCAGCCTCCTGGTCTGAGAGGAGCTTTGTGTTGCCAAAGAGAGCAGCGAACTCACTAAACCCCCTGATTAAAAAAAAAAAAAACAAAAACAGCAACAACAAAAAACAAAACAGAACCCAAACCTATAAAAATTACAAAGAGAACAGGGACAAATGAAAAGAGCTCAAGCTGTCCCAGCAACTTTCAAAGAGGTTAAGACTCCTCAGGTAAAAAAAATATCTCCTTTTGCCTCTGCTCTGACTGCATTCTCCCCTGCTGAGTCCTCCAAATCCCAGAGAAGAAAAGGGGGGGCTTTTTTTGACGGCAAGGAGGTGGCCATTTTTTTCATTCTAGATAACGATCCTTTCTCTTTTCTCTCCCTCCCAGTTATCTCCAGTGCTAAGATTAGAAAGAAAGAGGTGGCAGTCAGAAAGAAACAAGCTCCTAAAGGAGAAAAGGAATTTTATCTGTTTTCCACTTCTTTTCCTAGACATGTATGTGTATTATTAATACTAAATACAAGAGTTTGTTCAGTACATTCTAAGTAGTTAGGATTTTTATTTTCTTTTGTGGAAATCCACTCTCTGAGCAGCTAGGAATGAGGGAGTTTCATTTGTTTGTGTTTAGGGATTAAACTCTCCACAGACGCTCCAGATCCTCAATTAAGTTCTTGCAGGTGTCAGGTGTAGTGTCACTAGAGACTTCCAAATCCTGGCACCCACACAGTCTAGCCATAATTTAGGTTCAAAAACCTCTATAACATCACATGTCACAAGAGAGCGTGTGCTCTGGGCTAGAAGAAAACCTTTTTGCCTCCCTTACCGGCTTGGGCAATATCTTAGACCTCCTCTGTAAAAGTGCACCTCAGGTGGTGACATCTATAAAACTAAGATGTATATTTAGGCAAAAATCTAGTCTAGCATCTACAAAACTAAAGCATACTCTCTTCACAGAGTCTGAAAAGTAAATGTATGAACTAGTCCAGTTCCCCTTAGCTGACTGGCACAAATCCTGGATTAGACAGTAAGAAGAATAGACTTAACTCATGAAAAAGCAAGAAGCCATTCAGGAAATTACAGCACATGAGGAATTAGCTGTAAGAAGAGGAGATGGCAGCATATGTGGGATAGAATGCTGCTGTAAATAGAAATTGGCAAAATAAAGCTTAGAGAGTTGCAAATGATAAAATAGCTTTCTATGATGGTTAAGCAGAGAAGCTGGTTTTGAGTTAACCCTGTTAGGAATAGGTCTGCCATGTAGAACAGAGCTAGCTGACATGATCCTGTGTCACACTCTACAGTTAGCATCGAGTTTCTGTAACCTCTTCCTAATTAAAGTGTTTATAAACAGCAATTTTTCCTCCCCATCTGATGAAGAAACTGATTTTTCTCCACTTCAGATTTTTCTGCACTTCACAAAGCCTGAGAGAAAGTCCACAACAGAGTGAATTTTGGGAGAAGGTCAGTGCTTCTGGAGAAAGAGGGATTGCAAGAAATCATGCTTTGCTGTTTACATTTTGTCCTTCGTTGTAGAGCAGACCATTTTTTTCAGTTCTTTGCCAATATCTCCATCTCTGATCCAGCTCTCAAAATAGTCCTTAACTAACGAGGTGCCTTACAAATCACTCTTAAAACAAGAGATGCACGACAGCTATTGTGGGCCTATGAGATGCATTAGCTCAACCTTTTCTCAGCCATTTTTTCTCCTTTAAATGTAGCTGGAATAAACTTTTTTTATTTCTATTGCTCTGAATTCTCTATCTACAGCCATGACAGTGTTGCCTCTTATTTAGGTGCCCTGGCTAGAGAGCAACGGGCAGTGGAGTGAATCTGACAAATTCACCTACAAACCCTGTGATGTCTTCTTCTCCACCCCTACAGTCAGCACGCAGGTAAGAGACTTTGTTTCTACGATTGGCATCTGCTTCCCCATCTTCAGTCTGTTTCCCTTTCCCTCCCTAAGTTGTTCCTATTCTTATGAAACTGTTTCCTCTAGAATTTAAAAACAAAGAAGAAAAAAGCTAAAAGCCCTATGGCACGATCCTCCTCCTTTCTCGCCATTTTTCTAGTAAGCAACGCCTGCTTCTAAAGAAAGAAGTGTTTGTGTTCAGCCTTTTGCTGTTGTTCCTCTGCCTCTGCTGAGATAGGCTGGGTTGTTCCTTCAGGTGTAGCTTTACTCATTTGCAGAGGGAACAAAACAGTTAGCTACCTTCAAAGGTGCTCAAGATCCATTTCATTTTTTAGGAGCACCTATAGGAAAAGGGAGGATTTTGTTCAATCCCTTTTTCACCAGACCCTGGGGCTGGTGGTGAGACCTTGGGAAGAGACAATTGTCCTTTGGAATAGGGCTTATAAATTAATGTCAGCAGACTAACCCCACCCAGTCCTCTTCATATCTTGGATACTTTTTTTCCTGGCTTGTACTGTAAGCCTTAGGAAGTGTATGGACATATATGTACACAGCCTAAACATGCCTTTGAGTGGAACTGAAAAATGAGGGCCTGCAAAGAGATAAACGCTCAGAGCCTAGAAGACATTTTTTTAAAGCACCAAGATTCTACAACTATTTCTCTATTCAATCCCTTTTGTTAGGTGGGTAGGCTATTATCAGAAAAAAAGGTACACAAAGTCTTCTGCATCCATTACATAAAGGCCACTCATAAATCTTGTTTGGTTCCTTGCTGGCCAATGCCATTATTGCCCTGGTGGTTGTTGACTAGAGGTCTCTGGCAATCTTAAGTGGGAGTAAAATGATGCCCTTCTGCTGTGGGATGGTTTGGCATTGGCTGTGGGGATGTGTCCAAATGAACGTGCAAGCAGCAAATGAAGACTCACACCCACCCCCCCGGCCTACGCATGAACTTAGATCAAGAAGCAAAACTACCCCCAGTTTGTATATAAATAGAACTGTATATAAAATCTAACGCCATTAGCTTACACAAATTGTGTATGCCAATCATTCTACAAATTCTTTCCAAGCAAGCAAATCCTCCATAAATCTAAGAGATAATCAAATACAATGTCTTGCAGTCACTTTACACCTTTGGTGACCATCAAAGCATGCCAGTGCTTTGCCAAAATCCATGACTCTGTTTGCAAACTTTAGCTGCTCCAGAAAGTTTCGGCACCTGATGCAATGTCACTTTTATTAAAACTCCTGCTTGTTTTAGTTCCTCCTTTTAATTTAGCTAGGGTCAAGCCAGGTTTCTAGCCATTGGAGTAAAGCTGCATGTGAAGAACGACCGCTACTGGAATGGTACGTCCTGTATCTTGCCCTTAGCTAGAGAAATTGATACTTCCCAAAGATATGGGGAAGAGGGAAAAGCCATAAACTAATAATTTATTCCTGATATTTAAAATGTTTCAAGGATTAAAGATTATATTCAATATCACAAATTTTTAAGGCAAGGTGAAAATGCAAAATTATTCAAGGCCATTCCTCTCTGAAAACAGCTGTCCCCCAAAACTGATTAATGAGTATAAAGGTCAAGTGTGTTTTATTATTCCTAATAATAGATAAAATAGGTTTTATTTTTATCAATGCCTGCAGTCTGAATGATATCAAAGCACCCAACAAAGTATTTGTCAGACTTTTTGTCTTGGCCTTAAAAAATCCAATTCACTGATGAGAGTAACTGCATCTTTCCACTGGGAAGTTGCAAGGCTGTGTGAAAAGAGGAGCTCCCAGTTTTGCTCCTGAAGAGCAAACCTGCATCACAACTAGCAGTAGACACCAACCCTTTGTCAGTCTCAACACATGAAGGGAGATTTTAAGAGAGCGAAATGCTCCCTAAGGCCGAAGGGACCAAGTCATGGTTCACAAGCTACATCCAGCCATGAAGAGGTTGACCAGCAATCATCAAAGGCACAGGCTGAAATGAACAGCTGAAACTCTTTTCCAGGTTCAGTAGTTTTCCTTTCTGATTCAGAATGAGGAGGTAGCAGTAAGTTTGAAGGGCCAGGCTGCTCTTACTTGGAAAAAACTGAAGATATTTGAGAAACTACACTTAAGTCAACAATTTTGTCTGGGGGTGAGAAGAGGAGCTACTTGTATTAGATCAGGTGGAGAACTCACAGTGCATTTTCTTTGATTTCTGCTACAGCAAGCCAGCTTGTGTCTCCTATTATGCTCATACCACACAGTCTTCTGTAAAAAGAATAAATGCCATCCAGAAAAATCAGTGAGGTTACCTTGTCCCAGCTGCTCTGAAGTTTGTTCCAGGATTTGAGTCCTGCAAGGCTGCTAATGCCAGCCTTAATTTATTCCACTCTATGTCAGAGTTAAGAATACCCCCCTAGTTACTTATCATCAAAAGGGAGAAAGCAGATTTTTTGCATTAGTGCAACCAATGGGATACATAGCACTTTCTGTTTCAAAACTTACCCTGAGTAACTGCACGAAGCCCTCCTGCTGCCCCATATGTCCCTTCTCAACGTTATTTCAAAGACTCATACGTTTCTTTGAAATTCGTCATTTGGGAGTTTCTTATCAACTTTCTTCTTTCTTTCTTTCTTTCTTTTTTTTTTTTTTTTTTTGTAGACATCCCCATTTCCTGCACTTTGTTTAATAGTTTCCCAAGCAGTCTTATATCTGATAGTTTCCTGAAGTGCAGGGAGATAAAATCTATTGCATTTCTGTAGTCTAGCAAAGGGATTCTTCTATCCAGGAGAGGTATGGAGTGAGTTCTACGGCACCTATTTTTAGCCAATATGCTTAATTTTGTCCTATCTTTCCTTCACGTCAGTATCTACCTCTATCATATGAAAAGCTACTTTACATTCCTGCATATTTTTTGGCTTGCAATAACTACATGTGGCTGTTAAGCTCACCTTTTTCCCCACACGTTTTTCTCTTAAGTCAGACCTTACTAACACCATCTCAAGCAATTGATTGCAATCTCTGCCTGCTAAGATGTCCATAATTTTGGCAGTCACAGTTTGGTGTGCCCACCTTGCCCAAGGCTGCTTCAGCATGAGTAGCTGGCTCTGGTGATGAGCTGTCCCCTGCGATGGTGGGGACCCACCCCAGCCCCTGGACCAGTGGTGCACCTACACGGGGATAAGGCATTGCTGACGCAGCTGATCTAGGGAATCACTCATCAGGTCAGCCAGAACACAAAAGTTGTGCAGACGGATGCAGAGAGGTCAGTGAGGCAGGGTGGGGGAAGTTATGCAAAAGTCTGGCTAGACAGTCCCAAAAAAAGAAAAACCATAAGCCCACACCCTCTGTCTGGTGATCCTGATGACTGAACAACAGTGGAAACATGTTTGTTTGCCAAAAAGAAAGCTTCTCTCATCCTTACAAGGAGCTGTCTACATTTGTCTCTGGCTTTGTGGTCCTTTTAAGTGCTTGCATCTCCAGCAACAGGAATGAAAGGCTGGTCAGAATTAATCACTGGAATGAAATTTGAGTTTCCTGCCATCACTCATCCCTTACCTCTTCCTTTCTTGCTGAATAGATAAGGAGGTGGCTCATTCCAGAAGGGTTTGTTTGCTTTATGAGGCATTTCAAGCAGAGCGCCCAAGGCTGTAAGGTTACCCCTGCGGGATGGGGTGTATTGTTCTCGGCAGTCAAGTTCTGATTTGTGCAAGAAGGAAAAAAGTAATTTCTCATGCTGTTTTCCCTCTTGTAAATTGAGCTGGTTAGAGGCATTATTTTTGAAAAAGTTTTGGTGAGACATGGAAAATGTGCTCTGTTCTCTCTGCAATGATTTTTTTCTTCTAACAGCAGCTATTTTGAAATAAATCTGATTATCCTGTTCCTAGTACACGTATTGGCTTATGGCACTTTGAAGTGTTTTATGGTATTTATGTACTGCATGCACGATGTGTTATTTTCTTAAATCCATCATCAATTTTTTTTTTCTTCTGCCCTTCCTGTCAGCTAAACAGAGATAACTGAATGTGGATGTAAATTTTATGGGTGGAGAGGGAAGGAAAAGAGGAGGTGGAGGGGGAAGGAGCAGCAAATTGTTTTGCAAAACGCCTCTGGGCTGGAGCCATGCTTTTGTTTGAAAACATAGATGTATACCCAGTGACTGCTAGTGTTAAAAATAACATAGTGGTAATAATCTATGAGAAGGCCTAAGCTATAGGTCATGTAACTATTAATGAAAAGCTCTTATGGGTCCTAAATGCCCTTTGCAACACATTTGGTTCATGTCTCAATCCACATGGTTTGTGGGATGAGAGAAACCAGCCCACAAAGCCTAATCTGACGATTCTTGTGTGTGCCTCTGTCTCCCCACAAAATTGTCATTAATCCAGTGGTTAGTCCACTGAGAAACAGGAATTGAGGTTAGGTGAGCATTGCTGCCCTGCTAGAGCCGGCCTGGGAGCATGTGGGGCAGGGGGTGGGGGGGTGGCGGGGGGGGTGGTGGGTGGGATGGGAGAGCAACCTGCCTTGGGGAGGGGCAGCCTCCAGTCCCAGGGTCTGGGTTGTGTCCTATAGAAGGAAGCTTTTTGAGGAGATTTTTCCCTTCTAGGCTAGGAATCATGGAAACCCTGCCCACAAAGGAGAAGTGAAACTATTTTTATCGCCGCTTATGCTTGCACTTCCCTGGATTATTCAGATACTGCAATGATGAATGCAGTAACACTTGCAAGTTACTCAGCTACTACGGTGTGGCAAGCTATATGAGGTAATACAGAAATATTTCATTCATTTCCAGGGACCAGCTCGCTGGCCCTTTTCCAGCAGTGCTGTAAACTTGTAAAACTGATGGATCAGTTTCCCAAGGGTCTTTATTACTGAGACTTCTGACTTCTCAGCAACTGGAACAGCCTTGTAAACTATTCAGACCATGCAAGATGCTTAAAATAAGCTTACAATTAGTGTTCCCTGGGGTTTTGTGCTAGGCTTCTTTTCCCAAAGACTCTTTTCTGTCATATTTATCACAGGACAATTGGATGTGACTTTCTTGTGGCTTATCTCAACAGAAAAAGGGCACTTTTGGATGAAATTAAGTGCTACCGCTCTCTTCCTCAAAGGAAAAATCACTGCAATGTGTGAATTATGTCTCAGGTAGGTCTGACAAATCCCAGCCTTTGGGATGATTTGGATCTGGTTCCAATGGGGCTTAGCATAAATATGTGTATCATGAGTCTCAAACATAGTTCTGCACGTGAATTAAACTCTACAAAACACTGTTAATTTTACTTTTGTCATTTAAAATCCAAACCAGTGCATGCCTCATAAGTCTCTCTCAGCTGTTCTGCTTTGCTGTCCCTATCCTGTGTTTTCAGGCAACTGGTTCCTGAGTGAAGCGGTCTTCTGTTTGCCGATGTGTGGCTTACAGACCAGGTACATCATCATTACATGTGATACAGGATTAATTTTATTTTTTTTTTATAAAAGGTTGTCTTTAGAGCAATTATGGTTTTGAAAGTTGAGACAATATTTAGACATATAATATGTATATAACATGATGCTATACTGATTTTTTTATTTTTTTATTTTATTTTTTTACCCACAAAGGGGAAAAAAGAACATTGCCCGTGTATGCTTCTGGAAGATAAAAGCTATGCCCTTCCCCTTCAGTTTCAGGCAAATAAAAATAAAATGGGAGCAGAAGAACCACTTTGTTCCCCAGCCCTGCCCCCTGGGTGTATAAATAGCAGGCGTCCCTGCGGCCGGGTGGCTGCTGGAGTGCCTCTCATTCCAGAGATCTTTGGCCACCCCCTTATCAAAACAGAAAGGCTGACTTCACTCCCGCTCTCCCCTGATTGATTTCATGTTGGAAACAGGTAACATGACAGCTTCCATTGTCCTTGAATTAGCCACCTACTTCCAGAGGTCAGACAAACAGGCCGGAGGTCCAGAAACTCACTTCAGCTAATTGCTGCCAAAATTCTTTCTCCACAAAATAAGCAGGGGCTGGAGCAGTCCTGGGTGACAAATGTTCTCTGGAGAGATGGGCAGAAACCATCCCAGGCAGGCTAACAAGGGGTATCGAGCTACAGGGCTGGAGAAGAGGTGAAATGCGAGACAAAGCCCAGTGCCAATTTTAAACTTAGGACCTGGAGCCACAGAAAGTTTCTACTTGATTTTATCAGGCTTTGAATTTTCGGTCAAGTTGATGGTGGAGCTGAGCAGTAGCATTAGGACAGGGCTGTCTGATTCGATCCTGGTGCTCAGGAGGCTCGGTTTTACACCGGGCACTGGCATGGCCCTTTATTTGCTGAAAGTTTTCTACAGGCATCAACATTCCCTGCTGGCTTTCTGCTTTTGTATTTTTAGAAATAACACAAGTTTAGAGGCAATGGGTGGTGGCTAACTAAAACTTTTCACTCTTTGCCCTCCCATTTTCACTTCATACACACACACCCCCCCTTCCACCAGCTTTCTAGCTGTTGCTTTCATTAGTCTCTAATATATGTTTCTATCATGTAGCACAGGCACCACAGCTACTGCTGTGCACCCCGGGTCACGCACTCCACATGTACACCATGCCAAAGGTGATTGATGCCACCCTCCCGTCACTGTCATATTTTCTTTAAAATGAAAACTCAGAGAATGAGAGGGTTCTATCACTGTGCTTTGCAGGGTTGTCCTCATCCGAAGAGAAGGAAAGTGCAGGCCTGTGCCCAGCTAATACTTTGCAGACACTTCATGATCCTCCAAAGTACTGTCAGCTCCTGTTTATCCTTAGATTGATTAATCTGGCTAAACATCCCACCTGTAGCTGCACAGATGCTGTGGAATGCAAAGGCGGCACGTAAAGCCAATTGCATTAGGTCCTGCTTCACTTGTGGTGTTTGTATATTGTCCAGCCTCTACAGGAACTGGCTGATATGTTTTTCTTGGGTGGCTATATAAATAAGCTCTCAGAGAATAACCCAGATATCCAAAGTTTTGATTTACCCATGTTAGGCCACCACCTTGTCATGTGAAACATGGATGAAAGATACTTGCCTCTCAATAACAGCTTTTTCTTTCCTTTCCTCTTTCCTTAATCTGTGTAAAAGAGTTTCTTACCCTTGCTTTAACAGCCTAAAACAAACTCTAAAATTCTATATTTCCCATCTTTCTTTTGTTCCCTGTCTTCTTTTGAAACAAATGAGGCTCTGAGCAACCTGATTTAGCTCAAGATGTCCTTGCTCTTTTGCGGGGAGGTTGGGCTAAATGACCTTTCAAGATCTTTTCCAACCCAAACCATTCTGTGATTCTATGACACTAATAAGTTTTCTGCTTCTGCTGCCTTGCCAACATTGGCATGAAAGCATTTTGTGTCTATGACATTGTGAAATGTCTCTGTATTTTAATATTGGCTTGCTCTGTTTCCTTCTTCAGTCAGACATCTGAGTGACCTTTGACTCCTTCTAGCTCTGGTCTGAATATCTCTACAGATGGTGCTTGTGACACTTCTGCACTTTCCTCCCAGCGTGGCTTCTAGGGCTTTTCAAGGGCAGCTCATGTCAGACTGACCTCACAGCTTCCTTTGTCAATGCAATTATAAACAAAAGGAATGTGTCAGATCCCATTTGTCTAGGTTTTAGGACAGCATCTGATGTCCTGCTCCCATCCTCATGCTGGAGCCACGGTTTTTACGCAAGGTGAGCAGGAAGAGCGCAGCAGGTAATACTACAACAAGAAGTACCAGGCAGAAAGGTAGTTAATGAAGTTTATATACTTAAATATATATAATTATATAAATATATGGTTATAAAATTCAAAGTCCTTGTAATTATTCCTGCTTAATGTTTTCATCAGTAAACTAGGCACAAAAACTACAAGTTTGCTGATGGCATTTGTGGATGACAGAAAGCTGGGAGGCACAATTAGGAGGCAGCAAGATCTGAAAAGTACTATGGGAAGAACAAAAATGCAATCAAGTTAAATTCAGCAATCAAGTTAAACGACAAAAGCTCACATACAGAGATTACTTGTCAGCAAGCTGAAAATGGAGGAAAAGTAGAAGAAAATAAATCAACTGAGCAACTCTCTGGTACGTCTGGAGCACTGATGTGATGTTCCTTGGAGAAGAAAGAAATGTCATTCTGGGACATGTGAAACGAGATGTTTCCAGTGGAAACACTACATCCATTACAGAAGATGACATTGGTAAAGTGTCCTCAGGACGCTGTGTTTTGATGTCTCATGTCCAAGAAAAATACAAATCTGAACAGGTGTAAAGAAAGGCTACTGAGATCACCAGGAATGCCGTGATCTTTCCTTACAAATGGAGGCAAGGCAAGCTCAACTTGTTCAGCCCAGGAAAATGAAGGTTGACAGGGGATATGATTTCCATCTAAAAATACCCAGGAGTGAAGCAGCGGTGAAGGGGAATAACTATTTAAACTTGTCTGTGACTAAACTTAGTCTGGAAATAAGAAGCAGGTTGCTGGCCATTAAAACAAACAGAGGCAAGAACAGCCTTTGGATGGGAACAGCTGGGACCAGAAAAGCACAAGTGCTTTTAAGATGTAAATTCAATTGGGAAGAAAAGCTATAGCACCCTGGGGAGGGAAAGGCTGAGGCTTGGGTTCTGTGACACTTCATGTTTGTGTGACTCCTGGATCCACCCAGGGAGCGCATGGAGAGGTGACAGTTTCTGATTGCCAGCTAGGGATGTGGGATGCTCTTAGTTGCCTATGGTCCTTTTTGTTCCTCCTGCTTGTCTTCATTTATGTATGGTGTTTCAGCCAAAAATACTGGCACAATGCAGGTTTCATTTTTCTGCCGTTGACACCCAGCTGTGTCTATGTGGCAGCCAACCTTGCAAAGCCAACAAGGAACAGGTGTTTTCATAAATAAATCATTGTAACATAATGCACAGGTAAATATGCCACTGTTGTGTGCAAATTTTGTCCAAATTTTTAAAGTGTATAAATATTCTCTGGTGGTTTGGGGTTTTTTTTTCTCCCCATTCTCCTCTGTCAGTAAAGATTAGAAGTATTTTATTTACTATGGGAATAACTGTTAGCTGCTTTATTATTTTTTGTGGGCAGCAGCTAAAATAAGATTTCCTTGATGTTTTCTCAGATCTTACTGCTCTCATGGTTGATTTATTTTGTTTTATTTTTTTTTCCCCAGAGAAATATAGCTCTAGGGGTGGTTACAAAGACCTGGAGCAGTTTCTCTGCAGCAGAGATTTTTGTATGGATTTACCTAAACAGTTACAAAATCCAGGTCAGTTAAGTCAGCACAACAGGAAAGGTATGTTCTTTTCTTTTTTCCCCTTAGTTTATTTCCCGACACTTGCACATGTCTTGCACTTGTTAGACCTGCTGATGCACCAGGATTTCACTGGTTGGACTATGTTCCTTTTTGTACCAGTTCAGTCACTTGAACTGGCTGAAGTGCTTTGACTTGCTGAAGGTGACATGGGGTTGTGGTGGCTGAGCCTCAAACAGCATCTACCGAGTGCCCATGCCTGAACTGCAGAAAGACCTGCCTTGTGAAAAGGCTGTGTGAATTGGCCGTGCTGGTGTGAATTAGTGGTGCCAGTAGGAATAACACCGGGCAGCTGCCTGCTCCCTTCCTGCGATGTCTGTCCAAGCCTGTGTGCCAGGCTGTTCCCAACCTGCCAGGCAAAGCACTCTTCGTGCCACAGCTTGCACCTGCTCCCTCCCTACTAAGACAAGATATTACATAAAAGATTATAGGTGAAGCTGCACCTCTTCTCCCATGACATGAATTAGCATAAATAACCACAAGGGTTGCTCTGGAAGTTTGGCTGTGTACCTGCCAATCCCTACTTAATTGGTGTTCCGGGTATATGTCAAACGTAACTCAAAGACATCACTCAGCAAGCCCCTCCTGCGCAGCTGATGGACTGTAATTAAACCACACCAAGCCACAGATTTCTGCATTAACTGCTCCCTGCCATTAAGGAAAAATAAATTTAAGCAGGCAGCTCACTTCAAGAAGCAAGAGCGTGGATGATTGAAGGCGTTACTCCTGTAACGTGCTTGGCTCTGTCAAGAATGGTAAATGTGAAGTCTGATTTTTATTTTATTTATTTTTTTTTAGTATTTTCTTCCCGTGCATCACTGTGGTTGAAGAAGCAGAGGGGGCTGTGTTAGCTTGGGCTAGGGTAATCCGGTAGTTAGGAGCTGCACAGGAATTTGGAAGAACTGGTTTCAATTCTTTGACAGTTCCTTGCACGTATAAATGTTTATTGCCTCTGGTCACCATCTGTAAAATGGGGCTAATGCTTCACAGCAGGGCTGAGGATGAAGCTGTCCAGGCTATGATGTACTGAGAAGCTTCAGATTGGATTCAGTCCCTAAAACGGGCCATATTTAACATGATAAGTATGTAACCTGGAGTTCCTCAAAAGGCATGTTGTGTTCCCTGGAATTCAAAGATTTAGTAGCTGTTTCATTGATTTGGACTCGCAGGGAGGAAATGTTTAACCTGTAGCACGGGCTGTGGCCTCCACATAGGTGGTCCTGCTTGTACCTGAGAAGTAGGGAACGAACCAGATTTGCCTAGCTTACAGCTTCTTGATGAACGACCAGGGTCTGGATGCATCTACTCAGTTGCTACAAAGGAGTCCAGTAATAGCATACATTTATTTCCTTTTTTTAATACCATTTACCAAGATTCTGGGGACCATAATAAATAAGGAGTATTTTAATGGTAAATATTACTTTTTCTTTAAAAAGAAAAGCACCAATAGAGAAAAATTAAAGAAGGCTTGATAAGTTAAAATAAAGAAGAAATCAGAATACAAAAAAAGACCATAAACCCATTTATGACATTAAGAGCTTTAATGGCTAACTAGCTAAAATGGGAAGCCCAACACTCTTAACGTTTCAGCTGGAAGAAAGCCAGGGTCTTAAACAGTGGCCTGACCACCGACATGGTGGGTGAACTGCAGGCAGAGAGGGCAACAGCTACAGAAGCAGTAATGCAAGAAAACACACCCTGTGGAAAAAACAGGCTGATGAGAAGTGAAGATGGGCAGCACAGCTGGAGGAAGAACAGGGCTCTAAGCACCAAAAAAAAAAAAGAGGTGACAAGTAAGAGTAAACTTGACTATGGGGCTTTTTTGGTGACAAAGCTGACCCAAAGTGAATTGGGTGGGTGTATCTGCTCAGCTGGCTGGATCCTGACCCCTGGCGAGCCACTCTGCCCCACCGCTGACTCCTCCTGTGCAAGGAAGTCTTTCAGCTAACTGGAGTTATTGTGGTGGACAGGATGTATGACAGAGGATGTAATTCAGCACTGGGTATCTTTCCAAACCAGGGACGGAAAAAAACCCCAACAAAACAAACCAACAACAAACAAAAAAGCAACCCAAACCACAAAACAATAAACAGAAAAATGAAAGTGCTCCTGCAATACCTGTTCGAGGTAATCTGGGCTTCCAGCTTGCTGTGTCAAAAGCTGCCTGCAGCCCCTGCTTCTCAGAGACGCTTAGAACATACCTGATTTATTTCATTGTTTGGCCAGAGAGCTATTTTGGAAGTGGAAATAAACTTTTAGGCTATAGATTATAATCACATTAACCTTTTTACAGAGATGCTTACTTTAGGCTGAATTCCAGCTATATGCTGACTGTAAGTATTTGCATTAGCTTTTAGTCTGGTAGAAAAGCAAAAGTGAAAGTAACCACTAAAAGCACAGCTTGCAGCTCAGTGCCTTAGCACACAGAAAGCTGATGTTAGATTAACTGCTGCTTAATTGAGAATCATTTTACTGAGCATTGTTAATCTGTTCATAATTTATGGGCTGCTTTTTCCATTTAGGAGTGCCTTTTTCTACTTCAGGACCGCAGGTGATATTCTCTGTCAGAGTTTTGCAGTGCCCATTATCTGGCACCTAAGGCATTTCATTAGCATTTAAACAAGTTTTAAGTGCCTGAGTAATTTTGAGATAGGCTGTATCTGCATGGCTAGCTGACTACTGCATTTAATTAATTTCCAGACTTCTTCCTTCCTTGTTCTGAGGGAAAAATGCAAGCTCTGTCAAAAATGCAGTGGTGGTAGGAAAAACAGACAGGCCACAGTTCTGGCTGCTGCTGAGATTTCTTGCTCAGTTTACTATCTCTTATTTCACTATTCAGCTCTACTGAAAAGCTTTTTCTGGAAGAGGAGAATATCTGAAAAGTGACCAAGAATGGAGAGATCTCCAACTAGTGAGTTGCCTTTAACTCTGTGCTCTGTCTCTGGAGGCAAAGGAAAAATAGATTCATTTGTCATGAACGGATCACTCCACAGAAAAGCGAAGACAAGCCTGCCAGCCTTGATCTAGGAGTGGCACTGGCCTGAGTGCAAGGGGCAGGCATGGTGTGGAGCACGTGCAGACTGGCCAAGGGTGAAACCTGCTGCAATGCCTATCAGCAAAAGTCTCCCTGCAAGTTCTCCTTCAGTCCTGATGAATTAATGCAACGCAGTGTCGAGGTGCTGCATATGTAGGTAGCTTGGGCAAGCTCCTCCTTGAACAAGAAAAGCTGAAGGCTTTTGGAGAACTGAAATGGAAAAAGATGTTTTTCCTTAATGTGATTTAGTGCAAAATCAAGCAGGACCACTGGCTGTGTGCTCTGGTGAGCTGAGAGCAGATCGCTACCCAAGCAGTCAACACAGGAACGCGCCGACCTTGGAGATGTCACATGAGTCACGTTGGGGAGTGGGGTCCTGATGCTTTTTCTGCTCTATTAAATAAAACAGCATGGGAGTGACCTAAAGCCCTTGTGGCACAATGAAAAATCCCTGTGTTGGGGAATTTTTAGTTCCTTGGATTAAAATCATGTGAGAAAGTCTGTGTGTGTAATGGGGATTTTCAGTTTTGCTTGATTAGAGATACTTAATAGGAAAAGAGCAGCGTAAAGAAGACAGATTTCCAGAAGAGTGGTTTGGCTACATTAGTGCGGGGTTTAGATGCTTTTGTTTTTTTGTCAGGTGGTTTGAGATGCATTTGTCCTAGTCAGGACAACTGAGAAGGCGCACACAGCTCGGCAGGACAATGTTAAAACACCCCTGTTCAGGTTCACTTATCTAGGGCTGTGGGGATGGGACAGGCCCTGGTTTTATGCACGCCCAGGCACCTGGGGCTGGGGTCTCCTGCCACAGCATCCAGCCCAGGGGCTCCCTGTCAGGGTGGGCGGTGTAGGTGTGGGGACAGCAGGGCCAAGCACCGGCTCTGGGCTGTGCAGGTGACAACCAAAGCAAGGGACAGTACCTCCCTCTTAAATGGGACCATCCATGATAAGGACCTTGCATTGTGTCGGCTGGTGATGAGGAACAATTTAAAGCGATCTTCAGCACCACAATAAACCCATGCTTGAAGAGGGGATTGAAGTCCTTCGAACTGTAGTGCTAAGGTGCTGTTAACTAGATGCACATTTCTTTCACAGCCGTTTTTACTTGTAAGGACATTTGACACAGGTGAGGTGTGGCAGGACCCTGTGCTGTGAGGGGCAGCGCGATGTCACCCAGGTGCGGCCGCCCCGCTTTGCCCCGTTGCTCCCTGCCGGGTGGCAGCTCCCGCAGCCCTGCCCGCCTGGGAGTGGGGACCGTGTGGGCTCTGGACCCACAGCCCCGGGGGAACCAGCACCCGCTCGCAGGTAACGCATCACCTAACGTCGTCTGGTTGAGCATCACCTCAGAACAAGTGTGATTTCTTGCACCCGCTCCTAGGGAGTGGCTGTGCCAGAAGCCTCCCTGCCCTCCTGGCTGGCGGACTCCTTCTATTTTCTGAGCCGAATTTATTCACAGCCATTTGTCCTCCTGCCAGCATCGCCTTTCAGCTTGAACCAACAGCTCTTCTGCCCCGCTGCTGTCCCCCACTTCGATGTACTCCGGGAAGCAAGAACAGCCCCGTCACCCCTCGCGTTACCACGCTGAGCAAACCGAACTCCCCCTTTCCGTCGGGTCCCCTGCCGCTGCAGCTGTCGCAGCCTACCTGGGGCTGTGCTAAGGGGATTGTACATTAAACACGGGGGGGGAGGGGGGGCGCTTTGGGGGGCTGCTCCCCCCTCCCCGTGCCCTCAGGCCGGGGGCTTGGCGCGGCACGGGGAGACCCAGCACCCCCTCCCCGCTCGCCACCGCGTTCCACAGGTGCGCCTTCAGTTCTATGTGCGTAAAGCAAAAGGGGGACCAAGTGTGCGCGTCCCTATTTAAAAAAAAAATATTAAAAAAAAATATTAAATATCGGGACCGCCCGGGGACGGTGCTTTTGAGCCTTTCCAGCCCCTGCTCCTCTGCACACCGCCGCCCCGTCCCGGCGCTGCCGGGCAGGGCCGTGCCGTGCCGTGCCGTGCCGTGCCGTGCCGGGGGAGGAGCGGCGGGGGACGGAAGTGAAAACAAGACCGGGGGGACGGAGCCGCCGCCTGCAGTCGCGCCGCGGGTGCCCTCGCCTCTCCGCGCCTGCACCGCGCCGCCGGGTGAGTGCCGGCCCGGCCGCGGTGGGGCGGGCGGGCAAAAAAAAAAGGGAAAAAAGGGGGCAGCGAGCAAAAAGTCCGCAGGTTGGACGGCGTTTTAAAGTTTTAATTTATTTTTTCTTTTCTTTCTTTTTTTTTTTTTTTCTTCGAAGCGTTGCGTGCGGTTTGCCACGGGCTGGAGAGCGCCCGGCTGGGGCTGCCGGTGGGGCGCGAGTGTCGCGGGGGCAGCGCCTGGCAGCGCTCATGGGGTGCCTTGTCCTGGGCTGCGGGGCACCTGCGGGGCTCCTTGCCCTGGGCCGAGTGTGCAGGGGTGCGGGGGGCTGCTCGGGCACGGGGCTCTGGAGTGCCTCGGTCCCCAGGCTCGGTGGCACCCGTGGGGCTGCGCTCCGGGCTGCCTGCGGGGCTCCGTGGGGCTGCGGGGGTGCCGTGGGCAGAGACCCAGCGCGCTGCGGGGCTGTCTGCTCCCCCGGCCTGCGACAGCCGTGGGGCTGCTCGTGCCGGGGCACTTGGAGGGCTCTGGCGGGGGAGCTGGGCGAAGGGGGAGCCGCCGGGCGCGGGGGGCTTGTGCTGGCGCGGCCACCCTTCCCTGGGCGGGGGGTCACCCGCTGGCCGCCCCCCGGCACGTCCCCCCTTCCCGGGGCGGGGGGGCTCCCTGGCCGGCCCGGCGGGCAGCGGTGAAGGCGAGCGTGTCAGCCTGGATTTTGAAATCCCCCTTTCCAGCGGTAGATCCACCAAGCGTTTGATCATCTAAATGAAAATTGCACAATTTCACCCTTAGCTGGTTTGTTTGCGCAATGCTCTCCCCACGTGAAACGGGGCTGGTGGGTGCGATACTTTCAGCTGTTGCTGTAGCGTGTTTTAAGGAATTTGTTAAATGAAACTTCGAACGGACCTCCTTTGTCTGCCGTTTCTTCCCGGTGTGTCTGTAAGGCTGGAGATGCAGACATGGCAGAGTCGAGGGGTGAGAAGGGAAAGATGAGTGATGCTGAGCGTGATGCATGGCATTTCAGCATGCAGGCTCTCCCCCCCCTCTCCCCCTAGTTGCTATAAGTGAAAAAGAACAGTATCCTTTTCTAATATCATTGTATCTTTTCCTAGGTCTGTGATTGTAACTAGCTGTTACTTTGTTTAAATAACAAACAAATATACCAGTCCTTCAGTTTCAGCGGGCAGGTAAAGCCTGTGCTGATGACCTGCATGTGTGCTGGTCACTAGATGTGGCTTGCTTTTCTGCAGTCTCTAATTTATAGGGACCTGTCACTGAGGTGGATTTCATTTAGAGGGAATGAAAAAAAAATCATATTTTCATATGAAAATAAATCTGTGACTAAATAAACCCCTCTCCTTCTAAAGGAATTTGGTGCACGGAGCAACTCACGCTTCTTGCTTTAGTGGTGAGCCACCCCACTAAGAGTCCTAGCTCAAAATTGGTGGAGGCTTTTTGTTACTTTTCTTACTCAGCCACATAGAAGCCCAGTGGTGTGTGTTTCCCCCTCTGTACATTGGTGCTCGTTGAGACTTTTAAGGAAGGATTGAATCGGCACTTGGGGTCAGAGCTGCCCCACTGCTGGATGCCAAGAGGCAGGGGCATGTCAGGAACTGCGCAGGTACCCAGGCACCTCTGCTACCAGCTCTGAATTTTGCTTCCTAATACATATCCTGTTCTGCCCAATGCCAGCAGCCCCATTCTGGTTACCTGAGTAGCTGTCGGTGTGCATAACGTTTACCATTTGGTTTAGAAAGAAGTCTGAGAGCAGTGGATCTCTGTGGTTCTGGGAGGTGAACCCAGAAACTTGTGTTACCAAGTGGGGAGTGACATGATGTGTCCATCCCTGCACCGGTGGGGGCTGTGTGGCAGCCCTGCTGCAGTGGTCCGTGAGGGCAGGCTGCACTTACAAAAATCCCCCGTGACCAAAAAAATAACACAGTCCCCCTGCAGTGTATGAACAGCTCAAACCGGGCTTTGCAGAGCTCGGTGAGATTTGCAGCCCATTTGCTTCTGCTTGACTAAAGGTCCACCTTAAATGTCCCTATAGAGTATGGAATCTGCCTGTGTCCCGGTGTAGTCTTACAGCAGCCCTGGTGTGCTCCTGCCTGGCTTCTACCATACAAAAATAGATGGCACCCACTACCTAAGATGTCATTGTAACGTTGCTTATCTGAGGTGAAACTGAAGCCTTTACCTTTGACGCTGAACGGCGATTCGGTGCCTGGGTTGCCTTTTAAAGGTAATTTGTTACCCATACGTGTGGGGAGGGAGATGCTTGGGTTTTGCTCCCTCGACATTGAGTTGTGGCCGTGGGTATTTTTCATTAGTTCACAGCTTTTATTTGAGGGTTGATTTTAATATCTGTTTTGTCTGTAGCATCGTTCTGCCACTATGAAGCTATGCTATAAAAATAAAAATGTTCCAGAGACTTTATTTTCTTCTGATTAACTTCAAAGCTGTGATGTTTTGACATCGTTTTGAAACTGTGGAGACATAATGTATTTAGAAACAAGCTTTGAGCTGATGACATGGCAGCATATGATATTCATTTTGTTAGAAATGAATGTGCTAGTAGTGCTAATTTCTTCCATACTAGGATTCAAGGGATACTATCAATTCATCCTTGTCTCAGCATTGACTTTTTTTAAGATGAGCTTTAATAATGTTGGGTGGTTCCCCCTGACCCCCAGTCTTTTGTAAGTAAGGAGATGCCAAACATCTCAGCACCAGAAGTTCTCAAAGTCCCAAGTCCATTTTACCAGTTCCCTAGTTATATTTCTTTCCAGGTTATGGAGGAGAACAACACATGAGGAATAAAACTACAAGTAACGACAAATCTGGTGTGGTTTTTTGGCTGTCTTTATACTATGGAGGAGAACATGGGCAAAGAAAGGGGACTTTCAAAATGGGAGACAGTGCCTTTTGTTTTTATCATCGTTAAATTAAAACTCTAATTCTCTTCTGCAGGCATCGGTTCTTTGGATTTGATCCTTGAATAATAAACATCATGAGCAACTACAGCGTGTCTTTGGTCGGCCCGGCTCCCTGGGGTTTCAGACTTCAAGGGGGCAAGGATTTCAACGTGCCGCTGTCTATCTCTCGAGTAAGTGCATTTGCCTCTTTGCCTGCGTGTGGGTATCTGTTATGCTGTGGCTGACCTGCAGCCTTCAGACAGAAGTATGCAGAGCTGTTAATTAGAGATGCTGGGGCTCAGCTTGTCCTGTGGCTTAGAGGGCTGGGACCGGGGTGTGCGTGATGGGGGTGCGATAGGAGAAGCCGGGAAAATGAATCTTTATTGTCTGAAGGCTCCAACAAAATTATCTTAGGAAGGATGTGTTCATTTGAAATGGTTATTTGATCTGCATTTATTTATGTGACAAACAAAAGAAACCGCCCTTGAATGCCCCTCCCTGCTCCCACCCCGAAGACACGAGGTGCAGAGGCTGGCAGGAGACAAGCAATTTTGTGCGCAGGGCTCAGCCTGTGCGGTTCAAATGGGAGGCAGCAGGGAAAAGTCACTCATGAAACCCTTGTTTATTCAGCAGCTCTTAGCAGCTTGAGGATCTCCTGGTGTCTGTTATTGCAAATCCCACTATTTACAATAAAAAGGCACTTAAGTGACAGTAGTTGTAAATAGCAGTCTATGCATGTGTGCCTGAATGAACGTGCCAGTTTCTCATCAGCATTTCATGGAGTATGTGCTCTGAAGTGGTATTCAAAGGATTTGAGGAACTAAGTCAAAACAAATGTGATCTTTGTACCCAGGCACTATCTAGTTTTCTACTTTAAAGCCACGTTTTCAGGAAAGGCTTGCCTTTCAGCATGGGCTGGGTTTCAAAGCCTTCTTCAGATGGCTGAAGCACTTCACATATAAAATACGGGGATGAACTTTGCAGTATTGAATTTATAGGATTATTAGAATTCTCTGGGTGAAGAAATTGGCTTCTGATGGCTCCATATACTCTGGAACCTTCAAATCTGATTTGCAGTGTGGAAGCATTTATGTACAAATGACCCCTTCCCTGTCTGCAGCTCTCCTCTCCCTCCTGCATATTTGTATAGTTTAGTGACAAAGATTAATTATTTTTTACACCTGTTGGGACTGCAGAATTGATACTGCCCTGGGAGACGGAGCAGGTTTCTATTTGGGTTTATGCATCATGGCAATATTTTTAGCTAATCTCAACTAGCAATTCAAACTCTGCCAGTTCATTTAGACTTGGCTTATCCTATCCACTTGTGGATTATGCTGGTGAAGTTAAAATACAGTTTGGCTCTGGAATATTATTTTTATATGGCTAAAATGGACTGGAGAGCTGTAGGAATGCCTGCCTACAGACAAATACAGCAGATACCTGAGTCAAAAAGGGGTTGAGGAGCAGTTTATTCCAAAATTTTGGGGATTTTAAAGCTAAACTGTAATTCAGTTTCTTGTTCAGTAGCTTGTTACTCCTACAGTATCGAGTAATGTGACCTGGGGATGTGGATAGCACTCTTCTGATTTGTCAGTAGAAGTGCTCTCACGACAAGGATTGCGAAAGCATAGACTCTTGCTTGCATCGGTACTTGTGCATGGTACTGATGAGCAGTTAAGCGCTATAGACAGTAAACTATAGTAAACAACTAGTTTGGGGAAAGGGTAGCACTTTTTTGTAGGCACCTCTGCTGTCCTGGAGATCTGAGTGCAGTCCTGCTGTAAGCAGGCTTCCCATCTAGAACATTCTAAAGAGGAAACGTACGTTGAAATTCGCTTAGGCTACTACTGTGTTGCAGGAATCAAATATGCTGTTGCACAGAGTAACCTTGGGGAAGTGGCCTAAGTAGCTACGTATAAAAGCCTCAGTTATGGGATTCCCTAATAACAAATGTCAGTGCCCACAAAAGCAGATGTAATAAAAGATGGGGACCAGGGTGGTTTTAGAACTTTAATTTGTGCATGGGAGGGGGAAGCACAATGCTCAATTAACCTATTATACCTCAGCTGGACTGTTTCTTATTTGCAATTAAGAACATGCAGATAAGTAGACTGCTTGGTATTTATCTCTCTGGCCTTTGGATCAAAAAAGTGCTTAGTTCTGGTATGCCAATCCAGCTTTGGCCCGATAGCTGGAAGAATTCAGTGCCATGTTCCTGGTATGCTAGAACAGCATGTACTAGTCACCCCCCAGCCCTTCTTTTCCTGATGAAGCATAAATGCCTTCCTGTATCTGAAGACTGCTAATTGAATTATTTTAGCAAAACAGTAATGAGACAGCAGAATTATGTTCTTTGGCAGGGAGGATTTCTTTGGTTTGGTTTTGTTTTTAATTTGTCCTCTAGCTGCTGAGGATGAATCTGGCTGCACTGCTGGGGCTAATTTCCTGCTTTAGTTGAAACTGCTTGAAAGTAAGTTCAAATAAAGTACAGTTTACAAAGCACAGAAAATACACCCATTTCTAAAGCTTTTTACTAATGATTTGAATAGATTAAGATCTTGTATGGTTCCCTGGAGAAAGTTTTTTTAGTAAGTCATCTGGCTTTGTTTTCATATGAGTGAATTGATTGTTTCAGAATCAACACAGACCACTGAGAAGGCAGCTACTTAATAGGCATCTCCACCTGATAGATTTGGGAGGCATTGTCACAACACTGAGTGTTGGATATACAACACGGGTCCTCCTCGTTTCTCAATTATTTCCACACAAAATTTATGTCCAAGTTGCAGGATGTTCTGCTAAACAGAAGCTGGGTCAAAAAAGAGTATCGGACCAAGTAATTGCAGCTGAATTATTTTGATTTTAATCATGATTGCTAATAATAAGGGATCTGCTGTTGCTGATACCCGCGTGGATCTGTGGTCTTGGATAAATCCTACTGATGCTAGGAATATGTGCAGTTTGGGAATAAAATTGGTCTGCACTCAATAGATTCTTGACTTCTAGGTTTGTTTGTGCAAGAGTTTGTTTCTGCTGGATCAAAATAAGGAAATGCAGTTTTGGAGATAAAGCAATCTAAACACACTGCTAGGCAGGATTCCTGGAGAGGCTCTTGCCCGTGCTAAGTATTATATTTACAGAATTTGGGGTTAATGGTATCTACAGCATGATCCATGTTGCTTATGTGCAACACAGTAGCTTTAAAAACAATACACACTTCTTTTAGAGTTTGAATTAACATTATATTTGCTTTTGTTTTGGGGGTAGTTGGTTAGTACCCAGTACTTAATTAACATAAGCATTACTGCAGCATTGGAATTGTTAAAGCTGCTTTTCCTTGCAGATTGAAACAAATAGCGTTTGGTATTGATGATACATTCACTATGTTGTGATGACCTGTGAGAGGTTTAGATATTGCTCTAAATGTATGCTTGAAATGTTTGTAGCCTGTCAGTGGTGCAGTCTAAACAGTGCTTGTCTTTGTTTTATGGCAGTGTTTACTACTAGAAACAAGGAAATACTGATGTGAAACTGTAGTTTGAATAGTAATGCGGCCTATTGTGCAATATATACCCTCCCACCTCATGAAAATACATAGGATGTTTTCTTGTATTTTGTTCAATCCTGCTGGCAAGTCTAGCCATCTACTTTCAGAAGATGTTTTGTTATCTGTCTTTCTCCAGTAGGAATTAAATGGAATATGGCCTTCTTGAAATGCCTGACCTGACTGACAGCTCTGTTTTTCTACAACATATTTCACTGTGGGTCATCCCCCTCCTGCCCCCAA
Source organism: Falco rusticolus (assembly GCF_015220075.1). NCBI lineage: Eukaryota > Metazoa > Chordata > Aves > Falconiformes > Falconidae > Falco > Falco rusticolus. The sequence continues at coordinate 53,775,972 of NC_051187.1, forward strand.
CTTCTTCCTGCTTCACTGATCACTTTGCCTTTTCAAAAAAAAACCCAGAACAAACAAACACCACCCCCACCCCCCCCTCCTTAGAAATAGCTCCTTCTTTGTGCAGTTTTCCAGTTTTCATTGTTTCATCTCTTTCAAGTATGTTTTCCTGTGTTGTTGTTGATGGGAGACTTGTGATAATGAATCTGCCAGCCAGCGGTACACCCAGGGAGGGAGTAGGTGGAGGAGCAGCCCACCATATGATGAAGTAGGGAATGCATGTGCAGCACATCTGCTGCTCAGTTCTCATCCCACGTGAGCATATTGGCATTCTTCATGCTGGTATTGGGAGGTCACTATCGGAGGAGTTGTCTCTGTTCTCCCACTTTCCTTTCTTGCTGCCCAGGTATGTATATGGTTACTCAGCAAGCTGTCCACGTGGATGGAGTGTGTATGGATGGTTTTGCACAGTGTTTGCTTATTCAGGCATTTGGCTTTTGGCTGCCTTAATATTTGGAAGCAAGCTATTTTAAAGTCATTAACATCTGTGAAAATAATAAGGAAAATGATGCTTTGAATAGAGCTAGAGCATGTCAGCTTTGACTGGAGTCTGGCTGAGCCTCTTGCCCTTGTGTTTGTGTGAATTTTATTAAGCCATATGCGTCATTTCCAGTAAAATAAAGTTTTGTGTAAGTATGAAATAAGTTATTGCAGTGGGGGACTTGGGGAAATGGAGATGTGAAATAGGAGAGAAACACTGGAACAACTGCTGGCCTGGCCGGTGATAATTGTGTCAGTAACTTTATGCTTCATCCTGGAAGCTAGTGAGAGCTACTAACTAAGCCCTAACTGGCAGCTGCTGGCCTCTCTGTGCTGGTTTGATTTGTTACCAAGTTGTGATGGTTTGCACAAGATACAGCTGAAGTGGCATGGGGTCAGAGGTACCGGTGGAGATCACAGCGCTTACCTGCCGGTCCTGCTCCTGTGGCAGTAAGTGCGGCATTTTACAAGAACTATCAGTGATTATGAAATGGATGGGATTAGCCAAGACATAAAGCAAGAAGTGTTACTCTGTTTTGTTTAATTCTGTTTACAAGATGTAGTTTACTGAAAAAAATACTGAGAATGACAAATGAGCTACCAGTGCCAAAGTTTGTATCCTCTCTGCAGCGAGGTCTGAAGGAGCAGAGGTTTTTCTTTGGAACAGAGTGGAATATGGGCAATTGTAAAGATCTCAGCTGCATAAGTGGTTTAATATCAGTTAGTTTTCTGAAATCCTGAGTGCTGGTTAGTGCTTCAGAGTTTGCGCAGTTGCCTGCAAGCAACATCCTCCTTTTGAGAGCTCCTCACTTTAACTTCAAGATGAAAAGAGATCAGTTGGTACCGACATAATTTCCCAGTTGCCCCTCTTTTTCCATTGCTGTCTGGTGTCTTTGTGTTGAAAATTGGGAAAAGGCCTATGTTTCCCCTGACCATTTGTCTTCCTTCCCATGTCTATTCTGTTATGCAATGTGAAAAAGCACGACAGACCATCATCAGTGGAGTGGGGCTGGGAAGAAGGGAGGGTGTGGGGGAGAAGAGGCAGAAGAAAAGTGTCTGCATCTTGTCTGTTTGTGACCTTATTTGTCAGAAAACCTCCTCAGACCAAGTAGGAAGCAAACTTACTTTAAAATAGTTCCTCTACTGATGTCATTCCCCCAGAAGTGAAGCTGGCTGTACTGGGGGAAAAAGAACCAAAGACCTTGCAGCTAAGCGATATCTGATGTGATGTGTGAACATACTCTTTTAACATTAAAAAATGCTGGTAACTCTTTTTCCTCTTATAAGTGACAGTTTAGTTACAGTCTGAGGAGTACAAGCTAAATACTTCATGATGAAAAACCTAAAGTATTTGTTTGCAGTGTCTGCTTCTCAAAGACAGATGTCATGAAAAAATAAACACTTGATTAGATGTTCAGAGCAGATGCAAAATTGGCAGTCCTTCCAGAAGCCAAAAAGCAGGACCATTTATTAAATAGTAACTGCAAAAAAACCAGGCATGTTTTCTTTGTAAGTATCTGGCCCTGGAGGCCTGACAACTTCTGTCGACTTCCCCATCATTCGGAGAGGCTATTTTTAGTGTAACTGGTTTTCTCATTATTCATTGGCCGATGCCTATCAGAACGCATTGTGAGAATAGACGTAGTGTTGAAAGGTTTGTTTGTTTGGCTTTGGTATGGAGCCAGGAGATAACATTGTTGACTTTTTTTTTTTTCTTTTTGTTTTGAATTAATAAGAATAGATTTCACATGTTATCAATATAAGGGAAAGTGTGAGAGAAAAATGTCTCTCATGTGCCTCAGGCAGTGGAAATGTGGGAAGGGTGATGTTCCTCCTGCCAGTGGTGGAAAAAGAAAAAAAAATATTGAGGCTGAGGTTTGTTTGAATAAATATGAGAAATGGAAGTACATTTACTTCCATAGGTGGCTGTTACAATAGAGACGGAAGGAAAGGAGGGTGCTGCTAAGGCCGATGTTACACGAGTTTTTGAATGACTCAAGTCTGCAGGGTAGTAAGAGTAAGGGAAATGTAACAAAAGTATCTGTTCAGGCTCCCTTACTATAAGAGTTCCTCAAGCTGAATTTGTGGAGAGGGGTATTTTCTTAGAAGTGTTAACATGGGTAGAAGAAAAAGGCGAAGAACTTTGGGCACGGAGTCCTTTGAGGTGCAAGTGGCTTCACTTACCATGTTGACTTAAAGCCTTGCTTGTGTTAAGGAATTTGTACTGTCCTGCAGCTCTGATGAGAGATGCTGAAGACATTTGGTGGGAGTATCACTAACTCCACTAGCCTGGTTTAGATGCAAACAAGCTACTGCTGTAAGTATGTCGGTAGGCGATTGTGGGCTATACGGGTTTAGATTAGGGCTGTGATGGTCTTCTAGGACAAGTTTGCTGATAAATCAGGTTTGTAATTATGTTCACTTCCAGGAACTGTTCTTGAAGGGTTTTCTTCAGGAGCATGGTCATGCTGGTAGTGCCGCGCTGTGGCAATTCAATCCCTTCTTCCTAAGGGTGGGGGGTGTGTGTGTGAGGAAAGAAGGCATTAGGAGCTTGTGCTATGTGTATACCCCAAAAGCAGCCTCTAACGACTTGCTTAAAACTAGATACATATGGAAATGAAGTTCAGGGAGAAGTAGGAAGAGAGAAACAAAATGCAGATGCTGTGAGGTTTGGTACAGCTGCGAGGAGGGCAGGCTGCTGCTCAGATACCAGCCAGCTGCACGTGTCTGTGGCCACTAATCACTTCTGCAGAACAGACCTAAGGTTTCAAGTGGGGAATGAAGGCCACCCTTACTGGACAGGCTGTAAAAAGTCTGATTTAAATGACTTGTGTAGCACTGCACAGGGGTATTCCCACTTTCTTTTTCCCCTTCTCTGCTTCATTTGTCACTCACTGTTCAGCACTGTCAGTTAATGAGGTAGTGTCCCCCACACGGTACCTTTGCATCTTTTGACACTTCAAGATACCAGTGCAGTTCCCACCACATAGCCTCTTGCATATGCTGACCCAAGTAGAGAGGCAGTAGGGGGACAAAATAGCGTGTTATAAATTGAAGACTGTATCACAACGCACATCCTCAAAGCAGATAAATAAGTGCTGCACTGATGGAATAAACTGTGCACCAAAACTACTGATCAAGGAGCCACAGAGCACAAAGAGATTTCTGTAGTCAGTCACTTATTTTTACTTATTAGGGAAGACAGCAGTCTTCAGTGTTTACAGTCCAGAAAACCTGGAGTGAAATTACTAATTCTGTGACAGCTGGGTGACTCCTGCCTATAATCTGTTGAGCTTCAAGATATGTACCAAGTGTTGAGTCCCCACTCAAACCAGGAAGATCCTAAGCATTCCCTAAGAGGCTGGTGGTTTTTCTTTTACTGTAGTTCAGAAAATTTCAAGTAGAATAGTCCATAATATTTTCCTATTATGGATTATTGTAATTGTAGTTGCCATCTTACTCTGAGTTAGTCTTGTGTTAGAAACTTCAGCTTAAACAGTTAAGCTTAGTAAAAGTAAAAGCAAGAGAAAATGGCATCTGATAGTTGAAAGTATTTGAAAGTATGAACTCTGGCAATTGCTGTCAGCTGTGCCTGTATCAGAGCAAGTAAAATGTAATGCCTTGTGTGAAGTCTCATAGGCTAAAAAGTGGATCTTGCTGCGTCTTTAGTCCTGTTGGAAAGGTCAAATGGTTTGCATGTTAACTGGATATGAAAGAGTTTGGCTTACCCTGGTCTATATTAAGGGATGACCTAATGTGGTATCTAGCTCCTTCCTTAACAAGTGATCGATCAATGTGAAGTACTTACCATAGGAAGGCAACAGAAACATTTTGTGTTAATTACTTCATAGTTCTTTTGAAGGCTTGAATAATGATTTAGATGCTAAGCATGGATTAATGTAGAGTGTATCGAATTCAGAAAGGTAAAACTCCATGTTTGTTAAGCCTTTGTTAAGCAGATCATCTTTAGACATTCTTATACCCCAAATTTATTAAACCTGTGGAAAAAATTATCCAAGTGTCTCCTTGAAGTGTGATATTGTAGTAATAGCACTTCAGATTTTTAAGAAGGAATTTGTAGAGTGAAGGCAAAATGCTGTAAATGTGAAAAATGCAGACATAAATAAAGGGGTTTTTTTTGTTATTAAAAATATTATGTCACCTTGGTAGAATCTCTAGCTGTAGAACATTTTTGTTCAGAACACTTAAAAAAAATAAAAAAGCAGCTTTGCTGTGCAAGTGCTGCCACAGCCAGGGCAGCTTAATCTCAAAGTTTATAGAATATCTGCTGTTAAAACTTTTTCTTTCTAATGTACATCTTATATATGACAAGCCAGCTGTAGTTAGTTCTGAGTCCAATGCTGCTACTAAGTGAAACTTTTCTTTCTTTCCTGTGAAGTAAGAGGCCAAAATTGCTGTATTTATTAGGGAGGGTGGGGGAGGGGGAGTCTCCCTTGCCAGTGACTTTTACCTCTTCTCTTTGTGGTTCTAGACATAGCTTGGCTTCGTGTGAAAGACATGGAGAGGTAGACTAATGGGATTGCCTGTCTCCAACTTGCTCATGTATCTAAACAATTCCTTCAGTGACGTTCTATTTTTCTTTACCTAATGCCTTTAAAGGGGGTGTGTGGGGTGGGTGGTGGGAGAAGAGAAGAGCAAACAAAAAATCGGTGGAAATCTACAAGCCAGAGAGCTTGTGGAAGTTGGGTTGGTCTCACTTTTATTAGCCTGATAGGGAAATAGAAGGCTTGTAAAGCTTTAAGCATGAAGGACATCTTGGTAGAGTAAATTCTTGTTTCTTGTTGGCTTTCTGCAGCTCACTGTCAAATCACAGTGTTTTGAGTCCAGATCAAGTGAGGGTGTTCTCTGCTTAGTGTTTAACGTGGCTTGGTAACTATCATTCAGGAATGAAAAGGCGCCTCCCCAAATAGGTATTTTGGCAAGCAGAATATATTCAACCCTCAGGGGACAATGTACTAGTTCTTTGTGAGGGACTTTGTCTGGATTCATCAAATATAGTAGTAGTGATCGAGGGACGCAGCCAGCCTTGCTGAAGGAAGCAGCAGCGGGTGAGAGCAGGCAGCACTGCATCCTATCTGGCAGCCTGGGTTCCTGTCCTCTTAATGGACAGAGGTGTGTGGGGGGGAAGAAACCCCGATGCCTTGGCAATTAACGAAAATGGGAATAAGCTCACGTAATACCTAACACACTTCTATGTGAACCGGCCCCCACCCCTCGGTCAGTGGTAATCGCTGGCTGAAGAAGGTTGGCAGAAGAAAACCAGTGCTTGCATCTCCCTGTCGGAGCTCAAAGCCAGCTCCACGGATGAAACTCTTCCTCTGCCAGTGCCCTAAGCAGGGATAGTGGGTGGCACTGGTGTAGCAGAGGCGCTCTCTGGCTGGCAGGCTTGGCTGGGGGAGCCGGGGCTGCTGGCACTGTGGTAGGGGGCAGGTACCTGGGGACAATAGCGTCTAGAAGTGTGGAAGCCAGACTTGCTAGGACATGTCTGTCAGCATACTAAGCTGTAAGAACTGCCACCGAATGCTTATTAAATTACAGCTTTTGTCAGCTATGGATACGGTCTATTCTCTTCACTTTCCAGCTGTCGTATTTTGGCAACTGGCTATAAGCAAAAGTCATGTAAGCTCCTGCTACAATGAATCTCCTTTGAGAGCATATTCAATTTGTAAATTAAATTATGTTGCTATTGTGCAGATTGAGTGTAATCCTGTACATGCTAAGAGCTGAAGTCTCGGTGCTACACAAACACTTGAGCAAAAGTGCCATTTTAAGCATAGAAATTATTTCCGTAAGATGATCCTTGCTTAAGGCTCAGCCGATGTTGCTGTGTATTGCTGCTCAGCACCCTGCAGTGTTGGGCCTTCAGACTGCTGTTACCAGAAGGAAAGAAACTTTGACTTGCTTGGAGGAGACAATTGACCTTTCCCAGCCAACTGTCTGCTTTCTGTCAAAGGTGCTTTAGCCAGGGGTTGTTAGCTGTAAGAGAACTGGCTAGCGGAGAGATTTCTATTGACATCCTGAGAGCTAGATTAAAACCAGACCTTTGACCAGCCAGTCAACCTCTGTCACTAAAACTATAGGGCTAAATCAGGTGGTTTAGTAGCATTTGGGGATGAGGAGACTTTGTGTATTAGGTATGTGGTGGTGTTTTACTACCTCTTGCTCTGGAAATGCTGGAGAGATGCTCTATCCCCTTACCTCTCTTAGCGATGTGCGATTATTGCACTCTCAAACTAGAGATTAGTACCTCGGAGCACGTCCTTTTGGGGGTAGCTTTGTACAACTGTCTTTTCTGAACTATTGACTAAAATAATTGAGCTCCTGAACAAAATACGGATGAGTATTTTTGATTGAAAGAATAAATTTTGTGTATATGTCTAGAAATGCAATTGACTTTCACTGTGAAAACTTAGAAGCTTCCTGGAGGTGTGCATTTAAATCTTGGAGACTTGAATTCTCACAATATCTCTCTGGGTAAAAGTATTACCATCCCTCTTATGTCAGAGGGAACATGATACACTCTGGCTGGTTGAGTAGCTCCTCTGTGAGAGTATTTTCTTCCATTGACACATCTACACTTGAACTTTAAAATGCTGAAACTGCTGATTATTAGAACTTCAAATGACATTAATTTGTTTTGATACCTGACCTGATGAAAACTGCTGCTGTTGCAGCTGACAGTCCAGATCAGTTTATAATTCTGTCCTGGATGGTGTAGGATTAAATAACTGGAAATTGCTCACAGGAAACTCTGATTACAGGAGTCAAAGTAAGGATTTAGGACAAACCTGTTGGTGTTGATGCTTTACTTTAGCCTTCTCCAACAGCAGGAGGTCACAAACTTCTGGGCTTTCCCCCCCCTATTGCTTCCTCCTTTCAAATGTAAGGCACGCTTTTGGCATGGTAATGGAGACAGATGGGTGTAAGTACACGATTTGGACGCTGTAGCTATTGATGTCAACTGGTTCCTGACCTCATCAACAGGATGGAGTGCCTGGAGTGCTTCTGGTAACTCCAAATGCCGATTCTGTCACTCGCTGACAGTGCGAGCAGCGCTGTACTTGGTGTTATTGCACAGCCTAACCTGCGCCTGTTCACTTAGCTCAGTAATCACCCTGTTCCTGCTCTCGGACTCCTTTACTAAAGGCAGCAACAGAACATATTCCCGTGGCACCAAATGAGGTCTTGGAGAGCTTCTACTGTCCTGCTTTGCCCTGATGATTACCTAGTACAGATCAGCCTTTATCCTATAGCATGGACTCTTTCCCTTGAGAGAAACTCCTGTATGACCGGGTGGAGGGGGTGGTGGGGTGCGGGATGTGGGGGGATCTGAATATGGGGGAGTGGTGAGACCTCACAAGAGGGGATCCTTTATGAGTTAAAATATTATCCAGAATAAAAGGATAAAGATGAGCTTTGTGACTTGAGAGGCGTAGCATGCAAAGAGTTTGGACTTACATGCAATGACATTTATGTAATATTAGTTTCAATTCTAGGAAATGTAATGTGTAACAATGGATTAGGAAATACTTCACTTTGGCATTTATGGTTGCTAACCACTCGAATCCGCTGGTTTTCTAGTGCCATTTTTTGTTTTTGCTAAGTAGGTCTGAGTCTTTCAATTTCTCACCTGTTCTAGCGTAAAGAGACAGGTGGTTTTGCAAGAACACTATTTGTACTGCCTTCAGTTTGTTCCCCCTCACTTTCCTCAGGCTGAGGACTTCTATCTTACTACTGAAATAAGTCTACCAGGTGTTTTTGCTGTTGGTTATCATTTAAGAGAAATGCCACTCAGAAGCCATTATTATTTGTGGCATTAACGGGTTTAGGGTTCAGAAGAGTGTATGATGGGGTAGGAATGAAAGGAATAGTCCTAGTTAGGTATCACCCTATGAAACCCCACAAAAGTATTAAACTCAAGTACATAGGATGTCAGAAAGCTCCAAATGACTAACAATGAAAGTTTTGGACTCTGTATACCAGATGCTATAAGTACTTACAGTGTTTTCTTGCCTTTTTTGAATTGCATAAATACTGTACTGTAAGTCTGTAACCATCCTTTTCCTTCCATTTTTTCCTTGCTGTGCCAGACTGTGGTATGTCCTGGCTTTACTGTGCCCAGCATTGAGTTTCCGTTTAAACAGAAAAGCAAGGCTGTATGGCAGCTTTTTCTTTATTGGTACAGTTGCAGGAAATCCTTCAGCATCAAGGAACAAGCTGCTGTTTCGTGAAGCAGAGTGCATCTGGGTACCACTGGATTTCTGAACAAGCATAGGTACCATCATCAGCATGCATACGCTTTGGGTTGCCAGCCCAGAAAGCACTGCTGGCTTCTTCAGAGAAAATTCTGTAGTTGGTGTTACTTATGGGAGGTGGGGAGATGGGTCTAGAGGTGGCTTCTGCCTTTCAGTCTCCGGACAGACTCATGACCACCTTGGGTGTGGAGACTTCAGTACATATTTCAGTTTCTTACCGCCCCATGCATGGGGCTACCTGTTGGAGCCCACCACAAGATTTTTGTTGCTTTCCCAGCTTCACGGCAACGATAGCAGTTCTCCTCCCTCAGCCACTGCAGCCCATTCTGATTCAGGAGAGCATATGGAGTGGTTTGGTTTCACGTGCCCATGAGGCTGTTATAATGTGATAGGGCTAAACTGCATTGTAAGGAAAGTAGCAACTTAGTTGAGTTGATACCTGTTCAGCAATAAATGAAGTTTAAAGGCAAAGTGTTGATTAAAACTCACCCAGAAGATACCCCTTTGGCCATGCCCATCCTTTTTCTTCACACTGGGAGGAAAAGTAAAGGTTGAGTTGTTATTGAAAGGCTTGAACTGAAATGGGTCAAAATCGAAGTCATCAGAGGGTCCGCACTGCAGTACAGCAGAGCTGAGTTTGTTTTGCCAGCCATCCCATAAGGAGGAGGAAGTGCTTTGGGATCCCCACCAGTAACCCCAGCTAGACATTACTCAGGACCACCCATAGCTGTTTTTGACCTCTTTTGCTGTCTTCCTGCATGCTGGAGTGATATTCCTAACGCAGCCCTGCCAAGGGATGATCCACAGGAAGGTTGCTCCGGTCGAGATTATAGAGGAACCCAGAGCTCCTCATGCTGGTGCTATTCTTGGGTGTCACAGTAACTGTGGACTTTTGGGAGGGGAGTGGTGGTGGGTGCTGTTAAACTCCCAGTTCTTTCTATTGATGTGCTTGTATCAAAATGTGATTAAGTTTAAATCATTGAAATAATCCCTCAGTGTTGCATTGAAGATTTAAGAAAAGTAAACTGGAAAACCTAGCGAAACCTGAGTGTATCTTGGCACTCAGATTGTGAGATTAAAAAACACTCCTTATTTCTAGGGCCTGACTCATGGTTTTTGAATGTGTGAGGGTGGCAGCACTAGATCCTATGGTCAAGTAGCATAATAAATATTTCAGGACTTTAGGGCACAGAGCTGTGCCAAATATTTTTCTCGTGTTTGGTTTTTTTTTCCCTAATTCCCAAAACAATTTTTTGCAGATCTTTTATAACCTGGGTTGCATGTGTAGTTAAAAAGACAACATGTTAAATCTTCAAGTTTCTGAGAATACTGCCTCAAATCCAACTATTTAAATCTATTACGTAGCGACCAAAGTGTTGCTGGCTGTCTAAAAGCTGTTTTATTGGGACATAATGTATGCAGTTTCACGTATATGTGGTAGAGGAAAGTGAATTGCAGAGCAGCTGGTGTGCTAGAGACCTTCAGAAATAAACAGTATGTGGCATGCGTAGTAGAATTTAACACTGGTAGGAAAATAAGTAGGGCAAAGTGGCAGGTTATTAATGATGGCTCCAGCTTCTGGTGGCAGCATAAGCAAAGTAAAAGAAAGCGGGGGTGGGGGGAAGAAATCAGGTGGGATTTGAATAATTCTTCCTGCCAGCCAGGAAGCCCTCAGTGCCCTGGAACTTGTTCAGCCAAGTCGTAAATGAATTCTCCTCTGACAGATTGTGCTCTGGGGGAAGTATTTTTCTATTAGTTTTCACGAGGCGTTGCAAGTTGCCACGAGCCCAGAGTGTTTCAAAGGGTGGAGGGGGCTTTCAGCAGGGGTATGCAGGAATGTCTTGCTTGGGACTTCATCAGATGTTGGGATGCAGGGTGCTACCGGTGAGGAGCTGGCATGTCACCCGCTGTGCCGCAGGGTCACCCCCGGCGGTGCGGGGAGGAGTGGGCAGCTGGGAGCGTTGGCCTCATGAATTTCTCAGATGTGATTTGCCAGAAATTCTGATCGACGTCCTGCTGTACTTTAAAAGGAGAGCAGAACTGCTACTTTGCTGATCTCCGACTACCGAACGTGCGGTGTGAACAAGCTTCCCAGTGCTTCGTTCTGTGTGCAGTGATGAAATAATGGGGTGGATGGAAGGCAGTGGGCGGTGGGTCTCTTCTGTCTGCAATATGCAGATGAAAAAGATGGAGGATGAATATGTACACTTATTTCTGTAACTTGTCCATTATGAGTGTGCTGAATCCAAACTGCTGTGCTACGTGGAATAAGCCCTTTAACGAATAAAGCTTTGAGCTTCCTTTGTCCTGCAAGAATTCCTGGGCCAGCTTCACTGGTTTCCTCTGATCTGGGGGAGACAAGTTTTCAGCCAGTAAGAAATGTGTATTACTCCAGAGAGCTGCTTTGCTTGTTGTGTCTTCTGCTGTTTTAGCAAGTACGTGTTGTGTGTGGGAAATCCTTGGAAATAGGGGATGGTGTGTGGCAGGCAAGATCCCAAGGAAATGTCAGAATAAGTAGAGATGTGGATGACAGTAACCTGAACCTCTGCTGAGTTGTATAGGAAATATATTGCTTAATCTATAAATTTGTAATACTCTTAAAAGGCACTAACCCATAAAGATGTTGGAAGAAGGCATGGAAAAAGTCTATACCATGTTGCAGAAATATCTGGGCTGGGTCCAGTCGTTGTAAACTGTATGGGATTGTTATATAGGTAAACTTGTGATTCCTCTTTCTGCAGAGGAGAAGGAATGATGTTTACGATATGTACCTTATGTTTCCATATGCTATTGTTTAACATGAGGTAACAGAGCAGAACGTAACAGATGTGTGACCACACTACTCCACAGCCATCACGGGGACACCATTTCGACTGGCCATCTGCACGTCTGACGTGTGTACTTTGAAAACTGGATTTCAGCGTAAGAATGGGCTTTATAGCATAAGTTCAACTAGTTTTTTGATTTTAAACTAACACATTGTGGAAAGAAAAAGGGAATGAAGTGAAACTCTAACCTTAATATCTTTTCCATTCTTCATTTGGTTCACTCTCTATGTACAGGAATATGACAGCTGGCATGGCACCTCCTTTTAGAATTGTGCCGTTTAACATTTCTGGCTGCTGGATATGTGTGGAAAGCTGTATAGCGACAAATCTTTTTCTCGTACCTTTTGTAGTCTGTTTTTCATCAGATAGAAAAATCTTAATACTCCTTGAACTTTCCTCCCTTGGCTCACCCAGACAGTAATTTACTTGAGCATTTCCTGTATGCTGTCTTTGGGTACGGAGCTCACGCTTTCCATCCCTGCTGCACAGCTCCACCGGCGTGCTGCCTCGTCCCCAAACTGCTTGGGGCATTTCCTAGGACACCCCAGGCTTGCATGCTGCAGCTAATTGGGGTGGTGAAAACTCGTGGAAAGGAATTTATCTGAATCTGAAACAAAATCTGAAGCGAAACTTGGGAAAATGCTTTCCTTTGTGTATTTGTTACAATGCCGTTGTTTCCTGTTTATCTTAGCAGTTTGTAAATGTCCTGGCTGACAGAAGTCTGCCTACAAAGAGTTACTGCTTAAAGAAAAGCTTAGACAGTCCTGTTCTTTTCCACGTGTTAAAATGTATTTTGATGCTAGTACATGAATATTTTCATAAGTGATGAATAGAATCTTTATTTTCAAGAGAATTTTCCTCACTTTTATTAATGTGTCTTGGCTTCAGAAACCTACAGACAAATGAGGAATATGTCATACAGCTGATTTAGCTGTTGAGTGAATGTTTTGTGTTCAGGCTGCGTGAGGAATTCTGTGTTTGTGGGCAAATACCTGATTCTAACCAACTCTGCCCATCGTGCTTTAATATCTAAGCAGGTGCTGAATTTTGAGCTCTTGGACACGTAGGTTTGAGATCTGTAAGCATGGTTTGGGGTGGTTGCCTACTGTAAGCAATCACCATAGTGATTTTACCTTCTATTCCTTTTCTCCTTTACTTGGGCACTAACTCTACAAACATGAATAGTTCAGCGTGACAGATTATAGTTACAGCTTTTTTGGCATGCCATTGTGCAGACTCACTGCAATACAAAGGACTTTTCTGGAGATGGAGCCACAAGAAGTGCTGAAGTGCTGCTCAGAACTCGCACCTTTGGCACACGGATGGATGCTGTAGTGATGACAGTGCCTGGAGGAAAAGCATGCAAACCTTTTCTGACAGCAGATGGAGAGTCTTGTTTAAAAGTTTTATTTGGCTAGCCCACTTCAACAGTTTATTTATTAAAAAAAAATGCAACGTAGAGCCCAGAACTTCAACATTTACTGTTTTTTTACTTAGTAAATGTTTCTCTAATAAAGCCACTTTTTCTTTACTCTCTTTTCGTGCTTGAAAAGCCACTATTTTTTTATCTTTTTTTTTTTTTTTTATATAGCACAGCTGCAATAAGGAGGTGTTTTTAGCCCTGCAAATATGCCTTGCCCTTCCACTTCACTGATGGCTTTGAATGCTGCTGAAACTGTAATTTGTTCTTCCTGTCTTCTCCTCCAGTTCTTCTAAGGCTTGGAGTTCTCCTCAGACCTCAAATATTTTCACGTTGGAAGAGAAGAAAATCTTAGATTGAGCCAGGCTAAAAACCCCCAATTAATAAAAATATACAAGGACCACAACACAAACAGGCACACCCTTCAGGGGAGGATGAGATACTGTCTTTCAACAAGCTCTTCCTCATCAGCAGTTCACTGAAAAATTTACTTTGGTTCTCCTTAGAAAATGTTTCGAGTTATTAATGGACTTTGAAATTTTATTTAGGACACTATTTTCCTTTGTTGAGAATGTCTTGAAGTCCTTCAAAAGCCAATTTGTAAGTTATTGCAAGGATTAAACACTCAATGTTGACATAAGTAGGGTTTTATGTTTGTTAGTTTATAATGTAGACGTCAAAAATGCGTATGTGCATGCCTCGCTACATGCTTTATTTTAGTGCTGCAGAACCATGATGAGAGATGTTGCAACACCTTTTTTTTTGGAGGGTGTGTGGGGGGGTTTTTTGGTTGTTTGTTTTTGTTTGGTTTTTTTTTTTTTTTGTTCAAAGTACAAGCTGACCTGCTGCCAGCAGGCACTGGAAAGCTGTCATGGAAGGCCTTGCTGAAGGAGAAATTGGAGGTGGTTTCCTTATTACAGTTTTTTATTGACGCATACCAGGCCTGAAACAGAGGTGGTAAAACTGTCTGCAGGGGTCATGCCTTTAAAACATTTTCAGCACACCACTATTACCGCAACCTTCAGCAGCAGTATATACTTATATATAGCTGAGCACTGCTGTTCCGTTTGGGGCAGATTTGGTCTCTGCGCACCCACCACAGCCCTTGGTTCAGGTTGAAAAACTTGCTCCCAAGAAAAGCAACATCTTCGTGGGGAAGATGTGCCTCAGGCCGTGCCCCGTAGGGCAGCCTCATTCACCCAGTGGTTAGTTACAGCCTGACCCTGGAAGTATTTTAAAAATGTGTAGATGTGCTTAGGGACAGGGTTTAGCCGAGGACTTGGCAGGTTAAATGGTTGGACCTTATGATCTTAAAGGTCTTTTCCAATGTAAATGATGATTCTGTGATTCTATTCGACCTGGCAGCATAGTAAAAAACGGCAATGGCTAAATTTTGCTTGAATTTACTGTGAAAACCAACCTGGTTTGTGTGTTTTTAAGCCCTTTCCCTCACTGGGGTCTTAAACATGGAGTGATTAGTTTAATTGTCAAGTTAAATACCACTTACAAACGAGTGGCAAGGTCTCCTTTTTCTTTTCTCAGTTTGGGTGTTACATTCTACCTACCTGATGGAAGCACAGCGTTTGTTATCTACCACGTGAAGCAGCAGCGGTCAGCAATGTTCCAGTGCTTTGTTCTGCTTTCATGTTGACCTTTAATGTCAAGTCTGTGCGTAGGTAATGCCATTGCTATGGGACAGCCTGTCCCTTGCCCTGCCTGCCCCTCGTTTCTGTGTGGCACCTCACGTGCACGCCGCTAATATAGGCATCTCCAGCCTTCCAGGCACAGCGCTGGCACTCTCCCTGCCCTACCTTTCCTGTCCTCTTGCATTTTTCATGTATAGTTGGCTGAGGCTGGCCCTGGGAAAACACCCAAGCGTGTTGGTTTTGGTGTGGGGTTTTTTTTGTTTTTTTTTTGTTTTTTTTTGGTTTTTTTTTTTCTCCGAAGGATACTTCAGGTGGGTACCTGGATACTTTCCGTATTTCCATATTAAAAAGAGGCTTTTGTTCATGCTTAGAAAGCAGTGAAGTCTGAAGCTGTAAATCGGATGGGGAGTCTGTAAATCATAGTTAAATTCAGTTGCAAGCTCAGTTTGTTTCACTTATTCACTGTTAATTTTATCTCTGTTCAATCTGAGACTCTTTGCCAAGCACCTGTGGCATTTTTCACTGCCACGGAATATTTCTGCACATCTGGATTTGGCAGAAGCGTTAACTAAATCCTGTAATTCTTAAAACCCTAAAGCTGTAGCCCTCTGCTCGGTTTCACTGGGGAGCTGGAGATGAAGCTAAAGGTTCATTATAAAGCAGAGCTGTAATATAATCTATAGGCAGCATATTAAAGCGACGTGCAAGCTCAGTGTGCCATGGTTTTAAATAACTTGCATTCATCTCCCCCGAGTAGTAGAGGAAAGTTTAGACCCTTGCTGAGTAGCCCACGCCACAGTTGGAGCTTGCTGTTCAACACGTAGGCTCTGGGGCGCCTGTGTCCATTTTGGAGGCTTACCTTATCACTTGCTCTTCCATTGCTTTTTTAAAATCAGACTTATGATTTATGTTTTTAAAAACCAAATTAAAGTGACAGCTCTGGAGACAAAGCTGTTATTTCCTATACCATATCTATCTGCAGATAAATGACTGTGAGGTTTTTCGTTCCTGTTCCTTACCACCCTACTGTCTTTGGGAGCCCTAAATTGGGCTAGAGTGATCTTCCACATGTTTCCTATAGGGGAAAGACCGTTTGACCAAAATTAGATTTTTGGGCAACCATACTAAGATGTCTTAGCTAAATCATACTTGAAAACAGTATTTAGAAGTATTTACGCAGCACTAAACTAGAAGACTTTTATACCAGTAGCTCAAAAAAAAAACCCCACCCAAAAATCAGATTAGTTGGGAAAATAAATAAACATTTTTTTCATTGGGGTACAGTGTTGGTAAGCTGTTTGACTAGTACTGATTTCTTCATGCAGTGTGTTCCAGAAACTAAGAGGACCTTGCCTGGGATTGCCTTTGTTATGCTGTATATTTATATGGTTCACAATGTTACTCAGAATTCTTTTCCAGTCTTGGGGTGTTTCCTCCTGCCTTGCAAGTTTTGCCTTTTATGGTTCAGAGAGCTCCTCAGCCCCATCTGCAGTATCCTTGAGTAGGAAGGCATAGTCTTAAGCACTGACTTAAGTCCCACTATCGCCTCAGCCCTGTCATTCCCCTGATCCCGTGTACCACCCCCACCCCCTGTGTTACTGCCACTGCTCATCTGTTTGCATGCTATGCTAAAAGGGCAGAAAAAGACGCTTTGTTTTTATTGTCTCTGGGTAATACCATCAGCTTTTCAATGAGAGGTAGGGATATATTTATCCTAAAAATTTGGTTTGCAGGACTGTCTGTGACTGCAGGGCATTGTGTTATTGAAGTGTCAAGCTTAATATGTAATCTGGAAGTTAGAGCACATTTTTGTTTTGTTTTGGTGAGGTTTGCCTAATCCCACCCCAGGGACATCATTTCCCAGCACAGGTGGGGAAACTTCGCTTTCACTTGTTACTGACCTGTGTTAGATTCGGTGATACAAAGGGAGATCTTGTGCTGCATATCTGACTAGTAATGCTCCACTTCACAAGTATTTACTCCCTCCGCTATCTTCTTTTTCTTGTGTGCCCTTTTATATGTAGTGATCTGGGTCACCCTCTATTCTCCGAGCTGTAATTAGCAAACTGATGAGCCTGACAAGTTCTTTTGTTTCCCAGCAGATTGTGCTTGATTGCTGTTGTTCTAGCCTGTCCCTTCTGCCGTTGAGTTGCTGTATCAGCCTTGTACTCCTCAAGATGATGAAAACCAGCCTGCCCGTGCCTTCTCTGCAACAGAGGAAGGAATGACAGCTATTTTCTGTTCAGTGAGCACTGTGGTTAGTGTTTAGGAAGTGCATGTGACAGTAACAGAGAAGCAGGGAGGTCTGGTGTAACCTCAGGCAGGTTAATCACTATGCATGCTGATGTTTGAATGCAGACTTTCAGCTGCACCAGTATTTTCACACCTCTGCTTGGTATTTCTTTTTTTTGTTTTGTTTGCACTAGTATTTTGGTCTAGTCTGGAAGAAAAAAAAAGGTCATATTATGCTCTAAGCTTTGCTTATTCAGAGAAGATTCCACCCCTCTGCCCCAATTTAATAGGAATGTGGAAGAAACTCCCCCGGTACACATCTTGTGCTGTGGTCACTTTTATTTGAATTTTATATGCTTTCAATTCACAAGGGCTTGAGCTTTCTCGTTCCAGTTAAGCACTGTGGGTTGAAGGAGTGAACTGAGTTTGCTTGTGCATCTGAAAAACTTGAAACTTAACTTCTTCAGCAGTTGACTTAGAGGCACCATGATTTTCAACATAAGTCTTTGCTACAAAATGTAGCACTGCCAGTGCTGGTCTTTCCTCTGATGTGTTTAGTTTGTGTAGTTAATGAGAGGAGCACTTCACAGGTAATTTAATGCCGTGTGAAGTTCATCTTAATAAGAAGCCCCTAGAAATGGGAGACCAAAGTCAAAACACCCAGAGACACTTAAGAGTAGGTGGGCTGTTGGCTCTGATGGATGAATGAGGTCCTGTCCACTTGGGAAGGCTGCTGTCCTGGGAGCACCATCCACATCTGGGAGCTAATGGGACAAATACCGGGGACGGAGACTTTGAAGTCACCAGTGACTGGTCCTAAAGTGAGATGGGAATTAGTTTTGTGAATGATACAGGGTTGCATTTGGCCAGTAACTCTTGGTTGGGCTAACAAATATCTGCTTGTTGCTGCATAAGTGATGACTTACACTAGCAGCAATAGTGGAAGCTCACACACGTGCACATAGAGACAGAGGAGGGTAGGACTTACTCTGTTACTGCTGCTCCAGTCAATGATCCTCCTAGTGAGAGTGTTGAAGTACCCATGTCTTTCATCCTCCACAACTGCTTATTGTGTTCATGTGTGTATTTGGAAACACTTGCAAGACTCAAATTTCTCCCCTTCCCCTCCCAACAAGTCCTGGTTTGGATGCTGCTGTTCCTCAGTCTTTAGGAATACATGCAGCAACATGCTGTGCTTGGTGTGTGGCCCTGGAGGAGACTGTTGCCTTCTGCTTTAAGGGTATGAACACTTGATTTGTATGGAACGCTTCAGAAGTGCAGTCATTAATGCAGTTGCTGTAGTAGTCTGTAGGCTATGGTGTTGATGTAGAAGGGTTTGGGGGTGTGTGTGTCTTGCACTGGGGAAGAGTGTTAAGTATTAAATTAGTTGGTTGATATCAGATCTGTAAAGGTGTGTTGTCACCCAAGTGTCTTGCTAATGTCTGGCCCAAACTTTGCATAATATCAACTAGAGTTCTTTGCAGAAACCTGCAGTTTGGCACCACAGCCTTGTGGAGGGTGCTCAGACCTGTGCGCTCTATGTCTGTAATGACATCGTCCCTCAAATCCTTCCCTTGGAACAGAGACTTCTAGTTGCATGACTGTTCTGGTAAGGTTCTGAACTCTAGGTTAAAACAGTGAACGCCATGTGAGTTCACGCTTCAAGTAGGATACATGTAAGTAGGAACTTCAGTGTCTACATTTGACCTAATCACCCTGCCAGGTCACAGGTGTCCTTATGTGAATGGGAAAAGAGAAAAACTTGTAAAGCCATGCTAACCTAGTGTTCCCCCCTCTCATTTGTAAGTGGGATTTCCAGCTTTATTAGTTTTCCTGCTTTGGTCAGGCTTGTTGTCCCTCTTGCTTGTGTGGTTTGCTTTTATTCTTCATCTCTGCACTCAAAAAACAGTGCAAAAGCTTTTTTTTTTTTTTTTTTTTTAATCTGCAAGAAGACTTGGGATAGCAAGTTGCTTTTGAGAGAGGTTGTATTTTGTCTAAGGTAAAATACTGGCCCTGTTGAACTACTAAACAGTAACTGCATTGGTACATTCTTCATTTTTGGTCATGAAGAGATTGTGGAAGTTGTTAATCTCCTTTGGTTTCTTGTGCCCATGTGACTGAGTTGGTGACTTGTAGCATAGTGCACAGAGATCAGAATACTGTGGTGTACAACGAGGTGTTGCATCCTTATCCAGTTAGTGCCCAAAGAGGTTTAAGGATGACCTCATTGGAAAACTGGAGGAAAAAGACAAAGCATCTCCAGCTATATTGCAGACTTTTCTTGTTCAGGATTCATTTCTCACTATAACCTCAAGACTCCTACTGATGTTAATAGTTCAGCTTGCATGTGATTGTTGCAGGTTAGCTTGAATTATTTAACGTGAGTGAAACAGAACTTTAAAGTGAGAATATATGCATATTAAAATAATTTCAGTATCAAATTCAGGTAAGGGTAGATTTTAATATTTTTTTGTAGCCGTGTCAGTGCTAATGCTTTTCTCCAAAGCTCTTATCACAATGTGCTCTTGTTCCTACTAATTGTATTGGGTCTGGCTGAGCCCCGCGGCAGCCCTCCCAGCACTGTGCTTGTACCAGTAGCTAGAAAGGCGCTGATAACGCAGCGGTGTTCTGGCTGGTGCTGAGCAGCGCTCGCATAGTGTCAGGGCTGGCTCTCCAGCCTTCTCCCCAGCCTTCACCAGTAGGCTGGGGGTGGGCAAGGTCTTGGGAGGGGACATGGCCAAGACAGCTGACCCAAAGTGACCAAAGGGATATTCCATACCGTATGATGACTGCTCAGATATAAAAGCGAAGAGAAAGGGGGGGGGGGAGGGGGGGGGGGCATTCATTATTTACGACATTTGTCTTCCGGAGCAACTACTATCTGTACTGAAGGCCTGCTTCCTGGGAAGGGGCCAAATATCACCTGTTGATGGGAAGAATAACAACTTTCCTTTTCCTTTGTTTCCACATGTGCAACTTTTGCTATTGCTTCATTACACTGCCTTTATCTTGACCCACAAGTTTCTTATTCCTCCCCCCTCTGCCCTGTTCTATGGAGGAGGGGAGTGACAGAGCGGCTTGGTGGGCACCTGGTGTCCAGCCAAGGTCAACCCACCACAGTAATGTATGAAACCATTATATATTCTCAGCATACCTAAACGTGCTTTGGATGCTATAATTGTGCTAAACTGCCATTTAAATCTGGCAGCTTAGAAGACAGAGAAAGCATTCCTGTGCTCCCTGGAAAAGCAAACCTTTTTGTGGATTAGAGGTATGGGCTGTAACTGAACACTGCTGTGAGGTATGAAATGCTTCCAGACCATTCAGTCTCTGGAAGAGCCACTCAGGGACATAGGCTGTAAATCTAGGGCCTCCCTTTGCTAGGTTGTGTAATTCTAAGATATCTGGTGCCTTCTGATAGATGGCCGGAGAGGAATGCATGAAGCTGTTAATTTCAAGAAAGGTGTGATGGATGGCTGTGTGAAGAACTCAGATCCTTCTGTAGCTTTTTCATTGTCCCACTGAACTTGTTTGGCTTTTAGAAACTGGTTGAATAAAAATGATGTATTTACGAGGAAAAAGCTTTGCCCTAAAATTGGTTTGTTAAGCAGGCAGTAAATATGCAAACGGTGCGTTTTAGGGTCGGAGCGACATGAACTCCTGGTGACACCAGCTCATATGACATGAGGACATTTCTTGCCAAAGGTCACCGGCTGCATGCTAAGTCTCACGTTCTGCTTCTATGTGTGTGGTTACTCCTGCCTCCCACCTGCAGAAGGAGGACTGGGGATACTACTGCTGTTTGATAAAGTGCACCTTGAATGGTGGTCTTGGGTGGGAAGCTATCAGACCCTTCTGGTTCTGGTGGCCAGCCTGATTCTGTGATGGCCTTTGAGTAATGCGTCTGACCCTGCTTGGTGATAGTTCAGGGAGGGGGAATGGACAGGGCTTAATTTCTATCTTTGTTTTTTTTGTGGTTTTGATTTTTTTTTCCTAACGTTCCCATAAACTAAAAGTGGAGCCTCAGCAGTTTTGGAAATGTTGCATTTCCTGTAGTATTTGCATTCCCTTCAGTATTTGGGAGTATTTTTTCTTTTGCCTTGAAGACTGTTTTGCCCAATGCACCACTGCTCAACGAAGTCTTACATCCCACTGAAGTGTGTTATATGCTTATGTGTCTTGTTAAATTATGGTTTTGAATGTTACTTGTAGCTGATGGATTCATCTTGCTGTTAAGCTGTGGGGAAGGAGCAGATTCTGCAGAGGTTTGCAGTGAAGGCTTGCTCTGCCATCCTCCCCACCATGGGCAATAGGCACTGGCATCTCCTGCGTGGTGGTACTGACCTTACCGGCAGTCCCAGCTGTGGGATAAGCCTCCAGGTGGGGAGATGCGTGAGGGAAGAGTAACCCTGTCATGGCACTTCTCCTGCACTGCTTCCCAAGGTCTTTCTTGCATAGTCTCACTTCTCTTTTTTTTCTAGGTAGATGAAAAGGTTTTCATTGCTCTTGAGAGGCTGCGTTCGTTGTACAGTTTTAATTGCATTTGGACTGATGTGGAGAATTTCTTTTGAAGATAAGCTTTTAGTAGTGAGCGTCTTGACTGACAGTTTATTCTGAATACCTTTTCAATTTGAATATAAATTTCCAACTTTCTTCTGCTAAAGGACACATAATATTTGCACTCCCAGCTTTCACTGGAGCCGTGTAAGTGGCCTACACAAATTGAGGTATACAAAATTCAGTAACATTCAGGGTAGTATGTTGAGACAGAAAGAACTAGTTATCATGGCTGTTGCCAAAATAGTGGTCAAAAAGGACATTATTATAATGGCCACTTTGCTCTTCATTTGGTATAGTTGATACAGAATTCAAGCATAAGGCAAGCTGAAAGACTGATTTTTATTTACTTATTCATTTGTAAAACTCTTCCAGCAGTTCTTGAAGTAATAAATTTACTTCTAGAAATTACTTGAAATCTAACATGAGTCTTCCTACAGTAAGATTTGTTGGTGAGTGTGCAGTGAAAAAACCTGAAGTAACATGCTTAAAAAGAAATTGCATGGATTTAGTAGGCATAAAAGTAGGCTCTGTCATCATGTTTATCAAAAACCTCTTGCTTTTGTGAAGATCAGGCTTTTATTCTTAAATATATTCAGCGATATTCAAGAGGCTGCGTGTTGGTCTTAGAGGTTATGAGAAAAGCGTGAATCACATGGACGCCTGTGACTTCTATGTGAGTGATCAGTATTTTGTACTGTTACCAGCAATAATTAATACAAACAAAAATACCCCCAACCTGCAGGCTTTCCACACCATCTGTCTTGGATCAAGTTGGAGAAATGAGTGGATACTGAGTTTTGTTGTTGTGTTGTTTAACCTGGAATTGTTTCCTAGTGTTGTCTGTAACCAGCAGTACATATTTGAATCCTGCCCCCCCCCCCGAATGCTAAAGCAGTCTTATTTTTAGTCCTAAAATTTAAGACTGTAAATGACTTAAGTTTTTATTTTCTTAGATGTGATAATGATGAAGTAGAATTTACAAAGAATATTTAAACTGGATTTCTTTCTCTGCATCTTAATTTTGAAATCTCTTGATTTTAATTTTGGTAGTATGGAGATCAGAGAACATGACGTAGGAATTGGTGTGGGGGTGTGTGAATAAAAAAAAACAAACAACAAAACCCAAAAACTCACCAGAGATCTAACATGACTACAAGGCTCTATTTTACAGGGTTTCTCTGCAAGTCCAGGGTTTGGCTGGACACTTACCATTGCACAGTGATAAGTTGAGAGCATGTGATATACTGTTGAAGGGAGTAAATTTGAAGGGCTGAGTTTTTTTCATTAGTTTTTCAGAGCCGTATTCATTATTTACTTGTGTGTAACTTTTGGATCTCTAGATGTCCAAGTAAGAAAAAAAATGTGTGGCATAACGCAGACTTTAGGTGGTTACGATTAGCAGATGCGGTGCAACTCTCAGCAGCAAAGCTCAGAAGACTCTTAAAATACAGCAGCAAGAAATGTAGATAAAGTTCATAGTGGCAACAAGTACACTAGCATTTTCCAGTCTGGAGTTTTGCTGAAGTTTCATGTGGGTTTCTATTCGGTCTTAAATGTCTGCAATGCACTTGGCTATGAATGGCAAGGACAGTTTACTTAAAATGAAGGTTTCATTTTGCAGTCAGAGTATTTGTCCTGAATAGCTTCCTATTTTCTCTGAATGACTGCTTTTTGTCATGTGCTGCCCAAACAAATAAATAAAGTGTTGATAATCTTCTTGCACAGGTCCCCAGCAGAGAAGACAAATGCCTTTTTATTTATATAGGGTTGTGTGTGTGTATAAGTAAATATTTATACATAAATATTTACTTAAAGAATACATGTGTAAAACACCACCTATAGTAATATAGTCAGTGTTTTACATACTTATATAAAAAAATGCATCTATAGAACACCCCCACCTGGAACTGTATAAACAAATCACGTAAAAGTGATATTTAAAGTAAAGTAAATTAATACAGTGTAGTGTTTCTGTGTGTATATATATGTAATTTCATAATGGAAAATTAAAATTGAAAACGTTCTATGTTCTCATAAGCTTTATTAGCTTGTGATAAAGATTTTTGTCTTACTATAAACAACTGTTCCAATTTATTAACCGATGTGCAACTCCTTCAAAATGTGTTCCTTGTTTTCTGAGGGTTTTTTATTGGACTTTTTTCTACAGAGTTTTATACTTTGGGGTTTTAGCCAGCAAGTGTCTGGCTTGAAATAGATGTCTGCTACAATATTCCCTTGATGTATAAAAGGCAAAATACCCACTAGGATTTACTAATGTCTCCTATTTCTGTTTTATTTCTTTGTGCTAGAAGTTTGTGTTGGACTAATCCTGAGCAGTTCTCCCTCCATTGCGTTAAAGGCATATTACAATAGGACTGTGCTTTCGTTGATCTGGAGTAGGTCTGAGCACCATCAATGTATTAGCCATAACTGGTTTAATTGTTATTTTCCATGCACTTCAGAGCATGCTTATTTCTCTGAAATGAGTCTTTCATATGTTCAATATTGTGGTTTTTCCTCTACATTACAAGAGGAATGTGCCATCAGCACTAGTGTCTTTATACTTAAAATGTGAATCCCCTTTTGATGTAGCATGGTTGAGTTGGATAAGATTTTGCACCTTGATGCATTTGTTCTGTGCTTTCTCCTTGGGTACTGAGCTGCATGCTCAGAGGAGAGCTGTCAGAAGTGTAGCTCTGAGTCCTCAGCTGTTTTGGCTGCCAGTTATAATGCTAAGAGAATTTTTTTCTTTTTTTTCTTTCTTTTTTTTTTTTTTTTAAATAAATAAAATATGTGACTCCTAAATGTGGCAAAACTTTCTGTGGGCAGTGGATGTGGTGGCTCTCACTGCTGCACTGGTTATCACCTCGGAAGTGGACCTCTTTGTGGAAGTTTTTGCAAAGTGCCAGGCTGGGATGGCGTTAATGTGAGCTATGCTCCCTGGACAGATGATTTGTGTCAATAAGCAACACTCGCAGTGTCTGAACTTGCCTCCATTTGCCTCTTTATTTCTGTGGTGTGGCTTATCATTATCTCAGTTCTTTGAAACAGGTAGGTTATTTCCTACGTGTTTATGCATGCCTGGTTTGTTTCTGGGTAGGAGGCAGTGAAACAACAACTGGTGTATCATAAGGGCTTCAATCTGTAGTAGCATTTTCTTCCCACTGGCTGTTAGTTTTTGACAGATGAGTTTTTGGTTGATGCTTCCCCTCTTAACACTCTCTGCTTTCACATGTGGGAGTGCTTCATTAGTTGCAATCAATTCCTTCTCGCCGCTGCCATGTATGAGGCTCTTCTCTTTTTTTTTTTTTTTTTTTTTTTTTTTCCTGTGGGAAGGACTTCAAGGCACAAAGATCAAAATACTTTTAAATTACCCAGTATAACATATTATTATGTTTGTATTCCTAAATGGGATGTTCTGGAAAGCATGGGGTGATTGCATCATGTTTGACGCAGGAAAGGTATATCCCGTTAAGAGGGACTAAATCATGGACCGTGAAAGCCTTATGAAAACAAGATTATGCAGATCGGTGCTACTAAGGTTATTAAGGAGATGGATGTTCAGTTAACTGAACTCATTTAATCACCTGCAAATTAATAAAAACAATCCTCCTTGGAAAGGGAGGAAGTACACCTTTGTATGCTCTGCAGATGTCTTCAGATGTATGGTCTTTACAGTATGGGAATGAACTTCTTTTGAAGAAGCTGAGCTCAGTCCCTTTTGCCACTTCACACTTCAGCTCTGTTAGAGAAAACTAACCCTGCGCTGTTCTGGGGCTTGTTCAGGTGGCCCCAGCGATGAAACTTACTTTTGTAACTTTCCAAACTGTTTATTCTGAATGAGACAGGCACTTGAAACTTATGTTCTGATGCAACTCATGCAGCTCCTAAGGTGACGCCTGGTCAGCAGTCCCAAGTAATCACCTGCTTTGCTTGTGGAGTTCATGTGTGTTGGCCATCCAAAAAACCCCAACCCCATGACTGGAGGAGAGACTACAGACTTGCAGCTTCCCAAAGCTGAAGCAGCCATACAAAGTTCACATTGTGTTTCTAGCTACACTTTCATTCCGTTCCTATTTCTGTCTCTCCAAGAAATAAAGCAGGCAGTAATTTTTACCCACTGGCATATAGTCTCCCAGGGAGAAACCTGGATTAGTTCTGTAAGCTCTCTGAACAGAAGAATAATCTTCAGAGAGAAGACAGCCAGTTAAAATAAATAGGGCTCTAAGGCACCCTGGCAGCATGAGAACACGGCTGAGGTCCTTGAGAGAACTCTTAGTGAAAGCTACTAATTTAGGGTCTTAAATATCTGCAGGCGTTCTGGCACTGGACTGTTAATCATTTTCAATCACTTAAGTATTCAGAAAGCATATTTTTTTTTTTTTTGAGATTGCCCACATTCGTGCTCTTGTGAATATAATTTTAGTTGTGATGTCTGAATTATTTTGCCTTAGTCCTTTTGACAACTTGTTTTTTGATGTTGTGACATTATGTCCTCTCCAAATGAGAACACTAGTTGTCTTCTGTTATTCGGGAAGCACTACCCATCCCATCTCGGTGACAGTCTGTTCACCTTTTTGTTCTCTTCAAGCTTCAAGTGCCTTGGAAAGACAAAACCAGATGCTTAGTCTTCTTAGATGCCAATAGAGCTACACTTGCACAGAGTAGTTTCTTTAATACTTGTGTGAGCTGTGGGTTTTGACTCCTTTTAATTCCAGTAGGTATTTCCACATTTTAACTTGTATGTCAGTACCTGAATAAAATGTTTAAGGTACATGTAAAATACATGAATTGTATTGGAATTTATTGCTGTGTGTACAGTTAACTGCTTCCCTTTCACAAAAAGTCCAAAATCAGGGATCATTCTCTCTAATACCTGCTTCTGAACTTGCAGTAAAGATGAGGTAGTAGTGTTCTGTCAAAAATTAAAGCTGAAGGCACCTTCTGTGAATTTGTTTCTGCTTCCTTACATCCTGCAGCAGTTGGGCTGCTGTAAGGGAAGAAGGGGGAGAGGTAGCAAAGGTGAAACCTGCTCATGGAAGAGCAGAGCTGCAATAAAACCATGATCACTCAAGCCGTGACAAGTGAGAGATGGCACCAGGTAATAACCCTTCTGGCATCTGCATGTGGAAACTGTTCCTGCTTATTAACAACCTGTTCTGGGGCAAGCGAGGGAAGCTGAGGTTTGCTGCTTCTGCTTCACTCCCCTGGTCACTCTGTTTAGTGTTGGTTGATTGAAAAATTAAAAAGCACATATCCAAAAGGCCTATGTGTTGTGCAGTTACCCTATTTTATAAACCTAATCCACATTTTCTGATCCTTTTCTGTATCAACGCAATTGTGTCTAAGAGTAATTTATACTATGTGGTGCCTCTTCTGTTTTTAGCAGCTAACATCCTCTTGTGCTCCTCTGTAGGTTTGTAGCTCCGCATTTGGTGTATGAAAGGGTGGATAGTGAGTGGTGTGTGTGTGTGTACATGCAACAATTCATTTAAAGTGCAAAAGCAAGTGTGCAGGAATTTTAAATTTTTTTTACTGTATTTCAACCTTTAGATTTAATGCCCTCCACAAAAAAAAAAAAAAAAAAGTAATAATAATAATAAGAGAGAGCGAGCTGAAACCATTTGTCTTTTTCGTAAAATGTGAACCCATGGGGGCATGCTCAGACACATTTGCATAGAAAGAAAACTCAAACTTTGTGTTAGTTTTTTGTTTGACTGAATTTCTGAATGTGGGACTACAGAGATACACAGCTCAATCACATTAAAGAATATGTTGTTGTCAGGGTTACTGCTGAGGATAAGTAGCAGAACTGAGTGTGAAATGCGAGAGATGATTTTGTGGGTTTTTTGCTGGCAAAATGGCTGAATGCCTATTGGCTTTTCCTATGGGCTACAATGAGTCAAAGTGCTAATTTGGGTCTGCCTCAGCCAAGCCACTGCCATGCTGCAGTAAGGAAGCTGCTGCGTGTGGAAGGAGAGGGATGAAGCAAAGCTGGAGGACCTGGGAGGACAGGCCAGGAGGCATGGGTATCCCTTTTGCCAGGACTAAAGTGGTATCTGCTGTTGGGGTCCACAGCTAGACCAAGAAGTATGGTTGGTACTTTGCCTTGCGCTCTTTTCCCTTACATGTTACCTTTAATTACTAGGTTAGAGCTTTATAAGCAGTCTGTAAGCACCTTTAAAGTTATGGGGAGAAAAAGGAGGGAAATGGAAATGTACAGGAGCAAGTGGGAGTACAGCCTCATGAAGTGAGGTGAGGGCAGGCTTTCCTGGCAGTGATACATACCAAAAGACTCTGGTAATCAAAACTTTTTTTGACCTAAGCTAATTTTGATCCCTGCTTGGTTTGGAGAAACCCTTTAGCTTATTTGCAGGGCTGCCTCACAAACTCTTATAGCTGGTTGTGTCAGTGGTTTCCACTGCAAATGCTGCATTAGGGTTCTTATAACTCAGCTGTGTGAAGTTGATCTGGACTTTAAAATTGGCATGTATATTCTTGATTTGGAAGCAAGTATCGAGGCTGGCCAGCTAATCTGTTGGCTGTGCAAATAATATTGCAGTAGTAAAGACCGTGAGGAACACGATACAGCTCTCAGTTTCCATTGAGTGCCGAGGAAGCTTGTTTGGCACAAAGAGCAGGTGCTGCTGTGGCTTCCCCCCACCCCACCCCACCCCTCCATGCAGAAGTGGGAAGCTGGACCTTAAGTGTCCCAAACCTGTCTGGAGTGTAAGCTGGGTTTTTGCATCCTTCCCTGCAGGGATGGAGGTGAGGGAAGGGCTTTGGCGAGGTGCCCTGTTAGGTAGGGCGTGCTGGAGCCCACTGATGTTCTATTTGTGCTGGCGGTGTTCGGGTGCCCGAGCGTGTGTTGCGTGGGTCTGGGGCTCCCCAGCAGGAGCCTGCTCAGCCGTGTGCAATTCCTGCGAGGGAGCTGGTGCAGCTGCCCAGCATAAGCATGCACGCGTGCACCCCCACTCCCCCTTGTGTTTTTTGGGGCAAGCTTGCATTTTCCAAAACTACAGTAAGGGCTGCTTCTTTTGCAGCAATTCACCAAAAGGGGTCTTTCTAGTGTACTTTGAGCTCTACGTATGAGAGCATGCTGTTAGGATACTGGCTAGCGGTGCAAGGTGGTGCTTTGGTCAGCTGAAATCAGATAAGGTAGTAACAGATAGTAAGTGTAAATATTAGCATAAATTGTGTTATAGCAGGGAGATAAAGCCCCTGTGGTTTGCATGTTTGTGTGAAAAGGCAGAGCATTATTTACAAAGAGAGGTTGTCTGATGGCTTATTTTGTGATTTTGCAAAATTCTCTTGTAATGCTCTTTTTGTATGTGGGTGTGTTGCATTTTGGTTTTTTTGCCTCTTTAAAATGCATTATCATAGGGAGAAGGATGTAGACTGAAAGAGAAGCAAGAGTGGTAATGATACAAAGACCATTGTCTGGTTGACTTCTGCTGTGAGTATTCACGTCCTTAGGCTGAATTGCTATAGCTAACTGCATATCAGAAATGTTCGAGGGGTAAAAATTAAGCTAGAGGGGATGTCAGACAGCCCAGGGAGTTTCAAATTGTGAGCAATGAATTACATTCTGAGAGAAAGTTGCAGGTGATGTTGAAGGATGCTTGTGTGATGGGGGCGAACGTAATTTACTGTCAGACCATGAAACAGCTTCTTTGGGAAAGTGGTTGTGATGCACTATCATGTGAGCTGGTTGCAGCTAGGATTGATTCAAGGCAGGCAGTGTGGAAAAGCAAAAGAAGCTTCCATCTCTGTCAAATAGACCTGTGTCTTATGAGTAACTGCAATGTAAGTATTTAATTTATTACTGCATAAAAGCTAAATAATGACAGTTCAAAAAAAGAGATGCTTGTCAAGTTTTCTTCTTAGACATGAGGAAAAATAGATGGTTATATATTAATTAGAAATTAAGCTGCAAATTACATTGATTCAGAGATAGACACACATGTATGTTCACACATGCAATTTCCTTGGAAAGAATCTTTCAAAATACTTTATTAAAGCTTGAGAGTAAAAGAAAAAAAGCTATTTTTCTTGCTTTGTTTTTTTTTTTTTTATTTTTTAATGTTGGTTACTGCAAAACAAAATAATAGGCTGGTTAAAATGTGGCTCAGGGAAACAGTCCTATTCCAGTTTGTGCTGGACTGTGTGCTTTTAAAAACCTGAGGCACAGAACTATGCTGAGACTACTTTTATACTGTTGCCTTTGAAGTTCATCCTGGACCAAGAACTGCTTTACTTTTGTTTTATCTCCATTTGGAATGTGTTTTAGGACAATATTTGCAGTTTTGGAGTTCTGATGTGTAAAATAAGAACAACTTTTTTTTTTTTTCTCCCCCCTCTGAAATCTAATATTAGATGGGTGATTTTATTTACGTTTATTAGAAAGTGTCCTGAGCATCTCTGGATGGCATAGGCTGGCTTTTGGCCATGAAGCTGATTGCTGCTAAGGGGCCGAAAAGAGGTTTGGTTTGCTGCTGGGGGCTGTGGGAGTGATTGGCCTTAGCAGGTGCCTACTAAAATGTCTCTCCTACTTGCCTCCCCCTCTGCCTGCAAATGAGCTTCCCAGAGTAGAGACATGGAGCTGAGTAGGAGGAAACATTTCTGGTGTGGCAGTATTGTAGCTTTAAAGTGTACTGTGTAACATTAAAAAAAAAAATAATATAAAAAAATCATCCCCCTTTTTGGTAGCTGTAATTCACACTTAATTTTAAAACCTGGCCTCATAATGTCAATACAGAATTAAAACCGATCCATCAAGAATTTGAAGAATATTTTTGGTGCTTAGAAGTTAGTTTGATTCATAGCTGGCCAGTTTTATAATTTTAATGCTCTACTTTTCTGTGCATGTCTTGCTGCATTGATTCCATTTGTTTGCACATGTACATTCAATAAAGCTACGTTTTAGGGATATACTTTTTTTTCCAAATAGGAATTAAGCACTAGGTGTTTTTTTGCTTTTGCCCATCAGTTTGCTAGTCTTTTGGTATTTAGTGTAGGTAATATTGCAGCTCCTTGGTGACTGATGCCAGATAATTTTACTAAGCTAAGGTTAAATTTGAAATTTAAGAACAAAATTACTCATACGGGACCAAAAAAACCCCAAAAACAAAAACCCCAAAAGGTGGTACAAAAGCAGTAATGATTTATAAAAAGATGTAGGGAACTAATGTATAGGAAATTTTGAAATGGTATTTATATCTTCTGCATCTGCTGCATTTTTCAGACTGTAAGTGAAAAAAATGAAATAAATGGAGTTTGGTTCCCATTGTGCAAGGAATATGGAGAGCCTTTGTTTTAGTTTTGGTTTGAATATGTACACAGTTGTACATACATAATCCCCAATATGTATATGAATTTATTGGTTATAATAGTAATGCACAGTTACAGAGACTAAGAAGTGTCAAAACAGAGACTCCTGGGGTATAAATATGTCTGCAGTCCGGAAAAGATCCTTAATTATTTCAAATGTTCTAATTCCTCCTGCTGTGTTCAGTGTAGATGTTTGCATTTATATACCTGTTCGTGTGATTATATTCCTCATGCATTTGTGGTAAAACTCTGCCCTTGTAGCTTCAGTCCTACTTCATTCTAGGCACTTCCCAAGCCAAGGATGCTGGCTGGTACTCTCAAGGAAGACTCATGCTCTGGCTGAGGCTTCCTAGAAGTATCAACCTCGCCTCTCTGGGTTAGTCAGATCTCTTATCCAAAATCAGTTGGTGTTATTTGGAAGTCTTATCCACTGTATCTTGATTAAAGAGTTTACTACTTTGACATCCCTCTGTATGTGCAGTTCTTCACATTCTTGTCCAGTAATTTGTTCGGATGTGTCTGTGAGAGCCTCATTTATAAGGTAGGTTTAGTCCCCTGCCTGCACGACAGGTCTTGCAGACATTGCCAGGGCATGTCATGTTTCTCAGGACCTGTTTTCGCCCCGCCCCCCCCCCCATCTCCAGGGTGTGCTTTCCAGCCATATTGTTAAGGGATTTTCAGTCAGGGGTGTTGCTGAAATGGTTTTACAGCTGTCTCCCATGTGTGCTTGCTGAGAGCTTCGTCCCCAGTGCACAGCAGTTAGTGAGCTCTTGGCAGCCAGCCGGTTAGTTGTGGGTTGCTGTGCGTTAGCCACCGTTTGTGGCACACTTGCATACGTTCAGAGGAAGCTCGATTTTATTCACTTGGGGATTCCAACCACAAAGCACAGTGATCCATTTGACCTTTAGCTTTTAGTGCCCTTACGTTCCTTTCCCTTTTCCAGACCTTGCTGACAAATGTCAGCATGCTGTAACTTGTCGGTTTAGGGATCTGTTTATGGCAGGTTCCATCCCTCACCCAAAGGTTTGAAGAACTTCCCTATAAATAGCTATGTTGGTCATACCTTTCTATATGCCTGTGGGGTTCCCTGTTCTGTTTTTTTTTTTTAAAGTAGCTGGATCTCTTAGCTCAGATTTGGTATGAACACCAAATTTTGGAGGAATTTTGGCTTAGTTGTTGAAGCCTTTTTTAAAAGGCTATATAGAATTTATGCAATAAGCTACGTATAAGACTATACAAGTTGTAACTCTTACAAATTTAGCAAGTCAAAAAGTTTTTCTGAAATCAGTGCATCTCCTTTTTCCTTTGTCTTCTACTTTTCTTCCTTGCATTGGGACTTGCTCTGCTAACTTTCCCTTGCTAGTGCCCTTTGGTTTCGACTCCGGGTAAAATTGCTATATTGACATGTATGCTGAGGAACTGGCCACTATTCTGAATCTGAAGAGATGACAGGTCTTCCTACATCTCAGGCCTCCCCTTTCACCAGAATGATCAGGATAGTTAGCATCGGATTAACACCAAAGGGAAGGATTTTTCTGCTTTTGTTTGAATTTTTGGCTATTGTTTTCAGTTGCTAGATTGCTACTGCATATGTTGGTGGGACATAGACTGATGCTGAAAAATGCCAGCTGTGATCCTGAGTATGAAATTTCCTGCTTTAAGTCTATAAATTGTCATGTGATAAACTTTTCAAGTATTGCATTTGCCTTGCAGCATTAGGCAATACTTTTTCCTCAGTTAAAGTATTTGTCTTCAGATGCCTTACAATACATGTGTCACAGATATCATGTATTATAGTCTCTGAGATTTTAGGAAAGCCTTAACCGTATCAGGTCAGCTGACGGGACACTTTCCACAGGTTTACTGACAAGTGACTGTTCATACACAAACAGAAAGACTGAGTCCCTGGTACCTCGTGTGTTACTACCCCTTTCTCACAGACAGTTTTCGAGAGCTCAGCTCTCCTGTTGAAAGGACTGACTGACTGTACTTTGTTGTTGTCAGTCATTGTCAAAAGGAACCACAAGGAACCGAAACTACTTGGTCCCTACTGAATTAACTAGAACAGAGGCAGTTAAAAAACAACAGAAATGAAAGCCTTCCTTCTGCTTCCCTTTGAGAAGCCACTTGCTGGAGTGCAACTGTGGCTCAAGGTGAACTCCACTTCTGGAAATAAAGATTAAATAATTGCACCTCTAAACTAAAAATATAGCAGTTTCTTCAAGGAATAGATTCATGCTTGCAGACAAATGAAAGAGTTGTGAGGTTGTTCTATGGCATGGAATGCCCCTTTGGCTAGTTCAGGCCAGCTGCCCTGGCTGTGTCCCCTCCCAGCTCCCCGTGCCCCCCAGCCCTCTCGCTGGCAGGGCCAGAGAAACTGAAAAGCCCTTGACTGGGTCTGACCCTCACCCAGCAGCAACCAAACCCACCCGTGTGCTGTCAGCAGTGTTCTCACACCAAACCCAAACCACAGCACTGCACCAGCTACTCAGAAGAAAATTAACTCCATCCCAGCTGAAACCAGGACAGAGGTTTTGTACGCACGACACAAACAACCACAGCTTCTCTGCTGTAGAGTAGGAAATACAACTGGAAACAAAGAGGGAACTTGCACCATCCAGGACTGCTCTTTGCAGCCGGCTATGTAATGACTAACAGATTGAGGACCGGGGATATAAATCAATGCGTAGATCTTGCCATGTGTTGCTTCATTCCTGTTTCTGTTTTGGGGAATAAAGCTAGTTGAAATTCAGTGGCGTCAGATGAAAAGATTAATTTATTGCTCAGTTAGGGTCAATAATGTGAACTTTACAAAGGTTTCTGTTGCAAGACTCTTACAAGTGGACCAAAGGCAGTTGAGCTGAACTTTGGCAGTGACCTTGATCAAAGAGACAGACTGCTCAAGAGGCTTTTCTTATTCTGGTCTGAATATACTGCGGGTCACTGAGGGCTATAAACCTACTGAGAGAAAGGCAAAACAAAGTCCTGTAACCGGTCTGCCTGTGATGTTGAACTTTTGACTTTCTAGTAGCTGCAGCTGGGAAAGAAGTCAGCTTCGCTATTAATGAAGTCTTCCATGCATGTGACCAGTCATTGACAAATACATAAACTTTGGAGAGATTGTGTAGATGGAAAATCTAGAACGGAAAAAGCTGCTTTACAGACTGCCTTCTCTTGTGAGAAAAATTTCCTATATGAAGAGAGAAGATGCTGGAACTTGGCATTCAGGAAACAGCACGTGCCTGTCCCTGCTTGTGTCTTGCTGAATGTAAACAGCTTCCAACCAATAAAGTAGAAATGGAGTTTGATTTTGAAAAACAGGCAATAATGTGCAATATTTTTTCTGTTATTCAAGTGAAGTGAGAACAAGAACCTATAAACATTGCTTCACTAGAGAGAAAGATAGTGCAGCAACTTTCACAGGCACATACTCACAAAGGAGAAAAGATATTGGGCGTGTTTTGTTGTTCTTTTGTGGGGTTTGGGTTTTTCTTTCTATTAAACCAGCACTGTGAATAAGATACTGTTGTCCTGTGTTCAGAGAATATAAACATAAACCATCCAAGTTTGTCATTTACCATTCTTGTGATATTTCAGCTTAATGATGGTGGCAAGGCAGCCCGAGCACACGTGGGGATAGGTGATGTGGTTCTCACCATTGATGGGATAAGCACAGATGGGATGACTCATCTAGAAGCACAAAACAAGATCAAGGCATGTACAGGCAACTTGAACATGACTCTGCAAAGGTAAGACACCTTTTCTTTTACCCTTTTTTTTCTTTTTCTTTTTTTTTTTTTTTTAAGAAAATTAATTATCATAGTAACAGTTGTTTGGAGGATAAACCCATGTAAGTGGTTTGGCAAAGTGCAATTTCATTTGGCAAAATTCCAATTAAGTGGCCACAATTGAAAGGTATGCTGCTGTAGCCTGAAATGTGTCTTGACTTACAGCATTTTAGAAAACTTAATAAATGTTAATTATGTGAGTTGACAAATTTGACAAAGACTTTTTCCAACCTTCTATCACCTGCTCTACACTGAATGAAGTCTAATTCATCTTCCGTTTGAGCTTTGGTTTTTTTAACTCTCTTTTGTAACGAAAGCCAGGTCTTATCTAGGTTCTTTTTCCCTCCCTGGACTGGCTAGGGACACTTCTTTTTTGGGTCAAGTCCTACATTGTCAGATGTATTGGCAAGCAGTATGATGGATTTAAACAGTTAACCCCTGAGTTATATGGATGAAAGTACTGCAGCTCAGAGTCACAGAGAGAGGTTTCCTGAAGTGGTACTTCCATTCCGCAAAGTAGCGCCCTCCCTTTGCGAACTGCAGTGTCTACTATAGAAGTTACAGCTTGGTCCAGCTTCATTCCTGAAACGTGCAGTTTATTGAATCTCGGCATACCTCTGTTTGCCTGGGACTATGTTTTGGGAGGGGCTGAAAGAAGGGAGCAGGTTGCTCACATGCAGGTTGTTGGAACTGAAGCAGAAAGAGCAGCAGCACAACCAAGAAATTCCTTCAAGCTTTCAGAAGTCTCCCAGGGCTAAATACTGGCTTTTCTTAGAAGACTGCTATTTTTATTTAATGATGTGAGTGAGCGTCTTGGAGGAGGATTGGTCTCTGAAGCCATCACATAATGAGAACCATATTTTCTTGTTATCAAAGAAAACAGCAGTTGCACCCCGTGATTGCCGTTTGTGCTAGCCTTCAGCAGTGGAAAGTTTCTAGATGAGTGTTGGTTGAGTCCCGTAACAGTATCTCTGCAGCAGTTACTACCTTCTGGCAAATTATCCTGCCCTTAATGAAAGGACCATCTCTCTGGGTTCATCAGTATAAGAATAGAAGAGATGACATGGTTGTAGGTCTGTCAGATGTCCAGCTCTCCAGCGTGGTGGTGCTTGTTCTCAGCCCTAAGTGATGTGTAGTGCAACAGTGGTGGGAGTGCTTTCTGTAAGAGGCTAGAGTTCAGCCCTGCTTGTTGTTTCTTGTTTTTCCTGTTGTTCTTCTGTGCTTTGGACCTTCACTACCCTTAACAGGGGATTTCCTTTGCTCAGACTCTGAGGAAAGATGTATCTTGTGGCATGGTTCCTGCCTAGGGCACCTTCCCAAGTGAAACTTGTAAAGGTGGCATTAAAAATTTCCTGATGAAACAAAGGTATTACACCAGCTCATCAAAGGAATCACTTATTGTGGTAGAATCTAGTGTGTCAGTTGCTTTTCTGCCTCCCGGTGAGGCAGGCAGGTCATTTAGAAACGCACTTTCCAGGAGCCCACTGAGTCACTCCAGTGAGTGAGAGTGTAGGGCTTTGCCCTGCTTTTTCCTATTGCCATAAAATGATGGGCAGGGTTAATATCAGATATAGGAAAGGAATAGCAGGCGTGTCTCGGTCGTGCTATAACTTGTCTGAGGCTGCTTCTGGCTGGGTGAAGGGATGAGTGGTTTGAAAATTAAATTAATCATGACTTAGTCTGGTCCCCTCCCGTTCTCACCCTTACTATCCAGTGTAGCATCTGACTCACCAGCGTCGGCTACCTGACAGCTGAAGGCTAAGCCAGGATCAGACTAGCAGAGATCAAAGGAATAGCCTTGGTTCCGGCATCTGGGGGTGGCACAGATGTCCTCTCTTTTGGTTCTGCTGGTTTGCAGTCCCATGGCCTCAGCTGTTTTGAATTCTGCCCCGATTCCATGAAACCAAAGCTGTAGACAGTGCTTTCCCAGCTCCTCTGCCTGTGAAAGCTTCCTTGCTCTGATTGCTGTTTAGCAGAAGATTTGCTTTGGTTGTTTATTTGTTCTTTACAGCCTGGAAGAAAGTCATGCTTGGAGTCAGACTGGCTTGTGCTGGCTGTTTATGCTCGTGCATCCAGGGAAGGACGGCTTGGGAGCATAAACAAGGTGGCAAGACGAGCCATTTTAATATTGAGGGATCTCCAAAATTATATTCTTCTCTTCCTGCCTCTTCTCCTAAAGCAAAACCAAACCAAATAAAATATTCTGAGCTGTTACTGTTCGCGTGCAAGGTTACAGCGATGCTGTCAATGCAAAACAATGTTGGCCTTCACAATGTGAATTGGTGCCATAGACAGGAAAATCAGGCGTATCTTACGGTTTTGTTTTACTGCTTTTAATTATCTTTAGGGATATTTACACTTCTCTGAGCTTTTATCTGCTTCCATGTAGACAACTGATAGCTTGAACTATAGCACAAGAATGTTGAGGTTAGTCTTGAAAGAGCATATGCATTCTTCGAATACTGCCCTGGTTTGCTGCTGCTTTAAAGGAACACAATGGTCTGTTGGTTAGTGGTGTTACTTTGAGGTCCAAGAAAATCGGAAGAGTGTTATGGCTTGAGCTAATGGCTTTTGCACTGTAAATATGTCCCTGTGGTCTTTTATGAAAGATGTGAAAGAACTCAGTTTGATCAAATTAGCTGTAGGAACCAGAATACATTTTCTAAATTGAATGTGGTACACTTTTGGTGGTAGCACCAAGTGACCTTTAGTCACAATAAACCATAACAAGTACTGTGCACTCATCTGTAGATGGCTGCTTTACTCTTGATCAATCATAATTTGACACAGATTCATGTGGGATATGTGGAAATTAATATAGTCGTCTAGACTGAAGTAGTATGCAAAGATAATGGCAACACAGGGAAAAATTACTGGGTATACCACCAGCCTCACAGCATGTCGGATGGGGCTGGCTGTGCTGTTTGTAAGGGAAGGACTAACCAAAATCAGTAGTTATTTGAAAAAGAAACATGGTCTTGCTTTGGCTTTTTAGGGGCTTTTTTTGTGTGTGTTGTGAGGATCAAAATGATACTTGGTAGAAAAGCAGCGGTATACCCTAAGAATTAGCAGGCCAGTGAAACTGAGTGGTCCTGTCTGAGGCTGATGGGTTCCAGCATCCCAGTTTGCACAGTAGCCAGGGTATGGTGACAGTTTACCTTTTAAAAAGCCATGAAGGAAATGTTGTGAGCCCACATGGCAAAGTCAAGAGGGGAAAATCTTTACGATCAGCTTCTTTATTATAAATATTTAACTTGATACGTTTTTGTACTGCTGCTCAGGTTTTCACTTGACTTTCTCTATTCTTTATGTGCAAAGCGGAAAAAATAAAATGAAGAGAAACAAAATAAGGTTGGTTGGTGCTTGCCTGAGAGGGTGGAAGGGATATTTGAAGCAACGCCTTCAAAAACTTTATTTACAGGCTTAAAGCAATATATTTATGGAGGCAGATGCGCATGTACCTCTTGTGGAAAACCAATTTAGATGTTTTTGTAGCTTGTAAGTGAAAGTTGGCAAAATGTTTGAAGGGAGAATAAAAGCTCCCATTTTTCCCATGAAAGGCAATATCACAGGTTGGTTTTTAAGTACAGAATTGTTCTTTGCCACTGAAAGGAACTGGAATTTCAGCTGTCACAATTGCAATTCCACTCTGCTTGGAGATTGTTTAAATACAAATAGATAAAATTGTTCTTGCCAGCCACGTACACCAGTAGGTGCCTAACACTTGCATATGTTGGCAGGTATTTTCAGCTATATGTCTTTAATTAGTTCTGTAAACAAGTCTTGCTCTTTACTATGAGATGGTATTTTTTTTGACTTGTGGAATAATATTCTAATTTTGGCATGTTATTTGCTCATTTTTCATGCTAGATATGGCTCAAAAATATGGGGTGTGCTTTTCTTTTTTCTTTTTGCAGTCTGTGATTTTAGCTTCTCAATAGGTTGTTTTGTTGTGCTTT
This sequence comes from Falco rusticolus, assembly GCF_015220075.1. Classification (NCBI taxonomy): domain Eukaryota; kingdom Metazoa; phylum Chordata; class Aves; order Falconiformes; family Falconidae; genus Falco; species Falco rusticolus. The sequence goes on from NC_051187.1 coordinate 53,814,530, forward strand.
TTTTTTAAATAGGGAATTTTCTTTGTACGTATCCCTCCTTCCCTGAGATGTTGCTCTTTTGCACCCCAATATTTTATTTTCAGTTAAAGCCCTTTCCTGGTTCCCATGAGGATAGATGGAAACCAGATGCTTGCTTTTTGGATATATTTTCAAGTTCAGTAACTTAGCATGGACTTCCATAAATAAATCTGTAAGTTGCTGAACAACTAAGAGCCACCACCTATTTTTTTAAATATTATTTTCGGGGACTGTTTCTCCAGACTCCTGCCGTAATGATTCTTTGGAAGTGAGAAAGATAAAGAACTGTGTATTTCTCCTGTTGTGTGAGATCATGATACCCATGAAACTTCTGGAAAAAGTGTCAGTGAGCAATGCAGGCACAAATACAGAATAATACTGAAAAGCCTGGAAAGATTTTTTTGCTGTTATAACATAGAACTTATCTCTAGTTCATAAAACACATCTGAACAACTATAGTGTGCTTTATAAAGGAATTTCTTTCACCTCTCCTTATGGATATAGTGATTTAGGAGAAAAGGAGTGGGGATTGCGTGGCTTGGGAGGTGAAAGGAGGATTCTCAAGGTTATTTACCTCTCTTTATTGTGGTGCTTCAGAAATCTTTTTGGGTACAGTAGGCTGGCTGTAAGCAGTTACTACAGTTCTGCTTCCAGCTCTTCGATGAGTGACAGTACTATTTTCACAAATGAACACAGGTGTTACAACACAATAGATGAATTTCTGAATTTCAGTGATAGCTATGGGTTTTGGGCTTGTTTTTTGTCATCTTTATCCGCACTCCCTCCCCCCGCCCCCGGCCCTTTGAAGGCACAGGATTGCCCAAGTGTCACAGGTGAGGTGAGGACCTGCTGGATATTTCTGACGTCCACGTTGACAGGTCTCTGAGCCAAAATTCAGATGAGCTGTAAGGCTGGTTCTGCAGTTGGTAAACCCAAGTATTAAAAACTGTGGCACTTATTTTATCTGCCTGCCTGAGTATGAATCTTGATCATACCGTTCTCCCTCATCTTTTTGGTTTTTCTTTCAGGAAACATGAAGTCTAGACTTGTAGCTTAAGAACATCTGAAATTCTCATGATTTGAGGTGGGGTAATAAGGAAAAAATGTTATGGATCATTTCATTTTTATTTCTAAGGTCATTTTTCAAGTTATCTAATTCAGAAAGGGTTTTCTGCAGTAAGACTAGCTCAATATGCTTTTTACTTACTATTTTTATTGTTCCCAGTCTTGCTTTTATTGGAAAACAATATGATGATATTACCATTTATTGTGTTGAGAGTCCTGCTCTGCTTTGGAAGAGAATGCACGGAGGAAGAGCCTTTTGCTGTGTGGGGAACGTATGTTCTGACAATCCATGGACAAAATGGATACTCCTGTTCCCATTTGGAAGATGGGGAGGTGAGGCACCTTGATGTAGACCAGGTTTTAAGAGACTTGAGTCCTTTTGCCCCTCAGGCATTTGAAATATTGCCCTAGTGTAGGTTAGCTGTAATGTATTTAATTTCTCAAAAATAAAACCCAGCAGTGCAGGGAATGGCCCCATGGAACCCAAGAGCCAGCCTTGGTCATTGTTAAAGGGGGGTCTGAAGTCCTAAAGTTTAAAAGTTGTCTCCATAGAAAGGTGAGAAAATAGTGTAACTGCTAAATCGAATGGCAGGAGAGGCTATTATAATAAAAATAAGAGGAGTGAGCAGAAGAATGCAAGTACAGAAGGGATTTTGAGCTATTAACAATGCAGGCTTCACTTTAGATGATGGTTAAAGCTCATACTTTCAGGTTTATGAGTACTGGGTTCACTGGGGTGGGTATTTTGTTTCCATAAGCCATATAAGGATGAGCTTTAAGAAAGCTATGATAAGAATGCATTTGGAAGTCTTATTTTTCTCCAACTTTGGTTTACTAGTTATCATCATTTCCCTTACATAGGCATTCTGACTTCAGTTTTGTTTTCCAGTGATGTGCTTTTTTAGCATACAGAAGAAGGTTTATTGTCCAGTGCCAGCTGAACGGAGGCAATAAATTGGTTGAAACCATCACAACTTATGAGTAATTTTTTCTAAAGCTGAAAACAACTTTTTTTGCTAGAATCCTTTTTTCTCTAATGTTAATTCTTGCATAACTTCCTTCAGGGATGTCAAAACTGAGTGTTGGATGATTAAGGAAATAAACACCATTATCCCTTTCTAATTGAGAGAGTTGAGACACAAAAAATTACAAAACCCTTAAGTAGGGATCATATGGCTAGGAATATATAGACAAACTGTATTTATAGTGTAGCTGCTACTCAGAAACCTCAGGCAATTTATTTCTCAATGCTAGATTGTTACTTTCAATCATTAATACGAGTTGTCAATAATTACGACTGAAAATAAACTAGCTGAAAAGTAGTGCCTTCCAGACAGAGGGTCACTTCTCTTATTTTGGCCATGTCACTGAGCTCTGAGGTGGTGGCTGTTCCAGGAGTTGCTCAGGGGAGCCCCATGTAGCCCTGCGAGACTGAGCATTCCTGCTGAACTTTCCGTCATTGACCGCAGACCTTTTCTTATTCTTGCATTAACCTTTTTCTGATCCATTGCTGATCTTAAATGGTGATGGCCTCCTCCCTGCCAAATGCCAGCACTTCAGCAACTTGAAGCATTAAAGCTCTCCAGTGAACTTTTTTTGGGGGGGGGGGGGGGAAACCCCAAAACTGTTGTCAAAGTTTTTGGTAGCCTGTAAGGTCAAAGCAGTAGAGGTTTGGGGAATTAATCTAACCAGCTTAATGATGCAGATACAGATCTGCCTTTCTCTGCATATTAAAATTCCTGAGTCTTTCTTGTTTTATCATATTATTTTTATGGAATTGTGTGTTTTCAAAGAAGCATTCAGGTTACAAAACGCCAGGTATGCAGAAATAGGAAAATGCAGTAATAGAAAAGTCTACATTAAAAACAAAAACATATTACTTTGGGCTGCAGAAGAGGACCTGCTTGACCAAGCAGGAAAAGTAGTAAGATGAAGAATGCAATATGGCTCTCAGAGTTTCTTGGTTAAAAGTATCTGGTGACTTGTTCTGTGATCCCCGTCATGATCTCTGTGATCTCTGTTTCAGCAGCACTCATTCAACGTATGTTGAGAAGCTCTTGCTGAGGTGGAAGGGGAGCAGAGCCGTGCCAGTGGAGCTACTGGGGGCTCAGCCTGGAAGGCAGGTGGATGTGAGGGTTTGCATAGGCTGCTGGCACCGGCCTTGGGAGCTGTTTTCGTTGTGGAAGTGTAAAGGACTGCACGTGCATCTGGTGGGGGGCTGCCTGCCCGGTCGGACCCTCGCCCTGCCCGCGTTGGGCTTGCCTCGCGTGTGGGTTGGCTGCTGGACGGGGCTGAGGAGAAATGCCCTGCAGAGCTGGGGCTTTCCTGGCCTGCCGCACGGCCGGGCTGGCTGCTGACAGACGTTCGGTACGTAGCTGGCTGAGGAGGAGCTGAACCGAGGTTGTGAGCTTCGTGGCATGAAAATTGCCAAGTGCTTTTGTCAGCCTGACCTTTGGGCTGGGAAATACCCTGACCTGCAGGGCCAGCACTGCCGCGCAGTGTGCAACCATCCAGCGCTGCTGAGAAACCTGCTTTTACTCTGTAAATCTGCACAATCTGTTTCCGAGCCGACGTTTCTTTGAAGTAAATCCCACAAACTCTGTGCAGGCTCTTCAAATTCTTGTGAGCTCCATGAACGTCAGCTTCAGGACTTGGAGGTGAGGTGCTGCTGCTCTAGAGCCTGGCGGTTCTCACCCCTCGGCTTGGCTGGTGGTGTCTTATTGAAGATTTTCTTCGCTCCTCAAAGCGTGGGCTGGTGCCTTCCCAGGCCACTCCTGAGACAGTGTAACTGCTGTGTGCGCCTCAGGTATGGGGTGACAGCTGACCTGAAGTCTTCCAGGCTCCTCATACCCTTGCATCTTGACAGGAGCTTTTCTAGAGCTGGAAGGGTTTTGCATGTGGCTTTCTATGCTGTCCGTTGCAGTGCAAGCAACTGAGTCAGCTTAAGTCCTCCTATTTTATCTGGTTTTGAAATTAAGTGGCACTGGGTAAAACGTCTTCCAAAGAATTCAGAGCTAACGAATGGTGCTGGTTTCTTCTTTCCATGCAAAGATGTCGTAGTGGAGCATGCACTTTTTCTTTGGAGGCAAAATAGAAAGCTTTTGCTCCTAATTTAGCAGCTGAGCAGGTTTTGCTAGCTAAGCCATGCCTTTGGAAAGCCTGCCCACAAACTAAATTAATGGAAGGGTACAGCTCTTGCTTCCAGCTGGAATTCAAAATCTTTTGTTGCTCACAGCACTTTGCTGCATGTCAGCTAGCAATTAGGTGAACCACAAAACATGCTGCAGCTAAGTGAACCTGACAAACTAAAGGCTTGCCTGGAAGTTCAAAGCAAAGTTGCTGGGATGAAATGGAAGGTTGCAGTGTAAAACTGGGGTTCAGTGACTTCTGCAGGATTGTATCTACTCATCTGCCAGGAAAACTGGTTGGAGTGGGGGCTAGTTAAGCAATAGCAGCCTTCCTTATGGTGTGTACTTCAGAGCCTTCCTGGGGATCTTGGAGCTGCAAAATATCAGGATTTGTAAAGGCTGTTCAATTTCTTGAGGTTGATACAGTGTGTGGTGTAAGAACGTACATAAAGATTGTGGACAATGGCAGGTACCAAAGAAAGATAATTATTTACTGAATGTGAAAACGTTTCCTTCAGTTTTAAGTGTAAAGACATTTTCTTTCCTTAATTTCAGTTGCAACCCCACCCCATGAATACCACTGCAAGGCGGGGGGGGGGGGGGGGGGGGGGCGGGGGGCACAGAAAATGAAGCAAAGGAACAGCCCTGGAATGAAACATTTAAGTCAGTAAGAGTTAAAGAAGAGACATGTAATGTGGATGTGGTTTTATTTTATTCTTTTCAGTTTTAGTTTTTTTGCCCCCAGGGAAATTGCAGCTCCGAGTGATATTTTCTGCAACTGCAGCAAGTAAATCATTCTGCTTCTGGGGTTTTGTCTACATACTGTATCATGGTGGGCTGAACCAGAGGGCAGTCAGATTAGGAAGATATTTCAAAACTCCACCTTCATTTGTATGAAAATAAGGAGGCCATCATGTAGTAATTGACACTCATAAGCTGGGAGCCTATACATTCAATTTGGGGTAAAATTTCAGTGTTCTTACTCTTGTAGTCCAAATCCTTGATGGAATAAGGGCTGGCCAGTTGAGAGGCTGTTTGGGGGGATAGCTCGGATGTTATAAATCACCAGAGCCTTGTAAGCAGCTGGGTGGGAGATGAGTTGGGGCATCACTGGAGGGTAGTGAGTGCTTGTGGGAGGAGGTTTGCGTGTCTTGTGTAATCTGAGTCCCTCACTGAAAATGAAGGGAGAAAGTGTTGGATCCCAGAAGTTCCCACCTGTTTCCAACAGATCAAGTGGCAACTAAAGGGCCTTAACCGCTGGTCTTGCTTTTTTATTTCCTTAACCAGTGAGAAATGTCTGTGCTTCTGCTTTGTACAAGTCATATAGCACAGATATCTGACAAACATGACAAAATGTAATTCTGAACTTTGTATGTTAATTTGTGGTTTGCTTGTTTGTTTGTTTGTTTTTAAATTGCTTATGTTCGGACAGGGAAGTAAAGATGTTCGCTGTAAGGTCTGAAACTGTGCATGTCTTTCAGATATGTTGGGACTGGCCAAAGAATAAATGTTTATCATCTATTGTTATTATACAGAGTGTGTTCTTTAATTCCTACATTTAAGATAGATATGAAAATAATTGCCTTCCGTTATAGTTCCACTATAGGGATTAAACCACTCTGATGTACCATATGAGACTTTTTAAAAACAAAGATTCAATCACTAAAACAAAAAATATACAGTGAAAAAGTTTATATGAGTTTCAAAAGTGGTTTTATACAAGCAGATCATTAGAAAGGTAGTAGTTCTGGCTCAGTATTTAGACGTACAGTAGCTTAGAAGCCTATTTTCTCTCAATTTTAAAACTAAACTAAACCTAATCTGTATTCTAGCTGAGGTCTGGCATGATTGATCTGTCTCTGAAGACAGGAACAGTGATGAATTATCCAGATATATTTTATGTGAAACACTGTACTTCAGTAGGAGGTGTCGGGAAATGAGATTGTTATACTTGATCTTGGCATGTGCTGGATGGCCAGCGTGCCTCAGCACATGAAGTGAGGACCACTTTGCAGTGCCTTGCCTGGGTAAAAGACCAGTTTAATAATAAACTGCTGCTTGTGATGTAAAGTAACTTCCTGCAATACCAACGGTTTCCTCTCCTATCTTTCAGAATTCAAAAAAGCTTGTTTTGAGGGAGTATGTCTGCAGGCAGCAGGGAATCACCTGATGTACTTAACTTGGTTTGATTTATACACTCTCACTGAAAGCAAGGGCTAACGTTTGCAAGCTGAAACTTTATCCAGAAAAGATGTCTGGGTTGATTACGGTGGTAACTATCATTACCGGGAGTCTGATGATAATCTGCAGGTTGCAAACTCCTCAAGTCAGTTTTGCTTCTCTTTTTAAGTTGATTTACGTTCCCCGTGTTGAAGTGTTTTCATTACTATTGAAGGGTGGAAGCAGGACATGCAATACATGCTCAAACATCCCCTCTCCGAAGAGGTGCAACTCTTCCTAAGCAATCTTTTCATAGCATAGATGCTTGTAAGTAATAGATTGAATTTATTTCCAAAACATTAAATATATGTATTTCAGGAACGCAGGAATAAAACTAAGCTAATCTTTGTTATAGAAGTCTAAGAACTCTCTTGAAAACCACAGGAGTTAATTTTGCGGACTGTTGATACGTACGTGACGTGCAATAAAGATTCTATTTAATGGGTAGAAATGCCAGCTTCCTACGTGAGGGGGAAAACGCAGACTCTCAGCTGACAGTGCAATACCAAATCAGCCTTTCTGTAGTCATTATATCCCAGGAGATTTGGGCTGCGCTACCGTTTCCAAGAGCTATAGTGGCCGTAGAAGTTTGGTCTGGGCATTTTTTATTTTTCCTTGTCTCTTCACACAGATGATACTGAAAGGCATGTGGTTGTTTTTTTGGATTTGTTGGGGATTTTTGGGGGGTGGGTGGAAGTTGGTGTTTGGGTTTGGTTCAGAAGGCAGAAATTGAGCCGTTGAATAGTTCAGATCTTGAGTGCTGACAGGCAAGCAATGTTTGCTCCTAGTGAGATTTCCCAGTTAAGTCCTGCTTTTTAGTTATTCTGAGGAAAAGGTTCATAGCTGTGTTTCAGGAAGTTTTGGTAACTGTTTTCCTCCTATTTATAAATAATTCTCAGAGGGAAGTGTAGGTTGGTTTGGTGGTTTGTTTTTTTTTTTTTCTTTCTTTAATGAGTTACAGCAAGCCATCAGAAAAGTGGTATTGTTAGGATTTTGTTATATTTTTGTTTCACTTGAAGTGATTTTCCTGTAGTGTTTTTCTCCAGGAGGCCTTTGCAGTTCTGGCTTTCATTTCCTTATTTTTAATGGACTTCCGTGGTATTCATGGTGACAGTCACAGATACTCCATAAGCACTGCTGCATAATGTAGCAAAATGGGTTTTTTCTGTTTCTGTAGTAATATTACCCACTGTGGGAAATACAGTAATGATGCTGTATTACTTGCAAAGTATTTTCCATTAATGTTCTTGATATTTCAGGTGGCGTTTTATTTGTCAGAACTGATTTAGTGGTTAAGCATAGGATTTCTAGTTCCATTTCTGGATTTGCAGCAGGCTGGCTTTGGCTTTAATGTTTTATTTCCTAAAACTAAAAGTTTCCTCTTTTTTGTCATGCAGATAACCTTTATTGACCTTTCACACAGTCAAATCTGATCTTACTTGATAGCTGTTGAGGCTCTGCAGACTTCAATAAAAGATACTAAGAAAAATGAAGTATCATGGAGACCGTTAAATCAGGGGTTACTGTTACCAGTCACTTTTTAGTTCCTTTCAAATTAAAGTGTCTGTGTTCTTCTCCCAAATATTCTCTTGCTGTTAAGAGCCCCATAGGCAAATACTGATTGTTGCACTTATTTTTACATTTTGGTGATGACATAAATATGCTTTGAACTGGTAAATATTACTTAGGTTTTGGAGTGTGCACAGGTTTCATTTCCCAAATAGAAGTTTCCTACAACAAAATAAAATGAGAAGAAAGGTGTGCTCTTGGATGTTCTGGTGCAAAACGCACTGTAGATTTTCAGTGCCCTGTAAAATAGACCTGAGAGTTTAATCTTTTAATGCTGCTCTTGCTTCAGCATTAGAGGTAAAATCTAGCTTTGTCTGGTGGTTGGATAACAGAGCACCGTGAACATCTTGATTTTTACATCCCTACCACTGCTTCACATTTTCTGTTACACTGTGCTTTGGCCTGACACTGAAAAGGATGTGTTTCAGTGGATGTGTTCTGATCTGAACACTAAGCCTGAAAAATAATAAGAGAATTGGAAAAACTGTAGGGATGGTTTTGTCTTAGAGGAGGAGCGTATTGGATCAGTGAACCTGTTAGTGTGGTATCCAGACCTGTTGTGGCTGGTATCTTATGATTCAGCAGGAGGGAGGGTGAGAAGTAAATCATGCCTCTAGTAACCTCTGTGTGGTGAAAACCTGGATGCTTGCACAAGAGGTGTGGGTTTGATTATCATAAACACTTGTAACTAATAATTGAGTTGGGGTTTTATGGGCATATGTCTATATTTAGGGATATATATCTATCAACATGACTCTCGTCCCAGACAGGCTAACAATATCAAGGGCTTGTGCTGTGTGCAGATGAAAAGTATTTTCTCACATTGACTTTTTTTTAAAAAGTGCACTTTCCTCCAGCTTTGTGCAGGGGTATCCCCACTTTCACCTAATGCACAGTGAGTTGTTCAGAAAAAAATGTCCATTTTCTTTACTTCTGTACACCTTTCCTGCTTTTGACAAAGGCTCAGGTCTGGTGCAGACCCTGACAACTTCCAGTTTGAGACTTGAGATAGGAATTCTTGAGGATTCATCTGACAATTCAGTTTGGTCACAGCTGAATCTTTATTCCCACCAGATTGTCTTTGCAGTTGCTAATGTGCATCTTCTGTCAGTCACAGAGATGCAGCAGTTTCAGGTGTTGAAAGGACTTTGATTCCCAGCTGGGGCAGAGCCCCAGAGGACATGCTTCCCACCTGACCTTGTGGTGCTTCTGGTGGAGCCCTTCTGTATTTTAGCCGATGCACAAAAAGTACTGGGAAAGGAAAATTTCCCTTCTCTTCCTTTGATGAGTAAGGAGATTTGAGAGACTTACCTCTTTGTTATAAAGGTTTTGAACTGCTCTTTTAACCTCCTGCATTTGCTTGGTGTTTGCTCCACAATACTCCTCTGTCTTGTGTGTGACCTGACACCACCGGCTGCTGGTGGAGGCATCAGATCCTTGTTCTCCCCATCCCTGAGGCAACTAATCAATACAAGGGAAGTGTTTGATGCTGCCCATTTCAGGGAGCTCTGAGAAGCTGGGCTCTAGATACAGATCATAAAGATGAGAGCAGAGGGAGCAGAGCAGGAGGGAAACAATTGTCAGAAAGAACAGCATGTTTCAAAGGATGAGGAAGTTTTTAAGGAAAGTGTAACTTTTGGGAGAAGCAGCACAGAGATGTTAGTGTTGGCTCTTATCTGAATCAGAAAAGACTGCATTATGGTCTTTTCTGCAAAAATATAAGGTGACAAAGACTTAGCTTTGCTTTTGGTCTATGAGAGTTTAAAACCAAGACCACTAGCAATAAATATATAGTGACAAAATAGGAAGGAAAAAAAAAGTTATTGCAAATATCTCAAGAACGCTTTGGGTAGTAATTTGCCCACTTAAACAGCCAGGCAAGTTTGCTCGCTTGCCTTAGATGTTCAAAACAGAACTCATGTAGCTACAGTGGGGGAGTTGTGCCCGTTTGAACCAGAACAGAACCTGGACATATTTATTTATTTTTCCTTAATGACAACTTCTTCTCTTAAAATGAGTAAATGATTCATATTCTTGCTTATTTTCTCAGTTTAGGCTAAATTGCACTTGAGGCTAACAAAGTGTTTGTTGCATAATTTGTAAAATACTGGTGCAAGTTTGACTTTAGGTTTTTCCCAGCATTCTTGTGGACTCTGTAAGTTGAGTGTAGTTCGTCTGTTATAATGAAATTTGTACGTGATTTCAATCTGTCTTACAGTTAAATTCAAAACAGATTTATATGCTTTCATATTCTGGGATCCTCAATATTCCTCTTAATGCCTTAAAACTTTTAAGCTTATCATGTCTGCAGAGTATTTTCCCCCACAGTTTTGGCAAGATTTAATTTCCTAACACTTATAACTCTTACCAAGATACAATAAAAATACTACTTAAAAAACCCAAACCAACACAAAACAAAAAATCCACAAGGATTTGATGTTATTTTTATGTGGGTGTGGCTGAGCACAAAATCTTCCAAAATATTTTTAAAAAAAAAAAAGTGTGAAATTTGGAAGGTTATGAGCCATTGTCTGAGACACACATGAGCTTTATAGAGAATTTATGTCAGCAGGTGAGACTGTTTTGAAGCTGATGTTTGATGTTGCCTCCTGTTTTCAATAAAATCTTCACCAGACAATTACATGGGTTTTCTGAGTGGCAATTGTTTTGGGGGCTTGCTTTTGGGCTAGTCTGTTGTTTGCATTTAAGCTGTGACTGGTTGCTGCTGGACAGGGAAGAAATATCTTGGCAGAAGGAAACAAATTATGGAAATAATGTGAGATTCAGCACAGGGGACTTTTAACACTCCCTTAATGCTTTTTGGAGGGAAAATAACCAAACCCAGAGTAGTTAGTCTATTGACCACATAGTAACCTTTCTAACTACTAATCTTCTATGTGAAAAATGGAATGTGGAATACATTCTTAAAATGTATTACAGAGTTTAGAAAGCCAAAGTTTTAATGAGCACAGTGACTTCAGAGATAACTAATGCTTCTCTATTATTAACGGATTATTTTTCCTTCACATACAAAGCCACTCCACATGAGCAGACTATAAGTTTCAGTGACACGTGAATTCAGTAAAATACATGTACTGGGCCTAAATATAACAGTTTTTGCAAGTATTTGTGTAATATTTTCCACTCAAGGCCTCTCAAGTACTGAAACGTGTAAGTGTGCCTGCTGTCGATAGTGTTCTTTGAGTCCCTTGGCCGAAAGAGTAGCCAGGTACCTCCTTTCCAAGTTTTGAGGGGAAGGTATGGCTTGACAAGTCAGTCATTTTCCACAGTCTTATTAACCCATAAGACACCACCTCATTAATGTGATAGTCAAGTGAATGCTGGGATTAGTATTTTTGTGTTGCGTCTCTTGAGGCTGCCTACAAAGGAGCAACGTTGAATAACTTAATTACAAAGAGAGTATGGTTGTGGGATTTTTGGACCTCTTAGACTTGGATGAGGGGGGTTTCCTACAGCAGGAAGCTCCTAGTGCAATTTGAGCGAGTTGGAGCAAGGGCAGACTGAAGTTCCTCTAGTGGCAGGGCTGCTAGAGTAAGGTGACACGAACAGGTATCTTGGGCTAACGTGGAAGTTGGAATGAAATCAAGTTTCATGATGACTTAGGTAAACAACAACCTCATTAAAAAAAAAAAAAAGTCTAACAAAATCAATATTAAATCTCAGTTATCATTTAGGATGTATTTTGGTAGGAAGTGGGAATGGAGAGAAGAGAATTAGGTGTGTCATGTAAGTGAAAATTGTTTTTTGCATTCCTAAGCACTTCTGTGAAAAGTTATTAAGGTTGCGGGTTTTTTGGTTGTGTGGTTTTGGGTTTTTTAGGATCCAGGAAAATTTCAGAACTAGTATCTTAAATGAATGAAATCTATAGGTCACTTTTTTTTTTTTTAAACACAAACAAGTGATCCTTACTTACATTACTTGTTAGTGAAGTATTTATGACACATAATGTAGTTGGTGCGTATAATAAAGAACAAATAACACAGATTCTGTCATACAGTATATAGAGGTGAGTGGAGATTGCATGCCAATACTAAAATTAATAATACATCAATTCAGTGTTGTTACCGATCGTTTCAAATGGGAAGGGACAAAGGCTGGAGAAATCAGGACTACATACCATGTAATCATCTGGTAGTATCATCTGGTAGATTTATGTTGGTAAGGAGGATGGATTCCAGATTTGTATGTGTTTTTTATACTAGAAATAAAAAAAAAAATGCATTTTGCAATAAGACAGTTACAAATTTGGAATTTCTCATGATGTGGAGGAAAAAGGGTTCTTTGTTTAATGAGAAGGACTTAATCTGCTGTTAAAGATAATGGAGCCTGAGGCATTTTCTCCAGGAAGGCTGCTAATACAGTATCTTGCAGAGCTGGACCTGAACTGTTTCTGCCGTAAGCCAGCAATTAACAGACACAACACACCCTTGATCAAGATCTGAATAAAGGACATGGTGAAACTATTCTTTTCGTTTTCCTTTTCTTTCTTTGCAAAAGAGAGATGAAGAAGGTTCTAGTTTGCTATGTGGCTTTGAGAGTTTAATTTTATGGCAAATTTTTATTTTAAAGCTACATCTTTAATGTTGATCATGGATATTTTTCCTGGCTAAGATGGGTTTTTTTCCCCCTTTTTTTTTCTTTTTTTTTTTTTTCCTCCTCAACACATTAGCACTAGAGAATGTCTCCTTGTTAAGATGAGATATCATAGCTGCACACTGTGAATGAGGCCAAAAGGAAGAATGAAAGTGAGCCCGAGTAATTGCAAACATAATTTATTTACTTTTCACTACCCTATTCATTGTGCAATTTGCCCAAATGATCTTATTTTTTAAAAATGTGAAGAATTCATCTGATCCTTTTCATGATGCACCACATTCCTGCTGTTTGGGTTTTGGTTTTGGGTGTTGTTTTTTTTTTTTTTCTTTAAACAGCAAAGACGACTCCTCTCATGATGAGTCACCAAATCATTAAGTTACCTCTTGGCATTTCAGCATTTTTCCTTTTTGTCTCTCAGTCTGAGTCAGGTTTTGTTTGGTTGGTTTTGTTTTGGGGTTTTTTGGTGGTGGTTTTTTTTTTTTTTTGTTTTAATTGCTCTTACTAAAAAGAATCAGTCAGACCATGTGGTTACCCATTCCGCTAAAGATGTGGAAGTGAAGGTACCGTATATGCCAGAACAAATAGTGCTGCTTTAGGTCACTGTAGATTGCTAATGGTCAGGCAGGGAGGCAAGAGGGAAAACTGGCAGAAATGAGCAGAAGACCCAGCTGATAATTGGATTTCTGTGATGGCAGGTGTGGAAGTCTTCTAGTGTGGGCTTAGGGAACTCTTGCAGTTGCAATCATTTCAAACTCTCTGTACCTGTAGGGCTGGTCAAGCCCATAGGAAAGACTTGGGGGTAAGCAAGGAGCAGCCCTAGTGAGAGCTCTCCAAAAAACAGGTTTTGTGTATGTGGCTGGTGAAGACGACTATGGGATGTCGTGTATGGAGACTAGAAGATGGCCAGCACTACTTTGTTGGTTTCCAAACCATGGTACCCAACCCAAGCTTTGTATAACAACACAGAATGTTTTTCAGGACTGTGAAGAAATGCTTTCTCACTTTTGCATGAGACTGCAGAAATACTAAGCTTTCCACAGGTCAGTGACACATTTTTCTTCCTTTTCATGGATGTTTCCTCTTGGAGATAGCATTTGGCCCAAGGTAAATAATATTGGTCCCTGGTCTGCTTAATGTAAATTTGGTGTTAAGAAAAAAATGTCTGGAGAGCTGATCTTTTGATTTTTGTACAAAGAGATTGCCCAAGAAGTGCAATTTACAGTGTGGAGACCAGTGTTTCACATCATGTATTTCCTAGCTCCAAGTCAAATGCACACCTAGAAACTGTTGTAGGAAGCAGCTGAGACCCATGACTTCCCCGCTCCGTGCCACCACCCCACCCCCCCAAAAAAAACCCTTCAAGTAGTAGACTATGGAGTTGCACCTCCTCACCAACATCGTCCATAGAACAATAATCTGGAGGATACAGTTAGTGTGCAACTGCTTGTGATGAATGTTTTCTGCAGGCAGTGAGCCAATGCTTTCAGAGTTCTGCTATTTCAGGTAAATAATTTAAATGTTCCCCTGTTCCCCCAACTCTGTTCTCAAGTAGCAGATTTTCTGGCTAATACCTTTGAAAGCGTGTGTAGGTTCTCCTGTGAGAATGATGGCGATTTGTCATTCACAATCTCAAGTGAAACTCTTCTACCCGTTTCTAGTTTGACCTGTGCCACCCGTCCAATGCCTTCTTGAAAGTTCAGAGACTTGTTAGCTTGCATGTAAATTGTGGTGCTGGTGACTTTGCACATTTATTTTAAGCAGTATCTGTAGATATTGAGTGAAAGACTTAAGGAAACAATGTAAAGTTGGCCACAGTTTATCTTCACATCTTAAAATAACACAGATGCCTCAGAGAGTGGCATGATCTTTAGTGACATTTTAATTCTGTTGGCACACTTTGGAATAGCCAGCTGGGGCATCACAGGCAGACTTCAGTTTTAAAGCCTTGTAGATACCACCTAAATGCCAAACTTTTGACTAGCAAAATAATGCATTTATATGTAGATATATGTAGATGAAACACGTGGTAATCAGAAGTGCCTCACAGTGTATGCCGGTAATTGTGAACAGCTGCATTGTTCTAATGCAATATTTTGTTAAAAGTTTTCTTAACTCTTCGACGCCCCAGAATACATGTCTTTCTCTGGTCTAAATATTACTCATGGGTTTATATCTATGCTTTTTTTTTTTTTTTTTTTTTTTTAGGATACAGAGAATCATTTGGGATGCATTAGTCCTTGATTATATTCTATCAAGGGAGTGGAAAGTATAAGCAGACTCATAGACACTTAAAAAAAATAATCCAACCCCATTCTCACACAGCAAACGAGCAGTATCTCACCCTGAGGATCTTTGCTTTGGTGTCTGAAAACAAGCATCACTGTCGCAAAGTTGTGTAGCGTTTGTGTGTGGTGTCTGATATGTTGCACCGCTTCCTTCCTGCAGGCTTTAGCTGTATCTGAAATATACAGTGCTGCTACAGAAATACCTCATTTTCTGTTTCAGCTTGATTACTGTTCTTTGTATACTGTTGGCTGCTCATTGCTCAAAAAGGGGAAAAAATGCCTGGCCAAATCTTGATGCAGTTTACAAGGGAGTAGGCGAGAGTATTGAAGGGCAGGGCGCTTGAATGTGTCAACATGAGCTGTCTGGCTCCATGTGTTAGGCCTACTCCCTGGCCTGTTTCCATGGAGTCTGTAATATAGGCTCTGCGAGGCATTTGTTAAAAGAGGTAATGATAAGTTTAGATATGGCAGAATTATTATTTTTTTCTTGGAACAATCGTGCCTCTCTTAGTGGGTAATAAATTACTTCTCAAATTTTGCCTGCTCTGTTTTTATGCCAGGTACAGTTATTAAGTTAGAGCCTGCCTGGCCCATGCGGGCAGTCTGAAAATGTTGCGTTTGATTCACTGAAAAATGAAAGCCTTTAAGCTGTATGTACCAGCAACTTGATCCAGTAACTGGACAGGATTTTATGTGGTATGAGGGTATGAAACACTCAAAGTTCTCCTGTCAAGTGACTGAACCAGAAGTTGAGAGGCATCAACTTCTGACAAAATCTTCTTAGTTTCTTGGGGGGCATATTTTTGTTAAGAAATACATAGCCTGCATATACTTTATGCCTGCATAAAGCTAATCAAATATGTTATATGACTGAGATGACAGGGATAGTTTAATTGATCACTTTCTGTATTTGTTTCCCTACAAATTGCTTCATTTTACTTTTATTTAAATAGCCAGAGGTATCTGTTTTGTGCTTATTACTTTATTTTAAAAGCATTAAACGTAGGGTGATTAATTAAAGATGAAGATGAGAAAACTGAAGGTGACTTAATCGTTATGTTGTAACAAACCACTAGCAAAATGGAGACAAGAATCCTGGAGGTGCTCTAGCCTCTCCTAGCGTGCCAGTGCATAGTTATACAAATAATTGGTAGTAACAGCTATTCTGTGCCTGTTGCTGAGGCATGTTTTGTGCCAGTGAGTGTTTGAGGACTGGAACAAAAAGTTGAAGAAATTCTTTCACCATGATCTAAACCAGTCTTGTCATCATCGTTGTCATCATGCTATCTGTGTCTTGTTTTCCCCTTGGGGTTTTTATTAGAGGAAGCCTGCAGCAGCCTCCGATTCCACTGCAGAAAGTTATGTCATACAAAGGAGACCAAGAGCAAAGCTGTTAATTTCTCAAACTAGGAAATACAGGGAAGCCTGTGTGAGGAGCATTGCTTTGGCAGTCTGATGTCCTTCGTGTGCACTGTAATTTCCTAAGTGATACAGAAGCACAGATCTGACTTTGACTGCATTACCAAATTACAGACAGCCTGATTAAGAACTTCTTGAGGCTGGCATGACTGTACCATTTCTAGTGCTTTGGGATATTGAGCAAAACTTTTTTTCTTTCTTCTTTTTCCCTATACTGGTTAGGTAAAGAGAACTGTTAGTAGGAAGGTATCAGACAGTCAAGAAAATGATCACTCTCTGCAAATGTTAGGCAAAACATTGTTGCTGCTGCTTTTGAGTCTCCAATGCTAGTGTTAAGTCAAATGTCCATTGAATTCAATAGTTTAATGAGACTGCTAGAAAAACAGCGAGCTTGAAGAATAGCTGTTTGACCCAGGTCCAAAAGTTTTCTGATCAAAAAGTTTCTAAAGCCCTGTTGGTTTGCTTTCCATAACCTGAAGTAGCCTTGGGATTTGGCAGTGGCTCAGCATGTGCATGTGCAGCGATGCTTCCTGCGCTCCCGGCCAAGTCCAGGTTGCATTTTGGGAAGTTGAAACACTTCTTAGATATGACCTTTACTTATGAATTTGAATAGTATGTGAATATATTTGAGAGTGAAACTTCTTCAGAAAATGTGGAGGGGTGTATTTAATATAATCTGGATTGTGTAATGTGCTTTAATGGCGTTTATTTAAAATCTCATTTTAAAAATTCTTCTTCTGTTATCCCAATGTTAGGAGTGGGAAAAGAACAGTTCCCACTGTTTGCTCTACTATGGGTTCCATATAGCTCAGAATCTGGTAATGTACAGGTTGTTTCCCTGACCCAATGATGCCCAAGTCCATCCTACCTCAGTCCACTGTGTGATCGGTGTCACTTTTTCCTTCATAAACATGCATCTCATTGTTTGGGTGCCACAAGTGATGTTAGTTGGCTCTATTTACACTTTTGTTTTTCATATACAGAATATGGCCCACACCTGTTGCTTTCCTTTGAAAAACCACATCTCTCTGACATGCATAGTTTATGATGCTAACTTGCAGGCATTCTTTAATTATAAAAGGATATGTGATGATCTGTCAAGGGACAGTTGTCTCTAAATGGATTAAAAGAAGCTTACTCAGTTTAAATACGGGCTGTGCCCTTCATACGCTGAAAATAGTTCAAGTTAGCTTGAACTGGCTAAATACTATACTTAATACCTGTGCAGGTAACTTTATTTTCTTGATTTCACATCGTTAATTTTTGCGCCTCTGTGAATGTGGGATGTAAAGAATAGAAAAAACTCGAAGGTAAATATGTGAACTGACTGGTGGTGTTAGAGAAATTGTTCCTAAGCATCAGCTCACAGGAAAGAATGAGACACTTTAAATAAAACCTGTCCTTTGCTGGTCAAGATCATCTCTCAGCTATTGAGAATCAAAATGGCAGTGTCCTGACTCATCAATAAGGCTCTTGCTACCTTCCTGTAGTAACGAGTGGGATGAGAATAAGTTAATGATTGGCTGTTCGGAAAATAAATATCTTCCTGAAAGATAGCGGTAGTATCATGAAAGTCTAACAGCATAAGAAAGATGGGATTTTTGGTAATGTTGGGAAGAGCAGGCAGGTTTTCAGGAATACAGGATTTTCTAGAGGTCTGAACCAAAGCTACATGCAAGTTGAGAGCCACCACTGCAGGTTGAACTAGGTATGTATCTGTCACACCACCTAAAAGAAAGGTGAGTAGTAGCTGCAGAATCAGGCATCTATTAATAGCTGAATCACACAGCTGCACCATTTTGAGGGCTTATTTTCCGCTCTGTTTTTGAAAAATTACTGCCTTTGAAAAAATCCAGGGTATTGTCAGTAGAAAGTCATGTCTGTGGTGCAGAACCACAAAACCCCATGAAATAATAAAAACACATATTGTGCCTGTCAAATGTTGCTTGCTCACTTTCGTCTTGCCTTATAGCCAAAGTAATGTTTGCAGCATTCTGAAAAATCTCACAGGGTTTGTAAAAATCAGATGTTTTGTATCTGTTTTGCATCAGTGAATAGTTGCCCACAAAATCAGTTAACTGCTGCATATGCTGTGAGCATGCTGTGAATGCTATTCCTGAAGTATTTTGAGCTGAGGATAAAACCTACTTTTTCTAAAGGTAGGCTGCAGGAAGGGAGAAGTCTTTATTTAGGTGGACTAGTCGGAATCATGTGGGATTATTATTTTTTTTTTCTTCTTTCAGTTGTTGCAAACAGCAGAAGAATTACAGCACTCTGCTTTATGCACCTTTACTTAATGAATGTGGAGTTTCCAGTATAATTGGTTCCTTGGCCAGTTTACTGACTGCAGGAATTAGGAGGTCACTGCTGCTGTTTGATCTTTCTTGCTTAGCTTTTGCAGTAAACAAGATAATTTCCAGCTCCGGTTTGTACTCTGGTGGTGGTTGTTTGGCTTCCCTTTCCCTTAAAGGTGTGGCCAGGCTAACTGGAGGTCTTCTAGATGCAGTACCTGGCAGTTTCCTTATGTCTTTAAAATTGCAGTTGTTAGATATCTAAAGCTATAGTAAACAGCCATGTCCAGGCATAAACAGCTTTTCTCAGCATGTTAGACCTGCTGTACGTGCTGCTAAGCCAGTAACATATAAACAATACGCGGAAATGATAAAGGGCAACAAAAGCAAGGACATGTAATAGAAAAATTAACTTCTTCTGGCGAGTGCAAGTTCATTAAATTGATCCTGTAATAGTTCTGTAATGTGGTTTATACTGCTTCAGCTCTACTATCCACAGCTGCCACCCCACCTCACCCCCCCACCCCCTGTGATGGTGTCCCCTTTGGGGGGGGCTTGGGGGAGCCCTCCTAAACACACCTGCTGCAGTGAGGACTGGTGCAGGTCCATGCTGGCTTTAGTGTCCCTGCAGTGGAAAGGCCTGTGGTGGTCCTTGTGTCACAGCCTGGCCCTGGGCTTGTGCACGTCAATGTTTGTCCCTTGCTGCAGGGGTGGCATAGGAGAGAGGTGCCTGAAGGAGCAAAATGGGAAAGAAAATTTGGTTGTTTGGTGGTGGGTCACACTCAGCAGTCATACAAATGCTTAAAGGTATTCCTGACCTTAACTGGAAAGAATAAAAACCATAGCATATCCTATTAAACCCAACAGAGTTCATCATTTTTGATGTATTTAGCATCATGTTTCTTTATTGGTGACTCCTGCCATGCCCCTGGCTTTTCTGGACCAGCCCCAGAGTCCATGATTTTCCTGACAGCCACGCAGTTGCTGCAAGCTCTCCTCATGTCCATGTGGTTGAGTTGATAGGAGGTAGGGAAGCAGCTGGGATTTGGCCAAAGACACCTGGGCAGTGCTCCTGGGGTCTGGGTGGGTGACATTGCTTTCCACGCTGGTGACCTTGTGAAGGACATGGCTCCTCTTTGTAATTTCTGCCTGACGCCTTGGAAACAGCTTTAGTCTCATTTGGTTAACGATGTTTCCAATATGTTTCTCAGATTTTCTTGAAGCCATGGATGGGTGAGACGCTACATGGAGGAGAGATGTGCTTGGCCCCCATAAGAATTAAAATATAATAATCTAATGGCTCTCTAAATTGCCAGATTCTTCATTTGAGAGAAGAAATGTTGATATAAATGCTCATTCCCAAGGATGCCTTTAAGGGGCGGTGGGGGAATCCCAAAGACGGCTATGTTGGGGATTGGGGGCTGGTTGTCATGAATTTCCAGTTAAAATAAATATGCCTGCTCTTTCAAGGATATTTGGGCTATGTTTTAGACAAAGGTAATTTAAACATTAGTCACCATATTGAGGAAAGCACTGGAAAAAAATAATATAATGTTTATTTTGGGATCTCCTAAATTATAACCTAGATTTGATGACAGGCTGAAGTCAACATGAAGTTGAGCTGTTTTTGCTTTTTTTTTCTTTTTGAGGTCTTTGGAGGACTGACTATGTCTGCAAGTCATTTAAACCTAAGCTTTTCATTAAGCTGGCTTTTTTTAAAGGGTAGCTTGCTGTATTACAATTAGTATCTAAAAAGCATTTATAAGGAAAATCAGATGTATAAATTCCTCTTTATCAAAAGCCCGGGTGTAGTGGTTGTTTTTGTCCTGTTATATGCACCTAACTGTTATGTGGATAATGTTACTTGGCACAACAGCTTTAAGAAAGCTTAAAGAAAAGAAAAAAATCAGTTTATAACAAAGTGTAAGTGACAAACATTACCTTCAGTGATGCAGGTAATTTCTAAGGAGGTCTTATATACAAGCCATTAGTTTTCCTATCACTTGTGAGTAGCCAAGCAGTGGCAGGATGGGATTGGTGCCTACTGAGCTCCATCATTCAGACACACTGAGCTACCCCTTGTGTGCAGGCTGCTTTATAACTTTTCTGGGACCGAGGGCAGGGGTCTGCCGTACAGGGTGGTAAGGCTCCAGCCGTACTTGGTGCTGGGGGTGCTTTACCTGTTGGAGCTCTAATCAGGGGAGTCATGGGCAGGTATGGACAGATGTGCCCCCCTAGTCCAGTGCTGGCCATGTGCATGGGCTCTCCAGGTTTCTAAACCTTCTGCCTTCACGGGAGCAAGAAGAACATTTTTAAAAGTCTCTGGTGGTCAGAAGATGAGATAAATTCCACAGTATTTTTTTCTTAGGTTTTTTTTTGGGTTTTGGTTTTGCTTTAATAGAATAAAATATTATCTGCCTGCACTTAAACTCTCTTTACAAATGCATTCAGTAGGGTTGCTACAGACCACAGGAATGAGACTATGAGCAGTGGTTGCCTTTGGGAGGTCTCGAAAACAACTAATCCTTTGTGGGTAGGAATACCAAAGCAGAGGGCAGCTTGTTTCTCTCCTAAAATGTCAGCACTGTTTATTTTAACACATAATGATGAAATCCCAAACCTTATTTAAATTGAAGAGGGGGACATGTATGTTTGATTTGGCCAGATATCAAATAGCCAGTAAAGCAAGAACATAATTTTTCTTGCTTTTACCTGACCTAGTGCTTCACTGTAATCTGGTGTGCTGGGGGAGTGCACAGTGTGAGGGTGTAAAGGTATTATATACCATATGTAAAATGCTGATATGCACATTACGTTAATTCTCCCCGTTTAAACTTACTGAAAGTGTAGAATCTGTTGAGGGTGACTCATGAGCTAATGTTCCCAGGCTAAATATAGTGAGGTAAGGCGTTAAGTATTATCTCGAAGTACTACTATGTTAAGAAATAAATACCAATATTCTTAGTGTACTCCATTAAACATACTTCATCAAAGGGCATCAAGCCCAAAAATTATAAGCTGTTTAAAGTGGCTTATCATGCTGAAGAGTTCCTTTTCTGAAATTTTTCACATGCAAACAGAGCATCCACAGAAACTCTTTTCAATGTTTTGTTCATGCTGAGACAACCGTCTCCCACTGTTTGCATCTTAATGTTTGAATTATCATAACTTTATGAGCTGCATTTTGTAGGGCAAGAGAAGAAAGAGTACATTTGTAATGTAAGAATTAATTTCCAGAATGAGACGTTCGTACCAAGACCCTTGGAGATGTATGGTATCTGAAATACCATTATGCATCCCATCTTCTCTCCCTTGTATTGCTGGTTTGAAGTTGCCATTTGCTCCATTAAGTGGGCAGTGAGCACTGTTGTCTGCATTGTTTGATTGTAATTAATATTCCCATATTTGTCATATTTTGGTATGTTCCACTAAATGAATACTAACATAATAAACTAAAACAAAGAAAATGACTTAAGAAATGTTGGGAGCCATCGGTTGGGATGTTAGCAAGCATGGTGACTGGAATACAGATTTGAAAACATTGCCGTGTTTCTTAAGGGGGAAAAAAAAAAAAAAGTAGTAATCTCCTTTTTGCAATGACTGCAACAAATTCCAGTACTTATTGAGTAG
Source organism: Falco rusticolus (assembly GCF_015220075.1). NCBI lineage: Eukaryota > Metazoa > Chordata > Aves > Falconiformes > Falconidae > Falco > Falco rusticolus. Next base: position 53,836,772 of record NC_051187.1, read on the forward strand.
TACCTAACAATAATTTTTAATGCTTTGCCATGCCTTGGGATGTGAGGGAGCTTTTCAGCTTCAAGGCCACTGGTGCTTGTCCTGGCAAGATTGCTGAAGTGCTCATTTACTGACTGGTGTTGCCCAGGGCAGTGTGTATGTTTCCACAAAACTGTGGAAAATGTAGTTGTATGTTATATTAGTGTATATAAGGCAGCCATTTCTGATGGTGTATGAGTTGCAACAAGAAGCAAGCTTAAGAATGTTTTTGCTTTTCTATTGTTGTGAGTCAGAACAAGGTTGGTAAGAAATGAATTATGTCTGTGATAGAGAAGGGTCTAAAGGAAAAAATATATTTATTTGGATTGTTCTTTTTTCTGTACTTTAAACTGTATCTGCATTTGTTTTTGTTCAGATAACCCCTAGTGAAAGTCGTGGCTTGTTATATATGTTAAATGTTTTCTGCCTGTCATTTTTTTCCCCCCATGATTTGGCTAATTTACAAAAAGCAAATTCATTTAGCTTTCTGCCCTGTCAGCTCACTATCAATAAAATGAAGCAAACCAACAGAACTGCAGACTACAATGGCAAAACTAAAAAATAGTTTTTTAGAAGGAAGATCTGACCAGGAGCTTTTCAGGGATGTACTATCTGCTGCCTAAACCTGTATCCTGATTGATCAGCTGGGAAAAAGGAGTCAGTTTTGAAAATGGGGGTGGGGGTGAGCAGAAATCCTTTCTTCCTTCCTTCTATTAAAAAGGTTCAGTTCAGAACAGCAAATACAATTTTATGGAAAATCTTCCAGCCTTGACTTTGTTTGGTGGACTTGGCCGTGTCGGGGTTGTGGTTCGACTCAATGTTCTTTAAGATCTTTTAATGATAAACCTAAATTAATTTATAAATTCATTTATATAAAATTCATAAAATTAATTTATGAAACCTAAATGGTTTCATGAAGGTCTTGCAGCTTCTTTTATGAGCAATCCTCATAGTTACAGAGATGTGAAAACCCCAAATGCAGTACCTGTGTTGATACTGGTATTTTCTTCTCCCCTTGTTTATAGAGGGGTTCATAAACACAGTATCTTGTGAATTTTTCATTGAGTTCGGCATCTGCTTTTTAAGTTATAAATACAATATAGTCCCTTTACTAAGGAGCAGAAGATCTGGGGATGGTGGGACTTTAAATGGAATTTAGAGGAGAGATGGCTGCAAAATACCTCTTGGATTTTAGGTTCAATGAAGCTTTAGGATTTATTGACTGAGGGTTTGGACCTCTATCGTATGGTTGTACACACAGAACAGCTGAGACTTATAAAAAAAAATATCCTGCTTTGCATTGTATTTATTTCCATAATGCTAATTATTGAGATTACAGTGGTTTTGTTGATGATGGGTCTTTGGAGATGATGTATCAAGTTGTACTCATTGCAGAAGCATGAAATACTGGAGCTTTAGCTTTATTAATGGATTTTTCCAGTTATCGGTAATTTTAGAAGAGTTGTGTTGAATTGCTTCTGTGTTCTGGTTTTCATTTTTTTTTTTTTGTGGTTTTGTTTTTTTTTTAATGGGTGAAATACTTGGAAGAGGAATGAATAAAAGGAGAATTTGAAGAATGAATAGTTTCTGCTGGACACAGGGCTTACAGCAAAGAGCAGACTAATTCATTTTCCTAATAAGGCTGCACTGGAAGTTGGAATGTTTTGAATTGCATTAAATGTCATGAGAGTATTTATCAGCCTGTGGTATGTTTAGAGAGCAAATTTGATCATGTTTGGTTGAAATTAACTGTTTATACAGGCTAAATATAGGTAGGTTTTTTAATGAAAGGCTAAACATCTTTGATGTAGAAGCCTGTGAAAAAGCTTTGTGTGCTTTCCTTTTCAGTATTGGGCTGTCAGTAAGTGATGGCTGCCGCTTCTATTTTTGTTGTCTATAATAATTCGTATGAAGCTAGAAACTGTAACCATTTGCCAAGGTCTTTTGTGTGAGTTGTTTATAGTAAGCATTTATATTGAGCTTTTATGTCTTTGCTTTGTTTGTATGTTATTGAAAATATTGCATAAGCTAATATACTGAACTGCTAGTTTTAAATCATTTAGAAAATAGCCTGCTTTAAGCCATCCTGCTTTTCTAGTAAATGGTAAGAGCAAGTGTGTTATCTCATTTTGAAAGCCTTTCCAGTCAGCTATTCATAACACTTTCAAAGTGACCAAACCAGCATGAAATCCTAATATGTTTAATTGTGAGGTGGCAAACAAAGTGCTAACAACTGAGAAAATGTACAAGATTCTCCAGTTGAATTATTTTTTGCTATGCAATTTAGTAGCATCTATCAAAATCTTAAGGGAAATAGCCCTAAAGGAAGTATTTTCTTAAATGTATGTGTTGGCTGTGTTTTGCTGTTCAGCTTTAAGTGCGCATTTCCTTTAGTACTGTCTTGTCTAACCACTGTGCATTTTTCAGATTTAGATCTTGGTGGCTCAGTTTGCTGGGCAAGCATTTTCTTTACACAATATGGGATAAATCACAGATTTTTAGTCCTATTACGGCCTGAAGTCAACAAGGCCAAGTTAAACTGTTTCCAGTATGTCTGGGACACACAAATTTATGTCCTTGTTTCAAGTATGTTTGAGGGAAATAAAAGTAATGTCATGCTGTGTGACTCCGATGTTAAAAGAACATTGGGAATTTTTCAGTTATCGAGGCTTTTTTTCACCCTTTTTTCCCATTTCTTCTTTTTGTATGATGTTTTTGAAGACTGTTTTCAGGTCATCTTGAAATAGTGGTTTGAAATCATTTTGCTGTACTGATGAATGCAGAGCAATCTCATGCATTGCAAAGTCAATTTCGATTATTTTGTAAAAAGAAAAAGGTTTAAGTACGTTCCTTTTATGAAACTGAAATGACAAGGTCCAGCATTAGCAAAGAGTTGTTTTTTCTCAAGCATGAAACATGGTAGTTGACTTGAATAATGAATATTTTTCTATTTCTTACTGTTAAATCAGCTTAATAAATACATAAAACATTCCAAGTTACTTGGAATAATTGTACCTAAGATACAGAGTGAGATGCATGTTTCCTTCTAACTCTGGTCTTAAAAAAGAAAGAAAAGTTTCCATATGTATTGGCTTTCTTTTCCTCTTCTTGCTTTTGTTGGTGCAAATTGACAACTCTGCAATTAAGGGTGATTAATGATGCACCCCAGTGCTTTGGAGGGCTGGAGGTCACCCTTCTCATAGGCTGCACGCTCTGTGGGAAAGGGGAGCTCAGACCTGTTCCTCAGAGCAGACAAAACCCTCTCTCTGTTGAGAATTACTGTTGATGTGGACATAATGTGTGTCAGCAGCAATGCACAAATGGTGAAGGCAAAGTGCAGGAGATGATCTTGTGCGCTGCTTTTTTTTGTTTGTGTTTGGTTTTTTTTTTTCCCCCGCATAGTGTGTGGATTCTGTGTCTCTCCCTTTTTGGCTACTGGACCTGCAGCAGGATTGCTTTGCTGGCATCTGATGAGCCCTGAGGGCCAAATGGCTTTCACAGAAGGAGTAAACATTTTGAACATAATTAGTTTAAAAAACAAAACCAAACCAAAAACAATGGAGGAGAAAAAAAAAAAAAAGGAAAATAAAAAAAGTTTTTAAATGTACCAAGTGTGCCTAATCCAAATATAGCTCTCCATGTTTTCCTGGTAGAAATGGAAAAGCTGGTTTGTACAATACAGGTGTGTAAAGTTGTAGCCTCTGTTAGCTGATCTCCAGTTAAATAAACCTTTTTGCCTCCCTGACAAATTATCTTTTTGAAAATGAGAATCCAGCATCAGTGATTCAAACCCCTCTTTAGAAGCTTTGTCGGAAGCCGAGGTTGTGTGATTTCAGGCAGGATGTGATTGCCGGTTCTCGGTTCATTAAGGATGCCAGCTTTTCTGAGCAGCTACCAAATATGGCCAGAAATGTTTTGAAATGTGGCAAGAAGCCACTTTTCAACTGAAACAACATGAAAAGACTCAAGTATATAAGCAGCAATGTTTGCAGACAAAATGTCAGATATTTTGCTGGTTTGTGTGTTTTGTTTTGTTTGTGTTTGTTTTTTTTTTAATTTTGTGTGTGTGTCTGTATGTTTGCATGTAAGTATATGCAAATCAGGAAAAAAAGTAATCCCAAACCAACCAAATGAGATGCCTTTACCTGAACATGTTGCCAGTTCACTTAAGGTATAATAAAATCTTTCCATTCTTTATCTTCTTAATCCTTTCCATTGCGATACTTCCTCTCCTTCCCACCACCCCATAGCAGTTTCAATGCATCCATTGTTCAAAAGAAATTTTTTGCCATCTGCTGTGGAGTTCAAGTGACACTAACCTTACCTTTGAAGACCAAAAACTGTGCCAAATGTTTGTATTATTTAATTTGCTAAGTACTTTAGAAGGATTTTTGTTGTTGTTCTAAAAGGAAGCTGTTTTAAGCCTGAATGAAGTTCATGGTATATTTAAAACACAATTTATCTGACCAAAGCCTTTGAGTTATGTGACATAGTTTCTTTTGAAAGGAAGGAAAACAATAAGCAAATTGAAGCTGAAGTCTCATAACTGGTGATACGGTATTATGAATTTATAAATCAAATAGTACTTGATGAGAGATGCTAGAGTTCCTAATGTTGTATCTGGATAAATTAATCAAGTTTGGGTTTGCCTTTTCCTTATATTAACAATGATGCTGTAGGTTTGACTGGAATGCTTCTTGTTTCTTTTAGAGGAAACAAAAAGGAATACTTTATATATCTGTGGGTGGATGTGGTGAGCTGGAACAGGGAAATGCTTAAACATAAAATAACTTGGGTTTTATGATTATGTGTATGTTTTTCCTCTTCCAGAGTGGCTTCTACAAAACCTGATCTTGTCCATGTACCAAAGGTATGCTCATCATCACAACCAAGAAATGTAGCATGTGGCACTAACTGTTATTACCCATCTGTCAAACCCTGTTGATAAGCACTGTCATTCAAACTTTTCTTTCAATATAACACGCCTGATTTCCATGTTTTACATAAAAGTATTGTGGTATTTGAATCTTTAAGTGATTTCTGCTCTGCTCCCCCTACCCCTCAAAAAAATATTGAGACACCTGGCAAATGATTATTAAAAAAAAAAAGTTATCTTCCAGATCATGGAACATTTTTTAGAAAGACATTGCAGAAGTTTTTACTCTGTTCCAAAGTGGGAAACTTTAGTAGGGTTTTTTTGGTGGTGGGGTTCGTTTGCAGGTTTTTTTGTTAGTTTTAATGGGCACTGAAATCTTTGTATTTGAAAGCAGCTAATCTAAATACTACAGTTTCAGAGAACAATTCTCCTCACTTTCCTTAAAGCTCCGGGGAATTATTTGTTCTCCATTCTTCTAATGTTTTGTTTTCAAGTAACAGTTTCAAACCCCCCTTTCTGATATGAAGGCTGTTTGCAAACCTGAAAATGCTTACAAATGGCCTGTACTTCAAAATCCTCTCCAGTGGAGGTAAAGATTGTATAGTATATTACTGTTCTGCTGACTGTGATTTGAAAGGCCACAGTTCGGGAACCGCTATGGTAATGCATAGTTCCTGGGGAGGAAAAAAAATTTTGCATTTTTTTGAGAGTTTTGATCTGACAAGTGTATATGAAGATGTTGGAGCACACTGATGGAGTGCAACTGGAAAAGTTCACTGAGCCTGGAAGCACTGGCCTCTAATAAATGAGCTCCAGTGCTCTGGTTCCACTCCCAGCGGCCCTGTCCCCAGATCGATACACGCTGTGTGTGTGTACAGGCGTCCACGATGCTTGTGTGTGAGGAATGTGTATATCTCAAATGGGGTTTGAGAGGTGGAATGTGGATTTTTTTTTTTAATAAAAAACCACTGATTTTTTCCACATGAGTTACCTGGTGGGTTTTACAATAGAGTGATTCTTCAGTCTCTTGAACTTGATTTGTGGGGTGTCTCTTTTGGGTATGATGAGAGGAGTTAGCGTTATGGGATTTCATATTGATCGTGCATGCTTGGATCATTTTCCTAAAAACGCATGGCTTGTTTTTTTTCCGTACATCTCACGGCTGCAGTCTCCGTGAAGCTTGCTTCTGTGCTTCTTCATTTCACGCTAGGTGGGTTATCTCCCCTGAGAGCTGGGAAGATCCCTGCTGAGGAATGTGCATGCGTTTGGCATGGTTTTGTGTGTGTCTTTTTTGTTTTTCATCTCACATAGGGAGAACCTACAGAAGTAGTTAAGCCTGTGCCCATTGCCTCTGCTGTTGCACCCAAAGTCACTGCCACGGCGAGCGTGGCTTATAATAAGACTCCGAGGCCATTTGGAGCTGTAACCTCCTCCAAAGTCACCTCCATCCCATCACCGTCCTCCGCCTTCACCCCAGCCCAGGCGGCAGCTCCATCCCCGGCGGCTGCCGCCCCGGCCCCGTTTGCTGCACCTGGACTGCATGTTAACGCCAAGCCTAACGCTGAGCAGCGGTCGCCTGCGCCAAGCGCTGCTAAACCTGCAGTTAATGTCCCACGGCAGCCCGTCGCGCACAATGCCGCCTCGAGCGCCTCGGCCGGTGATGGCGCCCAGGATCTGGCTGAGGGGCCGCGACGAGGATTCAGAGAAAACCAGGGGGAGATTAAACAGCAAAATGGGTAGGTGGGATTTTGTTTTTGCTGTGAGGGTCTTTCCTCGCAGGAAAAAAGCCGGGCTTGTTTAAGGGCTAAGCAAAAGCTTGGAGGAGTCATTTAAGCCTCAGAAGCGAATCTCTGAGGAAAGGCTCCCATTTTAAAAGCCATGCTTCCAAGGACCGAGCCAGCCTTTCAGTGCTGACTATTTTTTTTTTTTTCCAGAAGTGACACGTCAGTCTGTAGAGTGTCACAGCTAAATTGAATCAGGACCACAAAACGCTTTACACAATGGGTTGTATCGCAATGTGTTCCAGACCTTACAACAAGCCGGCTGTTAATTTCAATGTCCGTGTCTCGCTGTGTATTTTGACTCCTTGATATAGTTGCTGAAAGCAGCAGGCACTCCAAAATGCAGAGCGGTCTGGCAAGAAGGGTCAGCGGGTGCTGCGATGGCTGGGAACGAGATGCTTTGAGAGAGCAACTGTGGTGCCGGCAGGACCACTGAATAAAGGTCCCAGAATGGAGCCAAAGGGCCAGATGTCATGTTATTTCTCTGCACAACACACAAGAAACCTTAAGATGCATTAAGGGAAGCTGTCAGGGTTAAGCAGATTTTGTGCACCATTATAAAGTAAATACCTCACCTTTAAATGTTACCTTTACCCTAAAAAAGCAACACAGATTCAAAATTTGAGCAGTTTTCATGTTCAAGTGTAATTGTTTATGTTTAAGTGGATGCGGGACACCTAACATTTAAGGAACTGTAAGGCCACATAAAAGGCTTGTACTGTATCTGGTGTAGCATCTAGACAAGTAAATAATAGACTAGTGAATTAAACTGAGCCCAGCAGCAATCCTGGGCACTCAGACCTGCGCCGCCCTGTTTTGGCAGCATGCTTTTGGCCGGTGCCACCTTGGGCTCTCCCAGAAATTCCTGGGCAGGGCTGGGGAGCTGCAGTGCCCCAGGGATGGTTCCCAGTGGCTGCTGCGCCACTGGGAGAGGCGGCGGCTGGGTGCAAGCGGTCCCATGCCCCTTGGCCTGTGTGCCCAGCAGCATCGTCCGGCGGATTGAATTAAGTAACAAAAATGTCAAACCTGGGCTTAAAACCTAAAAGCTGTGGTTACTGTTTCCCATCCCTCAAAGGAAAAGGGCTGGAGGTTCTCGCCTCTGCTGTTCTCTCAGTATATAAAGTGTATGAAGAACCCTACAGAAAGGCAAACATCGACATCAACTAGGATACAGGATAAACTGCAGTTTCAGTTGAGCTTCTCATGCGGAAAAAAAGCTTTTTTTAGGTACCTATTCCCTTTATATTGCAGTATGAATGTTTTCCATATGTGGACTCATATAATGCAGTCTGTATGCATTTTATATAATTTTTGTATGCATTTATACTGTTGTCATGGTAATTTCCAGCCCTTTCTTAAACAGATGATGGCAGGCGTCCACACTGCCTAGAAGTGGGATGAAATCTGGAGATCCCAAGGACTTGCAATGCTGGTAGACTTGTTGAATACACTTCAAGAAACCATCTCTTATCTTTCCAAGAATGCTATTTTAGCAAATAAGTGAGTAAAGAGTATTCAAAAGCAGCAATTAGTACTGAAAAAGAGGAACAATAGCAACAAAATTATGTCTCCTGGAAGCGCTGCAGGCATAGAGTAAGCACTTGACAATCAAGATAGAATGGCTGGGTGAGCGTTATGTGCCCTGTGTTATGGTGAGGGGATGAATAATACTGACTGAAGAGTACCACAGCTGGCAGGTGAAGAAATCCCTGTTTCACTGCCAGCCTTGCAGAACTAGTTTGGGAAAGCCTGAAAACATTTAGAAGTGTAAAAACCTACTTTATTTTGCCACCTTCCTTACAATAGTGTGTTTGGGCTAACTGTCTTGCAATCCTAAAACAGAAAACAAAAGAGCAAACAAAAACCTCTAAAGTGATTATATTGGTTTGCTGCTACACTACTTAGTTTTACTTAGAAAAAATACATTTCTACAGTTATGCTTAACTATCGCCCCAATTAAAATGAAAACATTTGGACATGAAATTTAAGAAACATTGATTTTTGGAATAATCGCTCAGTCTAATTCCATTTTGTTTCTGTGCTTTGCATTACTTTTTTCTTCTTTTTTTTTTTTTTTTTTTTTTTTTTTTAGAAAATAAGACAGCTTCTATCTTGTTCATAGGTAACACTTTTGAGTAAATGCAGTTCTTCAGACATGTACCTTGTTGTACTCAGAATTTCCTCCCTTCTTGACTCCCCTCAAACCACGTTCAGGATACAAACTATTTGACTTTACTTCAGGATGGGGAAGGAAGTTTTGTTTCCCTTGTTTAGTTCTGGCTCAGAAAGAAAGCAATTTGCCGTCAGTAGGCTGTGTGCAATTACACTTTTATTGAGACCTTCTTGCCAGCTCTTGCATGAAAATGTGCCTGCTGCTTAAAACAGGTAAGACGTCCACAGACTTTACTCAATTTAAGCTCAGCTGGGCTAAATTTTTCCCTTGTAGGTTCTTTTGATGATTGTAAGTTTGACTTACATGATATATGGCTTTACCAGAGCTTGGATTTGGAAACTCCTTTAATATTTCAAGAAGCAAAGAACATATTAACACATCAAATACTTTTTTTTTTTTTTTTTCCCTTGCAGATAACAACAGTGATAAAGTTAGTATCAACAGCACTGGAGCTGAATTATGGTCGTTCTTCCTGTTGGAATAACCAGCATGTATTCTTGTTTTGCAAAATTATGGCTCTTACAGAGTTTTATATTTAAATTTTGCAAAACAGCTTCGGCTTTTCTTAGTAACTTCTTAGCGTAGTAAATGGTTTTGTCTGCATTGGACATGAAGTGATCTTGCTTGTCACTGTGTTACATTTTCCGGCTTTTTTTTTTATTCCATAAAACATATGTTTGGTGTTTGTGTGTATTGATAAATTCTTGGTGCACCTATGGCTAATTGGTGTTGGTAATACAACTAGTAAATGGTGAAATACAGTATAAAAGCACAAATGGTTTGAGGACTATGGAATGAAAGGCTGGATAGCGAATTCATACAACAAAAAAACCACAAGTAACATCTGTATACTGTGATTTATACCTATTAGGGATGATAAACAGAATGAGATATTATTGGCATTTTTCTCCCCTTGCCGCAAGGCTGGGTTAAGGGAGAGCCTGTCTCGTGGAATTTTCCTTTGTCTCTGGCACCACCTTGTTGCCTCAACGAGTCATTACTAGTAGACTCTTTAGCCTTAAAAAAGGGACCGGGGGATCCACAAGAGAAGTCAGCAGGATATTTTGTTTATCATACCACTTTCAACAAATGTGAAAGACTACTTATTTCACTGTGGTAGTTGCTAGAATGTGGTAAACTGCATGTTGATAATGACATTTCCATGTAGTTTCACACCTTTAATTACTGCTTTAATTGTCAGTTTTTATTTTTGCTATTAACTGTTTTGATGCTTAACTTGATTTTTCTCTGTACTACTTCTACTCCATCCTGGAAATACCACTGCCTTTGTTTCTGTACCTCTCCCTCTTCAGTAACTTTGGTATGTGATATACGTACTTCACTAATGCTGTGTGTCAATAAACTCAGCCTTTTGATGCAGTTTTGTATGATACCTTTCACATAATTCTTTCAAGTATTAAATATTCTTTTAATCTTAAGCATTTACTAATGCATTCCATTGAATGGGCCTAATTCTTACTTGTTGACAATAATTTACATCATTACCACTCATATTTTCTACCTTTCTTCACCAGAAATACTTTGGACATTAAAAGTACAGTGGGGAAGTAGTGGCAAAAATACAAGTGACTTTTAAAGTTTGGGGGTTTTTTTGGTATTTTTTGTTTTGTTTGTTTTTTAATTATTATTAGAATTGTTTTGTCTTAGGAGCTAGTTTTGTACAGTTAATTGCCTGTAAATTACTTAAAAATAAATGAATGTTTTAAAGGTCTTAAAGATTAATGCTTTGGGATAACAGACGTAGAATTTGGGAGTAATATATATATAGTATGAATCTTCTGTTCTCTTTTCCTAAACTGATCAGTGCCATGACTTGTTCTTTACATTGCTTACTAAAAACAAAACTTTAAAATCCTGTATTCTTGCAGTCTGCTAGCGGAGGGATCGATAACAGCGTATAGGTTTCTGTGGGGGAAATTTCTAGATAAAACCATCACCCCAGTTTTTTGATTTTCAGGGAGGGTATCGAGCATTAAGATCTCCGTGTTATGCTCCAGAGCATCACTGTCTAGGCTTCTAAGGCTGGGCTGGTTCTGATCCAGGTTTTGCCAAGTGCAAAAGACTTGGCATGTGCTGGGTGGCCTTGCACGCTACTGGTGCTTTGCCCCTTATGAACGAAGGGGAGGGTTTGTTGAGGGGCACCTGGTCAGAACTAAGTAAACTACCCTGCTTTACCAAAACAAATTCCCCTTTCATCCCTGTGAGGAAGTCACTGCGAGTTTAATTGAAGTATGGAAGTTCTGTGCTGCAGGTCTGGTAGCAGAATGACAATATCGCTATTAAACTGGATTTCAGTGCCCTTTCCCACAAAACTAATTCCTTGGCATAATACGCTACACTTCTGTTTCAACTTTCTGACTTCTTTTTTCTTGTTTTCTTTTTCTCGTTTTCCTGTTTATGCTGGGGAAACTTTCTCTTGCTGTCTTACTCTGTCATCTCCAAGGAAAACCCCACCTAAACGGTAAAGGTTTAAACATGTAAATGTCTTTGTAATACTGTTTTTTACTGTCTCAAATGTGAAATGTTCCAGCAGGGAACAAGTTAAAATATTGCAGTTGGGTTAGGGTGATTATAAAGCTGTGCTTGGTTCAGAGAACTGAATCTCTGTTCAGGTGTGCCTGTAGAGCTCACTGTTGCACATCTGCACCCAAACACAGAAGCCGCCTTTAATTGCTGGGAAAAGTCACAGTTCTGCCCGTGTCTTTGTAGCTACCCCAGCCCCGGTGGTCTCTCAAGCTTTTTGTTCACTGCTGTCTCCTCTCCTTGATGCAGTCCCCCGCGGAAGCACATTGTGGACACCTATACAGAGTTTTACCACACACCCACCCACAGTGATGCCAGCAAGAAGCGACTGATTGAAGACACCGAAGACTGGCATCCCCGGACGGGCACCACCCAGTCCCGCTCTTTCCGCATCCTTGCCCAAATCACTGGCACTGATCATAGTGAGTAGTTTGGTGTAAATGAAATAAAAGTAATGGCCTTAGGCAGACAGATGTTTTTAAAAGCTGGGGGCAGGGGTAATAGTAAAGGATTCAGTATCCTCTCTTGCTTTTTCCTTCTTGGAAAGTAAATCCAGTAGGCAGAATTTTGGTGAGCTCTTTAAAAGGGAAAAAGTTGGAGAAGACTGTAGTAGGAAAATATTTCTGTAAACTTCCTGCAATTGCTAAATAGCTCTGGACATACACGTTACTGGCCATTATTCCCAACTGAGTCGAATATTAATACGTTCTAGATAAATCTTAAGATTTCCATTTCTCCTCCCAAAGACTTTGGCAGACACGTATTCGTTGTTTCTTCCCCCCCTCCCCGTATCACCAAAATGGCCATGTTTCTGTTCAAATTCAATGTTCCAGTTAAAATAAGGCGTTGTGAGGCATGTAGAAAATTTTTGAGTGTCATTCAAAGGCATGGGATCTGCAATAATTTAACCAATCAGAAGCATAAAACCATAGTTGCTCATTTTATTCCCACGTCATGTTTCCATCCTCTGCTTATGCTATGGTGTGATTACATATACTGTAGATGAAACAGATAACATGGAGAAGGTAATTTCCAGTCATAATTTTATGGTAAAACTTTAATATTATACTGTTAATTAAAATTAATTGGCTGAGATCTGTAACGTCATGTAAAAGCCACCAGAAGCGCCATCAGGTGATTTGGGCTCAGTCATGTTCAGACTGAGTCAGCCAATGTAGAGGTGATTACTTCATTTTTCTGCTTTTCACAGCTAGTGCTGCAATAAACAAGGCAGTGAGGAAATTGGGGACCCCCTCCCCAGGTGCAGATTTGTTTAAATCGGCTATTGATTCTCTGGTAGAATTACTTGCCAATGATAACATCTCCCCAAACAAGGATTATTGCCCACGTGTGATGAATATTCTGGACTTGGACAGTTACCTGTGGCTCTGCATTGTGCTGGTGTATTAATGGATCATTGTCTGTCTTTGGATTCCCTTCATTAGTCCTCGTAAGGGCAGAATGTGAGACCAAAACATCAAATAACACGTCATCCAGTACTGATGATTTAATCGTGTTGAGAAATGTTGTAAGAAAGTGACTGCCACTACATTTGTCGAACTTAAAATCAGGGCTGGGAATTTACATTACCCCACGTGCAGTCCTCTAGCACCTTGGCGGGTCACAGCCTGGCTGCAAACAGACGTTTGGATTATCACTTGATATAAACCCGCTGGATGGTCATCCAAAAGAAATGCCTCCCAGCTTCCATTCATCTTCCCCTTCTCAACTTGCCTTCCTCAATGCTAGTGTGGAGAGCGGGCCAAGGGCAGAGGCAGAGAGCAGCAGAGCCACCTTTCGGCAGTCCTGCTGGCAAAGGAGCTCCTCAGGTTTGTGGACATACCCCGTGTCTGTTGGGGCATGTTCAGAACCCAGGAGTCCTAATGAGCCTTGTAATGTCCTGCTGTGGTGAATGCATTGGCACAGGGGAGAACCTCCATGTACAGTGGTGCAGTACCTTAGAAAATAAACATTTTCTCTTTTCTTGCAGTGAAAGAACCAGAACATGAAGGTGCAAAGAAGACTAAGTGAGTTGATGTTTTACATTTTTATTACTTTAGTACTTTGCATGTCTGAATTTTTAACTGATAATGTTTGGTGCATTTGAGTGACACGTGGGTGTTGAAAAAATGCTGTTTCTTTTTTTTGCCTTCTACTTCAGCATGTAAAAAAATTTTTCTGAGTAGACCAACCTTTTAAAATTTGTTGGTGTGGTCCAGTATTAATGTTTATGCAGGAGTTTGAGATTTTCCATAAACTTGGACTGATTTCGTTTTCTGTACGAGGTCAGCCTGTCGACATGTTTTCCTTTTCCTAAATTTAAATAGGCGTTTTTGATTTGTGAGTGTGGATCAGATTGCAAGGCATAGCTGGAAAGTATTACTGTTCTGGACTGTGAATGAGGGTCAGCTGTCTCCTGGCTTTGGCATAAGCATACCTCAAAATGAGGACCAACCAGTGGCCAAATCCAATGGTTCTTGCATTTGGTGGGAGTTTTTCTACTGACTTTGCCTAACACTGGATCCAGGTTTTTGACAGAGAGGAAGGCAATGTGTGGATAGGAATAGTGCATGGAGATTGCATGCTCACTTGTGAAACTGCTTAAGACAAAGTTTTTCTTTTTTTCTTTCTTTCTTTCTTTCTTTCTTATTTTTCTTCTGTCGCTTCTTTCCACAGGGAAAAGGTTCCTATCCACGTCTTTAGCCCCAAATATACAAAATTACGTGACTGGCACCATGAAGTCTCAGCACGTGTTCTTAATGTCCAGTGATTTTACCCAAGTTGCAAAAGCAAAATACAAACACTTCCTTTCTTTTCCATCTGCTTTGGAAAAAAAAAAAAACCCACAACAAAAAACAACCAAAAAGAAAAAAGAAAACTTATTTCACTAGCCTTACTGCAAGAGAAATTCTAGCCTTTTCTATACTTTTCTAACACTTTCCTACTGATGTGTAAAAAACAAGATGAAAATGTTTTTGTGCTAATCACTAGTTGACAAAAAAAGAGTATTTCGAACAGAACAACTTGGGTGGTTGATTCTCCCAGCGTGGGGGAGGAGATGGCTGTTGCAGTACTTTTTTTGCCTTAAAGGATTAATTTCTATTGCTGAGTTTGAGTTACTGTAGGTTGTTAGAAAGCAGAAAATTATGAACAAAAGAATAAGAAATTGTATTACTTTGATTTTGGGGCTGGGGGAAGAAGACAAAGAGGGACTGTATACATTTATTTTAAACAATTGTACTTACCAGGTAATTATCGCGGATTTCACTGGTTTTTCAGCAGGTCAATTTTAGAGTGGTTGTAAATGTTTTACAAGGTACAGCAAGAAGACAGACTGCCTTTAAGCAAATAAAAAAAAATATTTCCAATGTTGTGAATTGAATTGCAGGCTCAATATAAATATTCCGCTGCTTAGATTAGTAATATGTTCATATTATGGAAAACTTAGAAAAAATCGAGCAGAATGTTGCTGTGTACCTGTAAGAGCTTCAACACAATCTTCTAACACGAACAAGACAAGATAGTAGTATTTATTTTATTACAGAGTGAAGCTCATAGGCTTTCTTTTCTTGTGTTTATAAAAGCTTCATGGCCCTATGGTTCTCCTGTAAAATAATGTATTATAGTAGCTACACATCATTAATTTATGCTTTCTGAAGCTTGAAGAGTATTTTAATAAAATTTGCTTTTATCTTAGCTCTGTCTGTTTTTCTTTTGAGTCTCTCTGACTCTTTGAATAGTCTTCTCGTGCACGGAGCTGTGACTTCATTGCACCGTCAGGTGATAGTAAGAGAAAGAATTGGATCACTGCTGCGTAGTAGAAACAATCTGAGCTGTACAAAACTATCATAGTAGTAACGTTCCTGATCATGTTAAAAATGGGGTATGTGTCAAAGCCCACACAAGATTTGCAGAAATCAATAAAATTGTTGATCTTTTGGGGGGCTACAGGAGTAAGAATTCTACTAAGTGAAACTTGCTCTTGGCTTTTGCAATGCTTATTGAATCAGAAGTTTCAAACCTCAAAGGTGAATTGTAAAGCGCATATAAAAGCCCAATCTTTCATAACTGCTTAATGAGAACCATGTCAATTGGCTTGTAGTTTGTGCAGCTGACCTACAAGCTTTTCTGACGGGATTAGTCCTGTGAACAGATTGGTGTCCACTGCAAATGCTTCTGCAGACTTGTCTTGGTTTTTTGTTTTGTTTTTTGTTTTGTTCTTTATTTATTGCTCAACCTCAGAAACTGAAAGGAGACCTCCGGAAGCATTTTAAGCTTGTGTTACCTTTTCAGATGGTTTATACAGGTATACAGTAGAGTAGTAGCTTATGGTATCTGTCATTTTATCTTTAGGAAAAGCCAAACAGAAAATGGAGCCTTCAGGTAATAGCCCAGTTATCTAACACTAACAGTCACCCATGTGGATGTCTAACAATGCACAGCATTAAGTACAATTAGATTTGCACTGGTAATGATGGACCAAGGCATATGACATCTTACACACCTTTGGGTTAACCCCTTAGGGGCAGTATGGGAAAACACTCACTTTAGTAATTCCACTAAAGACTGTTTTGATGAGAAGTGCCATCAGTTTGATTCCCTGCCCCCACTATCGTGTAACTTGTGAGTACTGTGTCACTAAACCCAAGTGTGTTACTGAGTGCACGTACGCCACATTTGATTGAATACTGTGTATTAAACTAGGAATGTGAAGTAGTGTATTAAAATTGTTCTGCTGAGTGGGGGTTTCAGAGGGATATCAGTGCAATGAAGACTATGAAAGGTTATCAATTAGACTCTCTGTAGTTCATTGATGCAATGAGAACTATGAAATGTATCAATTAGACTCTGTAAAGTTTTCTTTGTAAGGGCAGAATGGTTTAACCTTCAAGTATTTTTGTGTTTTGGAGATTTTCCTAGGTAATGAGAATATCTTCACATTGTTATTTAGCATACCGTTTTGTTTATCTATCTTGCCAGCCCTTATCTCTTTGAAGGGTGAGTTGCTTCAGCAAGAAATGGAAGAAAAAGCCTCTCTAAATAATCCAAAGCATAGATTTTGTTTTGATTAAAATTAAACATAGGTAGTCATAGAGTCTATGTATTGAGGATATGCATATACTTTGAGAAGGGCTACCAAAATTATAAATATAATAAAGTTTGCTATAAATTCATAGTAACAATTCGCCAGTGCCAAAAACGTTCTAAGAATGTGTGAAATGAATTTCATTTACTGCTTTAAAGATGTCATCTCTTCGCCAATTATCCCCACTGTACCACACTTGTTGATGCTACATTTTGGACTTTGTAACCGTTTCCAAAACAGCTTTTCAGTTTGCACGTGGATAACATACCCTAGCTTGTGTCTGATTCCCAGCCTAAGTCTGATCTTCTGAAAAAAGTGTTCTGACTGGCTTTTGATATAAATGAATAAGCTTACATTTAGAAGATTAAAACCTAGAAGGATGAATATGGCAAACAATGAAATAGAAACTTATCTTCCATCAGTAATCTACAGATAAATAACTCAATAACAGTTTTTCAGCCAAGCATTATCCAAGACACGTGCCCTGTAGATTTTTTTTTTTTTTTATTGTTCATCCCTAAACTGTAACTCACTAAGAATTTTTGTATGGATAGGATAGATTTTTCAGCAGCTGGAACGTCAGGAAATAGAAATGGAAAGCCCCCACTGAAGTATACAAATTACAACTCTTAAAAAAGTTACTTAAAGCTTAGAAAAGCAATGTCTAGCCTTTATGTAAATTTTATGTGTTTTAGTAACTGATCAGTTCTAATTCTGCAGCACCCTATTTCCAAGTGTATTTTAGATGTTGACTTTTAATCATCTCCTCTTGAGCAACCAGGTACAGATTTGGCTTTGGCCTTAAATTGTAGAGTCAGTTCATTGTCATGAGTGAAGATGTGTCTGGATTTTCCAGATTTCTAGTTTAGCTAATCTGTAGCCACTGGAAAATATTTGTACCACTCTTGATCAGTCCTGAAAGCAACCTGTCATAAATCATGTGTTTATTTTTCCCCCTCATGCCATAAATATCTGTAAAGCATACCTGCAGATCTACCTAACGGAGCAGCAACCCAGGACACCTCTGTAGCTCCCCAGACTTCGGAGATGCCACCTGCACCAGAATTTCCATCCACACCTTTACCACCCATGAGGTCTGCTCCCTGGTCATTCCCAAGTCTGTTCAATAAGTTTCAACATTTAAGGCACTCTACTTTATTAAGATACTTAATTCTGAGTGCTTATATATATATCTATCTATATACATATATATATATATATAGGCAGTAGTGCCTATACTTGTGGCTAACGTAGTCTGCTCAAAACTTGTGGCTGTGATTGCTATCTATGTCATAGTTTACTTTTTTTAATTACAATGAGATGTCTGATGGGTGCTTTCCTTCAAGTAGAGGGTTTTAAGACAACATTTTCTAGATTTTTTTTTCCCCCTATCACAACTGAAAAAAAGAAAGGATATGAAAAAAATCTGACAAATACATTGTCTAACCTCCACAAATCTAACACCCTAAAAAAAGTTGCACCAAAAAGTGTATAAAAATTAGGGAGTGAATCCCATGAGCACTTCTGTTTCTTTTCCAGTATTTCCTAAAAGTTAAGTTTTCCATCACATAATACACTACTAAATATGTGTTCCAAATTTGTAAATGTAAAATGCAACTTGGCTTTCTGTGTTTATAAGCAGCAGAACACTTCTCAGCCTTCACTAAAAATGTGATTCTTCCTAAGTGTTTTGTGCATTGTTTATCCCTCTTATTTGTATTTTGCTGTAAATGCCACTTCCACCCCCCCCCCCGCCCCACTTTACTAACACTTCCATGAACAGTATCTCCTGTTCAGCATACTGTTTCAATGTGGATTAAAAATCTCTTTCTCTGTGTGTCTCCATTTTGGTTTTATTTCTGTGAATGGAGTGAAAATGGTGCGAGACCAGAACCTGCCACCACTCCTTTGCTGGTAGCAGGGTGCTCCCCTGGCAGCGTCCCCTCTCCCAGACTTTCTGAACACGTTGCTGCAGCAGTTCCTGGGAGGTAAATCATTCAGAGAGGGTTTAAAGTCAGTGGACTATCTATCTATATGTTATTCTAGCCTAGATTTGTCTGTCTTGGGGGAGAGAGGGTTGTCTGTCATTCACTTAAAATAAACTTTATCAATCTGCCGTGACTAGGGGTTTTCCTGAAATGGTAGGAGCGGGCAGAAGAGAAATGAAATGAAGCTGAGCAGATTGATGAACAGTCTTGTGGATACCAGTTAAAATAAGAGACTGTTTAGTGTGTGTCAGTATGTTGTCCATGGGTGCCTACCCTGTCA
This sequence comes from Falco rusticolus, assembly GCF_015220075.1. Lineage (NCBI taxonomy): Eukaryota > Metazoa > Chordata > Aves > Falconiformes > Falconidae > Falco > Falco rusticolus. Next base: position 53,855,518 of record NC_051187.1, read on the forward strand.
CCTGGATGGAGTAACTTTTTAGTGGTCTCAACTCAAAAGTGAATTCAGATTTCTTCAACACACAGAAAAGTGCCTTTAAGAATATAAAATATTTTTAAACAAGTGGATTACTTGGTTCATAACACTGTGCTGTGCTATGATGCAATCAAAGAAAACGAAATGATTATCTGGCAAATTTGCTGTCATTGGCCTTGGATTGCTTCACTGGCACTTATCTTGGCACATTGGTGGTGTTTGGGAGGTCATCTATAAGTACTAGACAGCGATGGTAATTTGGAGAGTTGTGATCATGTTATTGAAGGTCAGTAACATTTTGTGACTGTTTGTATTTCATAGTGCGAGAGTGTTTTTTAATTCCAGATGGCTAGTGTTTGTTACTCGTGCTCAAGCACAAAGTTAAAACATGAATCAAAGCTGTTCCTTTAAAAAGGAGAATTGAATGATCAGTGCCTGGTCCCGCCAGGCCCCTAGGCAGACACTTGTCCTTTCGAGAAGCATACAGGAATATGCTGTTGCCATGCCTGTGTGGGCTTTCTGCAACTAAAAGCTTACTACTAAGATTTGTGATAGACAGTTTCCCCTTTAAAGCAGTAGTGTCAATCAGCTGAGAGGGATGAGGTGAAACCTTGCAAGAAAAAGTGGAGCCTGGTTTGCTGCAGTGTCATTTGAAGGTTTTGTTGGTGTCTGGGAGAAGCGGGTACCTTCACGCCCTAATGTGAGATCAGGCAGGAAGGGGCAGTGGGTGACGATAGAGGTTTGCTTGGCCAGCCAGTACCTTCATGGTAACATCTGGTTTGAGCCAATATAGAAAAGATTTGTTTCTGATGGTTTCAGCAGCATGTTCTTCTAAATCCCGGGAAGGAGATGGAGGGGTAGTTATGGGTCACCAAAGATGAAAAGTACATGCAAAAGGTGTATGGCAATAGTGGTGGCTTGTTTGGTTTGGGTTTTGTGTTTTTTTGTGTTGTGGTATTTTGTGTTTGGTTTTGGTTTGGTCTGGGTTTTGGTGGTGTGTGTTTGTGTGTTTGTTTTTTGTTTTTTGTTTTTGTTGGGTTTTTTGGGGGGGGGGGGGGGGTGTGGCTCCTAAGCGGAACTCCTGGGATGAAATGGGCAGGGGGAGAATTACTACTTCAATAATTGATTTTCATGTCTACCACTGAAACTCTTGTATGATTGTACCTACTGAGCTGCAAATGCCTTGCAGATACTGATGTAACAACTCTCTTCTCCTGTTTCTAGTTATTGTGTTCTCACTACTGTCACTAGTAGTGAACTCTACTAAGGAATTCTTTCTAAATTCTAGTTCTGGATCTGTGTCCAGGGAAAGGAAATTTTAAATCTACTCTCACTCAAGACCTATGGCGCTAAGTTTATTATTTGGCAAAATTAACCTAGCAAGAGAACAGCTTTAAAATGAGCCACAGGAGATCAGAAAGGACAGCTATAATCATGGTGGTTCAGGATGAGAGCTGAAGTGTTTATACAAATAGTGAAAAAAGGAGATGGATGAGCATTTTCTACTCAAGAAGGGCAGCAATCTAAGCAGCTTCTGCAGAGTTGTAGAAGGAAGAATTAGCACTGAGTGTGGGAAGGAAAGCGTAAATTATTTGACAAAGCTTTGTAGTCTTGATTCTCTCCTGAAACAAGAGGTCATCCGTGTAGCAACTATGTTTGATGTTTACGTTTTGTTTCTGAGCCAATGTCACGGCTTGTATAACACTTTCAGGTGGGAAACGTGCCCAAAGCTGATCTCCAAGATCCCCTTTTTACAATGTTAGCTATCAGAAATCCATATAGAGCAATTGGTGAGTGCCATATCAGATTTTAGGTAAAGCAGAACTGGGCCATCCAAAGGTCAGCAGACTTGCTTTTGCCACTAAACCCCCACATTTATCATCAGTGACTGGCATAGGTCTTTATTTTCCTAATCGGCTTCATCTTTTCTTGGCTGAAGCTCTGTGTGATTTTTACCACCCACTACTGAACCACCAAGAAGGAGAAAGAGCTTGCTGTGAAACGTATGAAGGATCTGGTTTTGATTACTGGATTAAAGTTAGATTCACTGCTTATAAGGCAGACTTCATAATGTAAAGTATAATGCTTTTTTTATCGTAGTTTTAGTTCTTTATTGAAAGCCTAAACTAGTCATATGGCAGTATACCCAACTACTGTAATTTATAGTGTATTATTACTCAATTTCATATATGTGATCTTCTCCTATAAGTTGAAGAGTGAAATATTTAAGAGCAATTGCAGCCTTTCCAGAAAGTTGCAAACAGTAACCTTAAAAAGTCACTCTGGCAACTTTAGACCATGTAAACCACAGAATCTGGCACTTTGTGAGAAATATATAAAGCAGATCCCATGCCAGAAAGTCGTTGGGTTGCTCTTAATAGACATGTTTTTTACAGTTGTACAGACCTACTTTTATCTTCTTTTAATGGAATTATTCCTGATAGTCATAAATACAAAGATTTAGTATTAAATAGTAGGTAGTAATCCTATTTTTTGTTGTGTACTTTCCGATTAGTGGATAGCCAAGAATATTCTCTGCAGAAATTGTAATCTTGGAGAGTAATTTCTTGCTCTTTTTCTAGCTACTGCCAAAGCAAGTGAAAAATTGAAATATAATGAGTATGTACGTATGAATATTTGGACTCGGCTTGCTCTCCCTTTGGAACATATACTCAGTGGGATTTATTCCCCTTCCCCTCACCTTCTTCAAAGTCTTTTTTATAATTTATAAAGCTTCGCAAAGACACTGTATGAAGTTCTGGAGAACTTGAGGGCCGATGCAGGAAAGGGCATAATCCGTGCATATCCCTGGTTTGTCCTGAATTGTTGTAAGTGATGCTGTATGCTCCTCAACTTGGCCAGATCTCCTTTTGTGGTGGATCTGATGTTTCTGTATCTGTTTTCCTAAGTGACTTCCCTGGGTTGTGGTGGTCATGCAAAAGGCAATTTGCAAAGACAGGAGTTGCTCATTTAATGGTCAGATGAACGATGGGTTGGGAGAGGAGTGGAGGTCTCAGACTGACTGAACTAAAATAGTCAGATCTTTTATGGTTGCCTTGGTTTGGTGACAAGCAAGAGGAAGCAGAATATGGGAGAAAATACTGCTTTCCTGTGGTGAATGCTGCTTGTCCTTCTGCTTTCTTTTACTTCAGAGAACTTGTGTTTGAGAACCCTTTGGAAGCCTTACCCAAGTGTGCACCTCACCCCCCTGCAGTTGTTCAGGTTTTAAATACCAGCAGCCAAAGTAGCCACAGGGTCTAAAATGTCATCTGCTTACACTAGGTGGAATTTCTAATATGCTGGTTGTGCTCTTGTCCAAACTTGTTGAGTAACTACTTTAAACTATCCAAATAGTTTGGGTTTGTGTTAAACAAGCCTAGTTCTAAGCTGTCAAGCTTCAGCTGTAAAAATGCCCCAAAGAGTCAGTTTCAGCATGGTCTGATTCCTCAGGGATAAGTAAGTTGTTCCTAGGGAAAGAAAAAAAACATCCTTACGTATGCTACTCATTCTTCTTACAAAAGATGCAAGAACGCCAGCTAGAAAGATTTGTCCGTTACAGTTAGATATTTTAAAGCAAATGAGAGGTTTCTTCTCCGTATGTTTTCTTGTTATAATTACTTGTGTAATTAACATCATCTAGGAAAATAACGGTGGAGTTGCCTGCTGCAGATGCAGCAAGCTTTTTGACAGCTGATACAGCACCTCCTCTCCCAGTGAAGTGTGCTGTGGCCACGCAGACCTCCGAGCTCCCCCTGCCCACCGCTGCAGCCCTGCCTGTGGAAATGGCCCTTGGGTTGTCTCCTGCTCCCACCAGGTACATCTGAGCAAGCTGCATTAAAACAGGCACAAGCAGAAACTATAATTTTACTATAATTTTACATACAGTTTCACCTGGTGGGGGGTTTTTTTGGTGTTTTTTTGTTTGGTTGGTTGGTTTTTTTGTGATGATGTCATCAAGATGGAGCAGCTTACAGAGGGTCTCCTGACCCTCATGCTGCTCTGGATGTTTGCATAGTGATTAGAAATTTGAGTAGCTTCTAGACAGAAGTTAGAAAAATAATTAAAGTGGCCCTTAGATGGAGGTGGAGAAACCAGTCATGGGCAGGAGATTTGGTTGGAAGGTGTCTTAGTCAGCAGTTGCTGATGTGGGTTGGATCTATAGTGTCAGTGTGGAAGAAGGTTTTTGGGGAAAGGCACAGCAGGGTGCACGTAATGTATGATGCTTTGATATTCCACACTTCATTCACCTGCCTTTCAATTGTTACTCACCCTTGCTACAAAATGGGTACTTTTCAGTTGTCCAGTAGCATTAACTTGTGTAGTGATGGGACATCCAGAGTACAGTGTTCATCAATAGGAAAAGTAAGTGCTTCCCTCAGTAATTAACACTCTGGGATATTAAACCGTAGCTGTGGGTTTGGTTTTTTTTTTTATGGTTAAAGAGAGCTGTTAGAAGTCCTTAAATTAACTCCTCTCAAGCTTCAGTTAGCATTGTCAGAGGTGTAATAAGTGTTTGAGTAATGACTTTCCTTCTCTTGCTGCTTTTGGGCAGGCATGAAGCTTCTCTGCCTACTTGTGAAACAAATTCTTTCAATAAAATCTCAAGCTGTCAGTCTAAATCATCTGTAAGTCATACAAGGTAAATCTTTTAAGGTATGTACAGCAGACTGCTAGGTATAAGCAAGATTTTCAGGCAGCATTTCTGCATTTACATCTGAGAAGTGGTATAAAAATATAGTGGTGTAAGTGTTCTGTTGATTTCTGCAATGATTTTAAAAAAATACACAACAATCCTGTGAATAACCTTGAAATTTCAAGACAAGAGCCTGAGTTATGAATTCACCACTGTAGAAATAATTCCAGAGCCAGTCTGATCTTTCACTTTTTATTTTATTTTTTTATTTATTTTGCCTGTTCACATTCTTCCCAACCCAGATAATAAGTAGGGAAAAAGAAAAGGGGGTGAAGAGCATGCTGCATTTGGTAAAGGTGGTATAAATAGACCTGCTGAAGTTATATCAGCAAATATTCCAAATTTTTCCATGTTTATTATTTATTATGAAAAAAAAGGAGAAGTTAAATTACCTTTAGGGCTCTTTCTGTCAGCACAATGGAGACTTAGATGGATCCCCGTGGAGTGTCCTGGGCCTTGGTTCAGTGGGAATGACTAAGGGGTGCAAGACAGAGTATGGGATGGGGAATTTGAAGGGTGATAGATGCTGAATGCTGACTTGATAAAGGGAAAGTTTTATTTGTGGGTGAAATCAAAATTGTGTTTTTCTGTATTAGTATTCAGGTGGCTAATACGTTGCCTGATGTCTCTGTGAGTTGGGAACCTACAATCCCATAACTTTCCGATGTTTAATGCGGTCTGGTATTGTGCTGTCTTTCTGTCAATATTTCCTGCTTTCTTTGTTTTCTTGTCTGTTGGTTCAAAGCTTCTGTGCTAGAAAAGTACTGCTGGAAAATCCTTTTGGAAGTCTGCCCACGTTTGGATCTCCTTCTCTTCCCATTCTTTCTCCTTTCAAGCAGAGATCAAAAATTAAGAGTGTGGCTGCTGCTGCAGTGTCTGCTGCCATTGCTGTCCGGGCCAGGTAGACATCAACTTTAAAAGGAACATTTTCTAATATGGTTTTAGAAAGTTCAAGCTCATACAAGAATAATCAGTGCCTGGCATGGTTGCAAAATCAGCTTTTTCACAGTTGCATGGTGGGCAAGTCTTTAGAATATGTCCAAGGCTCCCATGACCTGTTTTTAAATGAGCTCCAGACTGCTGCTCTGAACTTTGGTGCGTGATTTTACCTTTCTCATCCTCATGATACCTATTTTACTGTTCAGTTAGTAAACTAGCTGTAAATAACAATTGTGTTATATGGGTTACAGAATAATCTGCATCTCTGAGTAACCTTTGGACGCTTGAAGTCAGTAACTCTGAGTTCCATCCAAGTTGTACAACATTGCTTTTTATAAAGGCTTAGACCAGTGGTCTCAAGTGTTTCAATCAGGCATTCATATCAATAAACATTTTTGGAGCATGCAATATATGTTTATTTATATATTTCTAAATTATATAGATGTCCTAATGTACTGATATATTATGTACATTTTAAAGCATACAAAAAGCAGAAATGTAAAAAGTATGAGAAAAAGATGAAATAAACACTATTTTCAAAATATTTTCTATTTTACTTTATTAATGGTAAAAATAAAATAAAACGAATTTACCCTTCACACCCAATGTGTTGTCCATCCCCTGTGGTGCGCAACCTCCAGCTTGGGGGCTACTTATTTAGATGTAATTTCTGCACCAGTTATCCTAGGTTCAGTTTCTCCATACTGTTACAGAATTTATTGGCTTTTCACAAGGGTTTTAGGGTTTTCAGTCATCCCAGCCAGCTTAAACTTTGGTCACCTGGTTTCTTTACCTGTTCTTTTTAAACGCTTACTAGACTCTCTGAACCTAGCGTCTACCGCTCGCTTTTGGATGCTCTGCTCATCACACCTGTCACTGAGCCGCCTCTGCAGGCCATCAGGCCCCCCAGGAAGTCCACAAGTGCTCTGGAATTGCAAAAGAGCAAGAGGTATTGTCTGAGTGTGGTGCATGGTTGGTACTTAGGACTTGCAAGAAACTGGCTTTTCCTTCAAAAGCCTGTTTCTGTCGTCTGCATGCTTGAAGCAGTCTGCCTGCTGTGGTCTTTGGCACCAAGTCACCAGCCCCCAGATATGACTGGTTTTGCCTCTTTGCAGAGCTAATGTGCACCCTGGTCCTGCTGGTGGTGTTTGTGCAAGTCCACCATACTAAGCAAAGGTTTCCTCGCTGGCATCAGGTGCCCTGCTAAGACACACGGTGCTGTTTGTGTTGCACCACCAGCCTCCAAGGGAGGCACCATCACTCTGAATAGCCGACTGGAGAAGAAACCAGGTATTCTGGCTTGAAACCTCTGTCCAGGTGAATTATTTGCAACAGTTCCTTGAACAAGTAAGGGACGTGTTCGGCTGCAAGGGTGCTCCGTGAACAAAGAGCTGCTCTTTTTCAAAACTCACTTTTAATGCATAAAATCAAATAACTGGCATGTGGTGCATTTAAAATTATGTGCTGTCTTGGCCCTTTGTTCCCGCACTGATTCTGTTCAGCGCACAGGACTTTTTGTTTTCATTTGCTAACCGCAGCTATGTTAACACTCGCTTCTGTGGCAAGCTGCTTTTATGTAACTGACTTCAGCCTCAAAGGCAGAAATCTATTTGGTTATTTTACAGGACAGTATGTATTAAGTTGTGCTGAGGAAGAAATAGTTTGTGGGTTTTCATGTACTTATTTGCATCTTCACAAGAGTAAAACTGTTCTAAATGTAAGGCCCAGTTATAAGTGGAACTGACATCCACTTGATGTTGAAACCTCTGTTGAGTGAGTTCTTCCCCTCTTGTTCCATGGCTTTCAAGGTGACCTCGGTCACTAGAAAAGGCTAAAGTAGCCCTGACCTTGGGGAGGGTAAACGGTAATTGTTAGACACAAACAGACAGTCTTAAGTTGTATATATAAGATATAACACAATATTAAATACTAACGTTCTTTTTGCCATTAAGTGATACTTACTAGGAATTTTTTTTATGTATGCATCCAAAGGGAAAACCTCTCCAGGAATTCTGATGCCTGTGCAATACAGGTGAAGTCCAGGACATGCTGCCAGCAAGACTTAGTTCTTTAGCCGCAGTATTTGTTTGCTGATAGTTGGTAGAGCCAATGATGGCAGTGAAAACGAAATTCCTGATTTCCCTTTTCTTTTTTTCACTCACTCACTAATGTACATTGTCTGTTGCATAAGCTGCAAATGAAGGTGGATTTTTAAAATAATGGAAACATTGTCCTTCCTGACTCTGAAACCGGCTTTATGTTTATTCATCATTTGCTCACCCACCACATGGAGAGAAACTGTCCTGGTTTTGGAGGTTTATTTTTGGAGTTGCAAACACTTACTTCTGCTAGGAGGTTGAGATTCCCAAACTGACTGTGTTTGATTCCTGTCCCTTATGAGTATATGGGGCTGTCTGTTGGGAAAGGCAGCAAGCAATGAGAAGAACGTTCATGCTGCTCTAGTTCAAGTGCAGTTTTGGAGGGTTTTCTCTGTTTTGTTCATCCAACTGGCAGAGCTGAAGAGAGGTGTGTCAAGGAGCCGGGGGTATACTGGGAGTACAGCGGCCATACAAGCCCTGCCCGAAAGACCTGATGAGTATTGGATATGTCAAGACCCAGGTTCAACAGCTTGAAATAAACATCTGTAGGTTATCAGGGGGCTTTAAGTGTTATTTCTAAACTTCTGGAAAATGAATTTTCTCTTAAACTGTTGCAATAGCCAGGTTATCCTAGTTCGGGTTGCTGTGTACAGGCTGTGGCATAAGGTGATAGAGGAAGCACATGATTTTCAAGCTGATGGGGACATCCCAAGTAGGCTGTGACCTAAAATTGGGGAAATGTGATGTAGCAGTGCCATTAGTCTGAGAATGTTATGCGTAAACTGGATTTTTTGAAGTATTTTTCCAAGAATAACTGGTGTTGATCTGAATGTACCATACGACATTCCAGGGTAATGATTTCCATTTTCCTTCGTACCACCCTGAGCTGCCAGTGCCAGTAATGAGGAAGGGGTTGCCAGTAGATGGAACCGTAGAAATGAAGCTTTGTGCTACCTCATCCTAGCGAATAAAGGAGCACAACCTTTATTGTATGGCTTGAAACATGTAGGTAAAGGAGATAAAAAAAGATAAACTCTGCTTACAACTTACTGTCAGTAATTACATATCCTCATTTGAGTTCAACAAGATCAAGCAAAACGAATCAATTATGTTAGGAAAAAATATACTAGATTTGAGAGGAATCTACTTACTGAGCGTGACAATGTTTTTGCATTACTGTCCATCTGATGACGTATGGTAAAATGTGCAAGAATGTAATGCTGAAAAATTATTTTAAATGGCAGATCGCTTTATCCCACAACACAATAGTTGGTAGGAAGGAGAGCTGAAATCTTTTGCCCCATCACTAAAGAGATTAGTGTGTGACATTGTAGAGTAGAATAGCTTGTTCAGAAAACAAGCGGCTCAACCAGGAAAGCCAAGTAAATAAGCTTGAACAACGTTGGGTGTGTGTGTGTTTTCTGGCTTTATCTTGTATAATTTTCAGCAAAAGGTAATGAATCTATTTTATCAAGGTAGCTTAGGCTTGTTTCTGTATTCTCTGGTGAAAAACTCAAGAAGATTGTAGCTATAATAAAAGCAGGGTTTCGATTTTGTTCTGCAGTAGGGTTGCTCCCTTTTATCCCTCTCACTTCATATTCTTTGTTCCAAAACCCTGGCTGTCTTAAACTGCTCTGTACAGGGTAGCTACCAGAAAACTTGACGTTTTCCTGACTTAATATCTGTCATTAACTCACCTGAAATAGTGCTGAACATCTACGTGTTTTCTTCCCCTACCACACTCCTCAGAAATGGACTTTTTTTTTTTTTTTTGTATCATAGCCATGCAGAAATTGAATAAGCTAAGCATTCATCCTGATGGCAATAGAGATAGACATAAGTTTATGGGGGCTTGTGTTTTCTAACAAATGACATATATGCAGCAAAGGAAAATGTGTTTTAATATCTTGCATTTCCAGGAATTGGAGATTTGCCCTAAAATTAAATCACATGGGAAAAAAAACTGTGAAATTTGGGAGATGCTAGCAAGAATGGGCGTTGATATGGCTTTTGCTTTATCTCCCTGATGCTACTTGAAAAAGGGAATGGTCTGGCCTTGTGACATAAACATTGTGACTCTGAGAGAATACTTATTCTGAAAGATGCTTTGAATTGTTTCTGCCTGGAGCACTGCTTATAGAAGGGTTAAACACTTCCTCACTGTAACTTGATATGGAAATATCTCCACCCAGATGACTTTCTCTGCTCTTTCATTTTATTATTTTATTTTACATTTTCTTCTTTCTTGCAAGCTAATGGAACACTGCTAGGTTAACATGAAACGTAAACACTGTTTAAAAAAAGCCGACTGAGGCCACGGGTTTGCAGTAGGGGTGGGAACAAGGTCAGCACTCAGTATTTCTTGTCTGCTGTTTCTCTATTGTTGCACCAGAAAACCCTTGCAGAAAGGCCTATGTATTTCCCACATCCATGGGGTTTTGTCATCATTCTCGTACCTGGCTTGTTCTAGTCTCCTATGTATGTCTTTAGCTAGTGTGTATTTTGATACTGGATAAAACGATGTTTTGATCACTTAAACAACATAGTTTAAAACAAGAAGTTGAGATCTGAGATTCAAGTTTTATCTTAGCTGTGCTAATACCTTGCTTTGGAGAAGCATCTGTGTAACAGCTTGCTTGGTCTTAGGGCAGAGAAATCATTCCTCTCTTACTCTGAAGTTGCAAAGTTTCATTAATATAAATGTTTAAAAAAAGTTTGTATTAAAAACTTCTTCCCCCCCACGTTCAGTGCTACATCAAGTACTGTGTGTATAATTTAGAAGCCTTTTATTCAGGTTTCTGCAACATGCTTGATTCCTGCTAGGGGTTAGCAGACAACCAACAGGCAGCAATGTGTAATGCAAGTGGAATCTTAATTTTTTGTTAAACTGTTCCGGTTTTAGAAGCCCTAAAGCAGAATCAAGGCTATCATATTCCACTGGTTTGTGCCAGAAACCAAGAACAGTGATTTGCTCACATCTTTTCTTTCTTTTTCTCATTAAAGATTTAGTGTTCTTAAAGGAAAATAACCTCACAGAAGTCCTGGCTATCTGAAGAAGGCATTTACAGACTCTTAGATACTACGTGACCTCTTCTGTCCGCAAGCTTCCTCAGACCACAGGGGAGTTGTTCCTAGCTCATGCAGTTGTTCTGGACAGCAAGTGGGAGTTAAAATATCATTTATAATCCAGAGAACTATTAGAAAAATACTGATGTATCAGACTGAGCTCAGGGCTCAAGTGATGGTGTTTGCAGATGGATAACCTGTATCCTTGGGCTTACATGAGCAAAAGGTCCACCCAGAGCTCTTGAGCCTGTTTGGGCAAGTCTGAGAGACTTGGTGCCTTGTTACCATTTTAGTGGTGTTGGAAGTTACATGATGACAAGCTGTGTTCATTTTCAGTTAGAACTATAGCTTCTCCTTTGGCTATAACCATCATGACACACACTTCTCTAGAATGTGTGTGAAGAAATTCTGGGCAGTGTTACATCGGAATTTCCATGGAAGTATGGAGGCAGGTTTAGGCATCTGTAGCCCCAGATCATGTGTTTTTCTTCTTTGGGATTCTGGGGAGAGAAGAGGGCTGTCAAAATGTCTAAATACATTTAAAAGGTTTTTCCAGTGCTAATTTCTTAAAATGCCTCTGAAAAGTGTTCAGCTTTGTCTTGACGCACCTGATTTTGGGAAGGAAGGGAGTGTGGTATGGATGCAAATATCTAAGAGTGATCTCTGAAGAAGTGGTGCTCATTGTACATGTGACCTGGACTTGTTTACCTCCCCTGCAGATTCCTTGCCCGTCGCCCCTCTGTAGCATCCAAGAAGCTCTCAGTACCATGTTCAGCAATGGGACAGTCATCTGGCAAATGTCTTTTTCTCCCTGTCCCCCCGCCAAAAAACAGGGTGTAATACAGTGTTTGGTATTTGAGGAGGAAGATGCGGTGGAATAGCAGAGCAATCATTACTTACTTTTTAGGCTATTTTGCCTGTTTCCACAGTGCTTCTGTTGATCAGGAGGGGCTAAGTCTGAGGAGCCTGTTGTGAGCTCTGGATTACATTTGCACTGGAGCTCTGTGTGTCTCCTCAGGTGTCAGACAGGTGTCCGCCCCCCCCCCCCCCCAAGTCCTTCATTTTCCATACATGCCCTTACTCTGATAGAATAGGGCTGCATCATGCAATAGGAGCTTGTTCTCCATGGGAATTCGGAAGAGTGTCATGTAGGAGCCAGCATATGTCAAAGTTAGAGAGATGCCGTTGGCTTGCTTCTCTGCTGGACTTTTTCTTGGGCCACCTATGCATTCTGTTTCCCTTGCACCCGCTTCCAGGCTTATCTTGGTTAGTGTCCCCATAATTTAATTAAACAGATCATGGGTTTTCAGGACACACAACTGAGTCAGTCAGGCTCACATTCCACTGTTCCTTCATTCTTGAACTGTTCACCCCCCTTGCCCAGAGCTTGACAGCAGAGCGTTTGCATCTTGCAAGCAGCATTGTCTTTCTTAAGATAGATGTGACACTTGGTTGCATCGGTTTTCATAATGGAAAACTTTCATTTTTGCTGTAAGTATTCATCAGGTGTATGAGGATTCATCTAAGAGTTATGAAACAGTTAAAAGGTTAAAGCTAGACTTAGAAGGTAGGCTTCTCATTAGTAACAGTACAGGTGTTTTGACATTGAAATGTGCTTGACCTGAACCTGACCTTTGAGTGTCGTCTGGGAAGTTTGAGAAAGCTACTTATGTAAAACTTGGTAAAGACGTGAGGTTTATTATTCCTCCTTCAGTTTTCTAGTGATGATGCTGAAAAGCAGATGGGAGCTCCCTTCCATAACCTATTCAGTTTCTTGAATTTCTGTATATATTTTCATCTCTGCAAACCATGAATATGCTAGGTAATCAGTATCTTGGGTTGTCATTGTGCAATATCTTAGTGACTTACAAAATACTAGTAGGCCTAATTGTAGGTATTGCACAGCCAGTTTGTAGGGAAGTGTGCTTCTGAAAAGTTAAATAGCTATATTTATAAAGATGGATAAAAATAATTGGAGTTTGGGTGTTTCTCAGGGTAGAAGAACATGAAGTAAAATGTTGAGCAATTAATTTTAAAGCATGAATTTGAAAAAGTTTAGCATTTAGAAGGTTGAACGTCTCTGGGGTGCAGCATTTCTCTGAAAGGGAGACAAAGATGGATTTATATGTCTCTATGGAGAATGCTGCACGTGCGCTACCAGGCAACTGTGTGACTGGGGGCTGTAATTCAGGAAAGCCAATGTGTGCCCTGCTCCCTGCAGCCAGCTGTGGGTGGGCAGCATCCCACTGGAGACACTTGCCAAGCTGCAGCAGCAGCCTGCCTGTTAACCACCTGTAGTGCCGGCTTCAGTTTATTCAACCCCTGCTTGAAAGAACCAGGCAGAGTACAAAAGGTGTCCAAGTCCTGTCGGAAGTTTTGCCCTGAGGCCACCATGATTTCCTCTGTCAGAACAATGGTTTCAAGCTTTTCCCTTGGGAAGGGTCTCTCTAGGATAATCTCCTGGCACATAAACTGCAAGAGGTGGTAAAAAAAAAATTAATCACAGCTGGTTTTACAGCTGGGTTTATCATTGTCTTTTAGTTTGGTGTCGTTAGGATTCATCTAATTTCTGAATGAAAGCCAAAGTGTCTCCAATAACCCGTTTCAGGAATTAGCATGCCAAATCATTCACAAGCCTCAGAATTAAACCACAAAAATGGCAATGGTGGAGATGCCCATCAGCGTTACAACTAACAAGTGTGTTAGTGTCTCTTTCCTTGCCTATCTCTACAATAAGGCTGCAGTTTTACAGCCATTTCCACCGTTTTCTATCCTTCTTCTGCCTGAAGGATACCCTTTTTGCTTGTCTTGCATCCATTTTTGCTTGTTAAGTAGTCACTTCTGTGTAGACAGCTGCTGATTCAGCAGGATTTCCTTATTTATGACGTATGTTTTGTATTATTTATGACTTTTATGTTCCAGGCAAAGACGGTAAAGAGGTGCTAGACTTAACAAGTGAGTTGACAGTGGTGATGAGTCTTTTAGATGGCAAAGGAGGAAACTCTCCTTTTTTTAGGATCAACAGTGTTTTGAGGAATTGTTAAAGTTGTAATGGGGCTCTGGTGTGGAGCGAGTGTCATGGGTTACCTGTCAAATGTACTCAACAGTGCAGAAGGATGTTTCTGTGACACTGAAGTTGCAGACACATTTTTTTTTTTTCATAGTAGAAGCCAGTCTTAAACTACCTTGTCATCTTCAACCGCTGAGCTGCTACTTCATGTCAGAGGGTGTCCTCCTAACATTTTTTTTTAGTCTACAACAGCACGTTCATGCAGTATATTTCCACTGCTCTAAAATCTGTTGCCCAAAAAGACGTGTCTACTAAGCCTTTAAGGAGTCTAACGTGTACCTTAAATGCCTCCATTTGTGCTATACACATGTCTTTAAATATGTTTTAGCATTTGAATGTAACAGAATACAAGATCTCACTTTGTGCTTCACTGGGCTTGTGCATGCTACGTATAGCAAATCCATCAGTGTGTCAGTTCAGCACAGCTACTGCTGATACCAAAAGCCTACAAATGCAACAGCTGTTACTTATTAAACTGAGCGTTCATATATATTCTCTCAACTGTGAATCTTTTTTTTTTTTTATCCCTTACCCAGAGAAAGATTGTAAATACATCAGTTATTAACCCTGTGAATTTAAAGACAAAAAAAATTAAGGTTATGAACTTGCTTTTTGGCCTCATGGTGTGTTCAAGTTCTTGCCTGTTGCACGGGCAAGGCAATGTTGTGCGTGTGCAATACGTGTAAACTAAAAATAGCTCAAGGATTTTTACTTTACGAAGTTGGCACAATCTGTAATTCTGTGACAGAACCCAGTGAAATATCCATAATGCACATGTGCTGTAAATTTGTTTTTCTTCAGTGGAGGAAAAGAATACAAGGCTCCTAATATGTCACCTCATGGGTTTCTACATTGCACAATATATGTATTTGTAGTTATTTTGGCTGTATTTTGCAATGTTGTTGAGTTAATTTCCTGGTTTTGTGATCCTTTCAGTTTGCAAATAACCTTCATTAGTAATTACTACTCTATGAAGATTATTTTTAAAAAAATGAAAATAGTTGTTTTCAGTTTCCCAACAGCAAATGTCCATTATATAGATACTGTTACACTGTATGAAAATTTTGTAATGGTAACTTCCCCATTCTTGAACAGCCTCTGGAAATAAGAAATGAAAAATTTTCTTGCTGCCAATATAATGAGTGGCTACTTACCCCCTACTTGAATTGTGATTAAATGCAGTTTTCTTCATGCATGTTTTTAAATATCTAAAAGAGTTCTACTAACCCTTAAAATATAAAACTGCTTTAAACTGCTCTAAAGAGGCAATACAAGATACTGTGTGCCTGTTGTTTAATGAATAAAGAAACTTACAGCTCTTAAAACACTAAATAATTTGTTGAAACAGTGCCCCATAGAATAAAATTGCATTTAATTCAGTCACTTTTAGATTGATGATTTTTATTGAGATCTACAAGTATAATCTGACTATATGAGTGTTTGCCTACTCGCCAAGGGAAAAAAAAAGGTATTGAAAAAGTCTGGGAGTGTACCAAATTTACAGTAAGGATCCTGCTTTAACCTGTATCATGTCAACACTTAATTATTTTAAATTGAATTTGTGAAGGGATTTAGTTGTCTGTATTGACTTTTGATGGAAATTACTCAAGTATCTAGTTCTTCAAAAGCAGCTTGAAAACGTAAATGCCACAGCATTGTTCTGGGGTGATCGCCCCACCATCAGTGATGACAGAGTAGTGGCTTCTGCTCTGTTGCACTGAGGTGCTGGGATGTCGCTCCACATCTCTGTTTCACAGATGCTCTTGTCCTAGTAAGAAATCAATTTTATTTTTTCCTCCCTTGTTTCTGAACAGTGATTCCCTGGAGACCACCCACCCTGCTGCAGTTACAGCCCCCTCCGTGAGGAGCATGCCTGCCTGCCAAGAAAACGCTGCTCCCACCAGTGCCACCCCGGCCGCCCCCCTCAAGCCAGGGGGACCCCCCGGTGCTGCCAAGTACTCGGGCTGGCAGCCTGCAAACCAAGCAGGTAACTCCCAGTGAGGCTTTTTCTCGTTTGTTTAAAGACCTTTGGATAGCTCAGGAGAACAGACTGCACCTTGGGTGTAAAAAACCAACAGCCTTCAGATGTCTATTTGTGTGTTTTGAGTACTGACCACTTTTTCTTCTCTCCTTTTCCAAACAAACGGATTTAGCAGTTTTAGTAACCCAGTAGCCCTATGTAAGCAGCTTCATAGATATATCTGATTTTGCAAACAAGAAAAATCAGATGTCTCTCATGTCTATTAAAAGCATATATACCCATCAAATATATATATATGTACACACACACACCTCACAGTTTCAACTTGGTGCTTCCCATGTGACTAAATTCAACAGAGCATATTCCATACTATTTCAGGGGTAGGAATATAACAGACATATGTTTTCCAAGTGATCTTTTCTGAAGCAGATGTTAATTAAAAAAAAAAAAAAAAGGAAAAAGGGGTTAGAACATTGGAGCGGTTATATTTTTGACATTTGTAGATTTTATTGGAGCTGGGTGCCAGAGTATTGCATAGATATGTGATCTATTGTGATATGGAGATTTGTTTAAAGGTGGGTTATTTCAAGGACAATTTACATAGCTGCTACCGTTTATTGCAGTTTGGTAATTCTTATCCCTCGAAACCCACACCAAAATGCCTTGTGTCTGGAAGGCCTGCTATTTTGATTACGAACATTGTTATGTTATAACCATACCTGTATTAAAATGTGTGATGTGTGTAAGTGTGCACCTGTTTTTTTTAATATTACATGCAGTAATTTGGGGTAATCTTTTTAAAGTAGCTTCTTTCTTAAACTGAGTAAGTCCTTGATGCTGAACTGGAGTAGTAATTTCAAAGGCTCTAGGAAATCTGTATTAATAAGGAAGCTTCAACTGCAAATTCTTCTGGAAGAATGAGATTAATATTCTCCTTTCTCTTTCTGACAAGATCTAAGATGCTAAATACTTTTGTTGTTGTTGTTGTTCTACTATTAAGGATTTTCCCACTTTAAAAGTATATCCAATCCAGAAAAGGAACTACAGAGGCTCTGGCATAAAAATAAAGATAAAACATATGGGGTTAATGCTGTGTGTTTTATGCAATGCCTTTAGCACATGTGGCTAAATTACTGTTGGGCTTGGTAACAAATATATGTTTTGTTGTCGACATGCAGTTCTGCTAGCGAGCCTCAAGGTGGCGATACGCTGTCACGTCTATCCTCATCAAATACCCAGTACATTCCTAAGCACAACATAAAGACTTATTTAAATTTAGGTTATTCTAGCATTGTTCTGCTACTTTAAGTTACTTTTCATTCGAGGGGAAAAAAAAATAATCAATCGACTCTTTTTAAAGTTACATTTTTGGTGACGTGTGTCCTTAAGGCAAATGTTTGGGGGCAGTATGATAGTCCTGCATTTTTTGTAAGCAACTGATTGTGCTCAGTGTTTGACATAACTCTCTTGCTGTCTCACCAAGTGATAAATTGATTTTATTTGCACAGAAGTCACTTGTCAGCTTGGGGTTTCAGTAGTGCCACACCCATTTTCAGTATGTTGGTAGGTGTTCACTGCTAAATCCTACCGCATTACGATTAGTTGTAGTATTAGTACAAGTCTAATGTTTGAAATAGACTTCTTTTTTTTTGGTTAATGACGAACACGCAAAGGATAAAAATTTAAAAGGATTAGTTAAATTACACTTGATTCTGTACTTCTCTGAAAATCTGTGCTTATGCTCTTGGATAATGTGAAAGTATCTTTTTTCACATTAGAGGTACCAATTAGGTAAGTGGTGGGGAAAGCCAGCCAGAGAGTTTTCAGTTGTTATGTTCCAGAGTGGCTTACAAAAAACTTGTGAAATTTATACTGATAGAGAAGCTGGTGGAAGGCAATGGTTGTGAGGATGCCAGCTCTGTGCTGCCTTGCTGTAAGGTCCTGAGGTGCACTGCTCAACTTCCAAAGAAGCAAAGTCATTATCTGCTCCAGGAATATTGAGAGAGCCAGAAATAAAAACGGTAGAAGAAAGAGACACTGAAAACCCAAAGTTTCCTAAAACACAAAAGTGCAGGGAAGAAAACGCAGCAGTGCAGATGGCAGCTGCCTGAGAATTCACAGGGGCAGGAGAAGGTGTGATGTCCCAGGTGCCGGAGGAGCCTCAGCCTTTGCATCTTAGGAGCATGAGGAGTCACGCACTGCCACGGGAAGCCGGTCTGTGCTTGTCCCCTGTATGTGGAGCTGCTTGCTGAAACAGAGAGGAAAACCGGACTGTTTGGAGATGTCAAAATGCTCTTGGGCTTTGTTCATCTTTTACATTATCTGACTTCATCAGTCTGAAGGCACCTTCATCTTGCCTGCAAATGAGTGAAGAAGTGACATACCTGATGCTCCTGCTAGCCTGATTTCTGAGTTGAAAGGAAGCGTTTAATGATTCCATTGAAATTCCAGGAGTAGCCGATGGGCCGGAGACTTGTCCTCAGGTTATCTGACAGGTTTCACTGCAGTTGTGCCCTGTAAACCTGCTCTAGGCTCACCTCCGGTTTGATGTGCCACGCATTGCCCATGTTGTTCAAGGGGTCAGTAATGCAAAACTAGCAGATGGGAGCACGACCCATGCAAGTCATGCATGTTGTAACCCGAGCACGGTTACAACAGAGGCGGGATCAGCCTTTTTTTCTCAGACCTAAATTTTACAAAAAAAAAAAAATCCAACGTTTTGCTGTACCTGAGCTTACTCAGGCTGAAACCAGCAGTCTGACAGGTAAAACTGTTTCAATAGTTGAGTGTGTTCATAAAATTAGTCAGATGTTGAAGAAAAACATACCCTGAAACAGTTATAGTTTGGACTTCTGTCATTAATTCTACCGTTTGTTTGCAGTCTGTGAGCATGAAGTTTTTTAAAAGTAAAATTGCCAGTGCTTCACAGGCCAAACAAAATTTGGCATCATCAGTCTCACAAGATTTTAAACAAACAAAACCCTCTTGATTTCATAGTTGAAGCCTAGCTTAGGAAATAATTAGAAGGAAGACATAATCTTATGCAAATGTGTATATCAGTATGCTATTAATAACTGAAACTTGGAGTATAACATCGAGTTGTTTCCATAGCAAAGCAGGCATGTTGCAGGATTTTGTTTGTGTCTAGGGAAGCTTTAATCTGCTGTTTGATGGCATGTCATGAATATTACTAGTGATTTTATTTATTAAGATGCTCATAAGTCATTTGGTCAGAAAGCATCATTTGTTTCTTAGCTGGAATCTCCCTTTCTTGGATAGATCACCAGAGAATACCCTTACATATTTTTATTAAAAGTAGCATGGTTCCTTTTTTGTTGATTTGGTATAGGATTTGTGGAGGTTTTGTTGTGTGTTTAGGTTTTTTGGGTGGTAGGTTTTTGTTTAGTTTTTTTTTTTTTTTTGTGGGCTTTTTTTTTTCCTTTTAAGATTGTGCAGAGATACCCAAAGATGTCAGAGGGTTTTTGTTGCAACTGAGGTATGAGCTCCGATGACCTCTATTTCACAACCTGGAAAGAAAAAGCTGTTGATGAAAAAGATGATCTAAGTTGAATGGCTGAGATAGTGAACCTGGAGATGCTTCAGGAACTGGGCGTCACTGTACAGAACTCAATTGTGATCCAAGTGATCTCGCAGTGGTAGCACCCTTGGAACTGACTTATCCTCATCTGCTGTTGGAGGGCACTCATGGAGTACCCGTGAATGCTATTTTGCTAGTCACCCTCTGTGAAGGTAACAGGTTTTATTCCCCTTTGGAATAAAATCCTGATATTAAAGGATTCCTCAGTGGTTTGGTAAAGGAAATGAGGGATGGCTGCCTCATGCTTTCTTTTAAGGCATGGGTAAGAAGCTGGATAAGCAGGATAAAAGCCTGGCTTGTCAAACAAACAAAGGAAAAAAATCTGATCTTTGGCACATGGGGTGCACAAGGGGTTGAAGATGGGGAGCAGGTGAGGTGTGCACACAGTGCAGCTGTGTCATCTACCTGGGCAGTGGTTTCCAAATAATGCATTTGCTACCAACCTGTCTTGTCTGTATTGTTGATATTTTTCAATTGTTGAAATAAGTCAAATTGTGGTTTAACGCACGTTACTGTGTGTTCAGTGTACAGGCTAGGATTCGTAATAGTTCGGACTTCATTTTTGTTGAGCTATGATGTTCTGTTCACCCACCAGAGGGAAAGGCTTTTTACAAGTTTATATTTAATTAAAAAAAAAAAAAAAAGGTACCCAGAACATCCTATCTACATGGCAGTGAGTTATTCTACTAGTTGGTAACTAAGTGTTACCCTATGCCCATGTAGCATTGCTCACCCCCAAGCAACCCCAAAGCATTTTCCAGTCTCAGTACCATGTGCAAGCACATGATGCACGCACAGGAATGGTTTTCACCCACCACTGCCATGCAGTCACTTCTTGGGTGAAATGTAACAGCTGCTTGTCAGCAGGCTGTAACACTCCACGGCATCTTGAAAGGAAGTCAACAGCACCGTGGCAAATTGAAACTGCTGGGACAGTTTAAGAAAGTATAATTACCCAGTAAATGCAGTTACACAAACTGGAGTTTGGCCAGGAGACAAACTGTTCTTGCCGAAAGCGCAACAAGATCTGTAATGGTCAGAAGAGGTCAGGACTTCCAGTGTTACATTTCTCACGTGAAATTGCCTCCTCTTTCCTTGTGTCTTCAAGATGCTGTTGGTGCCGTGGGAGCTGGAGAGGCTGGGTGCCAGGCACTGTCCTGCCACTGCCATGTCCTGCCTTCCCGTACAGGAGCTGGGCAGGCAGCATCCTGCTTTGCTTGCAGGGGTCTGGTGGGATCATGGGGTTACCACGGTGAGCTGGTACAGCTGGTGGCCAGAAGAGCTGGTTTGCTGCTTGGAGAGGAGGGTTTCATCATGATTGATGACCTACGTTCTTCCTAGGCTTGGCAGCTGAGTTACAAGGATGGGATGGGGAGGGTTTGCGATACAAGTATCTGAAGATTGCAGTTTTAAGTGACCAGTTACCCACATGTGCCAATTTCCTTATTCCCAGGGTCTCTCTCAGCCTGATACCACTGGGATATATAATCCCCTTCCAGTAGAGCTGCTTGGGAATGTCAGCATATTCTGCAGTGCTCACAACTGTCAGTTGCTTAATCCCGAGCCAGCACATGTGTTAAGCACATGCTCCCTTCAGCAAAGGGAACACACTTGGAAGCTGACTGTAAGCACAGAAAAATTGCTCCCCAGGCAACTTTGAAAAACTTTGCTATTTCCTTGCAGTTGTTTTTTTGTGTTTGGTAGACTTGCATTTACCATCTCTGGAGTTATCCTTAGTGTGCTGTCTTGCTGCATTTTTTTTTCGTTTATCCCATTCCCTGGATAATATTAGAACTTTAAAAGCAGGAGAAAATACAAGCCTGCTCATAGGTGTGATTTGACATCCTGTCCTGCATATACTGGCAGTTTGGGTCTTTGTCTCCTTCCTTGCCACTTATTCTGTAGAGATTTGCTGAGGAAAATAGGGTAAAAGTCCAGACCATTATCAGACTGGGGAGTCTGCCCAGAAGGTCAAACAGTATGAAGCTGGGGAGAGGGAGGAAGGCACCAAGATTTATTGTGCTATCGCAGAATGCTTGGTCCTGCCAGTAAGGCCTTGCTCAAGGTCCGTAAAGGGTTGGACTGCAGCACTTACTGTCCTTGTCACCTTTGTGTTTCTGTGTTTCATTTGCCATTACCCCAGCCCTTGTTTCAGTTCTGTTGATCTTATAAGACACCCTGAATGGGTAAGTTAATCTGATAGCTCATCAGCTTTTGGAATATCTTTGCATGGAAAATGCAACCAAACTATTGTGTCACCATCACCTTGTTCTGAGTTTTGTTTTTAGAGCGCTCTTATCCTAATTTGTTTCCTTTGTAGAATAGGAAATTAAAGGCAGGACTAATTATTATAGGGGTTCGAGGAGCTGCATGCCCATTGAGGACCATGGTCTGAACTTGGGGAAGAAACTGGTGTAACACTAAAAGTTGTTAAGGCTAATCCTTATATCATTGGCAAGGCCTCTACTAGAAACAGTCCCACAATATAAACAGTTCTAGTATTTTTTACTGAAAAAGGTTGTTAAAGATTGCTCCTCCATGATGCAGTCACCATTCATAAAAACAGAAATCCGTGTCCATAATACTGGTATGATTGAAAGGTCAAAACACAAAAGCTTCCTGATCCTAGTGTACGGACTGTTATTCTTATTAATTTTTCATCTGATCTAAATGATTATATCATCATGTGACAGCAAACCACAAGAACTTGTTCTTACAAGTTAAGTAATGTGAAGTCACTTAGCCAAGCAAAACCCATTGTGAAACCAGAGTAATTTGTAAGTGTCAGCTTTAATTTGTTGGTAGTATGAAATTGTAACTCCAGCAGACATGGTGAAAAAATGATGTTTCTGAAAGTTGAATGTTTATATTTAAGAAGGGGTAGATCATAGTAGTGATGCAGAAATGCATGGAATGAGGCAGAATGACCTGGTGTGCCTGAGCTACAGGGTCTGATGAACAGAAACTCGGCTTTCTCTTACAAATGTGACCTTTGACAATTTTCCTGTGATTTGGTGTTGCTAAAATCATGTGCTATCACACCAAGCTGTGCACTTAAACTAATTACATACATAAGTCAAATGCACATTCCTTTCTCTAGTCATTTAAACGGAGGTGAAGAGATTATTTGTCCCTGGTTAATTTGCACCCATCAAGTGGGGAACGTTCACTGACTTTCAAAATTAGACGCTCATCATCTTTGATTTGTTAAAAAGCAACTAGCCTGTTGTCACGGACTGACTTGCCAGATCAGTTCCTCTTCATTTGCTAGCGCCACCTCAGAACAGTGACGTGTCCTGTTTAGATGTACAGGTGTAGGACACCCAAGAATTATGCCTAATACTTGTTCAACAAACGAACCTCCGATATTTCTCTGATAAATGCATTCTTGTCACTATTCAGTGTTAAACATCAGCTCCATGAAAGTGGCAGATAATCTGTGTGTGAGCGAGACTGGACAGCTTGGCATAGCCAAGCTGTTGAGGTCAGAACAGGAGCTAAAAGCAAGGGAGGCAAGATGTTATCTGTGGAAAGCTACCAAATGGGTTTCTAAACTGTCACTCCAGAGAAACGAAACACTATTGTACAGGTCTTCATTTTTCTCTTTTTTTTTCTTGAGGCACATTTTCGGTAAAAGCGACGCCAGTTGTGCCAAATTTGTGACGGTATGTGATGTAACAAATCACAAGGAGACAGACTGAGTGAGCCAAAACCACCATACTCGTTTTAATTAAGATGCTTTACAGCTAATTTAGCCGGAGCCTTTCCAGTTGAAAGGCTGGTTGCTAGTGCAGGAACTAGCCCCTCCAGTTGCAGGGGTTGTTGAAATTGGGCCGGGGTGGCACCTGTTGTGATTTTCCACGGGGCACATACCAGTCTTCCCCGGCATTTAAAGATATGATAATGGTTTAATCCTTCCTGTTCTGCCTTTAATCAGTGGTGGGGTTTTAGCTCTGAACAAACTTCCAGGACTCCGTAAGAAACAAAATGAGAACTGCTGAACACAGGGGGTTTGGGTGCGTTTTTGTGTGTGTTTTTGGAGGGTTTGTTGTTGTTGGGTTTTTTTCTCTCATCTTGCTTGCCCTGTAGCTTTCTCCATTGAACTTCTGCAATTTCATGCGGTCCTGGGAGTGGATGGGGTGTTACATACGGCTAATGTAACAAGCTGACAGCCGAGCTTTTCAGACACGTTGCCTCATCCGGCCATCTGTTTGGTTTGGAGGGAAGGAACAGGAAGATTTCTTACTGTACAGATATATTAAGAAAAGTCAGAAAATTGGACGTATGAAGCTTTATATTTTCCATTTATAATACAGTAGTTTGATAGCAGTGTGTAAATCACCAAGTTAGAACACTTTAAAATGAAGTTCTGGCACTCCCACTGCTTAAAGTAGCATTGTTATTTATAGATATTACATGAAGTCTGATGTTATGTTTAAGTGAGCATTAAACAGTTCAGGCTGTTGTATTGTTGCTACGCACTGGAGAACCTCTGTCAAAGTGACTTTGGCACTGCCATGTATCCGCCTTTCTCCCTTTGTCTTCCAAACCTTTTGCCAGTGTTTGCGGTTATCCATGTGCTCAGCAATGGAACAGCCTATTGTTAGTCTAGCAAGGGCAAAGTCACACGGATTTTTGAAAAACAAAAAAAGCCAACTCTTTACCTTGCCTAAAACTTTGTTAAATATTAAACTGGCCGTACCGAGGAGTTTAGTGAAAGCAAACATTGAGGGTTTGCTAAACTTAAACTTAATAAAGTAGAAGGTTAATAGCCAGGTACAGAGTGTTTTCTGTTTTAGAAAAGCCAGCTATGACAATACACAGGTGCAAATCAACAGTGCCTTAGAACGTTTAATTAACGAGAGTGAAGGCGAGGTGAAGCCTGCAAAACCCCCCAGCTTGGCTACAGAGATCTTTTCATGGCTTGCAGAGGACCCAGACTTCTCTGGCACTCAGGGTAGAACAGCTCCTGATGGGGTATATAGTTCTTTATTATTCTAATATGTATTTTATTTATTTATTATATTTTTATAGAAGTATTTGCTTATTATAACTTGTAACTCTTCAGAGCATGCACGAAAGTTGCTGCGCTCTGTCCCATTTCTAGCAACAAAGGTGGTCCCCAGAAAACACGTGGTGAGATTGTGTCGTGAGGTAGCTGGAGTGGTTTCCTTTCCCATCCCCACACTGCCATCATTTGCAATTAAAAATATGCGCACACCTTGCTAGATCTTGGGTACTAGGGCACCTCCCCAGCACTCTTTGAGAACAGAGCTGCTGATGGGATCCAAAATCATGTATGTAAAAGGTAAAAAGCAAAGTATATACATAAGCCACAGGAAAACAGACTAATTGCCAAGAGTTGAGAGGTCTTTTCTTAAATTGAATGTCATAATTTGTACCTACCTTGTTATTACTGGTGTGCCCTGGTAAAAGCTTCTCATTGCAAGAAAAAACATCTGCATGTGTTTTCCCAGCTTGATGTTTTTCTTTAAATCATGTGGTTGTGTTTCAGCCTGAAAAGTTTCCAAGGGAGTAGGGAAAAGAAAGGAGCGGAGAAGAGTGCGGGAACTCTGAGTCTCTCCCCTTCCTCTCTGCTTGCAGGAAAAACATCTTGTCCAGTAAAGGAGTGTTAAACTTGATGTTTAAGTGGAAGGATAGTTGGGAGACACCAATGTTCATTCTAAACAAGAAAACAGACCTCATATTTGAAATTCTGTAGCTCTAAGAGGTGGAATATTGTTGGAAATACATACTGAGAATTCATATAGATTTTAAGTAGGTGACTAATACTGTTTGTTTGGCTTTGTTGTGGTGTTTAGTTGTTGGTTTTTTTTTTTATTCTCAAAAAAACCCAACCAAACAAAAATGCCACCACCAACAAAAAAGTGTTCAATGGCTTGCAGTGGAATTAATAAACCTTTGGTAAAATTACTAGGGTGTTAAAGGTGTGTTTGTGGCCTATGGAAAGACACAAGTGGGCAATAAAAACTGTCCTCTGTCTGGTGTTCAGATGGGAAGGAGGAAGGTAAGACTGAGGCAAATCAAGTGGTGAGAAAGAGAGGATGATCTACGGGGGGAAAAAAATCCAGCAGAACAACTGTAGAAAGTTTACAAAGAAACCAGTAT
This sequence comes from Falco rusticolus, assembly GCF_015220075.1. Lineage (NCBI taxonomy): Eukaryota > Metazoa > Chordata > Aves > Falconiformes > Falconidae > Falco > Falco rusticolus. The sequence continues at coordinate 53,881,108 of NC_051187.1, forward strand.
AATAAATGTGGTGAAATATCTATTGCTGTACTTTAGCAGTGCATTTTCTTTAATAAGAGTATGGATCTAAGGGTGATGGAAGCAAACTAACAGCTCTTCTTTAGGATGGAAAATCTGAACTAAAAGCAACTTGAGTCCAATTAAGAAAAGGAATAGAGAGGACTAATACTGTGCAAGGTATTAGCGTGACTACCAGCAAAGAGAAAAGTACCCCTTGAGAGAATGCAGTGGGGACGAACTGTGAGCATGGGCATTACATTGGCCTTAAGAGGTGGAAGAAGTGAGTGTTTAAGAAAATACTGTATAGTCTTGCTTTTCAAGGATTTTTGAGCAGAAAGCAACCTTTTCTGACAGCATCTGCAGCAATCAATGAGATATTGTTCCCATCATAGCAGACCAAATAGTGATAGAAATTTACAAATGACAGTGGAAAAGCCTTTTAAAACTTAGGTTTTGTCCAGTATCCAAAAATATTGTGGTAAATATAGAAGTACTGAAGGCGTAGGGCTTATTTGCTGTTCCCCTATGCTGTTTGCATAGTGGCTGTGATCCCATGGGAGTCCTGTGTCACCCTGCATCTGCTGAAGGTCTGGGCATTGAACTTGAGTTCACTGATTTCAGTGGAAGTGGAGCGGGTCCATTTGCCTTTGCTGGTCCTCAGCACTAAATGCCAAGCTTGTTTTTCCTCAGGACACAGCTCTTGCTTAACAGTACTAATTTGTGTGGTTTATATTATGGTTCACTTGAAAGAGAGGTTTTGTTTTAACATAAGGTCATTAATAGACTGAAGTTGTTTCCCAAACTGACGGACTGTCTCCTTCTCTTCTTTTTTTAGTGCTTTGAGTAACTCAGAAATTACTGTTTAACAACTCTGTAGAGAAAGTTTATGTAGACAAATTCTGCTCCTGGCCAGTAGTAACTTTAAAGTTGGGTAGTTTTCAGAAGAGCATCATTCATAAAAAAAGCATTAATGAAAGTTGTAATGAGACCAAAGAAAAGGGAATGATTGTGATGTTTGTACTTTTTTTCCTTTAAGCAAACAGAAGGACATTTTTAACTATGTAGTGCAAACGAGCTAGCTGATGTGTCTGAATGGGCTTTGTCTTTCAGCAGATAACTCAAACAGAAATTAGTAATATACTAGAAGCTGTGCTGCAATTTGATTTATGGCAAAAGCAGTCTTCAAACAGATTTGGTTTTAGTGTGCATTTTTGTCTTCTCATGAAATGGGATCTGAAAACTAGAAAGCCATGTGTGATGACAGAGGAGGAAAGTGATATTAATCAAAACCACTTTTGTTCATGTCTTCAAAGCCTTTATGCCACCTTTCCCATTTTTTCCCCCCATTCCTATGTTTTCAGTTTAGCAGCCATTTATAATCTTAAATGAGCTACAGTAGCAGAGTGACTTGTTGAAGATCAAGTGCTGCTACTTTCTACTCAGGAATGCTGAATGTTTTTAAAATCAAGATGTTATTTTTTCAAGATATAGTAAATTATACATTAAATTTAATCAACAGTCTTGTATTTTAAAAAAGCAACAACAAAATAAAACAAAACCCAACAAAAATACTCTGATGAACTGGTATACTTTTTGCTACATAAAATATGGAAAGGATCCCAAAGAGTCAGTCTTGAAATGACCTGATTTGAGGAAATTTGATGAACCAACCAGTTAGGGGGAAAAAATAAAAAGCATATGACTATAAGCTTGTGGAGGAAAACATCAGGAGTATAGTCAACATGTATTCACCAAGGGGAAATCATGCCTGACCATTCTGATAGCCTTCTGTGATGGAATGACTGGCTGGGTAGATGAGGGGAGAGCAGTGGGTGTTGACTGCCTTGACCTCAGCAAGGCTTTTGACACTGTCTCCTGTAACATCCTCACAGTTAAGCCAAGGGCATGTGGGTTAGAGGAGCGGACAGTGAGGTGGATCGAGAACTGGCTGAATGGCAGAGCTCAGAGGTTGTGATCAGTGGTGCAGAGTCTGGCTGGAGAGCTGTAGCTACCGGTGTGCCCCTGGGGTCAGTGCTGGGTCCGGTCCTCTTCAACTTAGTCATCAGTGACCTGGATGAGGGGACTGAGTGCACCCTCGGCAGGTTTGCTGATGATACAAAACTGGGAGCAGTGGCTGACACACCAGAGGGCTGCGCTGCCATTCAGTGAGACCTGGACAGGCCAGAGAGCTGGGTGAAGGGGAACCTCATGAAGTTCAATAAGGGCAAGTGTAGGGTCCTGCACCTGGGGAGGAGCAACCCCATACACCAGTACAGGCTGGGGTTGACCTGCTGGAAGGCAGCTCTGCAGAGAAGGTCCTGGGAGCCCTGGTGGACAGCAAGCTGACCACGAGCCAGCAGTGTGCCTGGTGGGCAAGAGGGCCAATGCTACCATCCTGGGGTGCGTTAGGAGGAGCATGGCCAGCAGGTCGAGGGAGGCTGTCCTCCCCCTCTACTCTGCCCTGGTGAGGCCACACCTGGAGTGCTGGGTCCAGTTCTGGGCTCCTAGTTCAAGAGACAGGGAACTGCTGGGGAGGGCCCAGCGGAGGGTTATGAAGATGATCAGGGGACTGGAGCATCTCCCATATGAGGAAGGGCTGAGGGAGCTGGGCCTGTGTAGCCTGGAGAAAAGGAAACTGAGAGGGGGATCTTATCAGTGTCTACAAATGTCTTAAGGGCAAGTGTCAAGAGGATGGGGCCAGGCTCTTTTCAGTGGTGCCCATCAACAGGACAAGGGGAGACGGCACCGAGTGAAACACAGGCAGTTCCTTCTGAATATGAGGAAAAACTTCTTTACTTTGAGGGTGTCGGAGCCCTGGCACAGGCTGCCCAGAGAGGCTGTGGAGTCTCCTGCCCTGGAGACATTCAAAACCCACCTGGACGTGATCCTGTGCAACCTGCTCTGGGTGAACCTGCTTTAGCAGGGGGTTGGACTAGCTGATCTCCAGAGGTCCCTTCCACCCCCAACCATTCTGTGATTGTGTGATATTGCCTCTTCATATAAAGAAAAAGTAAGCAAAATTAGGTAGTGTGCCCATGTCAGTGGATTAATACAAAATATAATAAAAAAGTACTGGTGTTAAACAGGATTTCTTTTCCAGTTGTGTCACCTTAGTCTATAAATATACAAATGGGGAGGGGAGGCAGTCTGTCAGCAAAATAACTGTTTTCAGTTGTGTAGTGTGTGGCTATCTTACTTCTGAAAAGAACAAGAGATTGGCATTTCTGTTGAATTTTTCTGTGTATTCACTGTTGCTTAAATTTATCTTCTCCGTAAAATAGTATACCATTTCCATTTCAGCAGGGAATGCGATGTTTTACCTGAAAGGTATTTGCAACTTTTCTGTAGGTTGAATGCTGATCAGCATTATCAGGAGATAATGATAATTTCTCTTCTTTCCCCTGGAAGATGATATGAAAGATGAGAGAGGAAGACTAGTACAAATATTAACAGCTCCACAAACTAGTCTTTTGTGCAAAGCTACATACTGACGCCCTGACCTTATGTTGGCGAGCTGCATCATTGCTGTGCTGTTCTACATCTGTGTCGTTGCTTGGTTGTTTCTTGAGTTTCCACTTGGATTTTAATTTCGCTTTTTTATTTACAAGGTTTAGTATGGCTGTAGTAAAGCCAAGACACTGAGTAAATGCTCGCTATTTCTCTTGTCTGTGGTTACAAACAAAAGGCTGTGGAAATGTGGTGGGTTTGGGTTTTTTTTAGTATACTTGAAAAATAATTCTCTGCTTGACAGTAATAACTGCTCCCATAAACTCATGTTGCTGTAGCTTGTACGTTACCAAGGTACATATATCAACAGCATGGAAAGAAAAGCAGAGGACTCTTTATTTTCTCATTACCCTTGGCAACAGTATCATCTGTGCCTTTCATTTTTGTAAACGCATTTTTCGTACTCCATAAAAGCTTATGTCTATTCCACAACTCTAAAAACCTGGGCACAAATTGAAGTGTGTGGATGTATACATTTCTGAAAACGTCAGGTTTTTATGTGTGTCATAACTTTTATAAAAAGGATGTGAACGTGACCTTTGGAGTACTTCAGATTGGCACTATCTAGTGATCTAGTGTTTAAATTCAATTTAGAAATATGTTTTCCTTATACAGTAATGTATTTTAAGTTCCTGTACAGGTTGTGTGGAATGTGTACTCCTGTTTAATCTGTTAGTAATGACATATGATCTGTTACACTCACTTTAAAAGTGTTTTGAATAGGTATGTCATATTCTTCTGTCTCTGTTCATATACTTGATATTCTTGGCTTCAGTGTTTGTATCTAAAGCAAAATAATGCTTTCACAGGTTGTATATTTTCACCTAACTTCTTCAGTATGTTGAAGTTTGTCCGCTGCTTCTACAAGTTAGCCAAACCCATTCGGTGTTATTTCACAGACATTTCATAAAGGAGGTGGGACTTACTTGATGGGGGAGGAGGGGAAAAGAAGCATTTCTTAACTTGTTCCTTTAAGTAGGCATATACTCTGGACAGAGATGTTAGACAAATGTTGCTGGTTGCTTGTATTTCAAGGTAGTTTACTTGGTACTGAAAGATGGTCTTCCAAATTCTTTTGTCATGCTTTCCCCAGCTCCTGCCAGTGGATGGACATCAAACAGTGTTAAACCACCTGGAACAACTGTCCCAAGTGAAAAACTTGCAGCAGCACCTCAGCTAAACGAGCAAGACACGTTGGTTCAGAGGGCAGAGCATATTCCAGCAGGGAAGCGGACTCCCATGTGTGCGCACTGCGATCAAGTTATTAGGTTTGTATCTATTTGCCGGGTGTAAACTTAGCTGTGTAAAAAAACTGGCTGCATGGCCAGGCCCAAAGGGTTGTGGTGAATGGAGTTAAATCCAGTTGGTGGCCGGTCACAAGTGGTGTTCCCCAGGGCTCAGTATCAGGGCCAGTCCTGTTTAATATCTTTATCAGTGATCTGGAAAAGGGGATCGAGTGGCCATCAGTAAGTTTGCGGAGGACACCAAGTTGGGTGGGAATGTTGTTCTACTTGAGAGAGGGAAGGCGCTACAGAGGGATATAAAAAGGTTGGATCGATGGGCTGAGGCCAGTTGCATGAGATTCACCAGGGAGAAGTGCCGGGTCCTGCACTTGGGTCACAACAACCCCCCACAACACTACAGGCTTGGGGAGAGTGGCTGGAAAGCTGCCTGGTGGGAAAGGACCTGGGGGTGCTGCCTGGTGGCCAGATGAACATGAGCCAGCAGTGTGCCCAGGTGGCCAAGGAGGCCAATAGAATCCTGGCTTGTATCAGAAACAGTGTGGCCATCAGGACCAGGGGAGTGATCGTCCCCCCGTACTCAGGACTGATGAGGCTGCACCTCAGATCCTGTGTTCAGTGTTGGGCCCTTCACTGCAAGAAAGACACTGAGGTGCTGGGGCATGTCCAGAGAAGGGCAATAAAGCTCATGAAGGGTCTGGAGCTCAGGTCTTGTCAGGAGTGGCTGAGGGAACTACGATTGTTTAGCCTAGAAAAAGGAGGCTGAGGGGGGACCTTATTGCTCTCTACAACTACCTCAAAGAAGACTGTAGGCAGGTGGCTGTTGGTCTCTTCTGCCAAGTAATGAGCAATAGAACAAGAGGCAATGGTCTCAAGTTGCACCAGGGGAGGTTTAGTTTGGATATTAGAAAAAATTTCTTCACCAAAAGGGTTGTCAAGCTTTGGAAGAGGTTGAGTCACCATCCCTGGAGGTATTTAAAGGATGTGTAGATGTGGTGCTGAGGTACATGGTTTAGTGGTAGGCTTGGCATACTAAGTTAATGGTTGGACTTGATGATCGTAAAGGTCTTTTTGAACCTGAATGATTCTGTGATTCTGTTCATCCTGCAGGCTCTCTGACAACGGGGCTTTGTTTTGCTTTTGTGGGTTTTGATTCCTTAGTCACCAGTGTTTTAGGGCTTAATTTCAATAATGCAGAACACTGTCTTCATGCACGTTTTTCATAATAAAACTGAGGATGGGAGTACTGGTGGAGGAAGAACATTGTGAACTGCATATAGTCACAGCCTTACAACCTGTTTTAGAGAGAACCAGAAAGCTGGATGGAGTAGAGCAAAAGTAAAACCAAAGAAAAGTAAGCAACTTAATTTTCACTTACACACCCCTTCCAATAAAACTGAGAAGATTTAGCTAGTTGGAAACCGATCAGAGAGTATAGAATTATAAAACTAACTTGTCACAAATTTTGATTTATAAACCAGAATTTCTAATTAAGAAGAAGAAAAAATAGCAGGCTCCATCTGTATAGGAAAAGCAAGGAACGGAGATTTAACAATTGCTAGGACTAGGTTAATAATAATTTCCTGCAATGTTAGATTTCAAGCTCTTTTGTGGGCTCTCTGGACTCTGGGTGTTGTAGCTAAGTGTCCTTGACACTTGTATGACATGTGTAGAAAATCAACACAAACACGAGTTTGCCAAATGAGATTAGGTTAAATTCTTCTGAGCCCCTAAGATATCCTTTCGTTATCCAGAATTTCATATGGAGGAAGAATTTGCATTGTTCCGTCAGTGATTTCTGACAGTTAGTCATTATTGTCTCATCTAGGGAACCGTAATAACTTTTCATGTCAGTGTGCAAATCATCCTGACTTTCATCTACCTTGCATTTTATTTCTTCCCTAAAATAGAGATTTCCTGGGATTATTGGAAGTGATGTACTTCTTTTAAAATGTCTTTTGTTCACCCATTAGTGTTGTTGAACTACAGAGGAAATGTAATGCATTGTAATGTTTCCTTTTTTATTCATTTATGTACCGTCTTTTCAATGAAAAAGATAGGAGAGCCTGCACCATGTTTCACCATGGTTAAAGAAAGAGACTCGAGTAGAAAACATGAGTCCTGAGAAATGAGGAGCTCTATGAACTGTATAAATTTCATTCAGTATAATAGAAAATTGGCTTTTTCACCAGGGCTTTTTGCAGCCTCTTGAGCCCTGGCTTGGATTCTGCATCAGAAGATGCAGCTAACTCAAATCACTTGATCTCTAGAGTTCAACTGAGTTGAGCTTGTTTACTTTGATTAGATTTTTGTTCTTATAGTTCACTACCAGTTCACTTAACATGGGGTTAATTTTAGAGGACTCTTTACTAACTGATCTGTGATATTTTTGAGAAGTTTTTCCTACTCCCATTGTATATGGGAAATAAAAATAAATTATCTGAATCCCCTTGAAACAATAGAAAAAACTTACATGAATTCCCAGCATAGGTGCACACCCTTTCTACTCCAGATTTTTTGCTTCACCGTAACATGAAAGATTAATATCAGAAAGGTCTACGTGCTTTTGGGATGAGATTCATCTGATTTGTTGAAAAGTTTGGCCTGCATATTCGTTTTGTCTGTCTTTAGTATTCTGATCTTTTTATTCCCTGGGCTTTGGATTTGTGTCTAGTAAATAACATGTGAACAACCATGAACTTTCCTTTTTGTTATCATTTCAGTTTAAGATTAAAGCTGAGCATAGCTAATCCAATATATGCTGCATCTTTCACGCAAGAAACTTCAGTGCCTTTTACAGTACCTGTGGTTTAGCAGGGTTCGCTGATGCTCTGTGCCATGGGGTTTCACAGCACGGTCTGCAGATTGCTTTTGAGCAGCCAACCTCTCCTCTCAGCCCTTAAAGCACTTGCTGCTACTTCGGTTCTCCCGCTTTGATCACTGTTAAAGAAAGAGATGAACTGCCGCCCTCTAAGTAGGGGAGTGTATTGGTCCACAGAGCAGCCTTTGCTGCTTAGTGGATGCGTGAGGGGAAACTGCAGAGCCCTGCTTGACAGTGCTTAAGCCATTGTCCCCCATTGTAAATGACACCTCTTCATGAATAGTAACTGATACCCACCTCTAACTTTGCAATTTGCTGGTGGTGCTTAAATCCTTATATTTCTTCATATGTTAAATGCCACCTCAATTATTAAAATCAAGCATTGTTTCATTTGAGGATGAGTTGATGTGCATTAATCAATGGCAAGTATGCCTTGTGTTCACAGCATACAGTGGATTTGAAAGACTGCAATGGTATTTTGAATGCAAGTTTTCAGCATAATTACAGTTTATGCCCTTAGTGGTAGCACTACCTGTGAAAAGGTAGGAGAAGGATCAAGTGACATTGCATTGTGCATCTGTTTTGAAGCCAAAATGCGTTGTGGAGTTGGTTACTTTACACTCAGGCATAGAATAACCATGGCTAGTTCAGCCAAAACCATTTCTTAGAGACATCTTATAACTTTTTAATATATCTTTAATTATTCATACAGTGATTGTCTGAAGATTCCATTTTTCCCAAAGCTTCATTAAGTAAGCTTCTCTTTCTGTGTCTGAAAGAACCAAAGCTGGAGGCAAACTAAATTTCCCATGATCTACTTGCTGTGCGGGTCTGACAAACTTCTGACGTTTCCTGATGAAGACTTCTGGTTCCCAGGCAGTCTTACCAAGTGCTACAGTGCAGAGTGGGTTCTTTCTTTGAAGCTCAGATGTGTTTTCCCTGGATTGCTATTGAGAACATACTCTTTGGTATGTCTGCTTGTGAATGATGATTTGGTTTTGTCGCCTTTTCTTACAGCTTAATTGGTTTTAAAGACAAAAGGAAAAAAGTACAAACGTTGTTTCCCTTCAGCATCTCCTGTACAGAAATTATATATTGTGGCATTTCCAACAGAGGAGAAAAAGGAACTTCCCAGAGTGTAGACTGCTTGGCCTACTTAGCAGATGTGGAAATTGTTTTGATCTCTTTACCACCAAATTTCAGTTCTGGCTTGCTATCTTAATAAAAGGCACATGAGAAGCTAGATTATAGGCTTACTAATGCATTATGACCATACTGATTACGTTATATTTAGCTTGTAGTAAAGGTAGTGAAATTGGGATTCTATTCCCTTTACGTTACTTGTGCTTCCAATTTGCCCATATATCATGGCTACATATAGAACCCAGATGTTTCAGGTGGCTACCAAATTTGTGTAACTGGTAATCATTTGGGCATAAGATTCTGCAAATACTGTTGTAAATACATCAGAATTCCTTGGAAAATAATAGATTACTACTGTTTGCCTCAGTCTGTGGGTTTGGTTCACATGGTCTAGGTGGTGATGCCAGAAATCTGTTCAGAAATACTTAACATGTCAAAGCAGCCCAGGCTAGAGGCACCTTCATAGCCAACTGTTGCCACTTGAATCATCCCGTATCTTTGGAGGGAAGGAACATGCTTTTTTAGCACCCCCCTTAAAAATGTTTTAGTTGACAGAGGCATAGGGTAGGGGTGGGGGTGAGGGGGCATATTGTTTTTTGTTTTTAAATGCGGAAGGAAGGATGAAGCCACCTGCAGCCACCTTCCTAGCATTTCATGCCCATCGGGTTGCATGGGCGTGCAGCCCCCTTACTGAAATCAGGGCTTTAAACTCCTTTCCAAAAGAATACAGCGCATAAATACCTTTCATTACTGAAAGTTACTGTTTTGATCACAAAACTATGCAGAGACCAGGAACGCCTCCAAGCTCTGAACATCACGTTTTAGTGTATTTCACATGGCAGGTGTTTGGAATTTTTTGTGGTTTGGGTTCCCTCCTGCCGCCCCCCCCCCCCCCCCCCCCCCCTTTGTTCTATGTGCTTTGGGGCAGCTTTTAAGTTGCTGGTATCATTAAGCTGCAGCATCAGCTTGACATGTTTAAATTACGGCCTGATTAAAAGGAAAATTGTATTTAGAAAGTGTTCTTCTTGACACGTGTGCACAGGGAACCAGCCCTGCTAATGGAACACCTCGGAGATGTTGTGCAGGGCATGGCCACAGCTGTCTGGGGACTTTGGGAAAGAAACGGTGTAGATGCACTCTCAGGCTGTTCCCCATCCGTCTGGGTTCCTGTGTGCTGTCCTGAATGGCTAACCTCAACATGTCAGAGCTGTAAACTCTGGAGAGCTAAATGCAGCAGATGTTGTAAAAATTCCTTCGCCTCCTGTCGCTAGCATACTTGCTTTCCATTGCAGAGCTAACCAAGCCTATCGTTTCGGTGCAGATGGCCAGAAACTCAATACTACCTGGACCTGGGAAAGCCTCTTCAGTGTCAGCCCTGTGTTAATGAATCTGTTAAATTAGCCTGTGCTGACACGGCGCGCTGAGAGCACTTTGTTGTACATAAGGGCTTGTATTGTTTGATCAGTACATAACTGAAAGGGCATTGATGTAAAAAGGTGCTTGTAGAGCGGTGGGAGGGTATCGGGTTAGGTCAGTGTTTGCACTCCTCAGGCATCCGCTGGGAGCAGGAGCTAGAGAGCTGCGCTCAGCCCTGGCTCCCTCCTTAAAGGGTTATGGGCTGCTCAATTTTCACTGCTTTCTTTCTGGTAATCAGAGGTGAATAGAAGAAACGGTTTCAGATTAAGTACGTTTGTAATCTCAGGAGTTATGAGTTACCCTAAATCTCTTTGAGGCCCTCATCTTTGACTTCTCATCCTGCTGAAAATACATAGCATCTCCAGAGGAAATGTGGGAAAGAACTGAAAATATTTACCACTTGCCCTCACTGAAGTTGCTGTCTGTCCTCTGCCTGCTTATATTCCGTTCTTAAAGTTATTATGACCCTGGAAGAAAATTTTAAATCTTTTTGTTCTCTGTTGCTTTGTTCATATGCAAATCTTATCTTACACAAAAAAGTTCTTGTAGCTTACTGGATTTCCAGAAAAATGTTTAGCAGCAGAGTGGTGATATTACTACCTTGCATGTTTTTTTGCAGTGTAGTATTAGATCAGAGAAAGGTGGTACATTAATGAAAGAACGGCATCTTTATTGGCCTCGCAGGAATGAGAGATCTGGTGAGGGAAATGAACTTGGACCGCAACATTCACCTGAAACCTAAATTCTGGAAGGTTGAGTGGTGGGACCTTGGAGTCACCTCACTGAAGTAAATGTGTTCGTTAAAGAGATTAGGATGCTGAATATGTTTTGAAGTGAATACACATACAGTGGTATATACCTGGGATTTGAGTTGCATAGTGAGAATTTTTTTGTTGACTGAGAAAAGGATAGGCTTATCTTGTCTGTTAACCTTGTTGCATTAGCCAGACAAATGCTATTAAAGCATCATTATTCTGTGTTTGCAAATGACAGAGGAGGCTCTGCATTTGGAGAATATGATCCTCTTTTAACTAGCTTTTGAAGGAAAAGGAAAAGAAAAAATAAGATGCATACTCACGTATACCCCAGGGGGGTGGGGTGGGTGGGGGGTGGTGGTGGTGGTGTGGATTATCTTGTAACAAACTTGTTTTGTAAGGACAATGACTGAATTTTTGTCTCACAAGAAGGTGATGTTATGGGCCCTTAATGGAGTCAAGTCTACTTGAATGTTTGTGCCCTTGATACAAATGAATGCTGAAAGAGACATGATCATATCATTGAGTCAAATACCTCTTTGTAATAGATGGAAATAATTTGGAACATAGGGAACATCCTCCTTCCCTTCCCTAGCAGCCACTTCAGCACTGTATTTAATGTAGTTCTAAAATAAGATGTCTGAAATACAGCGAAGTGAAGAGAGTCAGTATTTGTTGTGGTTAGGTGTGTCTGGGAGATAGTTCAATGGGAATAGATGCAGCCAACACTTAATGCTTTCTTAGACCTGCAGGTGGAAAGTGGGATGGAGCAGTATATCTTTGTGAACAGTGTAGTAATGGCACAGAGGTATCGTGGGTTAAGCCTATTAACAGCTTTTACAGGAGCCAACCCAGGAGCATTTCCTACAAAAATCTCTTCTTTCTAATCAGAGGACCCTTCTTGGTGGCTTTGGGGAAGTCATGGCATCCAGAGGAGTTTAATTGTGCTCACTGCAAAACCTCCATGGCTTACATTGGATTTGTGGAGGAGAAGGGGGCACTGTATTGTGAAGGCTGCTACGAGAAGTTCTTTGCCCCTGAGTGTTCAAAGTGCCAGAGGAAGATCCTTGGGGTAAGTGTTTGTCAGTGGGAACAACCACCACAGTGTCCAGTGCTTCTCTGTCATGAAATTTCCTTTTGTCTGGCCCAGTTTGCATTCTTCCAAACATACTCTGATGTACCTTTTCAGTTCCTATCACATACAGAATATGGTTTTCCGTCTCCTAATGTTGAGCCTTTTCAGTCTCTTTGAGCAAAGGTGCTGTAGCCTCCTTGGCTTTTCCAGGTTCAGCTCCTGTTTTCATGAAGCTGTTCTGCAGCATTGTGATTACCAGATTTTCTTGAGTGAAATGCTTTTAAGTTGGCAGCTTTTTACAGAATTGCAGGGCAGGGGTGAATGGGGAGTAAATAATTCTCCTTAGCTGAGCTGAGCACTGAGGAACATGCTTGTTGGCTAGATGTGAAGTACTGAAATATTCCCAGTGGTAATGTAGATAGAAAGACACATTATCCTACTCGGCACTAACACTGCTAATTTGAGCCCGCCAGCTGATTGTCCGCTCCGTTACTGCAGACAGCGATGTGTCTGGACTCTTGTGTAACTGGGGTCACGCAGGGCTCTGGCAGCACAATTCTCGAGTCATATTTGGCACTATAGTGTCTTCCAAAACAGCACAAAGCAGTCATAATTTTCTGTGTGATGTCTTCTGATTAACTATTCACAGACTTGACGAGCCATCGGAGATGCTGCTTTCATTTCAGGGGACCATTGTGGGTGAGATCCTAATTAAAATGGAAAAGGTGAACAAATGAATTGTTCGATGTGTCCAACTCTGTTGAACCTTCCAAAAAAACCGAAAAGTTGCTTATGACAAATAAGATGTACCATAAACAAAGCACCTCATTAACTTTAACATCAACAGAAATGGGATGCACAACCCATGTTCAAAGTAGCAGTAGGAAACAAAGTATTCTTGAAACAAAACAAGTGTGGAGGCACGGTCACCACAATCTAGTCATCACATTAAAATAACGTGTTCGTAACACTTTTTCTAATCCCCGCAGGAAGTAATAAATGCTTTGAAACAAACTTGGCACGTTTCCTGCTTCGTGTGTGTGGCCTGTCATAACCCCATCCGCAATAATGTCTTCCACTTAGAAGATGGTGATCCCTACTGTGAGACGGGTAAGAAACAACACCACCAGAGTTTACTGTGGTTGTGCGGGGAAGCAGAGCTCAATAAGGTTGGGAAAAAATAATAATGCCTTTTTTTCAAGCTTCACTTCAGAAATGTCCCAGCACATTCCTGTAACCGATATGTCAATTCAAAGCAGCAACAAATGCTATAGATACTTTGAGTTTGCAGCAGGAGAAGTTGGTGGGAATTTCTTTTTTAGCTTCAGCAGGAGCAGGCTTCTTGTCACTGGCTTTACCTGTTAAGCCGTCAGCTGTAGGTATCAGTGATTCAGCAAAGTGTTAATTTTAGTGTGATTTTCTACTTGTCCTTAAAATATTTTGGAGTTAATGTAAATCTGCTTGTTTACTAAACAAGCAAATGCCAGTGGAGTAATGTATTTTACTCTGAATAGCCTTATTCACAGCCTGGGGGGACTTCCAAGAGTAAGCAGTCTGCCCAGAAAGTTTTTTGCAGGATCAGGGATAACATCTGTTGAACATAAGCTTGGGATAAAAAACCAGGCTGTCGGGGAAAAATACAGTGATATGATTATAGCACTTGAAAGCCTGATGAACAATATTACATGAAAGATAAGGCTTAGAAGTTCAGAGGGATTCTGGTTCGGTTTTTAGTACTTCCAGCTAATCGTATCTTTTTTATTAATATGTACAGATTTTATTTGTGTTGGTTTCCTAGTTTCCTTAGAATGTACCCTTGTGGGCTAGGAAAGAAATAGGTAGTATTTGTAAAATATTTTCCACAAAATGGAAAAGAAACAAAATAGTATCAATAATTGTTTTCACACTCATGCTGTTTACATCTGTGTTAGAACTGTCAGTCAGACCTTTTCTGTGTTTTTCCTTCTACCACAAGAGGCATTGTAGTTAAACTAGAGACGGAAGTGGACTCACCAGGAAAAGATTTAGCACGAAATCCTAGTGACCTGTTTGGAGTTAAGATTTCCTTCTGGGTTGATGCCACAGTTGTTCGCAGCTATGGAGAGCACTAGGTACTGAAGGGATAAGGAAAGCGTGTAAAATTAATCCAAAATTTCTCTGTCTGAGTGGCTTTAATGAGGCATTGGCAGATATGAAAGGATGCAGTAGGTTATTGCTAACTCAGTGACAGGAGTAGGGTAACCTGTTGCCCCTATCGAAATCATGGAGCAGCAGAGGAAACAGATATATGAGCAGCATCCTCCAGGGTGACAGCATGGTGAAATTTCATCCTGAAGCAATCTGAAGCCCCTAATTGTGGAGCCATTTGATGATTCAAAAATAGTACTGGAGGAATCGATAACTCCCCTTGGGGTGGAAAGCTCATGACCGGGTTTGTTCTGGTAAACTGAATTCTTGTTCCTGCCACCAAATGACTCATATGTTATGCAGTGCATTGATTTGTGCTACTGTTGACTCCCGTGCACAGCTGCATGCTTTTCTGTACTGTGAGCAGGAAACACTGGGATAAAACGTCAAGAATATTACGCTTCTCATAAAGTTTATATCTGAGATAGAAAGTTGCTAGCACAAGTTAATGTAGACACATCCTGTGAGGTGTTATTGGCAGTGATACATTGTAATGGCTCTGGCTCTCTAAGTAGATGTTAATTTGAGATATATTCATTCTTCAAAGACTTTCAGTCCAGCTGGAGTTAAGATTATATGACTAATTTAAAAGAAATAAGGAGTAAATGTCATTGCCAACTTTCCTTCTTCCTAGTGCAAAGGAGGCTTCTAATTTTAAATCTATATTTGAAGTTATAACTGCATCAGCTATTAGTATTAAGGGGGTTTAATCTGCAGAATGTTCTGGGTTTGTATGGTGATGCTAAAATTAAATTAAAAGTGCAGTTACCTACAATTTTGAACTTCTTTTAAGTGCAGAGTCAGTAACCTAGTTTTGGAAAGGCTGTATGCAAGAAGCATTCTGCCTTGGAAGCCTTCTTTGGTATTGCAATTCAAGCATGTAAAAGAAAGCTGATGCCCTTCATTCTGCCTTATCTATTGGGCTTTCTTTAGCAGGAAAGCCAATAAACTTAGCAACACAAACCACAAGCCAAATTACAAAAGGCTTTAACTGCTGGCACTGGGAAAATATCAGTAAAAGATGCTGTATGAACACAAATGCAAAGAGCTGAAGCAGTAGGGTCATGAGACTGTGTCCTTCAGGGGTTTTGCACAGATGGGTTCTGCCATTTGACATTTTTATTGTCTGTCTTCTGCTTAAACACTTGCAAATTCATCCTAGTAGAGTGGATTAATGAAGGCGATAGGTGAAGCTGTTTCTTGCCCCTGGCAGCCATCAAGGGCTTTGCTTTTCCAGGGCACTTGTGTTCCCCATCCTGCTGACCTGCCTCCTGTGATGATTTTTTGAAGTCATCATATGAAACACTGTCTTACTAAACCAAAACAGGACTTTTCTCTTGGGCTTGACATGTGTGAGAAGTGTCTCTTGACTCTGCTGCAGTAAGCACTAGAGCTTCAGCAGATCTGCATAATCTAGTAGAGAAACAAAATCTCCTTGAACCCCACTTGCCACTCCTTATAAGTCTACTTGAAAACAATCCCTGGCATCTAATTCCCCGATCAGAGGCAGAGTGTTACCATTAAGGGTGGGTGGAGTGCAAAGCTTCATTATGGTTGTCACTCTGTCTGTAGTCCATCTTATGAAGATGTGATGTTGCATGACGCTACGGATTTGCCATAGTAGGTGTCCTGATCCCAAATTCCCTTCTGTTATACTACTAATGCTCTTCACTTCTGTGCAGGAAAAAAAGATTTCATTCTTAGAATGGGGTGTTTGGGAGTTGAAATAAGTGGAAAAGACCAGACAGCTTGGGCTGAAATTTGGGTATGCACAGGTGGGCAGCAGAGGGCTGTGCTGACTTGTAGTCCCTGAGATGGCTCTGTGCACAGAGAAGCGAGTGTCATGCACCAAAACTGTGAGGATGGGGGTGGGTGTCAGTGCATCCCACCCAACTTTATATATGCATTTTATCCTGCTAGTCTGCCCTGCTCTCTCTTTTTCAAGCTCTGCAGTAAGCAGGGGGGTGGTGGTGGATATGAGTGGGTCAGTGCCCTTCTTTTTGGTTCAAGCTTTCTGAGACTGCTGGAAAAACGTTTCTCTGCTGACTCTACGGGAGCCTCCAAAGGCACCAAGTCAATACAGCGCCTAAAAAAGGTGCAAATACCCATCAGTGATTCCAGTCACTAAGAACCATCCTGACACCCTACCGATTACTTTTTGTTAAATGCAATAAATATATTGCATAAAGCCTCTGTTTTGTTAGAGGTTTGTTTTTTTTTTTTGGTTGGTTGTGGGTTGTTTGTTTTGTTTTGGTTTTTTTTTTTTTTGGGGGGGGGGGCGTTGTGTGTATAGTTTTTGTTCTTTTTTTCTTTTTTAAGAGCTATGTAATAAACAGCAGTGACTAGGAAACTATTCTGACTTGATCCAAATTGCTCGAGTCTGTTTAGGACAGAAGCCTAATGATTGCATGATTTTGTGTAGTGCAGTCTGGGGCAAATATTGTGCCAGGATGTAGGTAGGAGTGTGTTACTCGCTGAGGAGGTCTGTTGTGTGAACAGCTAGGGTATGCTTTCAAGGTAGAGCTGGAGAGAATATAAGGAGCACACAGAGCCCGCACGGGTGCTCTGCAAGGAGTGCATTTCCCCCCTGAGCACACTATTGATCTCAAGGAAATGAAACACCAGGAAGATGGAAGCGTCGCTCACTTGAAAGGACAAAGAAGGGGATGAGAACTGAATTAGCAAGGAAAGGAGGGCATCCTGGTTTTTCAGTCTAGGAGCTCTTTATTCAGTGCACCCAGTATTATAAAACTCAACAAGGGCAAACCCACTGTCATTGAAAGAAAAGCACAAAGGTTTCAAAGGGTCACTCTCCCTTTTCTGCATATGCTTCATCTTTAAAATCTGTTTGCATTTGTTTGCAGATTACTATGCCCTCTTCGGTACTATGTGCCACGGCTGTGAATTCCCCATTGAAGCTGGAGACAGGTTTCTTGAAGCTCTGGGCCACACTTGGCATGACACTTGCTTTGTATGCTCAGTAAGTAAAGCTAGTCTACATTTTCAGCAAACCCGTGGCAGCAGTTCTTGTGCTAACCTGACTGTTAGAGGAGTTAACAGCTGTAACCTCTTTCAATCCTCTGAGCCCAAACAAAAAGCACTTTCCCAGTTATTTAGAAGGTGTGTTGCTATTGTGAGCCTTTGGCACTGGTCCAGAGGACTTGGCCTGGATTGTACCCATGTGTCCTGGCATTTAACCCTTGACATTTACTTCCTCGAGCAAGCACTGGAAGTCATACAGGAGCTGTCTGTGTTTCTAAAGTAGCAAGAGTGCTTTTGACATGAAGACACTATAGCCAAGGTATCATCTGCTAATATTGTATGACAAAAAAACCCAACCCAAAACCAAATAAACCCCAATCCTAATGATTGGATATCTTTCTTAAAATGCTGAACCTAACTCTGCTCCCAATTAAGGACCTGTTAACTTAAAGAAAGGAAGGTTATGCTTGCATCCACCATTAGTATTACATCAAAAAGAGTATGCCCAAGAAAAAGGTAATATTTCTTATTCTTTGAATGTATTTGTGCATAGAACAATGCCATGGTTTGGCATTCTGAATAATGTATGGGTGTCGTTCATCCACCTGAATTGAGTGATCTTTTCTTTTTTTATCCCATTTCAGGTGTGTAGCGACAGTTTGGAGGGTCAGACTTTCTTCTCCAAGAAGGACAGGCCACTGTGCAAGAAACACGCTCACTCTATCAACATCTGATGCTTGGAGCTTATCTTGTGTAACAAATGTACTGAGCAGAAAGAAAGGTTAAAATGTCCATGTTCAATAATTGGTTATTTATATATGATTTTCTAGAATGGAAGAGAAATGTGGAAATGTGGGGAAGGGCTTGCACACTAATTTTTAGAGTGTTTATTAGTTAGAGTTTTGCTTCATAAAAAGATAAAAATCAGGAATTGCACCTAAGCCAAACTATTAGAGTGCTTTTACCTCTACACTTGACAGATTACTGTATTGGTTTCATGATTTTAACACCACATTTATATCTGCTTCGGTATTAAAACCTGAACATCTATAACAATAAATACCTGATATTAGAAGTCTTGGTCTTGCTGTTCTTCAACAAATAAAAGGAGATTGGCTTCAGCAATCCACATCGCTTTATGGCGCTGATGTTTTTTAAAGTGTGTCTGGAAGTATTGCAGTTAAACCCCATTAAAAGGAACTCAAAGCAAAGATAAGGTTACATGGAGTATATAGTTCAGCAATTGATGTTTTTATCTGCTACTCATACACATGAAGCCTCCTCCACCATTACATGTACCTGTGCCTTTGCAGTTAAACCTCTGATGGGTGTGCAGAGGACAGACGTTTTTATAAAGCAGTTACATGTGGTGGTGGTGGCTATGCTGGTGAACAACAGGAGTTTAGAAGGTGCCACTTAGAAGAAAAAACAAATGTGATACTCATACTCTTCCTTAACTCATGTACTACGAGAGCACTAGCCAAAAAAAACCACAACCCGCTACTCAAGGTGTGTTTGACAGGATGGAAATGTTAGATCAGATCTTAAAAATAAGGGAGCGGGGAATTACACTCTTATGTTTGCAGCTCAGGTTTTAGATAGTTTTAAGTGCCTTGGAAAGGGGAAATTGCACTCGATCTGCAGGTAACAGTGTTTCATTTCCAGAATGTGAGACTGGTGTTAAATGAGGAAAACTGCTGAAGTGCAACTGAGGACATTGTTTTTCTCTCAGTACATTCTTTACCATGTAGCTCATGAATATGTATATTGGTGGTGTGCCAGGTAGTGTACCAAAAACTAACTTGCTCAGCTGTTACGATTTTTATTAGTTTAGCGTTTATTTCTCTCTTTTCCTCCAGATGTAGGGAATATATTGTTAAATAACATAATACGAGTTAGGCAGCTCCGTATCTCTCAGTTCTTGCAAGGGAGCAGAGAGACAATGCTGTCGTTGTGCATTTACTGCGAGCCAGGAGACGTAGTCAATTCTGTGGCTTGATAGGAATTTCGCCTCCGTACAGAGAGTCACTGCAAGACCTGTGCACCAGCTAAGTCCCACTTAACTTCGAATTAGGGCTTAAGTGGTATGGAGCAATTGTAGGCAGATGGGGGAGAGGTAGTGACCCTCTGCACGGGGTGAATTTTGCCCTAGCAGGGTTGCACAAGAGAGAAGGGGCCCCTCTCAGGGCCAGATCAGGCTCCTGAGGGAAACTGAGTTTACGTGCTACTTAATTCAACTGGGATGTCAGAGATGAATTGTTAGTCTTTAGTGTTCTTTCCAGTAGGCACGAAAAGTAACCATTTACTGGTTTTGTTGTGTGGTTTGTTTGGGCTTGGGTTTTGGTGGTTTTTTTTTTTTTTTTTTTTTGGTTCTTTGAACTGACACAAAGGACAGGTTTATCCATAAAACTGTGGAGCAAATAACGAAAAATTGCCATGATTGAGTAAAGCAATTGTAACAAGGAACATCAACAAAAAAGGGGGAAAGGAAATCAAAATTGCTGTACTGAAATATGAAAAGATACTTGGCTTTCTTACTAATTCAGCAAGACAGGTTCACATTGTGGGGCTGTTTCGCTTTATTTCCTGAAGTTGTTTTTTCTTCAATACTGCCACGTTTGTTTTTCAACTTCTGATGGTACAGAAGAAATAGCATAAAGCTGTTTAAAATGTTTACACTGTTGTAGATGTACCCTTTTGTGAGTTTGGCTGAAAATCAGAAGGCTAGAAGCAGACTGGATGAGATACGGTAATGTGTCAGCCAGGTTGCTTTTGAATTTCGGTAGAATGTGGAGAAGTGAGACCTAGAGACTAGGTTGCAGTGGAGCTATATTGCACATGCATGAGGAAAGAGGATGGGAATGCACAGGATAGGGTGTTCAGTAATTTCTTCAAGGCAAACCCTGTTATTTTGAAGTAGGATAGGAACATCTCGGTTTGTCATTGTCCTTAAAATCAAAATCAATTTTGTTTAGTTTAATAATTTTAATTGGAATTGTATTATTCCTTAATCCATATGCTCTAGGGTTTGAAATTTTGCAGTTGTTAATGGATTTCAGGACATGAGTACAAAAGCCTGAAAGACTCCAATAGTACTGCTTCATTTAGCTGCTTCGCCTTTTAATTTCTACTTTTATCTATTTGTTTAAAATTTAAAAGAAAGCATAGAGTCACTGATACATAATATTTAATGGCTCTGCAAAATTACATAAATCAACTAAAAAGAACATAATTTTTATCATTATTTTAATAAGTGAGATTTTAGTAGAGCACTTTATAATAATGCCATATATCTCACTGAATATTTATTACCTTTTTTGTTTAGGACTATTTCGTACTGGTATCTTTGTATTTTGTTTTCTTTGTAAGCCTTCATATTTACCTCTAGAATCTTTTGGGGTGTCTATGTGTTTATATATACTTCTCTACACATGCACACATACGCATGTACATTGAGAGACGTATGCATATATGCACATATACATACATATATTTGACTGCAGACTTAGCATAGCAAAAATCAGCACTGTTCCATCATCATTTGGGGATTTTCTGAGATTCCCAATTACTTTTCATATAACACATGTATAGCATTCATGTTTTGAGGGAATGTTAGAAAGTCAGGAGAGACATGTTAGTAACCTAACTACTGTAGGTTTTTGCATGTATGTTCAGTCAGTAGTTATTTTTCCTCCAAAACTGCCTGTAAGAGAATTGGGTTTAACTGTTTGAAGGTAGAAGGTCTTTATTAGTGACTAGTTGAATCATGATGACAGTTTCAGTATATTGTAACTAAATAATTCAGAATGATGTGTAAATATAAATGCTTAATATAACAATGCAATAAACTTAAAAGCAAAAGATGAGCTGTGGTTCGGTGTGTGTTGGTCTGTTCAGCTGTGTACCTGTTTCATCATGGAGTTATTTGCATCATCTAGCCATGTGAGTGGCTTTGCAAACGAAAGTAAGAAGGGGAACTACATCAATTTGCAGATTACTTGTTTGAATTTCCTTTCCTTTTATTTTTCCATTGTTTTATACTAAACAACCAGCTCTTAAGTCCTGATGATTTTCCTGCTTGTGTCTAATAGTCTTTGGCATCAAATTTTGGCTGTTCACGCTTGCTAATTTAATTATAATTAAAAAAACAAACTCACCCACACAAAACCCCAAACTCTCTAGCTGTCCTCCATTGTTTTGTTACACATTATTTTTTCCTGAATTACAGTCAGTAAAAGAAAGCCATGATTGTAAACATGAATAGATATCACTTGTGTTGCTTGTTTTTCAGTTTTTTTTGGGTGAAATGGATGTTTGCTTTACAGAAAAGAACCCAGGAGTTCTGGTGGACACCAAGTTGACCATGAGCCAGTGATGTCCCCTTTGTGACAAGTAAGACCACCAGCCTCTTGGGGTCCGTTAGGTGTAGCATTGCCAGCAGATTGCGAGAGGTGATTCTTCTATGTTCAGTGTTGGTGTGAGACATCTGGAGTGCTGGGTCCGGTGCTGAACTCTCCAGTATAAGAGAGACATTCTGCAGTGAAGAGCTAGGAAGGTGATTAAGGGCTTGGAGCATTTATCATACAAGGAGAGGCTGAGAGAGCTGGTACTCTTCAGTCTATAGAAGAGAGGGCTCACGGGGGGGATCTCATCCATGTGTACTAATACCTGGAGGGGAGAGTAAAGATGGAGCCAGACTCAGCTCAGTGGTACCTGGTGACAGGATAACAGTGAGGATGGCCAAACACTGGCATCGGTTGCTCAGCGAGATTGCAGAGTCTGTGTCCTTGGAGATGCTCAAAATCCAATGGGACATGACTCTTGAGCTGGTCAAGGTCCCTTTTCACCTCCAACCTCAGTGAGTCTCTGATTCTCCATCTTTTCTCAAGATGGAATAAAGATGGAAATATGCTATTGAACACTATATAATATATAACAATGTAAAACTCAATGTTGGCTAAGTTCTGTTTATTTGCTACCTTTACTTCATTCTACTGCCCTTCTAGAATACTTTACAATGCTTGTTTAGAAGTGTTTAATTTTTTTTTTTTTCCTCAGTTGAGGCTGTTCAAGGAAATACTGCCTGCTCTGGCAAGCATTATCTGATACTGAACTTAGCCTTGGCACGCAGCAGTCTCTGCTTTCACCACGGGGTATTTAACCGTCTGCTATAACATGGCCAATTACTTCATGATAATACCAGCCTGGTGTAAGACTCTCCTTAGCTGAGTGTCTTAACTAGGCAAATGCACTGTTGTTTTCTACCTGTATTTACACAAGCAAAAGAAAACACTGCACACAGCTCTATAAAATTTAGAGGCAACTTTACAGAAAACTTGCCTCCCCTTCAGTGTTTAGGTTATGAACGAGACAAATGCAAGTCTATTTGCAAACAGTATATTAAACTCCAGAAGCCAAACTTTTAAAGGCATCAAGTCTGCATTTGACGTTTTAATGGCAAAGGTTTGGTTTCTATCAATCACAACGTCATGTAACATTAAAATGCACCGACAAAAAAAGGAGATCTGTCATTCATTCATTAAGACGCTGTAATCCAGTGTAAGATTTATAGGCTTAAAACTCAATGGTGTGTTTTCACAATAAATCCACTTTCACTGCTCGGCACAGAACAAATCTCTCTGTCACTCAAAATGTTTGCTGGTCAAAATGCTCTGTATGAGATCTTCAAAGGGTTCCTCACAAAATTACATATAAATCCTTTTACCAGCAAAGGCTTAATTTAGGTTCAAGTTTTACTTTCTCGGGACATTGGTTAATATCTTGTGCTCAGACAAGATCTTGGTTATATCAGAAACACATAGGGCCTAATTTATTATTAGCAGTCTGGTGTTAATTAGGGGGAATTACCAGAAATAGTTTGCTTGATGGAAATTTATTATGGGATCACACTTTACTGATGGCAAAATAGGAGTCACTGAAAGAGTGCAGCTCCTTCTCATAACCAACTAATTAATAAGGTGCCAAAATTCCTCTGAGAAGGGTTTGGTTCTAACTATGGGAACCTCACAGAGCAAATGATTCCTGTGCAGTATTTAAAATTTAAAAGAGGAAAAGAGAGAGGAGAAAAAGCTGCCCAGAAGAAGTCTCAAAAGTGGTATGGCTTTTTCTTGAATTTATGAAAGAAAATATTTAGCTGTGTTTCCAAGCTCATTAAAGAATTGCTTTTCCCAGACAGAAAAACAACAGCTAGTTTATAATCTCGTTTGGTATGCTTGAACTTGGTTTTCAGTTTTACTTGTGCATACTGCACACTACAGCTTGTAATTTTATGAATTGGGCTTATTATGAGCTTTTATATTTCTCTTTATTGCTTTGCCTAAAGGTCTTTTTCATTATCATTTGCCATGAAAGTTGAGTTTGGAATAGATAGGAAACTTGTGTTGGTCACTAAAAGACACAGGAAAGTATTCACATGTCTGATAAGCCCAAATCTAGTGTGTATGTGACAGTTTGGGGACAGAAACCCACTATCTGTTGTTAGGGGTCTTATGAAAGTTTTATTTGTGTCAGAATGGCATGTTGTAGTAAGACGGAGTACAAGCAAAAACATCTCTAAAGAAATTGTAAGTCACCTTGATGAAATTTACACATGGCTGATCTGGAAAAATATTTTTCGTAAGATTTTTTAAAAAAATGTTTAAGATGGTAAGGTATGCAAGTTGTAATAAAGCGCTTTTGCATTTGCACTGGCAATACCTTAAACTCTTAAAAAATATCCAGTGGTTTGGGTATGTTTTAAAAGGTTTCTCCTATACTGCAAAACTAAGGATTGTGTCATTGTCCTCCAAGGAATATTCACACTTTCCATAGGATCGCAGTTGTCTCCTTTTCAGAGCTCATGGCTTCACTTTTTCTTACTGCTGGGCAGTGCTGCTGTTTGTTTTAAAGGACTTCAGTACAAGATCATCTTGTCAGGTTTGTCCTTTATTTCTCTTTGTGATGCATCAGTGAAATGTCAAATATCCCTTTGGTAAATATAGACTTGCACTAAATTTTGGCACACTTTCCAAAGTGTCACGTTTTCTCACCCAGAAGTTTCCGACGGAAAAATAACTCGAGATACTAGACCAAAGTGGTAACTACATCCCATGTAAACTCTTTCTTTCCCTTGAAATCTATTAAGCAAAAGGGAGACACATGAAAACATGTGTAGGGCTAAAAGCATTGATAACCTAAGCAGATACGGCCTCAGTGATTTCAACTTATTCTCCTCCAAATTGAAAATGGCTGGTATCAAAGCTACCTTAATGTTATGCTTACATTTGCCCTATGAGTGAGATCAGAATTAAACTAAGGATCTGGGTCCTGGTTTTAGCAGGATTTCCTTTAAGTGTTGCAAATGTACTTGAAGGAGTGCTCTCATTTGGTAGGTGACAGTTGAGTACTACACTACCCAGAGGCAGGAACATCACTACGATAACACTGCTTTCTAACAGGATATTTAATTTCTCAGATCTCAGATGTTCAGTGTCTCTGGATGAGGCGAAACAGGTCAGGTAAGAAAGTGAAAATCTTCCCCTGATACGAATCTGCCTACTCTAGCACCTTGCTGATTCAATGAAATTTAATGGACTTGATATACACTTCCACTCAAACAGTACGTGAATTTTTTGTATACTCATTCTGTTATTGAATCAGTATTGTCTGAGAAAAAAAAAAAAGGATGGTAAATTCATAGATAATTTGGCCCTGCATGAAAGATAAACTATTGGTACTTGCACTAAACTCTCAGAGATACTCTTTGCAGGTTTTACCCACGTCAGAGTTCAGCTTTTCTTGCCATTTATGTTGTTCTAGCAGCGTTGCTCCAAATTATGTAAATTCTTCAACGTGTCCTTTAAGTGTGGATTGGGAATTACTCAGCTTTCAAAAATTACTGGAGTATCTATTTTTAAAATTCGCTTCCATTATTGAAAGGGTTGATCATGACACATAAAGCAATCACCACCTCCTGCTGTGTGCAAAGAATAAATTACATTTTATAGGGTAGGACTTTTTTTTTTTTTTTTTTTTTTTCCCCCAAATAGGGAGCCTGCTTTTTTTTGTCTCAGCCTGTGCCTGTTGGAGGCAGGTAGGGTATAAAATGGAGCCACTTAATATTTACAGCACCTAGAGTCCAACCTTGGGCTTATACTTGGCTCTAAACAAACCTAATGAAGTTAATCTGCTGCCTCTGTGTGGGGGTGTTCCTATTTGTCGTACCCACTGAAAATCAGTAGAGGATTACTGGGAAATTCTGACCAGTGGTATCTGGAGAAGCAAATAGGTTGGGCTTTCTCTGAAATAATTCAGGGCTTATTGATGGAAGTAAAATGATACTATAAGACTGCAAATTTGTCTTTAAATCTTGCATGTTCTTCCTTATTTGTTTATATATTTTCCTAAGTATGTTGCTAATCAAGTGGTTTTCCCCCCAGTTTTAACAGAACACATCTCATAGTTGTCTCTGCAAAATTTGAAGAGATGTTATTTTCTGATGCTTTCCTTTTTCATTTACTCCAAGTGGGTGTCTGTGGTGTCTTGGTGGAGATCAGTTTCTGAGGATGCTCTGATGAAGTCATATGATACTTCTCAAAAAAACCCAAAGCAATAGCACATTTTCTTGCTTAAAGTTTGTCTTTCACAAGGTCCTGGAGCTTTGGCTTCCCAATTTGGTTTCCCAATACCGTATTCATCTCCTAGGCGGTTACATGACTGTAGTAGGAGAATCTTGTATTTTTCTGCTGAATGGCAATTAGCATTCAAGGATTGTGGTGTATTATGGGAGCACTGGGTTGGTAGTTAGAAAATGTTACGGTACTACCATGAAACCAAGAGTTGTAATTTGGAACGTGATAGAATAGGTGTGGCAATCATAGCTCCGCTATACAGAGGGTGAAAAAAGTTACATCAGCATCGATATATGGGAGCTGTGGATTACCACCTGCATCCAGGCTTTCCTTGGATAGGTTTTGCTGCTGTGGAGATCTTGGAAGAAGTAGCCAGCCAGGCTAGTTCATCTCAACAAATGCCCCTGCTCACTGCCTCTCTGCTGTCCATCTCCCATCCCTCTGCCCAGCAACACCCTGCTGACACTCAGCCTTTGCTCTCCCACATCCAGAGAGCCAAAAATACATCTTTGAAGGTTTATGTATAGGTTACGTTTTTAAGTTAATTTAAGTTCAGGGCAAATCACTGTTGAGTGCATGAGCCTACTCTATCAATATGTGTATGAGTTAATGTAATAAATTATTTATTTTTCAGGGAGCATGTTGAGGGAAGACTTAACTTCTCCCTGGCAGGGATTTGCAAAATCAACTAGGATGGAAATTGGCGCTCTAAATTAGTTTCTTCCAACAGTAATAGTGAGTGTTATTCTGTCCTTCGTGTCTTCCCACGATATATGGTAAGCTCCTGTGTTACTCCTGGAAGGGAGAAAAGGCGTGCTAGGCAGCAATTTTTAGTTGTGTTTTCAGTCACTGTAGAGACATGAGGGAAAAGTGAGCTGCAGTAGAGGCCAGGAGATGGGGCATGGTGACAGGAGGAAAGGGCAGGTAACAGTAGGAAACAGTTTGGTGTTTAGAAAAAAGACAAAAAACTGTTTTGTCAGTTGTTTCTTGTCAGAGATTCATGAGACCATGGTCTGAGAAAGGGATGATTTGGGGACAGCAAGGTAAATCAGCAGGCAGGAGCTGAGGGTGCTCCTAAGGGGGACACAGACCTTGCAGTCTTGTGGGAGGGAACACTTCTCCTCTCTCTGTTCTACATTGATATTCATCACCAAACTGCACGTTTTTCTTCTGTTGGCTTTATTCTTTGAGGTCAGATAGCTTTTTCACCTTCACAATGTACTTGGAAGCTCAAACAAATCCTTTTTTGTCTTTGGCTGACTCTGGGCTACCCAGAGGCTGAAGCGAGCGCTGTTTAACATTACCAGTGCCAGCTGCTGCTTCAAACTACACCGTCCCATCCTGTGCTGTCGGTAGGCAGCAGCCCTATCTCAGATTCCCCTGGGCCTTTGCTTCTCTGAACTTCTTCCAGTTCCTTTCATGGCCACCTCTGGTAAAGTCCATGTGGAGATTTTACAGAGCAGCTTCATGGGTCTGTGAATGGGAAACGCACCTTCAGCTGCTGCAGCCCTTGTGTAGTACCATAACTTGCAGGGGATGAAATAAACTGGAAAATCTAATCTAATGATTAAAATTATAAGCTTTTTATCTATTGCTGTCTGCAAAGAAGCTGCTGTTCTCCACCTGCTGTTTAAATAACTGTGCAAAAGAGCACTGAGTGTCCAAGCTAACTTGTGCCCTGGTGTAAGGGGCATCCAGCTGCTCTGTGAGCTGATAAATTTCTGGAAGGTCTTTGCTGTGGCTCATGGTTAAACAAATCCATCGCTCCTTCTGGTCCATGGATTATGTAACTTGTCCAACACTACCCCAGTGCATAGACTTCATAGCCTCCTCCACATCAGGCAGAGGTGAGTAACTACATGAGGATCTGTACTCTGACACCTTGCTTTGTCGTTTTTGTCAGTGCTGCCTTGTTTGGAGCTCCTGTCCATCTGGAAGAGATCCCTGGCCCTTTCCCTCCTGCCTACTACCAGCTCCAGCAGGAATGCAGCTGGGCAGGCAGAGATGGATGGGGAAGCCAGAACAACTGTGGTCCATCTGCCAGGAGGTGGCTTGTGCTGCAGCCAGGCAGGCTGGTTACCTGCCCCAGATGCTGTTTGAAATGGCTGCAGGCTGCTGGGTACCAGCTGTGATTCATCTCAGTGGTGGCTGGTCAATGAGGATGCTGGAGGAGTGAAACGCCTCACCTCTCGCAGTCCTGGGTGTCCCCTGCCTCAGCCAGGCTGGTGGCCTGGAGCACGGATGGAGAAAGCCTCCAGAAGCTCCTGCTTTTCCCTCTTCATCCAGGTTTCTTTCTCCTGAGGGCCTGTCCGTCCCCAGCTGGTTCGCATGAGGCAGGGTAGAGATGGTGCCCTGAAGAGCAGATGGGATGAACCCGCAGCACGTTTTAATGTGCAAAGCATTTTCAGTGTTTGGGGGTGGAAAACAGAGCGCAGCCCAGAGAAGTGTATTTAATCATAGAAGAAATGAAAAAGAAACCCAACAACAAAACCAAGTGTTTAGCCATCAGGGTGTTCTCTGTTATTCACAAATGAACTTGGTAATGTAATTCTGTGAGATGAGCCCAACAAGCCTCACCGTGAAGGCTGTTTTCTCTTGCTTATTACACATAGTTTGATGTTTCCAAATAATAACATAAAAAAAATAATGGAAATAAATGTTGCTTTTGACTCATCAGCTTTTGGGGGGTTGTTCATCTGAGTCCCAGTATCCTTTCTGAAAATTAGGATCTGCACCTCAACCAAAACGCGCCATGGGAGGCATGGGAATGCTGTCTTTTGGAGGTGCTCTCATTTCATTGCATTCAGCTGTACTGAATGAGAACGGATTCCTGTGGAAACAAGAGTGTGCAGTCAGGTAATCAAAGGTTGTATCTGAAGAGAACTGAATCAGCACTATCTGCTTCTGAACTTCAGGGTCCTTGACTTCTCGAACTTACAGGTATTCTTTTAATGGAGTATAATCTGTATAGCCAAGGCAAATGCTGGTGTGGTGTTACCTCAATGCTCTGTCTAGTTCAAAGCTCAAACTGTTCAGAGGTTTGGAGTGTAAAAATAAATCCAAGGGAAGATTTATTAGTAGACAAAGGCCAGACACAGCAGTCAATGATAAGACCTGACTAGTGCATCTATACGGTTCGTGTGTGTGTGTTCATGCAGTTAGAGAAACGAAGGCCTCTGTAGTGAAAGATACACCGAGCATCCTCTTAATTTCTCCCAACTAGGAACAGATCATACTATGCAGCAAATGTCACATGAAGAAAAAGGTCTTTGAGTGTCTGCTCTGGGTAGGAAGAGATTAGTGAAAGGGCATGTCAAGCTCCTCTAATGAACAGAAATGAAATTGCTTTAAATTCTACTAGGGATTTTGAGAAAGCTCAATTCAAATATTCATGTTTAAGTTAAAGACTTGGTACACCAGGCATAGACACAAAAAGACACAAGAGCAAAACTTGTATAGCTCAAGCAGAGGCTGATTACACAGTCTTTCTTGCAAATGGAAATTCTAAGTAAGGACTTAAATACTTTTTTGGTTAATTTAATAAAAATCATCCTGATATGTTACTAGACTCAACAGTTGGCTGGAGGAGATGCATGGGAGAGAGCAAACAGAGATGGAGAAGGAATTGACGGTACTGGAGGAGTGGTACTGGCAGTTCAAACAAGACCCGATCAAAGAGGAGATTGCTTTCAGGTGAGGTAAGCTAAATATTTTGCCTTTTTTTTTTTTTCTCCTAATTTTTCCCCCCCACAGCTTAGTCGGAAGCATTTGCTTCACTTTTCTCATAAGATAATTAGCCAGAAGTATTAAAAAAACTGTTTACTTTGTATGAATTCCAATCAGTCTAGTTTTAATTCTCTTACTTTTTACTATGGTTGTCATATGGATAATACTATGCAGATGTATGCAAAGCATAGAAAATGTTATGCTTTGACTCAGAAAGGTGTTGAACATAAAACGCAACCTGCAGCCCTTCTGTTTTTCTGGGTCATTGGCTCTGCACAGAGGAGCTGCGTTACAGCACCCTGTACAGCCTTTTAATTTGGGATCTGGACCCAGAGAAACGCCCATTGGAAAAAGGCAGAGCCCGTATGTAGCACAGCGCTTGCTGTGAACACAATATTAGGTGCTTGGAATGCAGCAAAGCCCTGATGCATGTGCTTCCTTTTAAACATGTAAGAAGTCCCCTTGAGAATAACTGCTTTATTAGGCTTTGACTTCAAGCACTCTGTCACAGACATCTTTAAAATAATATTTGTAAGGCAAGTTTATCAATGTTTATATTCCTAGCCCCCTCCCCCCCCCCCTTTTTTTTTTAATTATTATTGTTTTGAAATTGACCAGGCTACTTCTCTTCCTTGCAGACCCAGGCAATATGCACACTTGTGAAGCTCCTCACATTTGTCACTTTATGTAAAGGGTGGGTTTTATCAAAGTGATTCACAATGTTATTACTACTCTGCATGGCTGAATTTGTGGAAGGCAACAAGTTTAAGTGATCTTGAAGAAGTGCAGTTATTTATGTGAGTCCAGTTCCCACATGAGTCTTCTTCTGAAAGTTATGGCTGTCCAAAAGCCAGAAGTGGCAATTTTTTAATTCTGCATCAGTGACATATTTAGTATTTGAGATGTTATGTGCTTGTGTAACTAAAAATAGCTGCAGTCATTGGGACTGTGCTATCTTGCTGCCTCCCAGGTCCATATCTATGTGACCCTCAAGTCAACAGCACTGACCTCTCTGTTCTTGTTGCGTGGAGGTGTAAGGTATCAAACCTAAAAGATGTCACTAATTCGGAATTGGGCAGATACAAGCTAATGAAGAAGATTTATGCTGGAGGAGGAAATAGGTATTTATAGAGGCTGTAAAGAGAAAAGAGGCCACCTGAAGCTGACCAGCTTGGAGCCTGGTGCAGATACACTAGCTGAGACGGGAACCGTGCCCTGGCCGTGTGGGGCTCTGCAGGGCTCAGCGGCAACAGCCACTGCACTTGGCCTAGATGGATGCAACTGGTAACTGCTGCACCTTCTTATGAGAAAGCAGCTGCTGTTTTTCTAGGGGATATTTTAAAGCACCTTGTATTTTGTCAGAGTTTCCCTGCTCGTGTTGGAAAGGGTTTCCATGCATCGCGTCCTTGGCTTTATTCATCAGTCTGCCCATGGCAGGAGTGGTTTCCCTTCTGCAGTGCCATGGAAGAGCCAAAAGTAGTGCTGTGGAAATGAGTCCAACAAAGTGTCAGAAGAGGTTGTATGCAGATAGTGCCAAGCACCCATTTACCTGTCGGGAGTTACAGCTGATAGACCACCTTCATGTGGGAGGGTTGGCTTTAACTTTTAAAACTCCATGTGAGAATTACACTGTGTGCAGGAAACGCACCACCTGCAGTTTTACAAGTGAGTCTCAGGTGACCCAAATACACCAGAGCACAGTAAGAAATAAAAGGTTTACAGAGGAATTTAATTCAGTGGCAAATAACTCTAACAAAACAGATGTCCCAGAGCTTGCTGGGATAACTTGCCAGCGTTGGCATAAAATCTTTGCAATAAGGCAAAGGAGGACATGGATATCTGCAAAGCAACCAGGTTCTGTAGCTGTGGTTCCTAGTTCACATCCACCCAAGGTAGGATCAGCCCCGTGAGGTTTATTGCATGCTTGCATTTCAGGGGTGCTCCAGGTTGCCTTTGCTCTTTCACAGGAGTCCTGGCTTTCCTCCTCCTTGGGAGAAGCACAAGGAAGACACATGCAGCATCCTGTAAAATGGAGAGGAGACAGTAAATGTTTGCATCGTTACACAGCTTGTGCTACAGATGCTGAGCAAGCCTTCCAAACTCCCCCTCAGGAACGAGAGCATTTGCACAGGGAATACCTAGGAAGAACTCAAGTTCTTTACTTATAATGGCTGGAGACTTTTTTTTTTTAAAAAAGAAAAACAACACCTAAAAGCTGCAGAATTGAAAGGGGTTTGGTCATTCTTTCTTTTTGAAGAGACTGCAGGTAAAATTGCTATATAAAATCATATTCTATTGCATTTACTCCAAATTTGGAGCCTCTGTAATACATGCCATCGGTGTAACTTTTAAGCGTCAGAGCCCTTCCCAGCAGATTTCACCTGTAGTATATTTAATGTGTGGCACTCTATGCATAGCCAAAATTACCCTTCCTAAATAAGTTTCAGCAGGGATTTACAGCCCTTGTTACAAGAATAGTTCACACTGGCATGTGGTGTGAGTTTACCCAAGTGGACTGAGATGAAGGGAAGTGTTACTTCAGATCTTGATATGATTATTTGCCCATCTGTGTAGTCCTTCTTTGAATATTGCCAAGATAGGAAATATAAAATGGCTTCAAAATGTCAAAGTCTTTAATTAAAAGGTAAACAAAACAGTGAAATCTGAAGCTAATATTATGGGGGGAAATAAAAATAGGAATGAAAGCGTAGGTAAGGACTTCGATATGATTAGTCAAATGCCAGTGAAGCCAAAACTCAAGCTCTGAGGGTGTTTCATGGGAAGCAGTTAAAGGGATCGCTGCACTGCTTGCTTGCTGGGTGCTGGGACTGTCAGCAGGCCCAGGCTGGTTTGGATTTTGTTTGGTTTTTTTTTTCCCCCTGAAACATTAAAATTGAGAAGCAAGAAATGAGCGAGGTGGCTGGGATGTGCGCAGCAGCTCCTGGGGTTCCCTGTCTGGCTGCCCTTGGCAGAAAAGGAGCTGAAAAGGAGCATGTCTGTCCCTTGCCACCGCCTGCCTGGGCAATGGCGGCTGAAGCCAAAACCTCACCCGTTGTATGGCCAGTGTGTTCCCACCCTTGCCAGGCGTTACGCACCACAGAAGCTGGGTGGATGGGAGAAGCCCGGTTATGATTGACATCTCATTGATCAGCGTTTCAGTTAATGCTGATAGATTAGTAGCAGCCAGCCCTCCACACCCTGCACCCACCAGTGCCTCCCACACCTTGCACCAGCTTGGCTGTCCCTCCCTGCAGCTCCAGACCAAAGAAAATATGCCCCAAAAGGCAGAAAGATTAGCTCATCTGTTGCTTATAGCCTGCAGTCTTTGTTCACGACAGCTACTATATTGGGAGTTTTCTTGGAAGAGATAGTTATAAACAGTAATGGGAGTTCTCAGAAATAATTCAACTCCCCATACTCGTAACAGATGCCAGCGCATTTGGGCTCTGATCGCAATTTCCAACCTTGCCCTCATCTTTGAGGCACTCCGCTTCCTTCCTCCCCACAGACAAAAGATGTCAGGCTATAAAATGCAGGGTCAGTGATCTGGCAGAAGAATGAGGTTTGTCATATGTGTTTCAACACTTGTCGCATCTCCCAGGAGATTGTCATTAGCCAACCTGAAGCGACTTCCAGTGTGTGCAAACCAAAGGACAAATGTGCTCTTGAAATGATCAGCCCGCAAACATCCCATGCTGGTCCAAGGGAGAGGCTGACTTCTTTTTTTTTTTTTTTTTTTTTTTTTTCCCCTGCAGAAAATGGAAAATAAAATGGATCTGATGGGAGTTTTTCTGAAAGCAAACCAATTAAAAGAGGAAAAGTTATTTAGAAAACGTCGTTGGCTATTCAAGAATGGAGAAATGGGAATTGAAAGGGATATCACACTTCAATTTTAACTAGCAGTTTGCAGTCACTTTCTTTGGATATCCTCTTTCCTAGCTGATATTTCCTCTGATTTATTCCACGGTAGAAGTGGATCATTTCAGTGAGTTTTATGTAAGTCCACTTGGCTGTTTTACAGTTCTCTGCATGTTTCAATATATTCCACTGTTAAAAATTTTAAAAGTAGGTGGAGAAAAAGGAAATTTCTGGTTAACATATAACAATTTCTGAAGTCAATGTGCCTGGACTCAATTTTTCAGGGCATTTTTCCAGACATCTAATGATGCCAGAAAATAAAAATAGCCAACTTGCAGGACCTTTCCTACACACTCCTCTGCAACCCAGCAGAAGTTTCACTGCCCTAATCAGGTCCCTTTCTGCCATCATTGGGGAAAAACTGAAAAAGCTGTCACAGGCACAATAAAAAATAGATGGGCTGTATAAAACTGCTATAGATGACTAATTCTGCTATAGCAGAAAGAGTTGAAATTAATATGTGACCTTTTTGGTAACATCAGAGCAATCACGGTTGACCAAATGGTCTCGATGAGCTTTGCTTACAAGAATGCTGGAAACTCCAGCTGAGCATTTGTATTCATTTACAGCTGGCCACGGGAAGGGCAGCAATCTCGGCACAGACACCAGGCTGGTGCTATTATTATTGCTATTACACGTGCTGCGGACACATAGAGGTATGTCTGGAACCGGTGCATGCAGTCCCAGCCATTTCAGGTAAGTTCACATCCAACCGATGAGAGAAAAATCTTGGATTTTTTTTTTTTTTAAAAAACTACTCATTTTTGAACATGCATATTTTGGACCACAAGTAAGAAAAGCTTCACGCTGATAAATTTCATAGGGTTCAACTAATGAAGAATTAAGCAGATGAAAAATGGAAATAGAAGACCTGAGATGGGAATATTTTCCCATTCTTTTTAGTTCTCTGGCTTTTGAGGAAATGTAGTAAGAGGATGTACATCTTAAAAAGAATGCAACTTGTGGGTTTGCCCACAAGATTTATTGCATTCTATTTAAATAATTTTTATCTTATGGGGATATTGGGTTGCCCAGAGAGGTTTTGTAGTCTCCATTCTTGAAGGTTTTTGAGACCCAACTGAATAAAGCCCCGAGCACCTTGGTGTGACCTTGCTTGGAGCAGAAGGCTAGATACCTCCCCAGGTCCCTTCCAAACTGATTTATCCTGAGATCCTATCGAGCAGACAAAGAAGGATGATTTTTATTTCATGCTTTTAGGCAAAATTTTGTGTGTTTGTGTGTAAGAAATGCTTTTCTTGATGGAAAGCAAGGGCTTAACTGGTTTCATATATAATTTTACACACTTTCCAGGGAATGTTGCTGAAAATATCATATCAAACCACCTTCTATTTCATTAATAGCCTTCTATGATTTTAGGTGTGAATGAAAATATTACAAAATGTGGAAGTTAAATAAATGACGAAACACAAGAGCAGTTAATGACTGAGTAGCTTGGCAAATGAAATAACAGGATAGTGTGAAATATATTAGCTTAGTAGGTTGAGCTACACATATTGTTGATAATACTCCATGCAGGATCAACATTATGGGCTCTGCAGTTATTGCTAAAGCAGAAGAGCTGATCTGGAATAACTCTGGAACCACCTCATTCATCCCACCTATGCCAAAAGCTGTCCATTAAATTCTTACTCATGTCTTTATTTATTCTTATTCTTGGTTTGTCTGATAAGACAGTATCTCTGCTGCTAATCATTATAGGTTTTTTTCTGTCAATTACTTTTTCTTTCATTGTTACTTATACAAGTTTCCAATAATGTATCTGAAGAAAAAAGGGTGTATGAGAGACTGAATCTGAAATCTTATGCTTGTGCTATTCATAATATTTCAAACTCTTCAGTAAAATATTATTTCATTTGGTCAAAGCTGTTAGAATAAGCATATAGAGAAGGCTCTATATTCTTGCCTCAATGTGTGCATACATCTTGTTTTAACCTGACTGCAGCCCTACATAGCAATGTTCACGGAAAACTCCACAAAGGCAACATGCTATATATTAACTTAACAGAGTAAATTCAACAGCAAGAGAAATATTAAATTAGGTAAGGGGAAAAATTAGCCGAGTATTTAGCAATTCAAAGTCACTTAGACTTAGACCTCAGCTGTTCTGGGTTTGAACACAAGAAAATGAAACTACATGGGCTTTGTGTGAAATCTCTTCTGTCTGGTTCAAACATGAAGCCAAACATTTTGTCGTCTGGTTAGCTGTGAATTTTTTAAACATATTTTTCATAGATCCATTCTGAGTTTATTGTGATGCCTTCCAGAGGTCATGGTAGAAGCCTCTGTAAACAGATTGAATTACTGTTCTTGTACAAAGAGAGGAGTGTATACACAGTTGCTGGAGTAATCCCAGTTTACGTACTTCCCAACCTTTTGTGGTTGTTTCAATTAAAAAGTGAAAAATCTTCATCAAAAGAAATTAATTTCTTTTGCCTTTGGATTTTTCGAATCAAGTCATCAGATCCCCCTTCACCTGCACAGAGCTACCCAAATGCTCTTATTTCATGAAACTGATTTATTTTACAATACTGATATTAAAAGAATCCAAACTAAGGTAAAGTCAGAGTGACTCCAGGAGATGCTTTATGCCTTTTGGGTCCTTAAAAAACCAGCCGATTTGAGAATAACATGACAGAAGAGCCCCTTGTCATCCTCCAAGAGATTACATCTGATGGACCACAATGCAAATGTGGCAGAGAGGCTGGCATATTGTGGGCTGCTGTTGTCATTTAGGAAAGCATGTGAAACTTTGTTAAAAGATTAACAATCTTTACAAGGAAGATGTGAAGCAGAGAAGATGCTCTAGGAAGCTTGAAGGAAAGAATAACTTGGCTTCTTATTGTTTTCCTATAATTATTTAATGTTCAGGGGCTGTCCTGTCTCTTCTGGCCATGTAAAGAGATCGTAGGGCACATGTACTCAAAAGTTTTGAAGCGTGCATTACTGCAACTAGACATATGTACAGTATTAAAACCAAAAGTGTTATGGCTTAGAAAGAGGTAGACCTAGATTTAAGTACAGAACAGCATCTGGAATCAATGGTAGCATTACATAGAAAGTTTACTTTTGAGAAAGGTTTTGCAATAGGTGTCTTTTTAATGGTTGATTATGGGTTTGGGATTTCACCTTATGAATTCACTGCACAAGAGGTGGAGAAATACATGTTAGTACAGATGGACTAATACTTGTCTTTCTTTTTTTTTAAGCTGTGAATCAGTTCTGAGATCAAAAAAATTTACTTGTTGCTAAGTTTGATCTCTGTCATTTGCAGAACTGGAAAAATATTCATGTCCCAGGACTTTTCAGTGCTCAGAAGAAGCTGCATTTGGGACTGTGAGATGCTCCTTTGCACCTGCCTGTGGACAGAAACTTGCTCAAGTGCTAGAGGTGAAAATAATGGAGAAAAGGAAAGAGATCTTTTTACAGGTGATTCAGGTTTCTTAACGTAACATTAGGATGTACTCTGAAGTTTCAAATTTTAGAGAAAGTTGAAAGAATTACGTTATTGAATAGGTACAGGCAGAATGCTAATTGATTGTATCATCTCACTACCAAATTATAACATGGATTTTAATTCCCATATCAAGTGTGTGTGTGGGCATAAATGTATATATAATGCGTACATGTATATATGTGTGCGCACAGGTTTCTGTAAGACGAAACGGCCTATATACTTTTTCCTGGGTAATGCCCAGCACATTAATTTAATTATTCAGTGAAGACATATACTAAAAAGTTCTTGGACCTTTTTCTTTTATTTCTTTTTCTTTGTAAAAGCTTTGATACTTTTTGGCACTGGCTCATATATCAGTAGAGAACACTTAATGAGCCAAAGGCATTTTTATTACCCTTTAAAATGTTTAACAGAGTTTCTGTATAATTTCTCAACGTGTCCTATTTGTTTATTTCTGTGTATTTTTGGTATAAAGAGGTAACATTGTGGTGTTAGGTTTTATTACCTTGGCACTGTCATCATTAAAGATGTATCAATCCTTCCATTATGTGCCCATATTTTTAGAGGCGTATATTCTGGACATGGAACTTTGTTCCCAGTGGGTGTCCCAATACAAATGCCCCAGTAAGATGCAAATCATGATTTTCTTTAATTAAGTTTAAAAGAAAATGGTTTGGCAACTTTTAAATAGCACAAAATCTGTTTTGAGACTTTCTTTTTTTTCCCCCACAAGTGCAATAGAAAAAATGTAGGTTCTATTTGAACAGTTAAGGGATGGATCCATCAGTTCTCAGACACTTCATTATCTCAGTTGTAACGGGACATAGTTTGAGATGAGACTGAAGGTTCAGGCTCCAGAAGTGACATTCAGTTACTGAATAGCTTGGCCTTACTTTTATCATTGTGTAAGAAAAGCAAGTGGACTGGGCACTAAATATAAAGGAACAGTTGTTTCATATGAAACAGATGAAAACTGAAGTAGATAGAATCTTTTTTTATATGCTATAAATGGGAAAAATAGTACACACTTGGTCATTTGAGTTTAAAATAACAGCAACCTATTAGTCACTAAAATCCTATGCATTGTCTGTGTTTCTGTTTACACCACGGATTATTCCTTCGTTTTTACATGTGGGTATTCTGCCAGTTAAATATTTTAATTTGTACTTGATTCAATGTAGATTTTTGAAGAGGATTATCAGTAATTAGGACCTGGTTATAAAATCCATAAGAAGGTGCTGCACTGAAGTGTTAGTTGTATGTTGCTTGTATGCAGAAGTCAGACATAATTATCTGAGTTTTGGAAAGTATAGACATCTTATTAATTCAGTGAATGTGAGCATAGTGGACCATGTTCTAGACATCTGGTGGGTGGCAACGCAGGCGCTTTTTTACTGCCTGAGTTCCAGTCTGTTGCACAGCTCCATAGAAAGAAATGGTTCATGGTTAAAACAACTGGGAGTCAGATTTCATTTCTGACTTTGCTGAGCTCTTTACCTGTCAATAAGCAAGGGGGAAGCTACAGCAATAAGCTCCTCAGCATTTGGAATCTCTTTTTCACCTCTATGTGTTTTGCAAGGATTTTTTTTTTCTTTTTGGCAAAGAAGACATAGCAAGAGGCCAGCAGTGCTGTAATCCTGTAGCCTAGGAGTCGTCTCGCCAAATGGTGCTGAGAAGCTGGAGCCCTGCAGATGGAGAAACCCAGCAGATCTGTGGTTTGACCCTAGAATTTTTCACCCCATCTCTTATAATACGCAGAACAGAGGTTCAAACAAATGCTAGTAAGATCAGTGGCTGAGTCCAACGCTACACCAAAATGACAAGTACAGCACTTACATTACAGAACCCAGAGCATTATCAACAATCAGGGCCAGTATCTGGGCACTGGCATCCAAATGGTCCAAAGTCTCCCAAGAGTTAAAGGCAGAGTGAAAAGCCAGTTTTCCTTTCAGTTGCTCCAGACAAGGCCCGCCAGCGATCTCAAGTTCAGTGCCATTCCCAAATATGGGATAACTCATTAGAAAAGGTCTAGTTCTCGGAAAGGGACCAGCATCTAAGCATATATTCACTAGTGTTCTGGTCTTACTGAAGATGGCTCCTCTCTCTTGGAACAGAATGGTCAAGGTATATCCATTACATTTTAGATGCCTTCTGGTGGCACAAAAGATCATTCCAGAATTGTTGGCACCTGTCATTAACATACAGGCAGTATATGTAAAATTTGTGAACATGCATATAGATATACAGATAAATACATACATACATGGTTATGCAAGAAGTTAGATGTGAAAGTAAAATGTATAGAAGGCCACTCTACAGTGCAGCTTACTCTGCAGAATGAAGCATCACTTGTGCATCTGTTCTAGGAGAAGCTGATGGAAAGTAAGTAGATTGCAATTACTCATACTACAATGATATCCCAAACTGATGGAAGATGAGTAAGTCAGCACCAACTACTTTTTTCCCTGCTAAGGACTTACTTTTCACATCTTTGGTCAAGCACCATCCTGTCTGGAGTGGCACGGAGCCTTGTTCCACATAAGAATTGGTTTCCCTGTAAAACTGTGGGGTAGTGCACAGCCAAGAAGCAGGTCAGAAGCTCCTCCTGTTTGTCACTGGTTTCCCTGCCTCAGGAACAGCTATAATCCTTGCCTGTCCTTGCATGCTTGGGATCTGCAGTGTGGAATATAATGGTTCATAAATCACAGCGTATCAGCTTTCTCTGATCATTTAACCGCTGGTCCCAAAAGTCATGTGCTGTTGATGAAGAGCCAGACTGAGCCTGGGCAAGTGAAAGAAGCCATCAGGTTCCTGCTGACATTTGGAATCTGCCACCTCAGAAACCATCATTTTTAATGCATGACTGAAAGCCTTATTTCAATTAGGGGTCTGTGCCATTGGCTACCAGCTGTGATACTGCAGAGTTTGCTGTGACAGGGTACTCCCTTTTCCCAGACGAGAGTCTCCGTTCAGTCTCTTGACAGTCTGCCAAGCTTTGCTATTGGAATGTGTGAAGTTCAGTTTAGAAACAGTTTCTTTCCATCATTTGTGCCTGTTTTGATCTAGTATGTGAAACAGGTTTCTACTTTGTTGTAGGATTCTTATTCATTCTTGGCAGATTTAAATTCATTATATAACCTAGCAGCATCAGACAACTGCCTAGGAATGAGTAGCAGATGCATCTCCTGAGATATAGAATTCCTTGCTATAGCCATGCATTGGTGACTTGATAGCCACCACTATATGACCAGAGTCATGGCAATAAAGGCATCGTGAATTTGATGAAACCAACCCCAGATGTAATGGACTTTGAAGGGGTGTAATACAGAACTGGCTTTTCACACCTTAAGAATGATGGGGAAAGTATTTGTCCTGGCACAGCCACACTGTCATGGCAATCCTTTCCTGCCTAAGCACAACTCAGGACTATCTATCCTCCCTGAGGGTAGCCGTATCTGTTGTCAGTGTTAGTCTGGCTTCTCCATTTGTGTGCTGCTATGCTGTGAGCAGACTCTGGCTGACATACTGCTAAAGCACGATACACAGCTCCTCTTGTGGCTAATCTACCAAGGATGACCACTCATCCAAGCTAGTGGATGAGGTCCTTTCATCTGAAGGGCTTTGAGACCATAGTCTGGGTTTTCATTCCCACTGTTGGCATAATAAGAAAGAAGTTACAGGTGGTAATGCTCATGGCAGTACCAACTGCTGTGCACGTCAGAAACTTGGAAAGAACTTCTTTTTAATAAAAATCTACAAAAGACAGCTGTCTGCTACTGCTACCAGCAAGCAGTGCAGTGGCAAAGGCCATTAAACAGCTTAGGAACCTCCATTCAGAAGTGCTCTGAAAATGCTGGCTAGGCTGTTACTAGACTCTGGAGGTACCTGACCTCTTTAGAAGCTTTCCTGCTTGGTGTTAAGTTCTCTAGGTGCCTAGGGCTGTACCACTGAACATTTTATCCTAATCTTCACAGGACTGAGCAACACAGTTGTCAGCATGGTAATTAAACACATCAAGATCTTTAAAGCATTTTCCCCCTGATGTCCCCAGGAACAGTTGATCTTGTAGCACAGGGGTCCGCTAAATGGAGCAAAACCGTTGTCTGTGTAAGCCAGTTCAAAGAGGTGTACAAGTCTGGATGCAGCTGGCATGTTTTGCCATCAGTGGTGGTACCTGTTCCCATAAATGGTGATTCCCTAAAAAAAAACCAAATCCAAACCCCAAACCAAACAATAACAATTTCCAATAGTGGTTTTACCCAGTTGTAGGCATTCTCAGAAAATGCCTGTACATATGAAAGATTAGCTTCTTCACAAAATGAAGTCATAACTGCTGCTGCCTTTTAAAACATAGCTGGAGGAAGAGAAAAATTCCTTCATTTCCATAATAACTTCCTAGTGAGATTATCCACCAAGTGAGAAGATGACTTGGTTTCTTCCTATACTGAAGGGAGTCCAAGGTCGGAATGTCCTGCCTCTGAAAAGCATCCTAGAGCCCATGTTCTAGGTCTTTATGTTACGTTTTGGTTTGTCTCTGAGCAAAATAACACCAACAATTCCAGATTCATTGGCCCAGATGAGATGAGTTACTTTATAGCCTATAGAGCGAAGCTTCAACAGCTGAAGTCTTGGGTTCTCATCCCATTATCCCAGATCATTTGTGTATTTCACAGCAACCAGTCCTTGGACAAGTTGCATGGGTGAGTCCTTCAATGCGCAGGTAGGCTTAGACCTTCTCCCTTCCTTCTCCACTCCATCTTCGGTTGTTGAATGAGAGGAGGCCTACTTAAGATGATTTACTTCCTTTAAGTAAACAATTATGAGTGGGATGAGACCACTTTATCTCCTGAGCTTCCCACCTCTGTTTGGTTTCAGCTGCTTTTACTCCAGCTCTGACACCCCAAACTCTCTTGCTCTGTGGTGAGGTACTGGTGCTAGTGTGCTTGATACAGGACTTACTGTCCCATGGGGCTTTACAGACCAAAGTCTTTCACTGTGTCCCTAGTTATCTAGCTCAGCTAGTAGAGGTCTGTCCCTGGATGGTATCCTTGGAAAGGTCTGTCATCTTAGTCCATCACCACATTTTGCAGAGGCAGGCATAATTAACCCTTAGCTTTGTATAACAATGTTTATCAACAGTTCTTCAAGCAGATGTTAGTGCATTACAGATTGACTATTGACAGTCCTATAACCAGTCCTCACTAAATTATTTGCAGGTTTCTCTTCTGCAAGATCAACAGTTGGTAAGAAGTTTTCCAAACCTGACTAATATATTAGATGCATTGTCTTGAGGTTAATAAATGGAAGAACATCTGTGCTTAATACTTTTCTGCCTTTCAGAAATTCTCCACATTCCACAGATGTGAAATGGGATCCTTCATAAGCGAACAGTGCTTTTGAATTTCTTTCACAGCTAAAGAGGTTAATAACCTGATGACCACAAGGAAACCACTTGGAAGACAAGGCTTCTTTGCCTATTAGATGAAGTTATTAAATTTAGTAGTAGTGGTCACTGTATAAAAGTTTCCAATGCATTGGTCATATTTTTTTCTGATGGAAAACCAGTATTAAGGGATCTAAATGTGATACTGGTATGTATTGTGTTAGATAGTTGGATACACAGCTATCGGAGGGTTTTATAGGTCTCAGGTCTCAGCTGGTGATTTCTGCTCTGGTTATTAGGGGTGCTCAGAGTTTATGTTTCAGATAACTCCAATTATCGAGAGTGTCAAGAGCAAGTTGAACAAACCTGGGTTGGCAGGCATGAGTGACAAAATGGGGAATGGATATTATAAATTATATAAACCACAGCCAGCTAATTAATCACTAATGGAAAAGTAGAAGGAGATACTTGGATGTTGAATTCTATGCTAGGCATGGATTGCTTCTTGCCTTGAGACAGAGGGCATGTTGTAAAGGGTGCTTGGAATTGTTTTGAAGACTGTATGCTAAGATTACTCATTAATAATTTCATTTCTTCGATCTTACTTCCTGATAACAGTTGTTGAGTCATAAAGTGGAGCAGAAAAAGCAACATGCCACAATGCTTCCATAGCCTGGCTTCTGTTCTCTACTATAGGTGAAAGACAGCAAGGAGGTCACCCTTCACAACGTGCACCGGTTTTGGCGTACACTGAGACTAATTTTTGGCATAGAGTAAGTCTGCACATTTAAGGGTGAGGATTTTTTGTTGCTGTTGTCCAAACATGCTTAGAATGTTTGCTTTAGCCAAAGTATAATTGTGTGCCTTTGATTCAGGTAATGAATCTGCATTGCAGTTATTTACGAGGGACTGTGTGAACACCCTCTCCCCACTCACTCCTTGTTTCCTCTGTATTATTCCACTGTGGAAGATGAAAAAAGGCATTCACCTACTAAAGGCTAGATAGCAGCACAAGACCTCATCAGCACGTACTGAGGTCTCCTGACACAATCCTCACTGAATTTACAAATCTGGCAAATTGTTCACTTTCTGCCAAGCTGCTGAGTTGATGGGAGGTTTTCCAGGGCTCCTCACCTATACGACTATAAGCAAACCAAGACACAAGGGGTTTTTTTACATAATATTGACAGCTTCTGGCACAGGAGAAGGGGAAGAATGATGTACAGTCAGCAGCTCAAGCTTCAGCACTAGCACTTCTTATTTTCTGCTGCTAATGCTAGCTTGGCAGATCAGGCATGCTGATCAGGCATGCTGGACTGACATTTTTTCCTTGGTGTTTCTGGTCTTGTCATCTGGCTGATTTGAAATCAAGCAGAGGTTTTTTTTCTGAGACCAATGGCTCTGTACGCTGCTGGGCTGAACTCCTTGCCTCAGCAGTTGTCAAACTGTGAGGACACACCAGTGGCTTTGTAAACTACACACTGTAACAGTACAAAAGGAAGCTGCTATGTTCAAGTTGCCACGTGGCCAGATTTTCTTATAATATCTTTATCTGAAGGCCTTGGCTTCAAGAAACATTGTTAAGCATATTAGTAGCCACAGATTTTCCATTTACTAAATATAGCTGGTGTTCTTATCAAAGATCTGTTTTGTCTGTATTAAAAATACTGTTTGACCTGTGTCAGAATTTTTCAGTATTTTTAACACTGTTGAGCCCCTAGGTTTTTCCAGTCACAGTGAGGATCTTTTCAGAAATTATACATGTTTCAGATCAGTGCATATGAAATTGCTTTTTGTGCTGTCCCGCTGTGGTCCTTCAGAAGGAATTCTCCACCCTTCTGGCTTGAAAACGACTTATCTGCGTGTATTGCTGCACTGTGTTGGGTGTGATTTTTTTTACCAGGAATAAACAATCACGGGGAATGAATTAGCTGTCACAAGCAGCTTTGGGAATAAAGAGCAAAGTCAGGGAAAGCACAGAGCTATGAAGGTTCTTTTTGTCAATGTTCATATTCATGGTTCATAAAAACCTAATGCAGAATGTTAATTTACCCCCCCCCCCAAAAAAACAAACAAACAAACAAACAAACAAAACAAAAACCAACAACCCGAACAAATCCATTCAGACACTGTGCATTTGTCACTTGTGAGCCAGATGCTGACAATCCTGGTATTGTCCTGTCTCATAGTCCAAGAAATATCAACTTTTATATTATGAAAAAATATTGAATGTACCTAAAATATTGCAGTATTTTGGGGAAGGGGTGTCGTAATGCCTTGCTATATTGCAGA
Organism: Falco rusticolus; assembly: GCF_015220075.1. Classification (NCBI taxonomy): domain Eukaryota; kingdom Metazoa; phylum Chordata; class Aves; order Falconiformes; family Falconidae; genus Falco; species Falco rusticolus. The sequence goes on from NC_051187.1 coordinate 53,925,659, forward strand.
GTGAGTACAGCAACCTGTCACTTGATGGTTTCATGTTCTTTTTTAACAGATACAAAGAAAATAGGAGCAATGCATATGATGCTGAGGTTATGGTAAAGATAAGCTTCCAAATGACAGTGAATTCAGAGCAAGATTCCTGCCATATATTTTTTAGTATCTTTCTATATGAAAGACCAGAGCTCTTTTTGTCCAGGTTCTGTGCTAAGGCATGCAGAGGATCCCTAACTCAAGGAATTTATACCCTGAACAGAGAAGACAGATGGGTGGAATGGGAAATGGAGGAACAGTAATGGAAGCGCTTGGGCGAAGCTATGCAGCAGCCACTGCGAGAGCTGGCCACAACATCTAATTTGCCTGACAGGAAAAGCAAAGCTGCTGGCTTTCCTTGAAGACATCACCTTTAGTTTAAACTAAGTATTTATATAGGTTGATTTCCTTACCTGGATGTTTTTATTTTATATAGCCTTGAGGTTCATTGATGTGGCTGCAGAAAAGGATCAGAAAGCCTTTCTGATGTTTCCTGCTTTCACGGACAGTTCTGGTAGCCAGGATGAGGGAGAAAGACGAAGGGTTCCAGAGGGACCAAACATTGGAACATTAGAAGGGTTTGGTGGTTTGTTTGTTTGTGTTTGTTTTGGGGTTTTGTTGTTGTTGGTTTTTTTTTCCTAGAAAAGGGCAAAAGAAAATGTTGTCAGTACTAGATATTTTTTTTTCTTAAATTTATCCTACTACATTTTCTGGGAAAACACAAACTGCATGGCCTGACCTTTTACATATTATTCATCAATGTTTTCTTACACATTGCTCCCCAAGAAGAGCCCTGGAAGACAAATAAACCACTGTGGCACACTGGAATTATTGACGTTCACTACAAGTAGGGAATAAAATGGGAACATTTCACCAGCAATGGTGGCCTACAAAATGGCAAGAAGGGAATGGGTAGCTGGTCTGGGTACATGATCCACATCCTGTGCTTACTTCCAAATCTGTCAAAAAATTTGCCGTAAAAGATTCCTCAGACAGGCAAGTAGGAACAGCCTTTAGCTCTGGCATTAGTTCAGCTTGTACAGTGTCAGGTTTGATGCCTCTGGGAGAGGCATGGGGGTTTAAGGCACATCAGGACATCGATGTGTGTGCAGGGAAGGACATTTCTTCCTCAGTTTTGCAAGCAACCAGGCAAAGCTCTGAAGCCTGAAAGCCATGAGAGTCCAGCCTACAGAAACAGGAATATTCTGCACCAAATAGAGAGTCCTCTCACCACAAATGGCAGGTCTTCATATAGGCTGGAGAGACCTCTGGCCAGTCAGCCCAGCACAGTTATAAAACTTGTCTGAAACCCATCCAGGTGCTCCCTGTCAAAGTTTAAGGCAATGTCCTGCAGTAGTCCCTGGAGCAGAGGAACTGAAAGGAAGGAGCTTCAGAGGCAGGGTGGTAGCCCAAACTAAGCGAAGAACTGTTTTGTTTGACATTTTGCCCACCGTTCATAACTGAAAGAAAAAGCTTTGACCTGTAAGAAACCCTGGGTGTGGTGGAAAGTGCTTCCTGGGCTGGGGGAAGCCGGCGAGCCGCCCTGTCAGCTGCCTCGGGCATGGGTGAACAAATACATGGTCTCTGGCTGAAAAGTGATTATGATGGGAAATATTTTGGATGGATTCACACTTAATGATTTTCAGGATTACTCAGGTGCTTTTGTTTTAAGGCTTCAGAAAATTTGTTCTTAAGGGCTGCAGGAATAATCCTATGCAATAAAAGTTGCTGATGCTTTGGGGCAGGCAAGATTTTACTCAGAAGATTTAAATTTTCTAAATCCTATGAGCACAATCTAGCATGGCAGAGTCCATTGATGAGGTGACAAGTCATTTGCTGAAATGTGCAAATCCTAACAAATGAAGGTAGTACAACTTGAAAGGCTCCAGAAGTGAAGCATCTTAATATGCTGGCAATATGCTGCGCAGAGTGTACAGCACAAGGCAGTGCATGTTTGAGAGCAAATGTAGGTGCATGCACGTGTGCATATTCGCTACAGGACAAAAGTGCAGGCTTTACATTGATGAGCTTGAAAATCCCTGTCAGACAGGTTGGCAGCAGGTGATACTGGACCTAATACTATGGCTGTAATGATTTTCTCCATCTTTTGTGCTGAAGAGCTGAAGACCTTTATTCCTTCCATTAGAAAATCTCAGGTCCTCTTCTTAGGTCAGGATGTGTGAGTTTTAGGCACCCCCTGATATCTTGAGAGAAACACATGTGGGTTTTTGTTTTGGTTTTTTTTTTTTTTCTTTTAAGTAATTTGTGTTGTAATACACACCCAAATCCCTCCTCAAAAGAGTGAGAGCTTTCCAAAATATGCTAAAACTTAATCCAGCATGAGGGACTTTCCCCTAAATGGTAGCATTTTGGAAGGGCTGTAGTATTCCCAGGCTCTATTTTTTTTCTTTTTTTTTTTTTTTTCGTGATACTCCTGATAAAAATATGCAAGATTTTGTGTTACTCAAGCTCAGAAAATACAACATCACACATCTCGCAGAGAAGAGCACTGTGTGCATACCGAGGAAGAAGTCTACACAAGAAGATTTGGCCTCCCAGCATGAAGGAATTGTAGTCTGTACATGCTGCACATTTCCTCATTATTTCACAGTATAACATTGCTTTCTTCTCACAGCCCAGCCATTTCTCCTTCAGCTGCTTGAGTCTGGCATTTCCCTTTGTCCCCACGGCCATTCACATGTTTGAATTCTGGCCGGTATGTTGCTTCTTAGTGTATTTGCCCCAGATGACACCCTCTTGATTCCCAAAGAAGCATATAATTTAAAAGTTTAACATCTATCTGATCTAGACTTTTTTGAAATGCCCATATTTATAATGATAGAGTAGCACCCCTGGAAAACCTCTGCCACTACATAACCACTAAGTTACCTGAGGAAGCTATTGCATAATTGTTTCGTCACCTTTTTCGTGGTAGGTGGATTTCTGTAACAGCTTTCTGCTCCAAACCTGCTCTACGTGTGGCCTTCACCCACAGAGGTAAATGGGAAGTAGATGACCTGTAAATACCTGACCATGTGGCTGCTACCTGTTTTCCTGCCTGCCCTGCTTCCCACCGGTGTCCATTGGAATCATCTGGGATTGTGTTTATTAGGATTTCTTGTCTCCACATCCACAGCGTCTGCTCATCCTGCTTGTCCCATGTATGCTACTTGGAAGAACATGAGGACTTTTGATAGAAGTTGCTTTTACAAAGAGGGATGGAAGTAAGCTGTGGATGCATCCATGTGTTACTTTCCATGAGGGAGATGACCGATACATTTCTTAAAGAGCACATGACTTATGCCCTCCTCTGACATACAGGATTTCCATATAGAATGACCTGGCTCAGGAAGTAACATTTATTTGAAATAACATCTTTTATTACAACAATCTGTTCGTTGTTTTGGCTAGATTTTAAAACTTCATTGAACATCACTGCATGTACCCATCTCATGCTGCTGTTGCCTCACTTTGGAGACTGTAGGAGATGCTTCAGGATCGCTTACATGGACACTATAATAGCACAGAATAAACATCCGTACAATTTGTAAAAGAGATTGTCTTAATCTAGGAGACAATCGTAACATCTCACAAATGGTAAGCATCTGGTCCAAAGAACAAATCTAAAGCATTACATTATCACTACTGGGAACTGTGAAATGAGAGTCCACTTTAGGGGTCCTCAGCAGTACTTTTTTTCTGGTAAATGTTGCAGTGTTGGTAAACAGAATATATATTTATGGAATAGCTTTGCTTTTGAAGGCATCAGCATAATTCTGATGAGGCTCATGTCTGCAAAAAGAGAATTTCATTGGGGAATTTGAAGACAGTAATATCCATTACTATGATCAGTAACATTTCATGGTTAGGTGCCTTTACATATGTGCTAATTAGCAATATGTGACAGTCTTTTGCTTAGCAAACTGATCCTGAGGGTAATCTCATAGTTTTCTCATGATTTAGCAAGGAATTAGAATTCTAAACAGTGGTAAAATGCATTCATAAGTATTTGAACTTGACCAAGCCACAGCTCTTAGTTTAATTTTATTTTTCGTTCCCTGTGGAGGTTTGATAAACCACAGAAACTGGCCATGCGTTTTGTGCTTGCTGTTACTACTCACTGTTTGGTACTACTTGGAATTTGTCTTGTGTTTTCTGTGAGACAACCAAACGTATTTACCCCAGTCTACCCAGCAAGGCTGTTCCCTTCACTCCTCCAGTATGAAATGTCTGTTGCTTTTAAATTCAGTGGCTTTTCAGAACATTTTAACAGAATACATTTTCTTGACAAGAAGGAGAGAGGAAGTCAATAGTGTCTGGTGTTACTTTGTTTATACTCCAGCTATAGTTGGAGAAGCTGCCTGTGGACCAAGTGTCCTCAGCAAATTAACAGAGATAGCTTGTCCTAGGACCTCAAGAGAGCCTCAAGTGTTGTGGTTGACAGTTATGGCAGGTAGTTTTCATGTGCAAAATAATAAATCAGGGAATGAGCTCCAGTCCTGCAGTAATCTTGTGAGCTTCCCACCTGTTCCCAATCTGACTGCTCTCTGTTGAAGCTTGAGCATGCTGATGAGCATTAATTGCCAAGAGAGGCCCCACCTGGGATCTCCACCCACACATCCCACCCAGGTGACGGGGCTCCATTTAAGGTCGGGCCTGAACACCTGCTCCTTCCTTCTTAGCACGCGGTTCTCCAGTCCTTGCCTCCTGCTGCTCCTGTCTGGCTGCCTGGACCTGGCTCACCCCTTGCCCTGTCTAGGGCCATTGAAGGACCTGGCTCTGCCTGTTGTGTTCCGATGCTGTGGGGACATGGGGTGCTGGTAGGTCACGGCTGATGCTGGGGTTGCCCTTGGCTCCCCACTGCACTGAGCAGCCCCTCTTGCTGTTCTCTGGCACTGTAGCCTTGCAGCTGAGCATCCTCTGTTGTGGTGAGGCAAGGATGAAACAGAGTGTAATTGAAGAGTTACTACAATCAATTTGTGCTCTAGAGAGGCTGTTTGCCCACCTGGTGAGTATGTGTGTGGATGTGGCCCAGTCTACTGGCCTTTCACCTGGACTTTCCATGGGTAATGTGGACAAGTTTACATTAATAAGCTTCTATAAAAGTTGTGTTTGTTTCATATATGAGTGTATGGTGTGTGAAAAATTTAAAAGGTAATTCTGAATTGTGCAAAGTGAAGCATCTTTGCTTACTGCCTAATGCACCTTCAAAATCCTAATGGCTGAGGATCTTTCTATATTTGGATGAGTGCAGGCTGTTAGATACATATAGTTGGCTTGTTTCTTGCTTGCTGTTAGGGTTTTTTGTTTTGGTTTTTTTGGGGGGGGGGCATGTGTGTGGTTTTTTTCTTCTTTTTTCCTCTTTGCCATAAAGTTGGCTTTTTTTTTATACAGACTTTTTAATTTACATTTTCTTTCATCTGGAATCTCGAGGCCTTTGATTCATATTTGCTTTTTGCTTTTGGTGTATGGAAAAAGCTTAAGACATACTTGGCTCTGATAGTTGTACAAATTTCAACATGGGTAAGGAATAGAAATATTTGAAGCTAACCTCATCCCAGTGTTTTTAAGAATTTCAGTTACTAGTAGCCATGGATTGCAAAAAAACCCTCATTATCTGTATTTTGGTACTAGATCTTAATAGGATCAGCAATAGTTTACATGCTTGCTGGGTGACATTGAGTGTTAAGCAGGAGAGAAAGCTGAGGTTTGGTTCCAAAGGATTCCTGGGAAGTGACTTTGAAACATGGCTTAAAGGGTAATTGCTTTTCCATCATAAAGTTTTTAAAGGAGAGTGATTTTCCAGGTGTTTGATAAACACTTGGTTAAATAATATGTCTAAAGTCAAATGCTCAATGAAAACCTGTGTTTGGAAAATAACAATTGCAAAGAGGGGGGGAAAAAACCCAGCTACTCCAATAGTGTAGCACCTCACCCAGAAAGAATGTGAAGGGCTGTAATCAAACAGTTATAAGGGTCCAGCGTTTACCCGTTGCTGACTGCATTCAGAGGGGAGCTGGGATGCAATAGCAACCACTTTAATTTTTATGGCTAATATATTAATGGATTTATTTACCATTTTCTTTAACAGTATTCACAAAAATAATTTCAAATTACAAAATGCTTGCAGCTTTCCCCAGTCTGGCAAGAAAGAAGCCAAAGCCAAATACAATTTGGATAAATAAGGCCATATATTTAAATGGTTTCCTGTAATGGGCTGCTGCCCTTAAACACCACCTCAAAGGAGTAGTAGAGTTCCTATGTCATGATAGTTGTAAGTATGGGAGCAGTGCTGGTGCTTTAATAATAGCGGAGTTCTTAAACTTTCACTCCAGTGACTGTTTTGGTTGTGGGGTCTTTCCAGTAATGGTTTAGGTTTTCTCCCCCTTGTTAAAAAAATAAAATTAATCCATACTATGTATGTGCTATCTCTGGATTTACAACCTCATGTATCTGCATTCTTTAAAATGTTGAAGGGTTAACAATGAATAAATAGACATAAAACTTCTTTCCAGAAAGACCTGTGAAAAAAGGTGTGGGTGTTTTGTATAAAAGAAAACTGGATCCTGTGGCTGCAGGATAGAAGAAAAAAATATTTTTTTCCTCCAGTGCACCTTCCTAAATCTTGCTTTTCTCCCACAAGTATATCTGGTTTCAGCAGTAAAATGAAAGCCTGTGGGAGACAGTGAAGGACACAGCTAAGACAACAGGGCAGTCTTTTTCTTGTTTTCAATATCTGCATCCTCTGAGTTTTACGACTTGTGATCAGCGCTCTCTGCGCTCAGTGTAAATGTGCCCACTGAGGCATTCTCATGCCAGCCCTTTGCACCGCTTCCCTTTCGCTTGGATCCCCCAGGCAGGGTTTCAGTGGGGCTCAGACACTGTCCCCAAACTTCCCGTCCATTACATAAACCATAGTAAGACCGCTCCGGTGCCAGAGTCTATGGGCCAAAAAGGGCTGAGCAAGAAGGGATTTGTAGGCCACATTTCTGTCTTGTAAAACACTTTCTGGAACTGGCAGGAGCTGATGCTCCACAGTTTAATTGCCTTTTCACCTTGGGAACTGGAAGTAAAATATATAGATCTCATATATTTTATCTTTGTGATGGATGGTCATAAAGGGGACTGTGCCTCATGTGCTGCTGCTTTTTGTTGTTATTACAATAGCAGTAACAGGAAAAGGTTTAAAGCAGCTTTCTATAACTCTAATGCAAGAATGGTTGTATATCACTAGCAGCAGTTCTTTTTCTATATAGTGTTCCTGCAAATGCAGGACACTGCCTAAATGCTTACAGGTAGCTTCTGTGTGTTAATTAGTGTTGATAACCAAGCCTTTGTAAACTTTTCATCTGCCTAAACAAAATGGAATAAACATCAGGTTTAGGCGATGGCACAGTATAGGTAGCAGGGGAGGAGAGAAATGTGTTTCTGATATCTTTTTTACCCAAAGACCATGGAGAAGGTATGAGATCGTCAATTTACTGTGCAAGAATATATGGTTGTTAGGGCCTGGAGGAAGCTTCTCAAGGTGAAATAGGTTGGTCAGAATGAAGAAGAGCAGAAGATGAAGGCAAATAGACCTACCAGGATGTTGCTGGAAAAAAGTTCCTGGAGCGGTAGCTCCTCCCCTCTTGCTCTGCTCCGCTTCCAGCGCAGCATCATGATATGCAATAATACAATTAGCTGTGTCCTCCATGCATGGGTTTAGAGATGCCTGTGCCCTGCTCATCTGCTGAAAACAGATTAGTGCAAGCATTTATTAATAGAGACTGACAATGTTTATGTGCAGCAAGTGTATGCCGATCTGCAACTTTTATCTGCTAAGACATATTTGGGGCTCTGGGGGACTTTTATTCTTGACATCTTGGCAGTGTAAGGAGACCGTTTTCAGTTTCATCATATTCTTATTATGAAATAAGAGCCATCTATTATAAGTGGCTTTATAGCTAAGCACTACACTGGGAATTTAAAAAAATCCCACTTTATTTTCCACCAGACAAATGTTCTGCCTTTCTGTTTTGTGTTGTTGTTTTTGGTTTTTTTTGTTTTTTTGTTGCTTTTTGGCCTGGGTTTCAGGACACAGCAGGAAAATAACTGTAATCCAGTTTCCTTGTAGTGCTGTTTTGCTTCTTACAGAGTTTGGATAATTTCACTAGTGGTTGTCCCAGTTCTTATCTATACCAACAACTATAACATAGTTTGCGGTATCCAATTACTCTGTGGTCTTGGACTTGAAGAAATTTCTTTGCGTGGCTTTTGGTATATGCAAAGTATTTCAGTTTCCTCGCTTCTGTCAATAAAAACCCCTAAACCCAAGCAGTGCCCTAACAGGATGGCTGGGACACATGGTCCCATCTGCAGTAGCCGTTACAAAGGACATAATGATATGGGGGTCTCTGCATCTGAGCTGCAATCTGTTCCAGGAGAGTGGTTGGGATAAAAAGATGGTAGTGGGAAACTCGGGATCTCTCTCATGGGAAGTCTGTGGTAGGACAGGGAAGTTTTCTCTGGCTACTCTTGAAATTGTTCTGCTGTTGTGTATGGAGTAGCTGGATTGACCGGGCCAGGGAAGGAAAGATGAGCTTTCCAATGTCTGGTTAAGGACTTCAGTTGGAGAGCAAAGGATCCTTTCTCAAATGTGTTGGTTTTCTTTCGTTTGTTTATATCACTTACATATAATTTCCAATATCCAATTACTGTAAGTGGTGATTTTTTTTTTGTTTGCTTCTTTAACAGTGTTTACCTCTGGGTTGATTGGTTACCATTTTTTATGACTGAAAATTTCTTTAGAAGTTTTTTCTCTTTCCTTCTAATAACGTTATGAAGACTTAAGTTCTTTTATTATGATATTTCTCTTTATTTTAGAAGAGAAACTGCAATAGCAGGATTTGGCCCAAATGACTAGCTTTCCAAAGTTCCAATACGCAGCTAGTCCTATAGCCAGTGTGTGTAGGGTGGAATATTACAATGATGACTATTTCAAATCTGAGTAGTGAGAGGCCATGGCAAAGCTGTGGGTGAGGAGGGGGTGTGGTGGGTGATTCCTAGATGCGATGCATAGGTTTTAAGTGTTTTCTTGCCAATAAACTTCTGGGTTTTCTTATAATTAAGTGAAGAGAAAGGAACTTCCTTATTTTTGGACATTGTACCCATGGGGTTTCACCTGGTGTGGTGCTCTGTCATTAACTCATCAAAAAGCTGATTCCTTGGAGCCTCATCAGGAGAAAGCCAGGATACTAAACCACTGGAAATCCTCTCTGCGTTGCAAAAGAGAGAAGCTGTCCAGTGGATTATGTGCCATGGCAGATCTTGAAAGCATAGCACATCAAGGAAGGAAGGGGTGCCATAACTGCCAGGGTATTTGGCTGTTATTTTTAGAGTTGTTTGACTGACAGATCACCGTGCAACAGTGACGTGTAGGGGGAGAGCTAGTGAAATAGTGCTGGAGATAGTTATAGTCTGATGTAACGCCAGTGTGATGACAATTCCCTGGCTCTTAGTGGTGTTTTATCCCTGACATGCAATGTTCTACACGTCAGCTCTCTTTTGTTTTCCATGGCTTGTGAGCAAATGAAAAGGATCCTTTTATGAGATACTGAATACCTTTTGTATTTTAACAAATTTCACTTTGGATATAGGAGAAATGCACTGTATGGTTGGACCTGTGGTTGGTGAAACGGGTACCCACAAATAAAAGACCATCTAATTTAAAACAAAGTTAGACCCTGTTCCTTTCCACTGGGAGAATGAAACCTCTCAGCATGGGATGACTTTGCGGTGGATGGGTCACCGGTGTAGAAATTATCTGTTTTCTTACTCCCGTTTTCCAGATCCAGTCTGACATACTTAGAAAAGCAAAACATATCCAAAGGAAGATCTTAATAAAGAAATGTACCTTTTTCTGTGCAGGGTCTGCTGACTTCATCAGGCTTCCACCAGTGTCTAATCTCCACATGGTAGTCTTGTAGCTCACTGGATAAAAGTAAAACAACTTAAACAGTTTTATTCCAAGAACTTTCTATGGCTGCTTCAAGATCCAGCCCCTATCCTTGTTTTGATGTCTTAAGGAATATCTAGATCTTTCACTGTTATTCTGCAAAAAGTTGAATTTTATCCCCTGTGACAACACAGCTGCGTTCAGGGAGAACTGCTGTTGTTATAGCATTAAATTGGTCAGTTTATGCTCTCCAGAAAGCCCATCCCTTTTCAAGGGTTTAAATCCAAGAGGAAATCCCACTAATATCAAATAACATTACAGTATAGGAAGACTAAGAATACTTCTATATATACACCCTATATAGGAATAACAAACAGTAAATATAAAAGTCCTACTTACTATGCGAGTCCTAAATTAAGGAGGTGCAAGAGGAAGAAAATGCATAAAATATACTCCATAAGTGAAATGAAATTACTATTATAAAAGTACGATGACAGACTTGCTTTTAATTAAAATAACACCTGTTAGATTAAGTTTCAAAGAAGTGATCAAAGAATATACTGAGTACAAAACAAGGCACACAGTAAGTGTTCAGTAGATCAAAACATTTAAAAATATTTTGGAGAAGTATGAGATGTAAAAGGGAAAAAAAATCGGGGATTATGTTGGGATTATACTGAAACTTGACTAAAGGACCAACACTCCTGAACAAATAACATTACATTAAACTAATTAGAGTTCAGAATATGAAATTGTTAAAGCTTGCTATCTCAGCTGTTTCCTTAAACTGGAAAAGGGATTAATCCATATTGTAAAAATAGTTAGTGGTTCAGAGGGCAGAAGCTATAAAATACTGCTGAAGGTTGAAAAAACAATAACAAAATCCACAAAAAGGTGGAGCCTGAAGTCCCAGTCCGTGGAAGCCTTAGGCAAGTGAAGAGCTGTTTGAGCGAGTCCATCCACTGGACTCTGGTGTGCCGCTGCTGTCAGCAAGGTGTCTGTGGGTGCTTTAGGGTGTACCCTAAATCCCTGATACTTTGTCTGCAGTTTAAGACTGGGTAGTTTCACTGAAGTTAAAAGTGTTACAGGCAACAGATTTAATTAGAGGGCATTCTTCCCTGCCACTATTGTCCTACAGACAGTTGTTTGGTTTTATTCTTTTAAATTTCCTCTACAGACTTCTGTACTCTAAATTTTCTTATTTAGAAAAGATGTTCAGCATTCAGTTCTGATGGCTTTCCAGCCCTATTTAAATCAATAAGGATTGTGAATGCCAGAAATTCATAAGGAGAGGACTTCAGCACATTGAAACTTGTGGAGGATGTTATGGCTGACTGCTGGCTCCTCTTGCTGGTGAAAGATGCTGAGGCAGGCAGCCAGCTGCTCTCCCCAGGAGGGAGTTAGTCCCTGGATCTCAGTTTGGGAATGGCTGTCTGAAATAAGTTTGTTCAAATATAGTGCCTTTTATGTTCTTTCCAATTCTCTGTCCCTCTCGCAATTACCATTTCACATGAGAAGCATGTACCCTTTCTTCTTGCTCCTCCTCTGTTATTGAGATGGGCTGTCAGCGGTTTACTCCCACTGTAGCACGCACTCAAACACATATAATTACACATGCATCCTATGGCTAAGTGAGGTAACAAGAGGTACATTTGATCCTAAGCTTCTAGAGTTTGCATGGCAAATATGAAATAAAAGACTGTGCTGCATATAAATAAGCATAACTTGAGTCTGCAGATAACATTTGGATCAACTCTCGGCCATTAGAATGCATTTTACTTGTTTGGATTTTTTATAAACATACTGCAAGAGACATAGGGTAGGTGATCAGTGTACCTGATAAGAAAAAGCATTTTTGACAAAGTGTGCATGGCAATTGTCTCTTTCCTAAGTAATTTTGTAGCTGGCTGATGGAGCTTTTTGATATTCTGTTTATCACAGTTTAAGGGTTGATTTGAAAATCACAGCACTGCACTACAGACACGATACTCCAGCAAACAGATGGTAGAGAACCATCAGCTGTAATCTGTGAGTAAACAAAGACAAATGAAGCTTGGTATTGAGTTTTGAAGATGAGATGTGATCGTGTTATAGAACTGCAAGAAAGCCATGAAATATCGTATCGTCCTGTCTGTACAGTAGAGAACAAACGCTGTTTAATCAGGCATGATAGCACCATTTCTTGCTGCATTACTGAAACCTGCAGTTTCGATACGGTAGAAAAATAATAATGTCTGATCAACAGTTAGGAAAATGGGAATAAATTGGTTGTATGTGTTTGTTTTTCCTTAGTGAAGTCCATAGGGCCACCAAATGACAGACAGGCTCGGTGAAGTTGTTTACCAAGGAAAAGCAATGCATAAAGCGTGAAGCCGCGGAGCTTCTCACAAGACAGAAAGAGAATACTACTGTTTTGGAAAGAGAGAGCATTTGCTTCTAGAATAGAAAGGGGGCCATGTTGTCTTCTCTAAACATAGAAAAAGGTGAAGAGATCACACAATATTTGTTTTTCTACCGAATGGTTTATTTGCATGTGTTAGGGGAGGGATTCTCTTCCACTGACAACACATAGTATCTTAAGGATTTGCAGAGTACTAGTAGTGTAGCGCTCAACGCTTTGAGGTCAGGAAGGTGAAAGCACGCTGAAAACTTTGCCAGGAGGCTTAAACATTTTTGTGGTTTTATCTGTTTACCTTAGCAATGATAGAAGATTTAGACAATTACCCGCAACCTCAAACAATGTCTTGTTCAGAAATACTACATCTCCTTTTGCTGTTGTCACTGGGTGCTCAATCTTTTGAGTGTTTTCGTTCAAGTATTTTCATAATCAGGTCTGATATAATTAGGACTTAAAGAATGGTGGCTGAAGTTAGAAGTTTAGCTGGAGGCTGTGGAGAGAAAAGGAAAACTGTCATGCCTTTGTTAGAGCTCAGTCCAGGACTGCATAGTTTCTGTGGCTGCTGATTCATCACAGCTCAGAAGGGCACACGTTTTTGAAGATATGTTGTATATTTTCAAGGAAATTGGTAAACAACTTGCCCCTTTGGGGCACACTAGCATTGGAGTGCTGTAGGATAAATCCTTCATTCTCACGTACGCGGTAGATTTTTTTTTTAATTATTTTTGTGCTTCAAAGGCAACCATGCTTTTCAACCTCTCTGGCAGTGTGGAAAAAAAAGTGGTTGTAATGTCTCTTTTCTCATTGCCAACTGTTTCAATTTATGGCACTTTTAAATTCTGTTACACCTTCCTTTTGTTCCCTTTCTATTTATTTTATGGCTTCTCTTCCTTTTCATCCCTCTCTTTATTGCTTCCTGAGGGTGGTGGGGTTGGTTTCCCACCCCCCACCCCCCTTTGAGTTCTCTGTTTTCTAGGTTTCTCTTGCCTGTGCAGCATGGGGTAGTTATTCAGCTGTTTTCTAGAAAAGCCAGTACTTCTATTTGACTCCTGCAAACAAACAAGAGAAGACTGAGACAAATAGAAGACGGAAACCAATTAAAAAGTGAAGTATCTCGGCTGAGAGGGAAACATTAGGCTCATAATAGACAATATACCTGTGTTATAATGAGCTGCGGCTAGGATGCAGGCCAAAAAAACTGCAAAGCATGAAATGCACAAGGACAACTTGCATACACAGGTTTCATGAAAAAGCAATCCAGAAATCTTTCTGGAACAGGCTTTCTCCCATTTTTTTCAGCATTTCTAAATTTGCCTCAGCTAGTAGGAAGTAGTTCTCTACTTCTGCATCTAGTATTGACTGAGGTACGTGTAAAAAAGCCCAGGCCTACAGTGGCAGAGTATAGGTTGGGGCCTGAGAACAGAAAGAGAGTTACAGTGGAAGCAACTCTCCTCCTTCGGAGCCAGTTTGCTCTCTCTTCCATCTAGCTGCCGCAAAATGCTGCTGCAATATTCTTCAAATTAAATGTTCTGAGTCAAAGGGGGACAGACTAGCTTCTGTGTATGGGAATGTAACATTAAAATATCAACCCACTCGGAAAGTGACAGAGAGTACTAACTCCTCTTGAGTGTGAGAAATTGAAATGATATGGGGTTATGGTAATGTGTGTCTGCACCACCAGAGTGTGGTGCAGTAGAATTGCCATCTGCAGCAGCTGGTCCTGAGGACACACGGGTCGGTGTGTTTGCACTGGCTGCAGCCCTGCCTGGTGCACGGGATGCCTGTTGGTCCCAAGGTGTGTTAGGTGCGCTCCTGGGATGTGTTTTCTGGCTTACTGCTTGTGGTCTGTGCACAGAGGTGGCTCCACAAGGGCTTCACAGTGCGCTCCTGATGGACACTAGAATGCCAATGCAGTCATACCCCAAACATTCCCGTTTTAAATCCACCTTTGCCTCAGAAGTCACAAATTTTAACACGTGTTACTGTAGACTAAATGGTGGTTACAGGCTCCTAATGTGATAACCTGAACTGCTGATCCATTATTTTCTGTGATCAATCACAGAAAAGAGGGAAGCAGTGATACAATAACGCTGAGATTGGAAACCCTGGGCTGAGTGTTGTGTCGAGCCCATAGAGTGGCCTGGGATGGTGCTGGAGTGACTGGGCAATGCGGTACAACATCTAAGTTACAGTTACAGACTAAATTACAGCAGGAGCATCTCTGCTGGGGCCCTGGCGCAGCCTATGCTCGGCAATAAGTTATTGCCGATGCTATAAACCCTATATGATGTATCGGCAATTCATTTTTCAACCGGCTGTTCCCACGCTGTCTGTTTTATCTCCGTTGTTAATTTAATCCTGGCAGTAAATTGCCTCGCTTCTCTTAAATCTCCCTGCCCTGCCAGCCGAGAGCGGGGGGACCGGGCCGGGGGCGCGGGGGGACGCGGCGTCCGCTCGCTCGGCTGGGGGTGATGGGCGCGGGAAACGGGTCCCCAGGCTCGGCAGCCCCGCCGGGGGTCCCCTCGGGTGGCGGCGGGGCCGGGGAGGCGGCAGCTCCGCGCCGGCCGCCCGCGGGGGGGCGGGAGGAGGCGGCGGCGGCGAATCCTCCAGGCGGGCCGGGCGTGCGATCACTAGTGGGAGCTGGAGAGGGCGAGAGGAGGGGAGAGAAAACCCCGGACCCCCCGAAGCCGAGCGCAGAGGCTGCGCGCCGGGCGGGAGCGGGCGCGGTGGGGGAGGCAGCCCGGGGAGGGGCAGCTCGGCGGGGCCCGCCGGCCTCCGCACGCAGCCGGTAAGGACGCCGGGGCCGGGCGGGGAGCGGGGATGCTGCGGGGGGGGCGGCCGGGCACCTGCGCGGCGGGGGACCCGGGGGGTTGCCGTGCCCGGCCTGCGGGGGGTGCCTTGCAGCCCGAAGCTGGGGCTCTGCCTGCCCCGACCTGGGTGCTCGGCCAGCTCCGCCGCAGGCCGTCCCACGCGTGGTGCGCAGCGCTCGCTCTCGGCCGTTCCCAAGTCGTCGCCCGGAGCGGTGCGGAGCCCTGCCGGGCGGGGGACGGGGCGCCCCTCTCGCCTGCACGCCTGCGGCTGCCCGTTAATCCCAGTGCTCCCGAAACGCGCTTTTAAATCACAACGCCCGTTTGTCGAAGTCCATCTTGTTTATCCGCGAAGGTGCCGGAGGGCGCGGTGAGTCCCCGGAGCGGCGCCGCTGGCCGCCGGGCTCCGCCGCTTGCCGTGGGCTGACCTGGACTCGGGTTGACCGGTCGCACCGTGTCGCTGGGGGTTTTTGGGTGACGCTGCTCGGTAACATAGCGTTTGGCTGCTTGATTTAAGAGCCTGATGCGCGTAAATTACAGAAAGTGCCACCGTTTCGTGTGGATGAAACCAGACGTATGCCTAGCGTCCCGGGTCTGAGTGCCACAAACGGGGCTGGAAAAATAAGGCAGGTGTGTAGGGATAATTCACTAGAAGGCTCTCTCAGCATACAATCATTTGCAGCTTGGATGCCTCCTAAGGGAGAGCTGGTGTCTTTATAGCCTCGCAGGTTTTCCCCTCTGTGAAAAGCTCCGATTGCCCCTTGACCCAGTGTAAACTTTATGCATCTGCAACGTGCTGTGGCAAGGAACTTCATAGCTTTGACTTTATACACTGTGTCAAACACCACACCCTTTTATTTCGAACCTTCGTTTGAAAGCACTTATGTCTTGGATAGAGATAGTGCAGAACTGGTCCCTATTCCTCTCCATCCCATTCATGCTTTTATAACCTTCCAGTGTTTCCCCTGTTATCTTCTTGTCAGGCTGAAATGCTCTCTTCTGCTTCATTTGAAATTTGTCTTAAGAGAAAGAAGCGAGTACAGCCATCGTTGTTTGCTGAGAATAATCATTTTGAACGACAGGCATGTTAAAGTTAGGATGTTAAAAGCTACAGTCTCTGGCAATAACTCATGGAGGCAGTGTACATTAATTTGACAGAGTGGCTACCATGTGATTGCCTACAGAGGACAAAATCAGATCTGTCTGACAACTAGCAAGAAGCTTATGGCACCACTTACTCCTGCTTTCTTTTCCTGGCAAATGCTGCATGTGCAGGGAGTAGATTTCTTTCAGAGGTTTTTAAAAGCAACCAAAAAACCAAAGTAGCATCTTAATCTTAGAGTGGTATGATGGATTTGTGATCTGCTTGTAAGTAGGTTCTCTGGTTCATGCGTTGAAACTTTGCATTGTTATGAAACAGTTTTGCAGTTATTTCAAAATAAGGAATTCATCATGGTAAATACAACCTAAGGGCCCTGACTGTCTTCCCACAACCTACTACCCTGCTTGGCTTCAGCTGAGTTATTCTTGATTGACACTTGTGCAGTGGGGTGGGGGGTGGGGAACCCCTCAGGCCTTTAGGGTAGTTGTATCTGTACCTGTCTACATTTGTGTGTGTGCGTGCACATCCCTGACCTAGCAGTCCTTCCTGGGGGTCAGTATACTGAATGCTCTGGCTTGAAGTTAGCACTCAAGTACGTGCTTAATTTTAAGGGTAGAAGTGGGTCCATTTTAATTGGTGCACTTGTGTAATTAAAGTGATGCATGTGCTGGGGTCTTTGCTGCAGTGAGGCCAGAACGCTCACTGCTTTGCAGATTCAAGCCCTCAGGTCTTGAAACTCTTTTAAAGAGCTTTGGTTGGTGATGATGCAAACTGACAGATTCACAAAGGCTATTCCCAGCATCTCATCTTTCTTGCCTGTTTCTGTCACTCTTCTCTGCGTATTGTTTCCTAGAAAACAAGAGCTTCGATATGTAAGACATAATATCTGTTGCCAGGTGCAAGGAAACAATGAGAGGAAGTCTGATGCTGAGGTGGGAAATGATGTGTTACTACTCCCAAGAAACAAGATTAACTTTTTTTTTTTCCTTCCAGATGAATGTTTATGAGCTGCTCTGTTTCTTAACCAGTGATTGCTTGCCATTGACTACAGAGCACTTACCTAGACTGTAAATCCTGTGGGAAAGTGGCTGCTTTGTCGTATGAACGCAATACCTGACGCAGTGTGCTGCGGGGAGTGAAGGGGTGTCTCTGGGTTCAGCCTAAACACCGCTGCTAACGACAGCCATCCAAGTAGTTTTACAGCCCTCAGATAGAATATGGGATAAGCCAGAAAAGTCTCTAAAAACTTGTGACAGGT
Organism: Falco rusticolus; assembly: GCF_015220075.1. Lineage (NCBI taxonomy): Eukaryota > Metazoa > Chordata > Aves > Falconiformes > Falconidae > Falco > Falco rusticolus. Next base: position 53,943,188 of record NC_051187.1, read on the forward strand.
ATTTTCTACTGACCTCAGAGTAGTTGCAACAATAGAATAGCATATAAAGCAACAGGATTATCTTGGTTGTCATCACTCTGCTTAAGAAATTGGTGAGGATTTATAGATATATCAGTATCTGACTTGTATATGCCAAAATTATCTAGATCATTGCGCTGTAAATACTGGAAATATTGAACAGAAACAAATTAATTCGATCTATGGGTGATACCCCATAAAACAAACTATAAACGATATCTTAGACTTACTACCATTTGTATTTTTATTCCTTTTCAGAAGAGATGAGCTCCTATTTTTACATTGTCTTAAACAAACTGAAAATGTTGCTGCTAGTAGGCAAAACTTGGAGGAAACTGGTTAGAAAACATGGCAGTTTGCTCTGAAGTTCACGTGTCAAACTGCTTTCTTCACTAGTGCAGGTTTCAGACCAGACTTGCTTCTGACAGGCACTTCCCTCTTGCTGTTTTGTATCTGGTTTGGGTAGCAAAAAATGTAACAAGGGTTATATAAAAAGATTTTTAAAAGTCTACAAATTGTAACATTCTGATGATGACTATGCATCATATCATGTTTTACATCAGTAACCTTGCTCTTTTGGGAGCGTGGAAGGAGGAAAGATTTATCTATTATAGCTTCTATAAGAACTGGACTTTTTTTGTAGTAAGGAAATGATTTTGAGGTAACTAAAATACTTTATAAAGCAGTGTTTGATTACATTATACCAGTTTTTTCATGCATTACATTACTGAGTTTACTTTTCTCTGCTTAAAATGTCAACACCTCATCAAGCTGTAAAGAAATTCCTGTGTGATCCATTATTCTTTATGATCAGTTCACGCTGTGCCGTGTGCGCACACCCAGGTGTGAGCGCTTACACCGCACACACAGAGGAGCGTGTATCTGTGTGTGCCTGGACAACAGGCAGTATGTTTTAATTGCTCTCGTACACAGGGTATGTTGGAGGGTTTTGATAAGAAGCAAAACCCAAAGGAACCTCTTTTCTTAGGTGTTGTGTCCCAAGGCTGGGGTCCCTGCTAGCCAAGTGGTATGTCCTTGCACCAGCTGCCCTCCTCACAGGGTCACCAAGGGGGGCTCTATTCTCAGCCCAGCTGCCGGCTTTTCTGCCACTTGTCAGAGCGAATATCTTTTAGGTCTCCAAACCTGTGTGAGATTTTGTTATAATTGGCCAATAGGCTCAAAACTTATTAGAGAGGATCTGGCAGACGCGTTTATCTGCAGATAAGCAAGTCTAAACATTTCCTTGGGAAAGCAGGCTGGAGGAGTTACTATCTGTTGCAGTCTGGGTGTAAAACAAGTCCTCATCTCGTGGTGCAGTGGCCAGCTGGGAGGGCACTTGCGTGGAAGTCATGGTTACGATTTTGAGTCCTATATAACTGGTATTTGGAGTCGTCTGTGGCATGCTGCAGGTCCGCAGAGTTTGAAGAAATGGGCAGAAACCACTGAATGTAGTGAAGAGGCTGAGGTCGCGACGTGGGTGTGAGGAGACCATCGGTGAGCGTGGGCTCCTCCTTCACCTGTTCCAGAAAGTGTTTCCAGCAGTGAGTGAACTGTAGTATGCAGGGACCTGCGTGTACACACGTCTCGGGGAATTTTCTTCCCCGGAAACTGGTTGTGTTACACGTTGAAAATCAATTCAGTGCTGAAGTCAAAATACATTGCTACATACCTCTACACTTTGATGTCATGAAGCCAAAGACTGTCGTTTTGCAGCCCAGGATGAATAAATGCATGTATTTAAAGCATTCATTCTTTAAAACTACAACTTATTTCCTAACAAAAACATAACTGTTGCTGTTTTTCTGAAACAAAAGCAAATATAGTTTGGTGTTCAGAAAAAATTTCACATGTAAAGCCTAAAGTACAAAATGGGTTGTATATAAGAAATATTTATAAAGCAGCCACTTAAAAGTTTTTAAAAGGTTAAGTTATTCAAGACTCATTCCCTGAAGCTACAAATGTAGTTGTTCATGCATAACTTCACTGAGGAATACTCATGTGAATAAAATTACGCACTTGCAGTTTTGTAGAATCAAGACTGTAATTAGCTCTAGGTTAATTCCCTCCCATCCCCCTTCCTAATTAAAACCACACAGGTCAATTAAGGATCAAATGAGACATTACCTTTGTGATTATCGTCCTTGGCAGAAATAGGTATTCTGATAAATATTTCAATTTCAGTATAATCTGACCTTTTGTCCAGTTTGCTTTTCTTTAACCTTACCACTTTGGCCCGAGAAAAAATAGTTGTGTTTAATACAGAGTATGAAAAAGTGAAATGATGAAGCACATATTTTGGGCACATTTTATTTTAGGGGACACTTCGCCCACCCCCCGTGGTGGGTGAAATAATAGACTTATTTGCCTTGGATCGTTAATGTGTATATGAACAGGGTTTGGCTAGTTTGTTTTTCTCTCTCTTAAGTACACAAACACAGCTTTATTTGTATCCAGATAGTTAAATACAACTTTTTTCATGTATCTGCCAATTTCTCTCTTCCCCATTAGAAGTGATGATGAAATGACATCCACAAGCGTGCATATAGAATACAGTGCAGAGGGCATAGGTGTACACAGAGGCTAAATCTTTGCTAGTCAAATTTGCTTCAGAGCCTGTTGATTGTAGGCTCTCTACATATGTGAGATTTAGGCAAGGCAAAAAAATTCTTGCTTCTGTGCCAGATGTATTGCAAAGCCAGGACAGTGTAATGGAGATAAGGTTAATTAGCTATTTGCATTTGCTACTGAAGTTGGATGAACAGTTTGGTTTGGGTTTTGTGTTTTTTTTTTTTTTTTTTTCCTAACAGGGAATTTCTCTTCAGGCATAACTATTCAGTAGAGTTTGTTAAAATGAATATAGGAAGACTTTTGTAGCCTGCAGAAATACAATTAAGTGTGTGCAGGCGTCATAGACTTCTTTTATTCATAGGCAAGTCTTGTAGGGTCTTGTCCTACTGGAGAATTGAAGTGGAGAAACCCTTTGAGCTGAGCAGGGTCCACAATGACTGTGTATCTCTGGTTCTGTCCAGTGGGTTGCAGACACAAGTACCCCTTGAAAAGTGTTTTGAGACCCTGGGTCGAGGATGAGGTCGAGCCCAAGGTGCTGTTGATGGACAGAATGAGACTTCAGTTACTCAATTACTGTTCAGTTACTGTTTTGTGCTTTCATCTTTAAAAATAATCACGTATATATTGCCTTTTTCCTTTATTCACGAGCCCTAGGTAGGCATTCAGAGCTACTATGTTCAGCACCTTGCAAATACTATGAATGTGAAACTGGATCTGCGTCGCATTTAGGGTTTAAAATACCAGTATAATTTCTGTTTGAGAGATGGTAGGAGGTACTTTGTCTTAAGATTGCTGGTGTAATTTTTGCATTCATACAGTCCACCTAGCTCAGTGGTTTTCATGGGACACCCATCCCTGTCACTTGAGGTGAGCTTCTTACAACAGGAAACATTTTTCCTACAGGTATTAATCTCCTTTTTCAAGTTTGCCTTGGCACAGATGTAATCACTTTACTGTAGCTAAAGAGCAAAACTGGTTTCCTCCAGAATTTTGGCATTAACTGGAAATGGATGGTAAACTCTGGGGGTCCGTCTAAGGGATAACTTTGTACATGTGAGTTATGCTTGCCAGCGGTACGTGAGCAGCAATGGCATCACATAGATGCAGATTTCTGTTTTATGGAAGGAACAGGTTTTAGGGTGTTTTCCCTGACAGCCGTTGGAGCAGCAGGCAAATCCATATTTGCACATTTGAAGAGGAGTAGTATATTTTTAACTTGAAGCTAAATAATTCTTCTCTGATAACCACATATTGCAAGAGTTTAGACTTGTCTGTTTCCTGGGTGCTACTTCCACAGGCAAGTCAGAACCACCACCGCCGCCCCCCCCCCCCCGCCCCCCCCAGATATAATTGTTCACAGTGGGGATTATGCCGTGTTGCTGGGCTGTTCAGTGTAATAGGGATGCCGCTGGTTGAGGACCTGCAGAAATCAATAGTTGGATTAAAAATGAAAGGAAATAAAGATAACCTGTATAACTTTTTTACTCATAAATCCATTGATGGGGAGTAACCAAGCCTCTCTGTAAAAGAACTAGTGAATGTCTGAGGACTTTTTCATTTTGAATGAAATTTGCTTTCCTGACAAAAGCCAATGTGATCTGAATGACACATGCTGTGTTTTGAACTCATGGAATTTCCTTCTTACTTGCTGTTTTTAAGGTTTTGTGCAAGTTATTAGTTACTTGAGAATTAGTGCTTTAATTAAAAAAAAAACCAAACAACCAAACAAAAACCAAGACAAAAAAAACCCAAGAAAAAGCAACACAGAATAGTTTCTAGTCCTCTCAGTTGTAAATTTTATTCTTATATTTTGAGGCTTGAATCTTGAGTTGTTTATGTGTGTGTGCATGCATAATACTTACAGATTTACTTGGAGCTTAATTTGTGCATAAATGTTTTGCTAGATTTCTGAAAAAGAGTAGATTTTGTACTTTGTGCAGAACCAAATTTTTCTGATTCACCTTGCCAGTTCAGGCAACGTGACTTGGAATGGTGTGAAGAAATGAGAGCCTGTCAAAAGGGTTTGATCTATTTTTACACTGCCCTTCTGTTCTCAAATGTTGCACATACATTTGAAATTATTAATCCCAAGTAATTTCTTCCCTTAGTAGCATTTCAGCTGTTTCTATAAACCATTCAAGGCTTTTCTTTTATCCTACTACAAATTTAATAAAAACTAAAACTGTGTGACTGTACTTCTGTAAATGGATATATTCTTACAGGTTTAATCATTGATGGTAAATCTTTTTAGAAATTGGTGGGGCCTTTGCATACAGGCAGGAGATGTCTTACATGTATTGAAATGCCTTTTAAAATTATTTTTATGCTACTCATACTTAAATACTGGACTTGGCTCAAGGTGAAAAGTAAACTGTAAATAGTCTGATTGACCAAACACAGTGCTGTTAATGATGTGAAGTCTGAGTTAAGCTTTTAGAATTGCTTTGCCATATAATTAAGAACCTAACTGGGCAGTTGCTTTGGGAATTGTTGGAGCATTTGAGGAGCTTCTGTGCCTAACTCTGCTTTCTATCCTCCTTGCTGGAGGACAGGGTCCTCAGCGCTGTCAGCAGGTGTGGGAATGTGCGTGGTCTGCCTCAGTGCAAAGGTGCCTGCCTTGTTTTATCTCTTCCCCACTCGCTGTCCCCAAGCAAAGTGAGGCAATCCTACTGTCAAGTGTGGCTTGGCTTAGCTGGCTAGAGCAGGAATGAACAGTTGAAGATGCTAGAGCAGGAATGAACAGTTGAAGATGCTAGCTTTTGCAGAAAATGTTTTCTTTTCTCTATGGCTCCATAATAAGCAATACTCTCAAATGACTCTTGACAGATGTCAAAGGCCAGAAATGGAGAGGTTTTTAATATTATTTTTTTTTCTGGTGTGCAGGTAATAGCCTAAAGAATACATGTTTTTTTTAAAACTGAAAATAGCGGAAAGTGGTACCCATGAGATAGGGTAGAGGAGACCCAAACACAGTAACACCAGCAGAAGTCCTGCAAAGTTACCACATTTGGGTTTGGTCTTGTGAACAGGCGAACTGGTGGCAGTGGTATAACGTGCAGAGCGTAACATGCTACAAGTAGGTACGTGGATGCAGGTCCTCAGAACCCTGCTGGACTGGAGTGAACAAACGTAGCTTCAGTACCCTAAAACAAATCCTGCGAGCTGTCTGAAGGTACAGCCAAAGGAGACTGCTGTCAGCTTAACCCTGGGGAGAGAAAGTGCAGGAAAATTTGTGAGGGAAGGTCAGGACTCTTACTGCTTCTGCTTCTCACATTAGCTGAGGACAGAAGGACAGGTTGCTTCGGCAGCAGCTGTCTGTATGTTCTATTAATGGTTAGAGATCATAGTGAACATTGGAAAGGATTATAATAAAATCCCTGAAGGATGCATACAGCAATTCCTGTTTTCATTCCAGGCTCCGGTGTTGACCCTTTCATTTAGCCTGTGCTTTAAAGCGTACATGTCGCACTTATAATGTAGACATAATGTAATGAGTGGCATGGATCCTTCTTATCTGCGTAGGTTATTTCACTTCAACCAGTATAGACTGAAATAGAAAAATCATGCTTAAATTGGCATATTGGTCCAGTGTGAAGAAAAAATAAATCTGTCCTCTAAATCGCATTACTGTCCCAGGGGGCAGTTGTGAACTCAGATAGTCCTTTCTGGGTGACCACTGACTGATCATCACTGTTTTGGTGGTTTTTTGGCTTGATTTCAAAGCATGGACGGGCATCTCTGGTGCTTGTTAACTTCTTGAGCAGTACAAGTATCCAGCACCTTTAAAAATGAAATAATTACGTTTCTTATTTTGCTTGTGTACTGCAAGTTTTAATTCCGATTTTTAAGGTGTTTGAACTGTTGCAGGTGATGATGTGTCTTTTCAGATAAAACACATGCTAAATTACAGGTGATTTTTCACTCTCTTAACAGATGTTGATCCATTTACCTGTTCTCTCTAGATGCACAAATGGCCTAAGCAGTAGCTTCTCTCTTTGTGGGGACTGGAAATTATCACAGAATAGTTGCTAGCAACTTCAAACTACATCTTAAACTGCCGGCGGTCTGTAAGCCATATCATCAAATGAAGAGAGCTGGTGGGGAATGAATAACAAATGGATGTTGAGACTTGAGAAGCTTTCTGCACAGAACAACCTTTTCTGAATCTCACTGTCCCTTCTATATTTTCCCTAAGGTGTGTAAGGCGAAGCATCGGACCAGGGGCTGTATTCTTAAAAAGGGCTTGTATCTGAGAGAGGGTAATTAGCGTGATTTTTATCCCACCATGAGGCACAGCCGAGTGGATCGCATGGACAGATCTATGCGCTAATCTTTGCTGAATGAGGAGGGAAACCGTGTGATGGTGGCGGTGGTGGCAGTACTGTGTGGTTTGAGGGGGATGGGGAAACAGCTCTGGGCTGCAGCACAGGGGATGCATGTGTGAAGTCATTAATCTTGGGGATTTGCTGCATTTTTTTTTTTTTTCTACAGCCCACACACAGCTTTTGGCTATGGGTATGGCATTTTCCAGCAGATGGCCTGTTGCACAGGAAGGCGAGGATGATGTTGGAGGCCTTCTGAGTGTGCTGATATAGTCAAATCTTTTGCACGTATTCTTCAATTCTGTGAGCTGGTTTCAAAGGCACCGAGTATGTGATTTAGGGTGTCTTTGCCCCTGCTTATATTTTCTTTATTTTCTTTAGACATGGATAAAAGTATGGCTCTGGCAGAATGTATGGCTGGACAAGGATAGTTGTGCAGGTTTGGCCACCTCCCCGCCTCCCTTCCTTTTTAGAAGTGGGAAAACAGGTTAGCTATAGAAACAGAAGAGATGCTAAACATTTGTTCAACTGCAAAACAAGGATCACTTTATGCTCTTGAGAACCCTTTAAGTTTTGTTAATCTATGCAGGGTAAGGTTTAGGCTTATACTGAGATAAACAGCTCATTTTGCAGTTAAAACTGGTACTAACATCCTTTAAAAGACTGTTCCTCCTCTAGTTACCTGACTTCTGTAATGTCAGGAAAATATACCACAGCTGACAGGATAAAGTCAAAGGCTTTTATTGGTATCAATAAGTATAATTTAGGGGATGCAAGCAAAGTTTTGTTTTGCTAAGAGCAGTTTTGTGATACATTATTGGTTGTTGCATACACTTTTAATATAGAGGTGTCCACATTTAAACACAGTCATTTCTTTGTGATGTTTCTCCCATAAAACTCTTAAAGGGAAAACATATCTTTGAATGAGATGTTTTTTTGAGATGTTTATATATATATGGGTTAAATATTTCACTGTGGCTTGTTACATTATCAGCTCAAGAGTAAAATTCAATTATCTAAATTGAAAGAAGTAATAAAAAACAATTATAAGTCTTGCAAAATACCTTTTAAAATTATTCCATTTAAGTATAATGAGAATACCTTGAAAAGGTGTTGGGAATGATAACTCTTTAATTCACTAGTGAAAAATAAAATAAATGTGCTGCCTATTGAATGAATGAAATAATGAGTTGATGGAGGGTGTTCTGCTGTTTCTGTAACAAATGGAAATGCTATTTCCATTTAAGTGATTTTTACCTCCCCTTCTTCCTGTACTATGCCAGTTCTTTTCCAGCCGCTTCCCCCCTCTCCACAGTTCCCTCTCCCTGCACGGTATTCCTCCCTGAACAAAAGCAGCCAACTAACTTCTGTGCTTGTTGTCAGATAAGCCAGTGTAAAAAATTTCAGCTGCTTTTGCTGTTTAGCACTGCTTTGTACGAAAACTTTCATTATTAGCTCAGTGACAGTAATCATGGCATTTAATGATAATGCTCTCTGATCAGATGATAAATGCTTGTTTATAGCAAGTCTTTTGCACATTCATTAATCAAGAAAGGTTCTTGACATAGTGACAAAAATAACTTTAATTCTTGCTTAAATAATACACTGCTGTTCATCAGTGAACACATGGCAGATATGCATAAAAGATACTGGGAGTGTGTGTCAAACAACAGCCTATCCTTCCACACACTTGTTTAAATGATCTTGTACACTCTTGCTTTTGCAGTTTTGTGGCTTGTTTAGTTCTGTGCTCTTGAGTCTATTAATACATTGATGCTTACTGATACGGATTTCAGAAGTTCAAAGAAACCTTTTGGCTTTAGTGCTGCATCTAACCACCCTTACAGGCTGATGAGTCCACTCTGCTTTACTCTCCAGAGTCCTGGACGTATTGGCATCTAGCTCAAGGAGCTGACCAGAGTACATCCCAGCTTATGTGCAAGGGGACTTTCCCCAAGACTAGTGCCCACAGAAGTCTCGTTGGCAGTACGGTGTGAGTAGGCCACCAGATTGCATACATAACCTCATTGAAATGAAAATTCCATTGGTATCAGTTGTCCTTGCTGGTCCCGACTGAATAAGTTATCACTACGGGGAACACCTCCAAATTCCTGCTTGATGGTTTCATGCAATGCATGCTCAAAACCAGTCTTTGCACAGTAGGGAGTTAGCTGGAATCTATCTTCTCTCTTTTGGTGTGGTAGAACTAACAATGGTGTTCACTTGCACCCATTGTTGGAGGCCAAAAAGATACATGCCAAATGATATGTTCTGCTTCTTTGAGAAGTGTAGAGAAGCCTCTTTTATTTGTAGCAGAGTTCAGGCGGTTTGAAATGGAGGCAGTCCCCTGTGGCACAGAGAACAGTCATGTGGGCTTTATCTCAGTCATTTTCCTTTTCTAATCAAGATCTTGATGCATCTGTGCTTCCTTTCGTCTGCTTTTCAAAGTAATGCTTGGGTTGGATCTCAGTTGGGTTGCATCTCTGAGCTATTTCTACTGAGTTTTTTTCTGATAAATGCGGATTCTGTGACTACTGCATTTTGCTGATGGGCTGGCGTTTCCAAAGCCTATGAACTGTACCTGCGTAAGCTGTCTTCATTCTTTGAGCTGTAGCATTTGATAAGTATTGCTACTATAGTGTATATATGAACCATCCTGGAGATGGTTTCCATTGATGGTGCTCTCTGCCTTATATTTAAAGTTGCAGTGTTTGTTTTTCATAGGGGTCTGTCTGATATTGTAATTGTCCAGGAAACAGGGTCTCACGCTAGTGAGAATACAAATGATGTTGAGCTCTTTGCTTTGAGAGCTTCTCAATAAATTCCTGTCTGCCTTGAGTATAGAGATTTACTTTTTTTTTTAAACCCTCACTTTTTATTCATGTCTGAAAAAAATTCAGAACTTCTGTTAAACATCTGGTTGTAATATTTCTTTGAGAAAGGTTTGCTCTCAAAATAGTACTTCTTGAAACTATTGGGTGCTTTCTGTAGGTGGTCATCAACATCTGCTGGGTCCAGCTGATCGATTAACTGACTAACAACATTAATATGTTTATTAATCATTGAATAAGTCCATTTTTTTCTAAGATTTTGCAAATAAAGCTTGCTATTGCTTGGTCTTTTTGAAACCTAGAGAACTGCAGATATGCATTAGTCAGCTTAAAGTTATTTTTTGGGGTCACTTGATATTTGTGGCCAGAGGCATCACTACTCAGGAGATCCCCAAAGGGATCCCAGTTCAAATGAGTAGCTCACTTTTGTTACAATCTCTGTTTGGCCTCTCCCTTGATGTGTTTATGATCCTAGAAGTTGAGGCATCCAGTCTGAACTGGAAATTCATAGTCACAAAGCGTGAGTGGCAAGTTAGTAAATGCATGATTTGGATGTAGTAGACTATCAACTATCATGTGCAGTTCAGCCGGTCTTACAGATAAGTCCAGGGAAACATGCTTCGTGTGGAATTCAAGCGTAGCATCTCTGTCCTTCCACACTCGTACTAACTCTTAACATGATGTTTACTCTGTCAGTTGATGCAGGAAAACCAAAATACAATTAGATTTCCATAACCACCATAAGGTAACTGATGTACATTTCCAGTAGGACCTTTCTTCATGAAAATAAATCAAGGGATGACATTAAAATGTACTTGGTAGCTATCATCAGGCGACTGCTAATATGCAAAGTGTCTCTTTGAAATAGTACACATGCATAAGATTTCACAAAAAAAACCTTCAATCATAATTGTATGCGTAAAAGTAATAGTACTGGTACTTCATGGTATACTTCTTGGTATACTCCATGGTCAGTTTTATTTCTGTGACTATCTTGAGAAAGTTTCAACTAGATTACTTGGATAAACCTATTTGGCAAAAATTCTGCCTCTTCCAGTGTTACGATGGACTGTCCCTAAAGCCTCATTAGTAGGCTGATAAGAACAGTAAAAGACATGAATATGGAACTCATGATGCAATCCTGCATTAAGGATGGAAGAACTTTTTTTTTTCCCCTCTCCTCTACACTGAATTTCGTGGTAGTTACGTCTTTGGGGTATTACCTTCTGTTAGATTTAGTTTGTGTGGGCTGTATGATTCAACATTTACTGGAGAGAAGAACCGAAGAGGTGGTAAATGACAAAGATGATGATTGGAAACCGTGTATTTTTAGGAAAGCAGACTATGATACAGAGTGTGTGTACACAGTTTGCTTAAAAAATATCTTGAGAGAACTCTTCCAAACAACTTTTTACCTTACCTATCAGATATGTGTGTGTAAATGTGGGAATGTCTCTTTGTCTCATCAGAATTTAATTTTGACTTTTGGAGTTCTTAGAGTTAAGCTTGTGGGGTGCTGCTGTCTCACTGTCACTCAGCAAAGGTGGGTTTGAAGATGACGAGCACTGGGAGAAGCAGACAAATTGAGACTTTTCACGCTGAAAATTTAACACAGAGGTTTAGTTGATCTTTGGCTAAACACGTTTATTCAGATTGAAGGTCTGGGTCTTAAATCTGACCCTGCAGTGATCAGTTAGAAGGTTGTCCTTGTGTTCAGCAGCAGGAGGAAAGGGTACTTGATGTGACGGAGTTCCAGACATTATGGTCATGAGTTACATGGAAAGAATGGCAATAGATGATATGAAAGGTCTGAAATGAAAGCAACAGCTGATTTTGTTCAGTTCAAAATGACCCTGCCAAAAGAGGCAAATGACATCACAAACTGGAAGGTCATTGTTTCTTAACAGACTTATAAAATAATTTTTTATCCAAAAAATACACTGAGAAATTTGAATGATGATGAATAAACCACTTTAAACTTACAAGAAACAACCATCTGTAGCTATTCAGAAATCTTCAAAACTGTTGTTGGGAAGGAGGTCTAACTTCATCTTAACGGATATAATAAAATTCCTTACTCTCATATGATCAGGTATGTGCATATGGTGTATTTTCCAGCAACCTATTCCACTTGACCAAAAAGTCTGAAAATACAGAAATTACACAAGCTCACTTGGTTATTTTTACAGACCTTGAAAGGGTGCAGTGTTTGGATTTGTGTTGCCTTGCTTGTTTTCCCTTAATCGGCTTTTCCCAGTTACAGTTCTTCTGTCATCAGCTGTGAAAATGAATCACAACAGAAGCATCAATGTAAAAAGTGTTTTTTTGGTTTGGTTGTGGTTTTTTTTTTTTTAATTAGGATGTGCAAATTACTGTAGCTGTGGGTAAGGTACTCCATGTAGTTTCCCATTTTAAAACACAACAAAAGTCAGAGTCTAGATAATTCTAGAGACCCTTCCTGTTTATGACCCAGAAATTCTTGGAGTGCATCCTCTTGCCTTCTAACGCTTTCCCACAGGTGGAAAAGAGCCTTCACTTTATTATTCCACAGATGCCCACTTCTGTTTTCAGAAAATCAGCTTCCTCTTCTGCTTTTTCCTGCTAAGTCTTAAATCCACTTCTGAGGCAGAGGTGGAGACACCAGAACTCGCCTGCTCCAAAGCAGCATCACCTAGTACCAGGGTATGACAAGTGCTCCCCTCCCCATCTTTGCCCTCACTGAGAATACAAGGAGCAATTGTGGGGAACAAGTTTGTGGTTTTAAAGAACAGTGCTTTTTAAAGTGCCTTTGGACACTTCTGTTCCCTGTAGCATTTACTGGCTTTGCATGCTCAAATTATTTTTGTGAGGTGTTTTTGGGTTGCTTGAAGACGTTGCTTTAACACCGTAATGTCATCTTTTATTCCATCTGGTATGTAGTCAGCTATTAATCTCCTCTTATAAATCCACTTCTTCAGCCCTTAAGCATCTATTTCTTCCTACTCTCTCCAAGTTTTTTGTGCTTCTGCAGTTGTCGGGTGCCAGGCTGGTTCTGCTCGGTGGTTGTCAGACTTCCTGACCATGTTCCAGTTTAACAGTGCAGGCTATGTACACATAGAGCTCACCTAGGAGGACGTTTGCCTCCTCTCCACAGAATTCAGTTTGGCTGTGTTGAAATCTGACTCTTCTTTCCTTAGCTACATAACCCTAGTAGTTTGTGGATTACACTTAGCAAAAGCACGGTATTGACTCATTGGTTTTAAAATAATTTTTAATTTTCACTGGTTGTACTCCAGTTTTGTAGTTTGTTAGCTGTGAAAACAACATTAACTTTGGGACCTTAATCCTGGTAATTTTCATACATGACTTTACAATATTGACTGAATTCTTCTCTTTTCTCACTTAGGAGGTGGTTCAGGATGAGTGTTTAAAAACAGTCTGAAAAGCAAGGAAATGAGTTAGATGTGTAAAATAGAGCTATTCCATTAGCAAATTTTTTTTTTTCATTTTGATGAATTGCTTTTCTGCTGTGTTCATCATTTACCTTGAATGCAGTAACCTACTCAAACCCTTTTTTTATTGTGGTGTGTTTATATACCCACCCGCTCTGTATTTCCATGTTGTGGTTGCAACTAGTCACTGTAAGTGAATGCCACTGCATGCATGCAAGAGCTCATCTGCTGCCTCGTGTATCTGCAGTTTTTCCATGGGCAATGTATTTTTGCAAGGAGCAGCTTCAGCTTGTCCCTTTGTGTGTGTGTACTTTAACGCCTGCTAAACACGTGATTTTGAGGCTGACACGGATTACATGATTTTACTCCGTTTCACAGAGCAGAAGTTGCATTTAATTTAGCATCAGGTGCTGCATCCATGTCACTGGCTGTTTCTGAAAAGCCAGCAGTATTTTGGCAAAAGAACCGCCTACGGCTCAGGATGGGTGAGGACAGGGATGCTTGCTCAGCCTGAGTGACAGTATGAGTGCCCAGGCTGCCTGTGAGTACTGGCCAAATGGGCAGTACGCTTCATGCACTTATGAATTCCCTGGGAGGGTCTGCTGAAAGGAGACAAAAGATACAACCTTTAGTTATAGCTCTATGTCAAGCACATCCCACATACATGAAGCAGTTTTGCTGTTGCATACTTTCAGCTATGTTGTTTTGCATGTTTACTTTCTCCTTGATAACTCCCTTTTTAATCCAGTTCTCTTGCCTCTGATGTTCTAAACCTTGATCATCTAATGGACTAGCTGTTACAGGAGGTGTATTGTCGGTGTGAAAGTGTGCCTCACAGAACTTAAGTGTATCCAGAGCAAATCATATTCAAACGCTGCCTTTACTCTCTTTCAGTGGACTCCAGCTGTTGTACTGGACACTGTTTTTTATCATTGTGCTGGACTACAGGGTACAAGTGGTAAGACTACAGATGCTTTTATCTGGTGTAATTTTTCGGAGTTTCACTGTTGGCAGTTTACATTGCTCAACCTATTCTCTTTTATGCTTTCTACATAATGTACATGGAAACCACTAGCTAGAGAATCATACTTAGCAGCTGGTTACACTCTATATTTCTTTCAAGATCTTGTGCAAAACTTCAAAGTTTACATTGACTTACAGGAAAAATAACGCTTGAGTATCAAAGGGAGAAATGAGCAGAGTACTCGATAAGTGTTGGTGCTGGTTTGAGTGCTTCCACGTTGCCCTGAACACAACTCACTTCTTTCTTTAGAACATGCACTGATATTTATATACCTTTCTCTATGATCCTTTCTAAAGGATTTTTGTCTATTAAAAAAAAAAAAATCAGCAGTGGAAAAGTTTAAAATTACATTTTATATGTGCATGAGGTGGAGGTGTATCTTGATATTTTTTTTTCTATTTTTCAGAGTTCATTTATGAACTGCCTTTAATCTACTGAAGGAAACTAAGATGTTTATATTATGTCATTGGGCTCTCATTAGTTGCTTGCTTGTTTTTTGATGGGACCGTAATTTCATTTGGCAAGCCAAGACCTTGTCTTACCACCCCTTTACCTCCATCTCTGTTGGCAAAGCCCAAGAAGGTCTTTGAGCCTTAAGTTTCAAAGCAAAACAAGAAACCCCTAGACAAAATAATTCAACTCTCACTTGTTAGGCTAGTAGGAAAGGCTTAACACTGTGTGTGTAACGTTCCTGGGGAGTCCTTGGTTCCCTCAGCGTTGCAACCTCCCCACCACTGGAGCAGCCAGGTGAAATCAGCCCCAAGCTCCAGGGTATGGGTGAGCCACAGCTCTGCTGCAGAGTGGCTTGAGAACACCGAGGCAGAATATTTAAAGTCAAAATGAAATGTTCTTGTTTAAGGGCTACAAAAGAGAAACTTTTAAAATCATTATTATGATTTATGAGCTATTAATGTAGTTCACCCGTGAATTTGGGAATTAGTACTCCTCTGAAGGTTAAAGTAATAAAGTGAGTTTGTAATTCACTTCAAGGCAGGTTGCTAAGTGTAGTAGTTAAGCCAAGATTTTAGGCTCACACCTTAACTGCCAGTGAAGTCCTTGTTTATTATCTTTCTTACTTACTAGGTTTTCTAATGGCCCCTTCTGGCAGGGAAAACTGTGTCTGGGTTTGTCCATTTGATATTCTATGTCATTGCATTGGTAACTGGTGTTCATCTCACCTAACTTTACTTCTCCAGCATTTCTCTGTAGTCAGTGGTGGGAAATGGACCCTCCTGAAGACAGTTCAGTCTGTGCTGTCCGAACATTAAGGTGTTTTAAGACACAGTGGTGAATGTTTGGACAGAACAATGAATGTTTGTAAAACCAGGGTCTTTTTCCTTGAGGTATCAAAATAATGCTAGGGCTTGTAAATGAATACATATGAGAGATCAATTACACCGTTTTTAATGAAATGCTTATTTGATCTCTGTAAGACTGCCACTCCTTTATATTTAGTTTATTATTATTTAGGAATGGTTTGAGATGCAAAGGTTAAACTATTGCCTTCTATTAGGCTTTAGAACACCCAACATCAAAATAAAGTTTTGAGATGATTTATTTCCTCTCTGAGGAATTCTAATTAGAAGGTGACTGCTCCACCAGGAGCTACCTGGAGGAGAGCTCCCTGTGTTCTGGGCTGGGCTTCTGTTTCAGTCTTTCCTGGCAGCAGACCAGCGAGACTTCCTGGGTCACTTTCCAGTTGTCTGCCTTTCCATCTGTTACACAATTCCTTTTGTAGAAGTAGCAAGTTTCTTCTCCTAAAGGCTGAATGTCTGCCTTCTCTGTGGAGGGTGTTTTCTGATGCCGAGCTGTGGAGCTGTGAGGACCTTGGTTTTCATTTCTGACCTGAACATCATCACAACTGTTTCGTAAACAATGCTTGACATTGCCCTTAGCATATATGCTGCTTTTTCCTCTCTGCTACATGTGCCTTCCTGCCTCGCCCTTAATATACTGGTAGACAGCTATCAAATGCCCTCTTAGCCTTTGTTTTGCTAAGGTATGTTAGTTAGGGCAGGCAGAGATAGTGTCACTCTTCACATTTGTTTTCACTTATTATTTGCTTCTTGGCAGATGTAGCTGCAGCCAGGCACTAAGTGGGAAGGGTTGCAGCGACATTTTGTTGTGGGCAAACCAGGGTGGGCAGCTCAGCCCTGCACAGCCGCTCACTCCCTGCCCCCAGCAGAGTGGGGGTGAGAATGGAAGGGCAACAGTGAGATAATATGGGTTGAGGTAAAGATGGTTTATCAGATAAAGCAAAAGCTGCACAGGCGAGCAAGGAAGTAATTCACTATTTCCCGCTGGCAGGCAGGCAGATGTTCAGCCGTCTCCAGGAAAGCAGGTCTTCATCACACCTAACAGGTACTTGGGATGACCAACACCATAACTGCAAACATCCCTCTTTCCTCCTCCAGCTGAGGGGGAATGCTGACCACGACATATGGTCAGGGACATCCCTCTGGTCAGTTGGGGTCAGCTGTCCTGGCTGTGTCCCCTCCCAACTTCTTGTGCCCCCTTTGCTAGGGGACTGCTCACTAGTGGGGTGGGTGAGAGGCAGAAAAGGCCTTGGCTCTGTGCAAGAGCTGCTCAGCAATAGCTGAAACATCCCTGGGTTATCAACTGTTTTCATCACAAATCCAAAACACAGCACCATACTAGCTACTAGGAAAAAATTAACTCTATCCCAGGCAAAACCAGTATGTTTCCTCATCAGTAGGGTAGTGAATGCGAAAAGGGCAGCTGGTGGGCTAGCGTGGACAAAGTCAAGGAAAAGAAAAATGAAGATTTGATCTGTTTTCAATGGCCGGTGTCCTTAGTCCAGAGCCAAATCATAAGATTTCTGGTGCGATGTGCTTTCTTTTTTGCCTTTCCTCCCCCCACCAAGGTTAATTGGTCTGTCTGTATGTGTGTCCACATTATTGAAATTCCAGTGGTAGCAGCATGGGACTAGTGTTACCTGGAGCGGCAGTGACCCCTGACCGTGGGGGATGGCTGTGGTGAGGCTTCCCAGCAGAACATGTCCTGGTTTTACATTACGTGCTTTTTGCCCCCTGGCCAGTCTGATTCAGTATTCTCCCATCGTAATCAGGAGCACGTCTCAGGGTCAGGAACACCTTTCCCTTTACTGAGATAAGGTGCACTCCTAGGCTAGGTGTTACTGAGAACAAATCCATCATGGTGGCAATTCTAAATAATGTAAAAACTTTCTGCTGTTAGTTTATTATAAGTTCCTTGCAGCTAGATAATCAATTTGTTTGCTCAGAAGTTCAGACCTCTAGACAGCTGACTTGTCACACCATACATCCATACATTTGCTTACCATTCTCCACTGTGCCCAGCTTCTGAGCTTAAACTAGACCTAACTGAAGTGACTAGGTAAAAGATAGGCTAATTACAGGGGGCTACATGACATCATGGTGTCAAATCATATTTGATAAACTCTGTATCCATCCTAGTACTCCTACGGAAAAAAAAAAAGTATTAAGAAGTTATGGACTACTGTGATAACATTGAACATTTAGGGCAATGATGGAGGGAGATGGCCCCATGCTCTGCTTTGTCAGCCTTTCCCTCCTGCGTGGCTGAAGCAGAGGGGATGCCCAGGTAGGCTTATTCCACTTGGAAAGTAGATGGGAGAGATGCATGAGCAGAGAGAGGCATAGATTGATGAAGAAGGTTGATGGGATTAGTATTGGGGTTTAGTAGTAGTTCTGGTATTGTTCTGCTGTTCTGGTATTGTGCACATTTAGTCAGGAAGACCAAGATGCCTGTCAAAGAGAAGTGATAGCTGGAGAGAGGAACAAAAGATGGCTTTAGTGGGAGGCTGAGATTTATTTCTTCTGTTCCCACAGCTGAAGTGTTTGCTTTTCCCCTTTCATAGCTCCTTAGATTGTTTTTTACCATCCTTTTACACTTTTTTCTTTCTAGTGCATCATTTTGAAGACTTAAGATTCTTGTATTTCCATTGTGAAGCAACTTCCACCACGCTTTCCTGTAGTGAAGTGTAGCACAAATGAATGCCAATAATGCTGTCTGAATCTAGGCTTGATTCAGAATACCTGCTGTTACCCAAGTAAATGCATTATTCATAACTTACAGGATACCTTCCTGAAAGCGGTATACTTAAAAGTAATGTATGTAATATAATGTGTCATTATTCCAGAGCTCTGAAAATGTCGTTTTATAATTCTCCTTAGTAGCAGAGTTTATGTGATGTGGAAACTATTTTCTAACACATGTGCCTAAGCAGTGAGCCCTTTGTTAGATCCAATTAGAATTTCTCCCTTGATAGAGCGTGAGGCTCTAAAGTCATGTTATGCTTGGCCACAGAAAAAATTAATCCAGTCAGTTGGGACTCTCAACATGAACTTTCTGCAATCTCAAGGTATAGAACCACTGATATGTATGTTTACATTCAGCAAATACAGCATTCAGTGCAAGCAGCAATAGCCAAGTCTGGCGTAGCATGCGATATGTCAGTGCATTTCAAAATTATTACGTGCACATGAGCTACTGTACAATAAGACTTTCCTCCATAAAGTGGTGTAGCTCCTGTCCTGGTGGCGAAGAGGGTTTCTCATTTGTCTGTTTTTTGATTTTTTGATAATATGAGGAAAATATGTATATATGCTATGTTCATGAAGATACTTAACATTTAGGAGAACCTTATTTATTTTCTGTTTCTTTTCTGCTGTAAATTGTTAGTTAAAACCCCTGCAACAAATATTTTATTGATTACCAACTGTTTTGTTCATTTTAGTAAGTATTTATTATGGGGCTTAGTGTTATAAAGAATTGTTTGATAAACTCAACTTTAGGTTTTGTGTTAAGCGCACTGATATCAGATGAAGTAAAATACTTTCAGGTATCGCTGACTTTTTTTTTTTCTTTTTTTCCTCCTTATGTAGTTCCTATGCTAAAATCTGGGAATGGAAAGTTAGTTGCTGTTTATGCTTTGCTATAGCAAGTGTCATGAACGTGATTTAAGTCTAATCCAAATTTACTGGTTTTCCTGGGAGTTTATACAAAGGCCAGAATGCTTTAAACAGGTGTTGGCCCACAGAAACCTCTCTGAGCACCAAAAATGATTCATCAGCTTCTTGAGACACATAATTGCTTTTAAGCTGCACCTTTGTTTTGCTGGCTAACTGTGCTCTTTAAGCATTGCAAATCCACATCCCTCCAGGGCTGGAAATGGTGTGGCACCCTTGGGGTTCTCCTTGGCCTGATTCTTCTTGGTGTTCAGTGGTTTCTGCAGTGCTCACACTGACTGGAGAGCCCTCGTTACCCTCCTGATACTTCAGACAGCAGTTTTGGACTGAGGCCAGGTCCTATCCTGGACTTCTCCTGCAGGGCTGTTTCTGCTGACATGGTATGAAAGAGCCACAGAAATGGATAGAAATGACCCTCTGAGGAGCAGCTTGGTGGACAACTCCGGAGACAGGTGATGGCATTGCTCAGTGCTGAGTCATGCAACTTGGGAGATGTGATGCATAAAAGGTTAGGAGTATGTGCTACGTCCTAGTGACTTTCAGCTGCAGAAGAAGGGTTTCCAGACTGGACGGGTCAACAGCTACCTGAAACTTTCACCAGGTGTTGTCTGTGCATCAGATGGGCTTGGATGGGGTGCTCCAGGTTGTTCTCTATTTCCAGTTCAGGCCATTATGGAGTTTACCAACAGCCAGTCCCATGTCAAAGCCCAAGTTTTTCAAAGACGCTCTTAGGAACAGCAAAAAGCAGACTCCTCACTTTTCCCACCATAAAGGATCTTTCGAAGTTGCAGGGAGGAGTCAGAAACCTTGTTTCAATTTTTTTTTTTTTTTTTTCTTCTCTTCTGAATCTGCATGGCTAGTAGAAACATTTGTTTTTCTGGGATCATAGTCCTGTTCTTACCCTGTCTACCATGCTCCAAACTCTTTTGCTGTTTCCTCAAGGAGTGTGGTTCCATTGCAGTTAACTCTTCCTCCTGGGCCGATGATGATGATGGATCATTATGTCTTTGAGTTGAAAAGTGTTCAAAATCCTCTTGTTCCAAAATCAGTGTGTGTGTGTGTGTCAAAGCTGAACCAGTGCTCGTAGACTGGGAATAACCAACCGATCACCAGGTTGTTCCTATTTGCTTCTAGTAGCTCCCAGAAGAAGCCAAATGCTGTATACCTTATATAGGGAGCATGACCCCCTACCTTGAAGATGTCTAAAAAAGCCCCAAGTACAGCATTCTAATTATGATGTAAATTTTAGTGAAATGCATATAAGCAGGCGTATATTTAAGTCATTTAGATAGCTATGACTGAATCGGATTCTTGACACATTTCTTTACGTATGAATTGTTGCACTTACAACTCAGGTTTCCATTTTTTTGAAGTTAAGGATGGTGTTATCTTAAAAAAATTGGACATAATAATTTAAGTTAGCTAGATGTATGGTACAATTTATTGTAATTACTAACTTCACTTTAAGTGAAAATTTGAGGGTTAGCTGTGCAATTATAGAGTGAAGCAATTAAATTGTATTCTGGATGCGTTTTGCATAGATCCAGTGGAATTCCGCTGAAAGACAAGTATTAGATTGCCCTAAAAAAAGACATCAGCAGGTGACTAAGAGATTTACTAAGATATTAAATGTTCCTGAACGTAAGTGGTGTATGCATGTTGGAAGTGTCTAACTGATCAGGCAGATGCTAATTTATGTATCATCAGTTGTGCCATTTTGTACATAAATTTTTGTATCTTCTTGCTCAAGAAGAATTAATTTTCACAGTGTTGCTGAAAATAAGCCCCTTTGAATTTCATGAAGAAGCATTTATGATAACTTTTTTCTTCAAGATAATATAAGATGGTTTATTTTACTGTCAAGATAAAACATACATTTTTGTATACCTTACGGTATACAAAATCTTGCACTCCCATTATTCGAGTGTATTTAAATTAAACAAAACACTTTATGTAAAACTCAAGTATTAATTTTTATGAAGCCATATTCTAGTATTATGACAAAGCTAGTGGAAAAGTCACCAAGGCTGACAGTGACATAATTTTTAACTATCTGCTCCTAACTAGAGATGTTTATGAATCTTAGGAATGAAGTTAAAGTGGCATAGGCCTTACTAAATAATAATGTCATAATAATTCTTATTTTAAAAAGCCCCAACCTGTTATAACTTTCTAGGTTCTTCCTGTAAAACATCCGTTCCCATACTACACTGTGTTATTGGGAGGATTATTTTTTCAGCTTATGATTTTTCTGTACTGGGTTTACATTTCCCATTTGGAAAAAGGTGACCTGGTGTCTGGATTTTTTTTTTTGTCATGTTCAGCTGTCTTGCTGCAAATTGTTAATCTGTTTTGCTAAATGATGAGCCAGAAACGATGATTTGCCAGAATCCGGTTTTCACTTTGTTCTCAAGCCATGTTGTTCTCTTGATTCTCTTGCTTCATTCATGCCAAGCCTCATCAGTTCCACATACTGCGATGCTTAGCTTGCTTTCAGGCTTGCCACAAGTGTACAGGTAGTTTGTGAACTGCATCACTCATCCCTTTCCTCCCTTATGCATAGCATCACCTTCTGAAGCACAGCTATATCTGTAAGCCCAATTATGATAAGCTTTTTAGATTGTTGTAACAACTTTGAGAAATCCATCCACATGAAGACTAGTAGCCACATTATTACATAGGTAGGGTGACTCTTTGAATATAAAATACTCAATTGTTGGAAAACTTTTTGCATTTGACTTTCTTTGATTTTTAAATAATGTTGTGGATTTTTATGTAGAGCAGTTTATTTAAACATGAGTGTATAAGGCAGAGTGTGAATGGTGGAGGAATTGTTTAGGCAAGATTTTGTGAGTGATAAAGCCTAAACGTGAACTTCTTCTTCCTGAACATGAATAATCTGTGGTTTGGTCCTAGTGCTCTTTATTCAGTCAGTCAATAGCTGAATAGTTCTGACTGACAAAGCACTGGAGTGCCTGACAGAGCGAATCCAGTCTTACTGGTGAGTATTTGTCAGTTTAAGTACCAGTTCTTCCTCCGAGCTGTAGAACTAGCCAGGAGTCCCACAGCTTTTTCTAGTTGCCTTGGGAATTAACGTTAAGGTTAAAAATACTCCCTGGACCTTGCATAGGTGCTTACTACCTTTCTGTGGCACTTGCTTCTAGCTCAGCATTTGTGATTGACTCCAAAATTGGTCAAACTGCAAATGTTTCAAGGGCAGAAGTGGTCTGCTGAATTATAGCTGTACAGACTTCAGAGGAAGAACAAGTATTTTTTAAAATGTGAACATTACTTCACAACAATTACTTTTGCCATCAGTTTACGTTCCTTTCTCTGTTGTAGAGAAAGCACCAGCAATGTTTTTGAGCCTTCTAAAATCAGTGAGGTCTCAATTTGCGGTAGATCCACAAAGTAATGTGGCTGACTGAAATATATAATAAGCATTTTCATGTATGGAGTGTAATTTTTGTTTTCAGTTGAATTGGAGAGGCAGTAAGTATAGGGGAGTGCAATGTAAAATTTTTGCAGGGTTTTTCACAGCATTTTCTTGGACAAATAAAAAGCAGATTTGCCTACTAATTTTTATGATTCGTCTTATGTTTTTAATCAGGCTCATAAGTCCAAGGGCTAAAAGATTTACAGGGTCAGAGCTTTTAACTTTGCAGTGGCAAAGAAGGGGCGTTTAATTTATATATTTTCATTTCTGTTTTGTTGAGTTGCTTAATGTTTGATGACATTTTGGGGGAATTGCATTATATGGTGCATGTTTATGTCAGTGTGCTTAGGAGAGAAGAAGGGGGGGTATGTGCCTGTTGAGAAGCGAGCTATAAACCACAGCTCTTTGGGCATGCTCTGTGTGGTGTTGCACTGAAAGAAGCTTTGTGCAAACAGACGAGCGTTAAGTACCTCTTTTTGGTAGACCTGTAGCGTTATCCAGGGGAAGATGATGTTTCACATGAACTCTTCACTGTATTTGCATCCACAATGTGCTTGACTGGCTGTGTCGGACCTTACTTCTGATAGTGGTGAGGTAAGTCTCAGCAACAGATCTCTTGAGGAAAAGGACCAATGTTCAAGAAGAGGAATAAGGAGACATAAAATAACAGTGTTCAAACTGGTCGGTTTGGTACCTATGGAAATACGCAGGGTACAGAAATGGATGAAATTCCCCTCAAGTAGTATATAAATTTACAGGTCAGTTACCACCACATACTTCCCTTTTTCCTGAGTCTTCATGGAAAAAGCAAACACAGACTGGGAAGGTTAACAAGAAACCATTTGAAGGCCTCATTCTTCCAAAGCAGAAGGAAAGAAAGAACACTCTTTTGCTTTTTCACATTGATTTCCTTCATGTTTCATGTTCAGGAAAGGGTGCATTCCATGACATCTGCTTCAGCCCTGGTTGAGAATTAGCTTTAAATTTTCCACTCCTGGATGTAGATTTTCCCCTCAGCGTACAGTATTTAGCTGCATGCCATAATCTAAAAGCCCAGCCCAACTGTTCAGGCAAGTTGTATTGATGATAGTATTAAGCATCAGGCACCCATTTACCAGTGCTGTAGCTGTCCACTAACACCCCTCCAGCTGAACCACTGACAGTTGTCAGATACATTATAGTGCCTACAGTATGCTGCTTAAGTTTCAGTTGAAGTCAGTTAAATGAGTGGAAGGGGGATCTTGTATACATACATGACAGGACACAACCTGGCGACCTTTGGAGTTGTAACTTTTCTGTTTCCTTTATTCTCACTTTTCACATTTTGGGTCTTCTTGAACACTTCCTTTTGAAAACTTAATTTTAGTCGTTCCCCCCCCCCCCCCCCCATTTGTTTCGACTCTCACGTTCTGTATTTTCTTTTGCCTTTATCTTGATCATCCACTGACCATACCTCCTTCCTGAAGGAGATGATCAACACTTGTCTCATTTCTCTCCTGGTGTTTGTTAGATGGATATAAAGCTATTAAAAACTTCAAGTATGGAAGCACTTTCTCCTACTTTGAGCATTAATATATAATCTCAGAAGTTTTTGTTTGTTTTTTAACAGTAGACCTTAGTGAGTTTAAAAAAAGAAAAAACTCCAATAAAACAGATGAAAGAGACAACATTTATGAGGACTATATATTGAAAGGGGCTTTTGAAATCTTTGTTTAAATTACTTTTTCTTTTGGGGCAACTGCAAAAGTACTTAATAAACTGGTTTTGAACAAGAGCTGGAAGGAAGTAAAAGAATTGCAAGTATTTTCTTACTTTCCATTTGTTATGAAGAACAGTTAGTTGCTCTGCCAAGTCTGCTTTCAGTTCTGTTTATTCCAAAGAGAAGCCCAAGAAATTTTCTATTGAAAGGAAAATTTTCTGTGTAAATACAAAAAAATCTTTACATCTTGCATATTTATGTAAAGGAATGTTCTGCATATTCTACCTTTACAAAACTTCAGTGTTACTAAAAGTATCTCAAGTGCATCTCAAGACTACACCGATATTTTTGAGGACCGTAAATAGGGAATGTTTAGGAGAAGAAAACAGGGACACATTGGATTAGTGGTCTGCTATGGTTTTGAAAAGAAAGAAATGTTTAAGTGACTTCCAAAATGAACAGCAGAGTAAAACCGGGCAGAATTGTCTGATTAAAACAAACTGAGATATATGTCAGACTAGTGAATATGTTAAAGTCAGTAAGAAGTGTTTTTACTGTTTATTCAAGGGATGTGGTCTTGGTCTCATGGTACAGGCAGGTGTTATGGAGCCTCCTCACAGAGGGTAACTGCACCCTTGCCCAGGCTTACAGACCACAGCTGCCCCAGCCCACAAGTTGGACCAAGCTGCTAAGAGAGCATCAAAATGAGACCAGGGGTTCATTCTCAACATGTAATCTCAACCCCATGTTGACATAAGCCAAAATTGACTGCAGAGGGATTATTCAGCACCTGTGGAGGTTGGCCTGTCTTTTTCAGAAGTGCCCAAATTTCACTTCAGGGACCCAGTTGTAAGAATCCAACTTGGGTTTCTGTGTCAACTTTTTTAAAATTAAAGGATTTTTGAGGCCAAATAGTCTAGTCATATCTTCCTGTCAGATAGAGAAGTCATTCAGCTTGCACCACAGGCACACAAATTCGAGTCTTCTTTTATGCAGTAAGGGGTAGGAAGGCTTTTATTCTTGTTTGTTCAGCTTGGTTATTCAACAGGACCTAACAGAACTGAATACTGGATTCCAGTCAAAAGATTTTAAGAATTGTATGTCTGAATTCCTTTGGAATTCTTAATATTTGGGCGTCTGGAATTTAGATTCTGGCTTTCATACTCTGTTCATTTCAGTGGGATTAAATTTCCCTCTAAGGGGGAATGTAAGTTCTTTGCAGGTTTGCATGTAATAGGGTAGCAATGGTGTAGTTAAAATACCAAATTTAGCAAAGGGGAAACTTGTCAGCAGTCAGGTTCCTAGTCTGAGCAACCAGTTGTGGAAGATCATGTGCAGCAAGTCAAGTTTTTCTGGTGTTTTTTGACACTTGCAGAGGGAAGACATTCTCCCACCATTTGTTTTTCTGGGCTAGTTTTCTCATTTTATTTTTTTTTTCATTCTTTTTTTGTGTGTGTGCCTCCTTCTTTGAGAGAGGTACTCCACACCTGTAACATCCTGGAAGTCCTCCTCTGCCACTGGTTTGTATTCAGTTTTCTGGAGAGTAAATTACCAGATTTTCACGTGCTGTTTCTGAAGTACAGTGCCACTAATGCTCTCCTATCTGTTGGACACAGAACTCCTGATACATTTTCAGATTGTATTTGCCTTTGAGATGTCTGCATTATGTTGGCAGGTCACAGGCAATCTGTTATCAATAAGTATTGTCAACAAGTTATTCTCACTCCTTGAGCTTTTCTAGTTGATAAATAGCTTCATTTTCTGGTGCTTCCATGCACGTAGCCTTCCATTATATGCTACAGGACTTCATGCTCAGTTATCTCAAAGTTACCCATTAAATTCTGTGTGATATTCTATATGGTCTTTCTATGTGTTGGTCGTACCTCCTAACTTTGTGTTAAAAGCTGTTTTTGATAAGGTACTGCTGCTTTTGGTTTTTTTCCTTGCGAAGTTCATTGGTAAAAGTACTAAATGAAATGACTTTCTGAACAAACGTTTGTGAAAGTACGCTAATAGTCTCCACATGGTGCATGCTTTCCCTTTTTAAAACTACATAAGCTAGCCAGTTTGTTCATACTGCTAATCTATATGCCAGCCTTCTGTTTCTCAGTTCACTAGAGAGTTCGTCTTGTGTCACATTATCATAGGCTTTACTGAAGGCCAGATAAATGATTACTAGAGATGCGCACATTTTTTTAAAAAAATAATAATCTCAAGTTATTCTGTCATTGTTAATTTTTTTTGGAAATGCAGGTAGAGGTATATTCCTCTGTTTATTTCCGTCTCTTCAGCATTGAGGTTGTTTGGTTTTTTCCCCCCCCTCCCCTCAGAGTAATTGTCTTAAAGCCTTGCATTCTGCTGGGATCAGAATAATTGGACTTTCTTTGCCCAGATTGCATTTTTTCGTTCTCAAGTTATGGGTATTATATTTGCTATTTTCCAATCGGATGGCACCACCCTCAACATCAGAGACCTATTAAAATATTTTCTTTAACACCTTCTGCTTCATGTGCCAGTGTTTCCAGAACTCTGGGATGTAAATTATCTATTCCTAACCTGAGTTCATTAAGTTCTATTGAATTTTGCTACACATTGGCTGTATTTATTTTCATGTCCATTAACTAATTTCAAAGAAGAAAATGCAAATTTTTTCTTTATAAGGTCCTAAATTAAAAACACATATTTGGTAATTCGCATTCTCCAGAAATCTTGGAAACAGCCTGGTAAACATTCTTTAAACCTGCTTGTAGAATTCACTGGCCTATTAATATTACCCAAGAAGCCATAAAAAGCGCAAGCCAATTGACAGTAAAAGTAATGTACATTTCCCAGAAATTTAAAATTGTGGGGCGAAGAGTCATTTGGCATAAGAATGATCATTTTTCTCCATGGCTTTCAAGTAAGTTTTGACTTTTGTTCAATCTGTTGCCTCTTGATGTTCCTTTAGTATAGGAGAACGAAAATGGATGCCTCGAAATCTTGCATGTGGAGTTATTCCTTTCATGTGCCTGATGTTCCAGCCCATCAAAAATGTTACTGTCCTTCCTGTTTCCTTTCTCCCCTACATGCAATTCATCTCAGTTCTTCTATCTCCATTTTGCTGTCATCTGCTTTATAGTCTTTCCAGCTTCCTGCAGTCTTCGAATCCTTGCCTGAGTTCCCTTGCAGCTACCTTCCCTGTGCTGCCTTTTTTGTGCTATTCCTCAATATTTTAGGAAGCAGTTGCTTTGCAGATGCAGCCATCTGTGTTTTGAAGTGGTTTTTTTTTGGTTGTGGTTTTTTTTTTTCTGAAAGTCCATCCTTTCTACAAGTAACCTGCTGGATGTAATTTAACAAAAAATAATAAAAAATTACTTCAGCATAGTGATCGCTTATTCTGTCAGACAGTCTTTGTTCTTCATCACTCAGGAACTTTGCCTGACTATACCAGAATATATGTATTCTTATCTTTTCTTTTAGGACCTGTGAATTGGTGCACCTTTTTTTTTTTTCCTTTTTTTTTCTTTTCTTTTAAATGACTTAGTGATTTGGAGTCTTTATTGCAGTAGTTCAGTTAATAGTAGTGCTTGATATTACCTAATGGAATCAGAAGTAGCAGAAAATGTGCAATGTTATTAGCAAAGCAGCTGTCAAGGTATAGATGTGTAGGTATAGAGCATTCCACAATTATGTATGGAGAGAGCCTTGTTTTCCTTTTTTGGCATGAAAGGAGGAAATTGTGCAGTAGACCTATCATTCAGGAGGTCCCTTCTAGTGCTTGCTTTTGTATGAAAACCTGTGGTCAGCCATCACCCTGTCCAGAAATGTCCTCTTCGGGGTTACTCGAGTTACCAGCAGCATTGACTGGAGCACTTTCTAAGTGTCAGGAGCCAGTTTATGGCTGGCTGTCTTTATGGGTGGACAAGATGTGATTTAACACGTACTTTTCATTGCAAGACCACCCAACGATAACACTCAGAGGGAGAGAGCTGTGGGGCTTGACCATGTTTTTATACGCTGTATTGATATGTATTGGCTATGAGAGTATCTGGTTACACGTTTGAGCACTCCCTAGCTGTTCTCTAATTGCTCCTGTTTTGCTCGTGGTTGCTTAATGTGTAATCTTGACTGCTACACTGAACTCATATTATTTAATAACACTGTGCCGGGAACCTGTGCTCGGCATTAAATGTACAGCTGGTACAGCTGTGGCTACTTCACTCTGCCACTGTGGAAGCTGCAAGTCTTGCCAAGGAGCAAGCTTGCCAGAGCGCTGACCTGTAAAGTGAGTTGCTTTAATATAAGGGCCATGGAAAATGCTCCAGCACGTAGCTGCTCTCGTACGACTTGTTGTGGTGTGAATGCACTGCAGAAACCCTCTAATTCCCTCCTGTGCAGGGGAGCTGTTTCTAATAAGGTTCAATGAAAAGTGTGGAATGGAGTTACAATGGTCTAAATTGACTGCAGGGGTGTCTTTTGAATTAACAGCGGTTTGCTGATCTTCTTGCCCCTCAAAGCAAGAATGTGTTGGTTTAGAGAGCACTAGTTGCTGACAGGAGTAAAACTCTCCCTGTACGAGTTATTTCTAGGACCAAGAGCTGGAAAATTACCTCCTATAAATGGACAGTTTGTCATCTGGCTTGCTATTGCTGCAGCAAACGAGAGCGAAGTTTTAGGGATGGGGCCGGACTCTGCTGAGGCCGCTCGTGCAGTCTGCTTGCTAACGTGGCCAATAATGTGTTTCCTTTATGTATGCTTTACATGTACGTATACTGTAAGTATACATAGCATACTGTGTGTATGTGAATGATTGTGTATGCTAAATGTGTAGTTTAATAAAGAAAGCATGGGAAAAAATAGACAAGGAGGGAAACCACCTCAAGATGAGCTGCTCCAGAGTGGGTTTTTGTCCACAGGACAAAAGTTCAGGAGCTGTCAAACCAAGGAAGCTCTGCCTGGATTTCAAAAGGCTACTTTTTCTTTCTAGCAGGGCAGGTAGCTGTTGGGGAAGTATCTGAAGAAAGTAGACATATACAGGGAGGCAAAATCTGTGTAGGATGGCAGGGTCTTTTGAGTAGTCATCCCACTGAGGTATGTGGCTCCTAATGTCATGAGTTGATAACACCAACCCCCCAACTGCCTTTTGAAGCTGTGTAGGAATCATGGCCCGAACTCTCAGATCCCAAGCCCGCTGTGGTTTGCCAGCATGGTTTTGCCATAACAGGTTTTAGATTCTCTGCCTTTGGCAAAGTGCTTGCTGCTTGCTCAGCAGGACTTCAGTTACCAGGCAATTTTTAAAAGATAGCAGCTTTCTTCTGGTAAAACAAAAGGGTTAAATTATTGGTACAGCATTGGAGGCTTCATCACAAAAGAGAGGCATTAAGGCAATAAAATCTGTCCACAGACTATACCTGAGATCACAGCCTTTTTCTAGAGGTGTCTTTGGGTTATGAAGGAGCGTAAACTCTAAACCAAAGACCTGTTCTGCCAGGACACTTTTGTGGAGTTCTGTGTTTCACAAGATCTTCCTGAGTTTTTGAGTTTCTATGTTTGAGCAATGTATTGATATTCAATGCTTAAAGCATGTCCTGAGACCCTTCTTATTTCACTACTATGAATGTGTGGTGTTGCCTGACTGCTTGGTGTCTATGAAATTGCTCTGTTAAATTCTAGAGCATATATCTGTGATGAGTCTTGGATGTAGCGACCATTCCATCTGTTTGGTCTTTTTCTCAGGAAAACAGTGATTGCAGGCATAATAGTACATTGTACCATTTTGCATACACAAAGCATAGAAGCTAGATTATTTTTTTTTAAATCCCCAAAAGCATGGCTTGTAACTTAAACCTTTTCATAACTACGCCATGGCTTGTATGTATGAAAAAATCAATTATTGTATTTAAAGGTATACTGTGCATTTCTGTAGAAAGCTCTGTATAGCGTATTTAAAATATTGATGTCTGACCTACATGACTCAGTTTCTTCCTCCTCTTAGTTTTAAGGAACTTGGTAACAACAGAAAATTTTCTGTTGTTCTTAGAGGAAAGAACAGCATTTTTACTAGATATGGACAATTCCAAATAGAACACGTACTGAGATAAAATACTGTTTGGAGATTTAAGAACACATTTTATGATTCTGTTCTGACTATTTTGACACAGACCACACAACAACCTCATGAGTGCTCTTTTCCACTGCATTAGAGTAACTCATAGCAAGAGAAATCACGTAAGTAGAGAAACACAAATTATTTATTTAAGTAACCCTCTCTTCATTGCTTTCCTGAGAAGCTGGAAGACAGTACCACATACTGTTGAAAACTTCTTTTACAACATGAATACTTTGCAGTTGCAGGTAGTGTCTGTTTTCGAGTTAGTGTTTGTGGTCAAGCAAGGAGCCAGTTCTTTTCCTTTCATCATGTTTTAATAGCTTTGGACAGTTTGGGGACTCCTGTAATTTGTGTCAACTGGCACGGGTTAGGGGCA
Organism: Falco rusticolus; assembly: GCF_015220075.1. Lineage (NCBI taxonomy): Eukaryota > Metazoa > Chordata > Aves > Falconiformes > Falconidae > Falco > Falco rusticolus. The sequence continues at coordinate 53,973,972 of NC_051187.1, forward strand.
GCAGCAGAGTCATGCCAACCAGCGTAGACATGCACTGCATGTTTGTGGGTGAGATTGCATGCAGTTCTCCTTAGGATAAAGGTTGCACCATAGAGATTGCTGAGGTGAGGCAGAGGTTGAAAGGGTATCGCATATTTTTCCTTTCCCTGCTTGTTTTCATTTGTTAGTGGACCTGCAGGTGTGGCATTTGTTTTGTTCTTTGCTTCTCCTCCTTTTACTATATATGAATGGCTCACTGCAGGTAAGGCTACCTCTAGTTTTATTTCCAGCTAAGTTAACCCCATGCTGCTGTCCACATCCCCACACCCATAAGCACACTCTGCCTCTTTCTCTCTTTGTTAGGTAGTTTGCAAGAGGAAATTGGTGAATGCTGCTTGGAAATACCTACAGAAAATAAGAATTTAACACATCTCTTATTTAAAAATTATTTTAATGTTTAAATATAAAGGTAGATATAAGGAGCTTGTAAGAGGAACATAGTTTATTGTTTCACAGGGAGAAAAGATGAAGAGTATAACATCTGGAAAGTTTGGTAACATAAATAAAAACAACTGGGAACAGATGGATAATGGGGAGCTCATCTCCTACTACAGGTCTTCCTGTTTTAAGAAAATGCTAAATCTGTTTTTAGTACCTGGCAGTATTTTAAAAAGGACTTTCTGTATCACAGGGGAAGATGATAATATAGAAATAGAATTCTTCTGTTCTCTGTGGAGCTAGGGTTTATTCACCCAGGTGAGTAAAAACAATGAGCCCAACTGTTTCAAATTCAGCTATTGAACCTGTTATAAAAGTGAGAAATATACAGAAAATATACCATTTACATAACACAAATCAGGTCTTGCCTCTAGAGTCACAAAGACCAGTTGTGCTAGCACTAATAATTACTCTTATAAAAACTATATTTAATATAAAATTATTATTAGTTAAAATAATAATTACATTTGTAATTAGTATTAGTAGCCTATGTACTCTTGTAATTATTAGGTTAAAGTCCTTGTCCATCTGAATGAGAACTGAAAATTAACACTAGTGGCACCAGTGTAAATGTCAAATTGACAGTAACTTATTGAGGACAATTTTAAGTTGTATAATGTGGTATCTGGAAGTTATAACCAGAAGGTGAGCTAACAGCAGCAGTTAAATTATTCTTTCACCTGCCATAGAAGACACATTCTTATCAAGAAATACTAATTGATATAGTTAAAAAAAATAATATTATGGCTTTGATTTACTTACTTGATGCACAGTGTGCTTAATGCCATGATATATTCTGGAATGTATGATGCATGTTTTAGCTGTGGTAGACAACTTAAATATTGAGTCTTTTTTCACTTTGCAGCATTCATAGACGAAAGCAAGGCAAGATCAAGGGTTTTAAAGCATAAGTACTGATTTGTCTTTCAGAATTCTGTATCGTTTATATGCATGTGTAAAGGTTTCTCTGTGTGTGCATTTACACAATATGAAGGAAAGACATTGGAAAAACAGTTTTAAAGCATGAGGAATTATCCAAAATGGAATACAGTGATTTTGTGTTTGTGGGACTGAAATTTTCTGTATGTACATGTTAAGATGTGGCCAGAACCAAACAAAATGTTCTCAAATACTGGACACTTCAGCCTGACAACCATGTTTTGTTTTTATGTAATTAACTGGTAACAGTAATAGTGGCTCCTAAGAGCTGTCAGGATGACAGTGGGTCTGGCTCAGGAATGTGTCCCTGAGGCAGCTGTGGAGAACGTGCCATATTTAGTTTCACCAGTGTAATAGAAGATTTTAGGTTTAGGTGCATGGGGTTTGCATCTCCATCAGATAAGCTAACACTGTAACTGGAAGGTACTCCATAAAATCAAACCATATATATTTTAAGTATTCTGCAAAGAACAAAATTACAATAAATACTCTTACAGATGAGCAGATCTCTTCTGAAAAAGGAAATATAAGATGATACCAGATGCCTGCTTTTATTGGATCCATAAAATTACTTTATGAAATCTGGTTTGTGCTGGTCTTGGCTGAGGTAGAGTTAATTTTCTTCGTAGGAGCTAGTATGGGGCTATGTTCTGGATTTGTGCTGGAAACAGTGTTGATAACTCAGGGATGTTTTGGTGATCACTGGGCAGGGCTTGCACAGAGCCAAGGTCTTCTCTGCTTCTCACCCCACCCCACCAGCGAGCAGGCGGGGGGGCACAAGAAGCTGGGAGGGGACACAGCCAGGACAGCTGACTGCAGCTGACCAGAGGGATATTCCATGCCATATGACATCATGTTCAGCAATAAAAGCTGGGGGAAGAAGATGAAATTGGGGATGTTTGCAGTTATGGCGTTTGTCTTCCCAAGTAACCGTTACATGGAGCCCTGCCTTCCTGGAGGTGGCTGAACAGCTGCCTGCCGATGGGAAGTGGTGAATTAATTTGTTATTTGTCTTTCCTTGTGTGCATGGCTTTTGCTTTAACTATTAGACTGTCTTTATCTCAACTCACAACTTTTCTCACTTTTACCTTTCTGATTCTCTCCCCCATCCCACTGTGGGGGGAGTGAGTGATGGTGCTTAGTTGCCAGCTGGGGTTAAACCACAGCCTTCCTTTTTGGCACCCAACACGTAATGGTTACCTGGGGAAGGCTGGCCAGGGTCTGCTGCTCTGGAACTGGCTGGACATCAGTTCATGATTGGTGAGCAATTGCCTTGTGCATCACTTATTTTGTATATTGTAGTTCTCTTATCATTATCACCACTATTATTATTATTTCCCTTCTTTTTTCTGTCCTATTAAACTATCTTTATCTTCAACCCTTGAAGCCCCATGCTGGGTGCCAAAAAAGACTGTCATGGTTTAACCCCAGCTGGTAGAGCATTAGGGGACTGGAGCGTGTCCCTTCTGAGGAAGGGCTGAGAGGGCTGGGCCTTTGTAGCCTGGAGAAGACTGAGAGGGGATCTTACCAATGTCTACAAATGTCTTAAGAACAAATGTCAAGAGAATGGGACCAGGCTCTTTTCAGTGGTGCTCTGTGACAGGACAAGGGGTAATGGGGCACCAAGTGAAACACAGAAAGTTCCTTCTGAATATGAGGAAGAACTTCCTCACTTTGAGGGTGTCGGAGCCCTGGCACAGGCTGCCCAGAGAGGCTGTGGAGTCTCCTGCCCTGGAGACATTCAAAACCCACCTGGACGTGATCCTGTGCAACCTGCTCTGGGTGAACCTGCTTTAGCAGGGGGTTGGCCTAGATGATCCCCAGCAGTCCCTTCCAACCCCAACCATTCTGTGATTCTGTAATAGGCAAAGCAAAAGGTGTGCATGCAAGCACAGCAACACAAGGAATTCATTCCCCACTCCCCATGGGCAGGCAGGTGTTCAGCCATCCCCAGGAAGGCCGGGCTCCGTCACGTGTAAGTTACTTGGTAAGACAAATGCCATCGCTCTCAATGTCATCCCCCCTTCCTCCTTCTTCCACCAGCTTTATATGCTGAGCATGACATTGTCGGTCACTGGGGGTCAGCTGTCCCGGCTGTGTCTCCTCCCTACTTCTTGTACCACCCCAGCCTGCTCGCTAGTGGGGTAAGTGAGAAGCAGAGAAGATCTCGGCTCTGTGCAAGCCCTGCTCAGTGGTAACCAAAACATCCCTGAATTATCAGCATCATTTCCAGCACAAATCCAGAACATAGCCCCATACTAGTTCCTATGAAGAAAATTAACTCTATCCCAGCCAAAACCAGCACAGGTTTTGTAATTGCAAGTTGTACAGAAGACGTCTGAAAAACACCCATATGTTTTAAGATACTAAATATCTTACCAAAGATCAGGGCATTTAAGATAAGCAGAGGTGAACAGGTCTAGCAGGTTTCTGTTTTCCCTCCTCAACCAGATGCATTTTGAAAATGCTAATACTTAACTAATACCTAGAGTCCAAAGACATTCTTGGGTGCACATCATGATTGGCTAAGTTAACTAGGGGCACTGCATGGAAGCAGCGAAGGCAGGCTGGTGATGGCACCAGGGCGCCAGCTCGTGCAGAGGCTGGCTGCAGATGGCCAGGGTTGCCTTGCACCCACTGCTAGGTCAGAGGTGGAGCTGTAGTGAGAAGAGCTGGTGGTCTTCTTGCTTTATTGTAATTTTGTGTGTTTTGGCAAAGACCATTGATTGGGATTTAATATTTGATGGTTCTAGATAAATTAATGTTTCCAAAGCACTAATAACTACATGTAAGCATTTAATTTTACTCACCCCACCCTTTCCTTCCTGGAAATAATTGGAATTAGAATGAAAGCTGTATAGCTAATTCCTGGGTGCTTTTTTTCTTTATTTCATATTGCACAAATAGGCTGAGCACCAGAGTGCTGTCCTTGCGGAAGGTAATTATAGGACATACTGGGTAAGGAATTATAAGTCGGTGCTGGTTTATACCTGTCCTGCTAGGCAGGACCCTTGTACAGAAAGCTGAAGTAACTGTCTTTCTTACAGAGAACACCATGCCTCACCATCAGCAGTGCCAAGCATCTTTTATAAATGAATGGGCCATCAGTTTAAACTCTGCCCACTGACCACTATGGGTCAGTTTCTGAGCTGTGACAGGCCATCTGTGACAAAAAATCACAAGGAACTTTTTTCCCCATCTGAAAGTATACATCACACTTCTTCACAATGTATACAGAGTTGGTGTGGCTTTTTTTTTAGGTACCTGTTTCAGCCTCAAGCATTGAAGTGTTATTGTAGGCTGACAGCTCATTTTGGGTGAGACATTCCTTTGAACTTTCAAGGTGAGTAACATGTTCCAGCAAAAGTAGGTGCTTGCTGAATCAGGGCCTCAGTTTCTTTCTACTGAGCAGTGCAGAGTTCACAAGTTGGTTTGCGTTGGCACCTTTTCATTAGCAGTGGCTGTAAACAACATGTGCATGATGCCATACTTTCCTTCAACAAGCAAAATTTATATTTGACTGTGCACACGTTTTCATATTGTTTGCAATAAAACTTGCCAATATTGTGCGGCTTGATTTAGATTAGCGTTTATTTCCAATTGATTGCAGTTTTCTGAATTTTAGCTATCAGCATGCTTGTGTTATTTGCATATATCAATTGAACACTATTTTCCTTGCACAAGTGTTGCAGATGCCTTATGCTTTAAGAAAAATAGCACTCAATTTATAATTCTTTGCACACTGAGTAAGATCCATTGCTAGAGATGTCTGAACCCACCCTAATTCTATAAAAACTTTTTCTTTTTACCATGTGCCTTTCTCTTCAAAAATACATCTTAACTTTGGATGCATTAAGTGACTGATCTTTGAGGAGAGACGTGTTTGGAATGCTTGAATAATTCACATCATCTGCATTGACTTTAGATCATGCCTTGCAAGCTTTCAGTATGACCCAGGAGTTCCTCTTGCATTGACTGGGAGGGAAAACCAAGCACTGAGTGCTTGCAATGGACTTGCCGGTGTTTGGCAACAGTAATGTGGCTCTCTATAGCATGTAGCAACTCACTAGTACTAGTATAGAAAGAGGAAGGGAAATCTTGAGCCTAACATAGGCAAATCTGATGCTTAAAGCTAACCTGCTTCAGGTGTTCCCGCTGTAAACCAACAGAACTTGACTTTTGCCAGCAAGCAAAATGTCTAAGCCTGGCCCTTTCACATGTCACTCATAAAAGCTGACCAATTTTTCCATCAGAACAAAAGGATTACTGATGCAGAGAGTTGATGTCCATTTCCAGTCTAGGGGGACGCTGAGATACTGAGGAAGGAAGAGGAAGGAACTGAAAAGCCAGACCTGCATTTGGGACAGGATCCTGTGCTGTATTGCTGCACTGGGATTATATCGGTGAACTGGGATTATATCGGTGATGAATAGTTTCCTTGGGAAAACAGAAGTAGAACAAGAAGACCTGAATGCCAAGTATTAACAAAAAGATTAGTACCTTGTACAGTGCAGGAACCGTGTGAGAACAGTTAGTCCTTGTATAAAGATTACTTCATAGTGCTGAAAGGTCAGGGACACGTTGGAGCGAGCTGCTACTTCATACACTGTTGAGCAACATTTCCTCACACTAGGATTGGAGAAACAGTGTTTTGCTATTTCCATTCCCTCTCCATCCCCTAGACGTCATCAATATAAACTGGATTAAATGAGGAACAATCAGAAAACTGTTTTTAGTGGCAAAGAGGTGTCTTCCTGAATAGGTACAGTTTTATCTTTTATCTTGTAGAAGACACTTGGGAAATCCTTTTAAGATGCTCTCTGACCTCATCTCTCCAACTGGATATTGGAAGGTCAAAACGATTAGGAAGAGCGTTCGAAACATAAAATCTTGGGCTTTGTTCTGTTGCCTGTATTTTAGTGCTTGCCGCCTTTGGCAGATACCTGTACAGATCCATTAGCCGTCTGTGTTGGTGAGTGAGATGTTAATGCAAATCTGAAGAAAGATCGCCAGTGAAAGGAAAACATTGGAAGAACTCTAAAAATATGTCAAAACCAGTTAGGGTGGTTTGGGGGCTTTTTAGTAAAACCGTGGAATGTTTCTTAAAATAAATAATGGAAAGCTTTGTGTAATCCAGAATTCTTACTCAATACCTATGGTCATTTTGGTTTAGCTTTAACTTTCAGCTTGATACTATAGTAGTTATATAGTATCTTAAGAAACTCCCCTTTCTGTGCTTTTATGCAATCTTTTTATATGTGGTGGTACAGTGATTTCTTAGACTTTTGTATCAACTAAACCAGGATAAACAGTGAATAAAATAAAGGTTTAGAAGCGAAGAACAATTTCAGTTTAGAACATTGCACTGGTCATGGGAGCATTGGTGTTTGGGGCTTTTTTTGTGGTGTTCTTTTGGGGTTTTTAGCTTGGCTGCATAGATGGCTTGCTCTGTAATACTGAGCAAGCCCACGTTACACTGCGTACATAACAGAGGTCTGAATTAACGCCTCATGAACAGCCTTAATTCTAGTATTTACTAATTTTGACATCTTGATTTTTTTAACATTAATGTCCCTTTCATGAGTTTTTCGAGTTGCATATAATTTTTTTTAACTAAAACATTGGAACTTGCTTGTCAGGTTCCACCAATTACATCACTTGCAATAAGTCATGAAGTAGTTGTTCTACAGGACCCAAACTTTGAATTGGTGCTTACAAACTGCATTATGAACACCTCCCGTTGATGCTTTCACATCAAAAATCAAAGAGAGCCCGTAGCTGAGCAAAATCAGAGCCTTATTAATAATGGCAAATAGCCTTTTATTTATGTGTCTTATAAATTGCCAATGGCAAATTAACATGTTTGACTATCTTTTGGTTTGAAATTAATGTGTATTGCATATAGCGCTCATGCATATTTAATGGAAAGAAGGAGATTAGAGGACTCTGTTGATAAGAATTGCAAGAGTCTCTTGTAATGTATTATCTACTTGACTTGAATTCCAGCCTGTTTTGAATGTGCACCTTTGCCCACTGTATGCCACGCAATTTCAGTTTATGGAGCTACTTGGTTTTTGGTTTTATATTCCCTAAGAGCATATTTTATCTAAATGGGTCCATCATGACACGCACAGTTTGTGGGCTCTCTTCCAAACTTTGAAAACCAGTTTCTGTTCCAAAAACAAGTGACAAAAAAGCCAATAGGTGTTTTGTGTTTGGTGTGAAACCATGTTTTTCAATTAAACAAACAGGGCTGCTCTTGAGGACTGTGCTCTTGCAATGATCCCCTTTTGATCCCCTTCT